>NC_133324.1:545968227-546637227 GCF_042186555.1 Aquarana catesbeiana
TAAGTATGTAAACAGTAAAAAAGGGAGGACAGACCATATTGGCCCCATAAAGAATGAGGAAGGACATCTGGTTACAAAAGATGGGGAGATGGCGAAGGTATTGAATTTATTCTTCTCCTCAGTCTTCACGAGTGAATCGGGGGGGGGGGCTTTAGTAACAGGAAGCACCTCCCATGGTTAACAGAGGACAGAATTAAAATTAGACTTGAGAAACTTAACATTAATAAATCACCGGGACCAGATGGCTTGCATCCGAGGGTACTTAGGGAACTCCGTCAAGTGATTGCCAGACCATTGTTCCTAATTTTTACAGACAGTCTATTGACTGGAATGGTACCAGCTGATTGGAGAAAAGCCAGTGTAGCACCAATATTTAAAAAGGGCCCAAAATACATCCCTGGGAATTACAGACCAGTTAGCCTAACATCAATAGTATGTAAACTCTTGGAGGGGATGATAAGGGACTATATACAAGATTTTCGTAATAAGAACGATATCATTAGCAGTAATCAGCATGGATTCATGAAGAATCGTTCTTGCCAAACCAATCTATTAACCTTCTATGAGGAGGTGAGTTGCCATCTAGATAAAGGAAGGCCCGTAGACGTGGTGTATCTGGATTTTGCAAAAGCATTTGACACAGTTCCCCATAAACGTTTACTGTACAAAATAAGGTCCGTTGGCATGGACCATAGGGTGAGTACATGGATTGAAAACTGGCTACAAGGGCGAGTTCAGAGGGTGGTGATAAATGGGGAGTACTCAGAATGGTCAGGGGTGGGTAGTGGGGTTCCCCAGGGTTCTGTGCTGGGACCAATCCTATTTAATTTGTTTATAAACGACCTGGAGGATGGGATAAACAGTTCAATCTCTGTATTTGCAGACCATACTAAGCTAAGCAGGGCAATAACTTCTCCGCAGGAAAAATGTAAAATAATGCATTTGGGTGGCAAAAATATGAATGCAACTTATACACTGGGGAGAGAACCTCTGGGGGAATCTAGGATGGAAAAGGACCTGGGGGTCCTAGTAGATGATAGGCTCAGAAATGGCATGCAATGCCAAGCTGCTGCTAATAAAGCAAACAGAATATTGGCATGCTTTAAAAGGGGGATCAACGCAAGAGAGAAAACGATAATTCTCCCACTCTACAAGGCTCTGGTCCAGCCGCACCTGGAGTATGTGGTCCAGTTCTGGGCACCAGTCCTCAGAAAGGACGTACTGGAAATGGAGCAAGTACAAAGAAGGGCAACAAAGCTAATAAAGGGTCTGGAGGATCTTAGTTATGAGGAAAGGTTGCAAGCACTGAACTTATTCTCTCTGGAGAAGAGACGCTTGAGAGGGGATATGATTTCAATTTACAAATACTGTACTGGTGACCCCACAATAGGGATAAAACTTTTTTGCAGAAGAGTTTAATAAGACTCGTGGCTACTCATTACAATTAGAAAAAAAGAGGTTTAACCTTAAACTACGTAGAGGGTTCTTTACTGTAAGAGCGGCAAGGATGTGATATTCTCTTCCACAGGCGGTGGTCTCAGCGGGGAGCATTGATAGCTTCAAGAAACTATTAGATAATCACCTGAATGACCGCAACATACAGGGATATACAATGTAATACTGACACATAATCACACACATAGGTTGGACTTGATGGACTTGTGTCTTTTTTCAACCTCACCTACTATGTAACTATGTAGTTTATAGCGCAAAAAATAAAAAACCCAGAGGTGATCAAATACCACCAAAAGAAAGCTCTATTTGTATGAAAAAAGGACAAAAAATTCATTTGGGTACAGTATTACATGATTGAGTAATTGACATTCAAAGTGTGAGAGCGCTGAAAATTGGTCTGGGCAGGAGGGGGGGTTTAAGTGCCCAGTAGGCAAGTGGTTAAAATGAATTTTTTTTTTTTTTTTTTTTGAAGGAAGACATTGTTTTTGTATGGTCAGCATATAATATATTACAGTTCTGTTTGAAAATCTGCAAAACAGTTTAACTTTTTTTTTTTTTTTTTTTTTTCTTTTTAGTAAAAAAATTTAATCTGAGTCTTATGATATTTACTAGATTCAATCTCTAATAGTATATACAGTATATCTCTTCTGTCCGTTATTCTCAGAATGGATTAAAGATTTTACTCCCTAACCATACAGTTGGTTATTTATATTTACCCCTGAGTATAGATATTTAGCCACTTGCCGACCGCCTAACGCAGATATACTGCGGCAGAATGGCACGGGAAGGCAAAATCACGTATCTGATACGTGATTAGCCTCCCGCAGGCATCGCGCCCCCCCCCCCCGGTGCCCGAGGCGGTCGGCATTGTTAGGGGAGTGATGCGTGCTCAGGGGGAGGCCGCTCATTCGTGGCCACCCCCTCGCGATCGCTCCCAACGAATGACAATCTTCCTCTGCTGCTATAATGTAAACAGCGGCAGAGGAAGTGATGTCATCTCTCCTCGTGTCGGTCTTATTGCTCTGGCGCCGAGGAAAGAAGACATCAAGTAAGTCTGCACAACACTACACTAACACTAGTTAGGGAGGTAAGTATTTAGGTTCGCCGTCAGCGTTTTATAGTGTCAGGGACCCCCATATACTACCTAGTAAAGGTTTTAACCCCCTGATTGCCCCCTAGTTAACCCTTTCACCAGAGATCACCATATAACTGTTACGGGTGACGCTGGTTTATTTTTTATAGTGTCAGGGCACACGCATTTATTACCTAATAAAGTTTTAACCCCCCTGATCACCCGGCGGGTGATACAAGTTAGGTTTTAGGGTCAGATGGGGTCTGTGTCGCCCCAGGCAGTGTCAGGTTAGTGCCAGTACCGCTAACACCCACGCACACAGCATACACCTCCCTTAGTGGTATAATATCTGATCAGATCTATACTAGCGTCCCCAGCAGTTTAGGGTTCCCAAAAACGCAGTGTTAGTGGGATCAGTCCAGATACCCGCTAGCACCTGCGTTTTGCCCCTCCGCCCAGCCCACCCAAGTGCAGTATTGATCGATCACTTAGGCCCCTTTCACACTGGGGCGGTTTGCAGGCGGTATTGCGCTAAAAATACCGCCTGCAAACCGCCCCTAAACACCCTCTGCTGTTTGTTCAGTGTGAAAGCCCGAGGGCTTTCACACTGAAGCGGTGCGCTGGCAGGACGGTGAAAAAAAGTCCTGCAAACCGCTTCTTTGGATCGGTGAAGGAGCGGTGTATTCACCGCTCCTAAACCGCTCCTGCCCATTGAAATCAATGGGACAGCGCGGCAATACCGCGGCTATAGCCGCGCTGTACGAGGGATTTTACCCTTTTTCGGCCGCCAGCGGGGGTTAAAACCGCACCGCTAGCGGCCGAATACAGTTGCAAGAACGACGGTACAGCAGCGTTAAAAATAGCGCTGTTGTACCACCGACGCCCCCACCGCCCCAGTGTGAAAGGGGCCTTACAAAACACTAAACACACATAACTGCAGCGTTGGCAGAGTCAGGCCTGATCCCTGTGATCGCTAACAGTTTTTTTTTTTTTTTTTTTGGTAGCGTTTTGATACAGTCGTTAGCAGTCAGGAGCTTTTTTTTTACCTGCGAGTCTCACTAGTGTACCACTAAATTTAGAGGCCAAAATGGCAAATCGAAGATAACACTAGTGACGGCCTACACGTTTCTGAGCATGACAGATAGTGAAGAGGAAGTCGCTCATCTGTCTGATACAGGATCGTATTCTGAGCCTGAAGAGGACAGCGGCTCCATGACAGATGGCTTTGATGACAGCGTTGTGGTCCCTGCCAAGGTCAGGCGTACCAGACCCCGAATTTCTTCTTCTGTCATTGATGTGGAAGAACTGCAGGTCCCTCATATGGAGAAGAGCAGTACTAGCGCCGCTATTCCTTCCAGTGAACTGGCAAGCACCAGTGGCCTAGTACACCGTCGTAGTCAATCCAGCACTGCAGTATCACGTGGTGACGTGGCGAGTCCCATAAGTGCAGTTCAAGCTGGTGAGGTGGCAAGCACAAGTAGTGTCCCGCTGCCACCAAGAAGACGAACACAGGCCCATCGTGCCCATAGTGCCCTTCCTGCTGCATTCGCCAATCCTAATCGGGAACCCACCACTTCTGCAGCACCCGTACTTCCTCCATTCACTGGCCAACCCAGCATTTAGGGCGAAACAGTTGATTTTATGTCACTTGATTTTTATTTGCTGTTTTTCACCGAAGATCTCTATAGATCTATTGTGGACCAAAGCAATTTGTACGCTGGTCAACACATCGCCACTATTCCCCAGTCCTCCCTTACCAGAGATTGGAGACCAATTACGGGTTCCGAATTTAAGCTCTTTCTGGGCCTTTCCCTCAACATGGGCATAACTAAAAAGCGTGAGTTGCGGTCATATTGGTCTACTGACCCAATTCACCATATGCCCTTGTTCTTTGCCTCCATGACCAGGGCACAATACGAGCAGATCTTGCCGTTCATGCACTTCAATGACAAGGAAATCAGTCGTCCTCGTGGAGACCCTGGATATGATCGGCTCTACAAAATTTGGCCCCTCGTAAACTAACTTCAATGTTTTGCAGACTTGTTTACTCCCCATCAAGTTGTCTGCGTTGATGAGTCCCTGATTACGTTTTCTGGCTGCTTGTCATTCAAACAGTACCTTCCCAGCAAGCGTGCCAGAGACGGGGTCAAGATGTATAAGCTCTGTGACAGGGCCACAGGCTATACATGTAGTTTTATGGTTTACGAGGGCAAAGATGGTCACATAGAGCCGACAAACTGCCCTGACTACATAGGAAGCGCTGGCAAGATTGTGTGGGACTTGGTATCACCCTTATTCGGAAAGGGGTACCACTTGTACGTGGACAATTATTACACGAGCGTGCCACTTTTTAGTCACTTGTTTGATCATCAGATTGGAGCATGTGGCACCGTGCGACCTAATCGCTGGGGCTTTCCCCAGCGGCTTGTAGATTCCCATCTTAGGCTGGGGGAGAGAGCCTGCTTCAAGTGTAATAACTTGCTTGCTATGAAGTGGAGGGATAATAAGAATGTTTTCGTTCTTACCTCCCTTCGTGCAGACACGACGGTCCAAATTACTACGGTGACTGGTGGTGTGGCGAAACCCCTCTGTGTCCACGAATATAACCAAAATATGGGAGGGTGGACCTCAATGACCAGTTGTTGGCGCCGTACCTAATTGCCCGTAAGGCCAGACGCTGGTACAAGAAAGTGTCTGTTTATTTATTTCAATTGGCTTTGCTGAACGCTCATGTGCTATACAGAGCTTCAGGACGGACTGGCTCCTTCCTTAAATTCCAGGAAGAGCTCATCAGAGCCCTTCTGTTTCCAGACGGTGCTCCACCTCAACTTCCCCAACCAAATGCAGTAAGCCGGCTGCATGAAAGGCATTTTCTTTATGTCCTCCCGAGTACCCCTACCCAACGAACCCCCCAAAAAAAGATGTCATGTCTGCAGCAAGCGCGGATATAGGCGTGACATCCGCTATTATTGTCCCTCCTGTCCTGACAAATCCTGGTCATTGCATTGGTGAATGTTTTGAACGCTACCATACACTAGTGGAGTATTAGCGTAGGGTACTGCACAGACTAGGCACACTTTCACAGGGTCTCCCAAGATGCCATCGCATTTTGAGAGACTCGAACCTGGAACCGGTTACAGTTACAAAAGTTACAGTTACAAAAAAAAGTGTAAAAAAAAAAAAAAAACAATAAAATAAAAAAACAAATAATTGTTGTTTTATTGTTCTCTCTATTCTCTCTCTATTGTTCTGCTCTTTTTTACTGTATTCTATTCTGCAATATTTTGTTGTTATGTTTTATCATGTTTGCTTTTCAGGTATGCAATTTTTTTATACTTTACTGTTTACTGTGTTTTATTGTTAACCATTTTTTTGTTTTCAGGTACGCCATTCAGCTGCAGAGCGGATTTATTTATCTTGACAGCATTTGCTTCCACGATACATAAAGCCGTGACTCCAGCGCTGTCGGAGGTGATTTCACCACCACAGTTAAAAAAAAAAAAAAAAAAAAAAAAAAGCATATATGCCGAAGCTTAGGGGCGGAGGAGCGATTTGCTCTACCTTTTTGGGGCGGATGCCCCCATGCTCACATTAGTCCACCATTATAAATTTCGCAGTCTTACCTGCGTGCCTCAGTTGTTTGTTTCCTCCGGGCCCACAGGAGCTGCAAAAGAAACGTTTGTTATTTTACTTCAGTCTCTGTGCTAGTTGCAGGAGACTCCCTGCCAGCATCCCATCCAGCCCTGCGGACCTTGGAAGGGCGAGCAGGGGCAGCATATTTGAGCAGTATTGCTCTGCCTGAGATTTCACCCCTACAGAGGGGTCTGCAATCATCCCCCCAAGCTGCAATAATGTGCTGACATTTCCCCCATGCCGCTGCTCAAGGGACCTGCCGCAGTTTTTCACCAGGGAACTCCATGTGCAAATTCTGGAAACATACTCCCAGACATGAAGAGCGTACAGCGGTGTGGGTGCATGGATGCCTCACCCCCTGATTACTGCTGCTGCCGCGCCAGACAGGTGGGTGCCTCACGGCTTATTTTTTGTTCCTCTCCTACCCCCATGATGTCCGCACCCGCCGCCCGCTTGATCGCCGGTGTTTTCACCACGATTGGCATCGTGTACACACCGCAAAACGAGCCTCTCCTCATGGAGGCCCGGTGGGGTGTACCAAGATGGCGCCTGGAGACACTTCCGGGTTAGCGGCCATTTTCCTGGAGCCTGCTTCCAGGAACTCAGAATGGGCTACGGTTACATCACTTCCGGGGGCGAGAATTAAAAAAAAAAAAAGGATTTTTAACAAAAGCAAATATATCAATATAAATGCATACTGCAGCAGAGTCCCCCTCCCTATTGGACCCAAAAGGGAGGATACCAATTGCAGCGGCATGTGCAGGTATATCCACCAACCTGCACAGGGTCAGCTGGGGGTGGGGCCGGAGCATAAGCAGGAAGCAGTTAAAAAGGCCCCTCTAAGCAGAGGATCCTGGTGGCTGACCATGTCTGACGCTTCTCCACCCTGCCCTGCAGATCCTGCAAGCCAGGACAGCTCCAAGGTAAGCCAGAATACTCCAGAGTCTCCTCTGTCTTAACCTTACTGTAAAACTGCCTACTTACAGGCAGCCTTTACCCGCCTACCTCACGGGGACCTTTTTTGTGCTTGATTTCAGGCGAAGACCCCTGAGGAAAGGGAAGTGGAAAGCAACAAAACATGTTCTTCGTGCAGCCACCGGTTTTCCCCAGAATGGGGGGAAAAAACCCCTATATCAAAAATGTATAGACAAAATGGTGGGCAAAGAATCGCAAGGATATCTGAAAGATCTGCTCAGCTCTTTCAAGAAAGAAATACAGAGCACTATGACGGTCAGCTATTAAAAAGTTAGAAGCGCCATCAAGCGTCAGTCAGACCAATACCCCGTCTACCACTGGATATGCGTTCCTTCAGGTAACAGGGAACAGACAGAACAAGAAGAGGATTCGGATGAATCCGAATCAGAGAATGAACTTTGCTCAGACTCGACGAGGAAGATGCGGTTTCAGAGGGCAACTTTATTTCTATCAGAGGATACGAATAGCCTTCTAAAAGCATAGCAGACACGCTAGGTATTTAAGAACATAAATCCGCAGAACTCACTCTCGTGATTTTTGCCGGTGCGGTGTTGGGGGAGATTGGGCGGTCCCGGGGCTCTGACCAAGGTCGTACGATGTCAGGAGGGTTCTGAGCATCCATTAACCATCCAGCTTTTAGCCCATCAGCTGATCTTCTGTACAAGCAAAGGCCCTGGCTGGGTATAAGCCATCTGCCCGACTTTGCTTGCCAGCTGGTAAGCAGGTTTTTCTTAAGGTGGCGGCATGTTTGATTTGGTTCACCCTGTAGTTTGATTCATTAGATTGAACTGTCTACTGATTTACCCACAAGCAATTGTATGGACTTTCCATTTATTAGCGCAGCTTTCTTTATCCTTTTCACAATACATGACAAGATGTATAAAGAACTGCAACCCAGGAAGCCTGTACACCAAACTCTTAAAGATATCTTTAAAAAAAAAAAAAAAAAGAGTGGGAAGACCCAGAGAAAAAACTCTTCATGCCAGCCACAGTCAAACGCAAACCCGTTTGCAGAGACAGACACCAAAACCTGGGCTAAAAGCCCCAAAGTGGATGCTTCTCTGGCAAAAGTCACAAATAAATCTGACTTGGCTTTTGACGATGCGGGTACCTTAAACGACCCCATGGAAATCCAGCAATAGCTTCCACCTGCACAGCCCGGACTTTATCAACCTGGCTAACCCAGCTTCAAGAACTTCTGGAGAGTGACACACCTAGGGAACATCCTTCCACGGGAGACATTTATGGCGACAATAGACCTACAGGATGCCTACCTACATGTCCCCATAAAGGAGGGTCATCAAAAATTCCTGAGGTTCGCAGTACAAGGGCCAGCAATTACGCTGCACCCACAATACACAGCTCTCCTTTTTGGCATCTCCTCTGCACCAAAAATCTTCTCAAAGATAATGGCAGAAGCGTCTAAGACAACAAGGTATTGGCATAATACCATATTTAGACAATTTACTGTTCTTTGCGGACTCAGCAGAGGCCCTAGAGAACAACCTGTGCACAAGTATGTCTGCAAAACCGGGGATGGATAATAAAGGCAGAAAAATCTCACAGATGACCCCAAGCCAGTGAGTGGTTATATTGGGCTATATACTGGACTCCAGACTAACGAAAACCTTCCTAACGGAAGAAAAGAACGAAAAAATCACACAGGCAGTAACCTTCCTAATAAGGGCCAAAGCTATAACAATCAGACAAGGTATGGCCGTACTAGGACTGATGACGTCTTCTATTCCAGCTATCACCTGGGCACAGATTCACACGAGATCTCTACAGAACTACATTCTGTCCCAGTGGGATGGCAGCCACTCATCCCTAGACAGGTCCATTCCTGTTCCAACCACAGTCAAACTAACACTACAATGGTGGCTTAATCTACTTCAATACATTGAAGTCGGGATCACCACCGATGTCAACGCCCTAAGCTGGGCACTTGGAGGGCCTCTGCTCACAGGGAAAATGGACCTCCAAATGGTCCCAAGCCTCCTCAAGCATGAGAGAGCTAAAAGCTGTGGGGGAAGCATTAAAAGCGTTCAGACCAGCAATACAGGGGAGAAACGTAAAGGTACAGTCGGACAACGTCATGACTCTGGTATACCTAAATGGACAAGGTGGGGCAAAGTCCTGAAGCTTAATGAAGCTGACGGAGAAAATCCTACTATGGGCAGAATCAAACAAAGTCAATATCGGGTATCTATCTGAAAGGAACAGACAATGTGCTGGCAAACTTCCTGAGCCGGAAGACCAGAAAACAGACGGAGTGGTCTCTGAACCAAGCGACCTTCACACAAATCACTCAAAAGTGGGGAGTACCCGAGGTAGATCTATTCGCCTCCAAAGCGAATGCAAAATCACCAACATTTTTCTCTCTGGACCCCACAGATGGCAACAGCGGAGTAGACGCCTTCAACCAGAGCTGGGGATGGCAACTATGCTATGCATTCCCTCCAACTGCCACAATACCAAGGGTAATTCAAAAAATAAAGGCAGAGAGAGCAATGGTGATACTAATAGCACCGCACTGGCCACAAAGGGCATGGTTAAGCCACTTGAAAAACTTCAGCATCCAGCCTCAGCTGACACTGACGGACCGGCCAGATCTCCTATCACAGGGCCCAGTCAACCACCCGAAACACAGAATCCTGAAGCTTTCGGCCTGGGTACTGAAGGGGTGAGACTTCAGAACAAAGGATTGTCAGACAATGGGATCAATACCATCCTAAACAGCAGAAAGCCCGTAACTAGGGCGATCTACGAGAAAGTGAGGAAAAAGTTTGTCCCCTGGAACAGAAACAAACCATATTCCAAAAGAGGAATAATCCCAACAATCCTGGATTTTCCACAAGATGGAGCAGACAAAAATATATCCCCAAGTACGCTGAAGGTACATGTTGCAGCACTCTCCTCGTTCATGGACACAAGACTAGCAGAGGACCCGCTGATAAAGTGATTCCTGATGTCACCCAAAAGAGCTAGACCAGCCAAAATGAATAGAACTCCAACTTGGGACATGCTCACAGTACTTAGAGGATTTCTTTCCCCTCCATTTGAACCGATGGAAGATGGCTCAGACAAAAACCTCACCTTAAAGACTGTAATTCTTGTGGCCCTAGTTAGAGGTCGACCGATATGGGTTTTTCTTTGGCCGATGCCGATATTTAGAAATTGCAGTGGCCGATGGCCGATGGCCGATATGTGATGCCGATTTTTTTTTTTTTTTTTTTTTTTTATTTTGGGCTGATATATTAGGCCTATTTATTTTATTTATTTATTTTTTCCCTTCATCTCATAAAATTTAACAGTTAGACCCCTTTCACACTGGGCGTTTTTCAGGCGCTTTTGTGCTAAAAATAGCACCTGTAAAATGGCTCCCCTGCAGTCTCAGTGTGAAAGCCCGAGTGCTTTCACACTGAGGCGATGCGCTGGCAGGATGTTGAAAAAAAAGTCCTGCAAGCAGCATCTTTGGAGCGGTGTATACCACCACTCCTGCCCATTGAAATGAATGCGCACCGCTGCCAAAGCGCCTGCAAAGCGTTTCGGCAGCGGCGCTTCAGGGGCGCATTTAATCCCTTTCTCGGCTGCTAGCTGGGTTATAAGCTCCCCGCTAGCAGCCGAATAGCGCCGCTAAAATGACGGTAAAGCGCCGCTAAAACTAGCAGCGTTTTACCGTCAACGCATGCCCGCTGCAGTGTGAAAGCAACCTAAAGTGATACAGAAAATGTTTTAAATTTAAACATTTATTAAACAAAACAAACCTCCAATCAGTTCACTTGTATGTAGAATTTAGAAAAAAAAACTATATCTTAAATACACAAAAACAGGTAATCAAAACTTTCGGACAAAAAAATGGGCTAACTTTACTGGTTAGTTTTTTTTTTTTTTTTTTTAAATTGCGTTTGAAAGACCGCTGCGCAAATACCGTGTCACATAAAATATTGCAACAACCGCTATTTTATTCCCTAGGGTCTCTGCTAAAAAAAAATATATGTTGTTTGGGGGTTCTAAGTGATTTTCTAGCAGAAAATACAGGCTTTTTACTTGTAAGCAACAAATGTCAGAAAAGATTTAGTCTTTAAATGGTTAAACTGAGAGCTTCTACACACAGAGCTCAGTCCATTCATAAGTGTAAACATTGTATAAATTCAGGTTCTTTTTATCAGATTTGGCAGGCTGCCCAGAGAGGGGAGAGAAGTGCTTCACAGAAGAATACAGACAACTTGTATTGACTTCAGAAGTCATTTGCAAGTCGCGCACAATCGGCTAATGCCGATTAAGAAAAAAACACCAAATATCGGCCGCCGATATATCGGTCGACCTCTAGCCCTAGTATCAGCCAGAAGAGTGAGCGAAATCCAAGCACTGTCTATAATGGAACCATACTACCTAATACATTTAGACAAAATAATTCTCTCTCCAGACCCGGCCTTCTTATCCAAGGTCCCCTCAACATTCCATAGAACCCAAAATATCATCATACCTTTTGCTTCCAAAAACTATGGATAGCGGAAAAAGACACTTACAACAAACTCGACGTGGAAAACATAATTCGAAGGAATGGCAAAGAACGACCTCCCTTTTTGTCCTTTATGCAGGAGTCAACAAAGGGAAACAGGCTTCCAAGAATACCATCAGCAGATGGATAAGAATGGCCATACAGACGTCCTATGAGGCACAAAACCTCACTCCGCCAAGCTGCATCAGAGCACACACAACCAGAGCCTGTGCTACCTCGGTCGCAGAGGAAGCAGGGGCAACTCCAGAGCAGATCTGCAGGGCAGCGACATGGTCGAGCTTCAGTGCCTTTGCAAGGCACTACCGTATAGATCAGCTGTCTGACCAAGACCAGGCACTTGGTCGCAAGGCGCTCCAGTCTCTATCCCCACCCTAGTAAGTATTGCTTGATACATCCTCTCAGATGCTGCCCTGGAAGACGATTCCAGAAAATAGAGTTAGGTACCTGGTAACTTTTTCTAAGAAGTCTTCCAGGGCAGCACTAGTTCCCACCCTTGAAAAGACAAATACCAGGTACAACGGGGGGGCTTTTAAGATCTACTGAGATTTCCTTCGGTGCTTTAATACAACTGAAGCACGCAGGCAAGACTGTGAAATTTATAATGGTGGACTTATGTGTTTCCTGTTCTCAGATGCTGCCCTGGAAGACTTCTTAGAAAAAGAGTTACCAGGTACCTAACTCTATTTTCTCTGGCTCTCCTGTCCCAACAGGGAACCTGAGAATGCAGCCGGTGATTCGGCCAGCTGACCATAGAGCTGATCAGAGACCAGAATGGCTCCAATCATCTCTATGGCCTAAGAAACCGCAAGCTACGAGCATTTCATGACTTAGATTTCGCCGGATGTAAACAGCGCCATTAGGAAAGCATTTTATCACACCGATCTTGGTGTGGTCAGATGCTTTGAGGGCAGAGGAGAGATCTAGTGTCTAATAGACCCCAATTTTTAAAAAAAAAAAGTACCTGTCACTACCTATTGCTATCATAGGGGATATTTACATTCCCTGAGATAATAAAAATGATTAAAAAAAAACACCCCTGTCCCCCCTTGCTCTAGCGCAAAGGCAAAAGCAAGCGTCGGTCTGGTGTCAAATGTAAACAGCAATTGCACTATGAATGTGAGGTATCACCGCAAAGGTCAGATCGAGGGCGGTAATTTTAGCAGTAAACCTCTGTAAATCCTAAAGTGGTAACCTGTAAAGGCTTTTAGTTTGTCACCACTGAACGTTTGTGCGCAATTTTAAAGCATGTCGTGTTTGGTATCCATGTACTCGGCCTTAGATCATCTTTTTATTTCATCAAACATTTGGGCAATATAGTGTGTTGTAGTGCATTCAAATTTTAAAAAGTGTGCTTTTTCCCCAAAAAATGCGTTTGAAAAATCGCTGCGCAAATACTGTGTGGAAAAAAAAAACGAAACACCCACCATTTTAATCTGTAGGGCCTTTGCTTTAAAAAATATAATGTTTAGAGGTTCAAAGTAATTTTCTTGCAAAAAAAAAAAAAATATTTTTTTTTCATGTAAACAAAGTGGCATAAGCTTCTAAATGTTTTGCATAAAATGCCAGGACAGTTCAAACCCCCCCCCCCCAAAAAAAATGATGGCATATGTGGAATTACACCCCAAAATACATTCTGTTGCTTCTCCTGAGTACGGGGATACCATATGTGTGAGACTTTTTGGGAGCCTAGCCGCGTACGGAACCCCAAAAACCTAGCACCGCCTTCAGGCTTTCTAAGGGTGTACATTTTTGATTTCACTCTTCACTGCCTATCAGTTTCGGAGGCCATGGAATGCCCAGATGGTACCCCCCCCCCCCAAATTACCCCATTTTGGAAAGTAAACACCCCAAGCTATTTGCTGAGAGGTATGGTGAGTATTTTGCAGACCTCACTTTTGGTCACAAAGTTTTGAAAATTTTAAAAAAGAAAAAAAAAAATTTTTTTCTTGTCTGTCTTCATTTTCAAAAACAAATGAGAGCCGCAAAATACTCACCATGCCTCTCAGCAAATAGCTTGGGGTGTCTGCTTTCCAAAATGGGGTCATTGGGGGGGGTTGTGCTATCTTGGCATTTTATAGCCTTCAAAACTGTGATTGGTAGTGAGGAGTGAAATCAAATATTTACGCCCTTAGAAATCCTGAAGGCAGCGCTTGGTTTTCAGGGTAGCTAGGCTCCCAAAAAGTCCCACACATGTGGTATCTCCGTACTCCGGAGAAGCAGCTAAATGTATTTTGGAGTGCAATTCCACATATAACCATGGCATGTGTGAGCAATATATCATTTAGTGACGACAACTTTTTGTAAAATATTATTTTTTTTTTTTTTTTTATCATTCAATCACTTGGGACAAAAAAATGTATTATTCAATGGGCTCAACATGCCTCTCAGCAATTTCCTTGGGGTGTCTAATTTCCAAAATGGGGTAATTTGGGGGGGTTTTGTACTGCCCTGCCATTTTAGCACCTCAAGAAATGAGATATGCAGTCATAAACTAAAAGTTGTGTAAATTCCAGAAAATGTACCCTAGTTTGTAGACGCTATAACTTTTGCGCAAACCAATAAATATACGCTTATTGACTTTTTTACCAAAGACCTGTGGCCGAATACATTTTGGCCTAAATGTGTGACTAAAATTGAGTTTATTGGATTTTTTTTATAACAAAAAGTAGACAATTTTTTTTTTTTTTTTTTCAAAATTTTCGGTCTTTTTCCGTTTTATAGCGCAAAAAATAAACTGCAAAGGTGATCAAATACCATCAAAAGAAAGCTCTATTTGTGGGGAAAAAAAAAGGACACACATTTCGTTTGGCTACAGCAATGCATGACTGCGCAATTAGCAGTTAAAGCGACGCAGTGCCAAATTGTAAAAAGTGCTCTGGTCAGGAAGGGGGTAAAACATATATATAATCCAAAAGTGGAACTTATGCTTTAAGGCCTCCTCCCTGGCTCCTGTTTGTGAAACAAAGCTTTTGGGGAGGAGTAGGGGGGGAGCAGGTACCTGCTCCCACTTCCGTTCTGGTCACCTTAGGCGACTGGAAGCAGGAGCTCTCCCTCTTGAAGTCTTCTGGGACACATGACTGGTGTCCTACAAGACTTCAGGGCCAGTCAGACCGCAGCGCCGCTCGCGCATGTGCAGTGGGCACCCAGATGTGAAGCCGCAAGCTGTCACAGCCGGGTGCCCATAGTAGAGATGCCGAGGACGCGGGTAGAACTCGGCTGCGGTGAGCACGCTGCTGGACTGTGGGACAGGTGAGGGGCTGTTTATTAAAAGTCAGCAGCTACACTTTTTGTGGCTGCTGACCTAATGAACAAATGACTTGAACTCCACTTTAAGTCATATAACCATGGCTAAAAAAAAAAGTGGCCATAACAAAAACCCCTTAAAAATGATCTAGATAGATGGATATAGCGCACACTAATCTACAGCCACTCTTCCCTTTTCAGCCAGCAGGGATGCAACAGGAAGCTGGTCACGAGCCTTTCTTCTCCTCCTGCTCCCACCGATATACACATTGAATGGTAGTTTGGCAGCAAAGCTCACACACAGAGCAAAGGCAGGGCCACGGTGCAGTATAGTTTATTAAGATTCGAGCAATAAAACAGCTTAACCACTTCCAGCACACGGACGTCATATGACGTCCTGGGCTTTGGGCGGGTATATCTGAATGATGCCTGTAGTTACAGACATCATTCAGATATTGCCGGCGAATCTCTACACCATAGGAACGATCATAGCGGCCGTTCCACCGCTTGATCGTTCCTATGGGAGGCGAGAGGGGACGTGTGTCGTTTCCCCCCCCCCCCCCTCCCGCCGCCCTCCGGTGCTTGCTCCGACTCACCGTTACGATCGGTGAGGCGGAGAGTGGATCCGCCAGCGCCGGATGTAGATCATAGAGATTTCCGGCGGACCGGATGGTCCCCGGAGTCTCTATGATCGTCGGAGGCCGGGCGCGATGTTATGACGTCACGCCCGGCCTCTCCATTAAAAAAAACGGCGCCGCTTCGGCTGGAAAGCGGCTATCGTTTTATTTATTTATTTTTTTTAATTTCAGACTTCCAAGCCTAGTGGTGAGATATGGGGTCTTATTGACCCCATATCTCATTATTAAGAGCACCTGACAAGTCATATTGCTATTACAAGGGACACTTTTAGGAATAAAAGTGATCAATTTTTTTTTTTTTTTTTTTTTTCAAAAAAGTGTCAAAATAAAATATAATTAACAATAAAAAAAAAAAAAAAAAAAAAAATTTTTTTAAAGCGCCGCTGTCCCCGTGTGCTCGCACGCAGAAGTGAACGCATACGTAAGTCCCGCCCACATATGAAAACGGTGCTCAAACCATACATGTGAGGTATCGCCGCGAACGTTGGAGCGAGAGCAATAATTTTGGCCTAAGACCTCCTCTGTAACTCAAAACATGTAACCAGTAAAAAAATGTCAAGCGTCGCCTATGGGGATTTTTAAGTACCGAACATTGGCGCCATTCCACGAGCTTGTGCAATTTTGAAGCGTGACATGTTAGGTATCTATTTACTCGGCGTAACTTCATCTTTCATAAAATGCAAAAACATTGGGCTAACTTTACAGTTTTGCTTTTTTTTTTAACACAAAACAGTTTTTTTTCCCCAAAAAAACGCGTTCAAAAAATTCCTGCGCAAATACTGTGTGAGATAAAAAGTTGCAACAACCGCCATTGTATTCTCTAGGGTCTTTGCTAAAAAAACATATATAATGTTTGGTGGTTCCATGTAATTTTCTAGCAAAAAAATGATGATTTTTACATGTAGGAGCAAAGTGTCAGAATTGGCCCGGTATTGAAGTGGTTAAAGGCAAAGAAGTCCAGCATATAAAACTCATATGTATGGTTACTGATCAGAACCCAATACAGTGGTGTGACGTCAGCACTAGAGCTCTGCCCTATGCATTTGGTCCTGAATGTCTTCAGGGGCCTCTAGCATCCAACCTCTGCCATGTTTTATGTAGCTCACACTGTCTTTCCACAGTTAGGTTACCTTTTATATAACCGTGGTGGGAACACTGTTACTTCTAGCCAAAGGCTTTGGCTAATTAGTTTTTTTATAGTTTAATTAAAGGCAAAACTTTTTTTAGTTTTGGATAGAGTGGAGGATTAGATTGCTTGTCAGTTTTTATTGCTGTCTTTGCCCCCGTTTAAGGAGATTCCCCCCCCTTCTCTATTTGTCTGGTTTACTATTATTGAAAGTAAATGAAAATCCCCAAATTTGGGGTTCGTGCCCAGAAAAGTAACAGCAGAAATCTCCCAATGGGAACACTAGTTATGGTGACCTGGGGGGGTCTCACTTCCTGTTTGGCTATGGGACAGGATGCAAAGTGAAATTTTCCGCAATGGGACAGGTGGCGAAAAAAAAAAAATCTGATGGATTGTAACCCTCCTTTACCTATAGTTCTACCTTCATTTGCAAACTTGTACTACTTGTCCACATAATTTAAGGTGATTGTAAGCAATCACAGCCCACTCACTTTAAAATTTAAACAAAGAGGCAGAACATTTATGTATGTTTTATGTATTATGTGTGTTATGTAACAAAAAAAAAAAAAATCTCTCTATCTCTCTCACATTCCCCGTGTGTTCAGTTTTTGAGTCAACTTTTATTCGAACAAATACCAGGGTGCAAATAAATGTAAAGACTTTCCATAATACGTGCATGGTCAGTTTTTAATAGGAAAGCAGAGGTACTCACAGGAGCACCAGGGATTTCACACAAAAGAAGCAATACAAAAAGAGCAGGATACTTTTTCATACAAGTACATGGTACAGCAGGCACATATCTGGGATATTAAATGCTGGGTTAACGAACACTGACCCAGCTGTTGCCTATGTATTGTCCTGTTTGTTGGTCACAAACCGTTATAGAAAACCATAGCTATGAACTTTCGCCGTGCTTGTCCAGAAGAAATGAAACACATCTAAGCTCTGGCAAGCTGAGCTGCACTATTCTTTTTGTTTAGATGCAATTTAGCTCTGAAGAACACTTTCCATAATTTAAAAAAAATTATAATTAATAAATCATTCAGCAACATCAGTATCATCATATATCCTTGACAGCTATTCTGTAAAATGTAGATACCTGATTGTTTGCCTCTGACAACACACACTTTGCTCCCCCTTTTTATAAATCCTCCTTATTTTAGCGATCATAGAAATTGTCATAATTTTTTTTTTTTTTTTTTTCCCTGCCTTTTTTACTCACTAGGAGAAGCTTTAGGTGCTATTGGAGATCCAGAAATGCTTGAACTTCTTAAAGAATATAGCGAAGATCCGGTTGTTGAGGTAACAGTCCTTTTCAGAAAGTCTAACTATACAAAACTGACATCTGCAATACTGTATGTTTTCTAAATTGTCGCCTTTATAGTTTTGAATGCGTCTGTATGTGGTTTGCTTGGTTTCATAAAATTAGAGGTTTATAACACATTTAAATAGTTGAGAGAAGTCTGACTTTACCTGAGCCTGATCTCGATCCAGTGTAGGGTTGTCCGATACCACTTTTTTAGGACCGAGTACAAGTACCGATACTTTTTTTCAAGTACTTGCCGATACCGATTACCGATACTTTTTTTTAATGTCACGTGACAGTGTTTCTTTCTTTTTTTTTTTTTTTTTTCATTTACATTTATTATTTTTTACAATTTAATTTAATTTTATTCTTTATTGCACTATGTGTGTGGGTTTTTTTTTTTTTTTTAATCAGCCCTGTTGGGGGGCTTTGGTGAGATATCAGGGGTCTTAACAGACCTGTTATCTCCCCCTTTGAGACAGAGAAAGAGACCGAGGATAGAGATTCCCCAGTCCCTTTCTCTGCAGCCTCAGCTGCACTGAGAATGAATGGAGAGAAGACAGCGGCTCCTCTCCATTCATAAACTGACACATCGTAATCACAGGTGATTACAATGTTTCAGTTATGTGAATAGACAGAGTCAGCTGACTCTGTCCATTCACACAGCGGAGAGAGACAACAGAACGGAGGGGGACAGAAGGCGAGGGGGACAGAGGAAAGCCGGAACGGATGGGGACAGCGGAGGGGGACAGAGGAACGGAGCAGGACAGCGGAGGGGGAAAGAGGAACGGAGGGGGACAGAGCAACGGAGCAGGACAGCGGAGGGGGACAGAGGAACGGAGGGGGACTAAGGAGGATGAGGTGACAGTCAGCGGTGATCGTGTGTGGGGGAGTTACAAGCACCGATCACCGCTGTATGTCACTAAAGCAGCTGAAAGCCGCGGGGGGAGAAGCTTGTAACTCCCCCACGCGCCGATCACCGCTGACAGTCAAGGTATCGGGGGAAGCATCGGGAGCATTTGCCTGAGTACAAGTACTTGGGCAAATGCTCGGTATCGGTGCCGATACCGATACTAGTATCGGTATCGGGACAACCCTAATCCAGTGCTATGTACAGCAGCTCTCCCAACTCTGTCCCCCTCACTGGGCAGCCATTGTCTCCCGCTCCAGTCAATCAAATCCTATGATAATGGTGGGGGTCAATAGATGCAGACAGCATGGCTCGGGAGCAAGCCCACATAAGTTTAGTCTCCCTGCCTCCATAAAAAGCAGCTCTCTATGGGGGCACTCAGCGGTGCACCCCAGAATAGGAAGATCGAGGCTGCAGTGCTCGGTGCAAAACTATTGCACTGAGCAGGTAAAACCTCATATATACGATAGGACTTTGTACAAACTTTCCCGTGAATTTTTGTACAAAGGACGTTGGCCATAAGTTTGTATTGCATACACACGGCAGAACTTTTTCAGGCAACTTTCACCAAATCACGTGGTTTTTCAGCTCTTTACCACCACCCTTTGATCAACTTCTCTATTGTCTGATATTGTGTCATTCTCGCCGCTTTTATTGGTGAGATTGACACCTTGCGAGCCGGGTTCACACTGGTGTGGGGATCTGACTTGGATCCCCGCCAATGCCAGGCACTGTGTTTGGTATGAATCATGAGGGGGAACACCGCCAAATATTAAATAAAAAACGGCATGGGTTCCCCTCCAGGGGCATACCAGGCCCTTAGGTCTGGTATGGATCTTAAGGGGAACCCCCACGCCGAAAAAACGGCGTGGGGGTCCCCCCAAAATCCATACCAGACCCTTATCCGAGCATGCAGCCCGGCCGGTCAGGAAAGGGGTGGGGACGAGCGAGCGCCCCCCTCCTGAACTGTACCAGGCCGAATGGCTTCAATATGGGGGGTGGGTGCTTTGGGGGAGGGGGGGACCCATGTTGATGACAAGGGCTTCTTCCCGACAACCCTGGCCGTTGGTTGTCGGGGTCTGCAGGGGGCGTATCGGATTCCGGAACCCCCTTTTAATAAGGGGGCCCCCAGATCCCGGCCCCCCATCCTATGTGAATGAGTATGGGGTACATCATACCCCTACCCATTCACCTAGGGGGGAAAAAAGTGTCAATAAAAAAACACACTACACAGGTTTTTAAAGTAATGTATTAGGCAGCTCTGGGGGTCTTCTTCCAACTTCGGGGGTCTCTCCTTCTTCCGTTGTCCGATTCTTCTCCACTCTCTGGCCTCTTCTCCCGGTGTTCGGCCTCTTCTGCCGGGCTCCTCCGCTATCTTCTGCTAGTGGTGGCCCAGTCTTCTGCGTCGCCTTCTTCCCTCTTTTCTTCTTCCGATGTTGACACGATGCTCTCTCCCGCTGTAATGCTGTGTGAGTGCCTCGCAATGACTTATATAGGCATGGGGCGTGGTCACCGGGTGATGTCATCCAGTGACTCAGTCCCAGTCTCTCTCTCTCTCCTCTCATATTTCACACGAGCAGCTTCCTCTAGCCCTTTAAAGCGCCCTTCAGCTCCTGTTTGAAAAATGTTAGACATAGGTCTTTATGGGAGTGCTGACTGTCGCATTAGACAAGCTTCAAGTAGTGCTGACGCCTGCCAGCTAGGGTTTACACCTCACCCCTTTAAAACTGAGCACATATTAATTACACAGGTTCTGAGGCTGATTAAACTGGTAATTAAACTCAGTACCTTTTCTGCAGTAAATTAGCCTCAGAACTTGTGTAATTGAATGTGTTTGGGTTTAAAGGGATGAGGTGGCAACCCTACTGCCAGCAGCTTGTTTAACCACTTACAGACTGACTGGAAGATTTTCCCCCTTAATGACCAGGCCATTTTTTGCGATACGGCACTGCATCGATTTAACTGACAATTGTGCGGTCGTGCGATGCTGTACCCAAACAAAATTGACTTTTTTCCACACAAATAGAGCTTTCTTTTGGTGGTATTTGATCACCTCCTGTAGTTTTTATTTCTTTATCATACATCACAAGACACAGAGCCATAGTAGTAACTATATGGGTTATATAGGCCACCTTTAGGTGATGGACACTGGCACGCCATACACAGGAAGTTTACTCCCTATATAACCCCTGCCCTTACCGGGAGTACCTCAGTTTTTTTGCCAGTGTCTAAGGTGTTGGTCACGAGTAAAGATGTGCTGAGCTCCGCTAGAGTAATCTTTGCTGGGGCAAGCTATGCAGCCGCATCCATTCAAAGTGTCTTTTTAGACCAAATTGGATGGTACCCAGGCCTCGTCATGGAAGAAATGAGGTTTAGCCCATAACGCTTCTCTTTGAGAGCTGGACCCTGGGATCCAGTGCTTTAGTTTTTTCAGCCATAAACCTTCCTGGCAGGGTGCTATATGGGTCCAAGGGAGTGGAACCCCTATTTAAATAGGGACCCCAGTCCTTGAAAGTTTTTTTAACGGAGCCCGCTGTGATTGGTGAAGATTGGGTCTGTTTGGTTTAACACAGAACCCTGCGGTAGGATAAGGTAAGTGGAGATTCCTAAAGAATTAAGTTCTTATGGTTTTTCTCCTTAAGGTAAATGTTATGTCTAAAGTGTTCACCGGGGGCTGTCAAGACCACATACCTGTTCCATGCCTTTCAGATCTCTGTGTCAGCAGAAGCTGCAGGCTTCCTCCAGTCCCAAGCCTCTGGTAAGATGTTGGAGGGGGGGGGGGTTTTGAAGACATCCCCCACCTGGACAGGAGTTTCTCTCCCCCTTCCAGGAGGCAAAGGGAGCCCGGATCAATCGGCGGTATGCCGCTCCCTCTTCCACCGCCTTAAGCACAGCGGTTCTCCTTCTTCCATCGGCTCTCCCCCCCCCTCCCACATGCCAATCCAGTCAGAACAGAGGCCTGCACGTGTGGTAAAAAAGTCTCTTTTGAAAAGAGGGGGGGGGGGCGCGGTGGGAAGACTGAGTAGGAGAGGGGGGGCATGGCGTTGACGTGCCTCGGTGTCTACAACGCAGGACTGTGTAGGCTATAAGTGCACCATTTGCAGGCTGCATTTCGCTGATGGAGGGACACACAATGGATGGGGGCATGTGAGTGCAGTGACACAGGCATTCCCAGGGCATGTTTACTTAGCATTAGGCTGAGCATTAACCACTTCAGCCCCGGAAGGTTTTACCCCCTTCCTGACCAGAGCACTTTTTACAATTCGGCACTGCGTCGCTTTAACTGCTAATTGCGCGGTCATGCAATGCTGTACCCAAACGAAATTTGCGTCCTTTTCTTCCCACAAATAGAGCTTTCTTTTGATGGTATTTGATCACCTCTGCCGTTTTTATTTTTTGCACTATACACGGAAAAAGACAGAAAATTTTGAAAAAAAATGATATTTTCTACTTTTTGTTCTAAAAAAAATCCAATAAACTCAATTTTAGTCATACATTTAGGCCAAAATGTATTCGGCCACATGTCTTTGGTAGAAAAAATGTCAATAAGTGTATATTTATTGGTTTGTGCAAAAGTTATAGCGCCTACAAACTAGGGTACATTTTCTGGAATTTACACAGCCTTTAATTTATGACTGCCTATGTCGTTTCTTGAGGTGCTAAAATGGCAGGACAGTACAAAACCCCCACAAATGACCCCATTTTGGAAAGTAGACACCCCAAGGAATTTGCTGAGAGGCATGTTGAGCCCATTGAATATTCATTTTTTTTGTCCCAAGTGATTGAATAATGACAAAAAAAAAAAAAAAAAATTACAAAAAGTTGTCACTAAATGATATATTGCTCACACAGGCCATGGGCATATGTGGAATTGCACCCCAAAATACATTTAGCTGCTTCTCCTGAGTACGGGGATACCACATGTGTGGGACTTTTTGGGAGCCTAGCCGCGTACGGGGCCCCAAAAACCAATCACTGCCTTCAGGATTTCTAAGGGCGTACATTTTTGATTTTACTCCTCACTACCTATCACAGTTTCGGAGGCCATGGAATGCCCAGGTGGCACAAACCCCCCCCAAATGACCCCATTTTGGAAAGTAGACACCCCAAGCTATTTGCTGAGAGGCATGGTGAGTATTTTGCAGCTCTCGTTTGTTTTTGAAAATAAAGAAAGACGAGAAAAAAAAATTTTTTTTTTCAATTTTCAAAACTTTGTGACAAAGTGAGGTCTGCAAAATACTCACTATACCTCTCATCAAATAGCTTGGGGTGTCTACTTTCCAAAATGGGGTCATTTGGGGGTTTTTTTGCCACCTGGGCATTCCATGGCCTCCGAGACTGTGATAGGCAGTGAAGAGTGAAATCAAAAATTTACGGCCTTAGAAAGCCTGAAAGCGGTGCTTGGTTTTCGGGGTCCCGTACGCGGCTAGGCTCCCAAAAAGTCTCATACATGTGGTATCCCCGTACTCAGGAGAAGCAACAGAATGTATTTTGGGGTGTAATTTCACATATTCCCATGGCATGTTTGAGCAATATATCATTTAGTGACAACTTTGCGCAAAAAAAAATAAAAAATTGTCTCTTTCCCGCAACTTGTGTCACAATATAAAATATTCCATGGACTCGACATGCCTCTCAGCAAATAGCTTGGGGTGTCTACTTTCCAAAATGGGGTCATTTGGGGGGGTTTTGAACTGTCCTGGCATTTTATGCACAACATCTAGAAGCTTATGTCACACATCACCCACTCTTCTAACCACTTGAAGACAAAGCCCTTTCTGACACTTTTTGATTACATAAAAAAATTATCTTTTTTTGCAAGAAAATTACTTTGAACCCCCAAACATTATATATTTTTTTTTAAAGCAAATGCCCTACAGATTAAAATGGTGGGTGTTTCATTTTTTTTTTTCACACAGTATTTGCGCAGCGATTTTTCAAACGCATTTTTTGGGGAAAAAACACACTTTTTTAAATTTTAATGCACTAAAACACACTATATTGCCCAAATGTTTGATGAAATAAAAAAGATGATCTTAGGCCGAGTACATGGATACCAAACATGACATGCTTTAAAATTGCGCACAAACGTGCAGTGGCGACAAACTAAATACATTTTTAAAAGCCTTTACAGGTTACCACTTTAGATTTACAGAGGAGGTCTACTGCTAAAATTACTGCCCTCGATCTGACGTTCGCGGTGATACCTCACATGCATGGTGCAATTGCTGTTTACATTTGACGCCAGACCGACGCTTGCGTTCGCCTTAGCGCGAGAGCAGGGGGGACAGGGGTGCTTTTTTTTTTTTTTTTTTTTTTTTTTTTCTTATTATTATTATTATTTTTTTCTTATTTTTAAACTGTTCCTTTCATTTTTTTTTTTTTTTTTTTTTTTAAATCATTTTTATTGTTATCTCAGGGAATGTAAATATCCCCTATCCTAGCAATAGGTAGTGACAGGTACTCTTTTTTGCAAAAATTGGGGTCCTCTGCCCTCAAAGCATCTGACCACACCAAGATCGGTGTGATAAAATGCTTTCCCAATTTCCCAATGGCGCTGTTTACATCCGGCGAAATCTAAGTCATAAAATGCTCGTAGCTTCTGGTTTCTTAGGCCATAGAGATGTTTGGAGCCACTCTGGTCTCTGATCAGCTCTATGGTCAGCTGGCTGAATCACCGGCTGCATTCTCAGGTTCCCTGTTGAGACAGGAGAGCCAGAGAAAAACACGGAAGACGTTGGGGGGGGGGGGCATTCCCTCCCACTGCTTGTAAAAGCAGTCTAGAGGCTAATTAGCTGCTAGGATTGCTTTTACATGAAAGCCAATCGCTGGCTGAAAAGAATGATACCAAGATGATACCTAAACCTGCAGGCATCATTCTGGTATAACCACTCAAAGTCGTGAATGGCGTACCTGAAGACAAAAAAATGGTTAACAATAAAGCACAGTAAACGGTAAGGTATAAAAAATTGCATATCTGAAAAGCAAGCATGATAAAACATAACAACAATAAAACATTGCAGAATAGAATACAGTAAAAAAGAGCAGAACAATAGAGAGAGAATAGAGAGAGAGAGAGAGAACAATAAAACGACAACTATTTTTTTTTTTTTTTTATATTTTTGTTTGTGTGTTTTTTTTTTTTTTTTTTTTTTTTTTTTTTTTTTTTTTGTAACCAACTTTTATAACTGTAACCGGTTCCAGGTTCGGGTCTCTCAAAATGCGATGGCATCTTGGGAGACCCTGTGAAAGTGTGCCTAGTCTGTGCAATGCTGTACCCTACGCTAATACTCAACTAGTGAATGGTAGCGTTCAAAACATTCACCAATGCAAAGACCAGGATTGTCAGGACAGGAGGGACAATAATAGCGGGTGTCACGCCTATATCCGCGCTTGCTGCAGACACAACATCTTTTTTGGGGGGGTTCGCTGGGTAGGGGTACTCGGGAGGACATAAAGAAAATGCCTCTCATGTAGCCGACTGCATTTGGTTGGGGATGTGAATGGGGGAAGTACGGGCGCTGCAGAAGCGGTGGGTTCCCAATTAGGATTGGCGAATGCAGCAGGAAGGGCACTATGGACACGACGGGCCTGTGTTTGTCTTCTTGGTGGCAGCGGGACACTACTTGTGCTTGCCACCTGACCAGCTTGAACTGCACTTATGGGACTCGCCACGTCACCAAGTGTTACTGCAGTGCTGGTTTGACTACGACCGGGGTGTACTAGGCCGCTGGCGCTTGCCAGTTCACCAAAACGCTACCAAAAAAACTGTTAGCGATCGCAGGGATCAGGCCTGACTCTGCGAACGCTGCAGTTATGCATTTAGTGTTTTGTAAGTGTCAGTGATCGATCGATACTGCACTTGGGTGGGCTGGGCCGGGCGGAGGGGCAAAACGCAGGTGCTAGCAGGTATCTGGGCTGATCCCGCTAACACTGCGTTTGTGGGAACCCTAAACTGCTGGGGACGCTAGTATAGATCTGATCAGATCAGATATTGATCCGATCAGATACTATACCACTAAGGGAGGTGTACGGTGCGTGCGTGGGTGTTAGCGGTACTGGCGCTAACCTGACGCTGCCTGGGGCTGGTGCTTGCCAGTTCACCAAAACGCTACCAAGAAAACTGTTAGCGATCGCAGGGATCAGGCCTGACTCTGTGAACGCTGCAGTTATGCGTTTAGTGTTTTGTAAGTGACAGTGATCGATCGATACTGCACTTGGGCTGGGCCGGGCGGAGGGGAAGAACGCAGGTGCTAGCGGGTATCTGGGCTGATCCCGCTAACACTGCGTTTTTGGGAACCCTAAACTGCTGGGGACACTAGTATAGATCTGATCGGATCAGATATTGATCCGTACAGATACTATACCACTAAGGGAGGCGTATGCTGCGTGCGTGGGTGTTAGCGGTACTGGCGCTAATCTGACGCTGCCTGGGGCGACGCATATCACCGCCGGGCGATCAGGGGCTAAACCTTTATTCGGTAATAAACGGCGGGTCCCCTGACACTATAAAAAATAAACGCACTAACCAGCGTCACCCGTAACGGTTATACGGTGATCAGTGGTGAAAGGGTTAACTAGGGGGCAATCAAGGGGTTAAAACATTTATTAGATAGTATATGGGGGTCCCTGTCACTATAAAACGCTGACGGTGAACCTAAATATTTACGTTCCTAACTAGCGTCACCAGCGACACTAATACAGCGATCAGAAAAATGATCGCTTGGTGACAGGGGGTGATCAAGGGGTTAAAACTTTATTAGGGGGGGTTAGGGGGGTATCCTAGACCTAAAGGGGGGTAATACTCACTGCCCTAACACTGTAACTGTCACAAACTGACACCCTGCAGTAATCAGAAAAAAAAAAAAAAAAAATACTGCTTGCTGTCAGTTTGTGACAGGGGGGGGGGGTGATTGGGGGGGGGTCGGGGGTGTAAAGTATGCCTGGCATGTTCTACTGTGTGTGTGTTGTGCACTTACATGTCTTCTCTCCTCGGCGCTGGAACGGAAACTGCCGAGCCGAGGAGAGATGACATCACATCCTCTGCCTGTGTGAAACTACACACAGGCAGGGGAGGATTCCGATTGGCTGGGAGCGATCGCGAGGGGGGGGCCACGATCGGATGGTCTCCCCCTCGCCTCCCGACGCTCCCAGTCAAATGCCGACCGCCGCTGGCACCGGGGGGGGGGTCCGATCGGACCCCCCGCCCGCGGGAGGCAGATCACGTACAGGTACGTGATTCTGCCTGCCCGTGCCATTCTGCCGACGTATATATACGTTAGGCGGTCGGCAAGTGGTTAATAGCAGCAGCAGTTGCTGGACTATTTGCTCAGCAGTGGGTGCATTTTCTTCTGGTAGTACCTCTGCATTTATGCTTAGGACTATGGTTGGCAGAAAGGGAGGTGCAAACACCCCAAAAAGAGCCCAAAGGTGTTTCCCTCAGGCTCTGAGGACCCTGGTCTTGCCTCTGCAACACCATTCTCCCCTGAAAGAACTGGGGGGGGCTGGTCAGAGTGAGCCATTAAGTGTCCATTACGTGTTACAACTGTTTCCAACATTTCAGCTTGTCTATATTACTGAGGAAGTCTTTTCCTCAGCCTTGGTGGGATTGGAAGAAAGGTTAACGGCTTTAATCGCATCTTCCCAGAGTGGGAGAAAATGCGATGGGCCCCCTTCTACCACCCAGGACCATCAAACAGAGGAACAGTGGGAGGGAGAAGATGAATTCCCCTCAGGGGATCATGAAGAGGCTGATGACTCCTCTTCCGAGGGATCAAGTGTGGTAGAACCTTCTTCAGCTTCACAATCTGATAAATTGCTGGTGCAATCTCTTACTGAAATGGTCCCTCCACATTTAAGCTACTCTTATCTGAGTCAGCTGAAAAGCCCACTTCTTGTTTGGGTTCACTAAAGCCTCCTCAAGCTTTGCATGCTTTTCCTGTCCATTCATTACTGGAACAGCTTATGTTGAGACAGGTGCTCAAGGTTATCCCTGATCAGCAGGCCCAGGATTTAGCCGAGTTGCCAGGGGCTTTGTGTTTCTTAATTGATGCAATGAGAGATTCTATTCTTCAGACCTCTCGCCTTACGTTTGGGTTGGTGCATGTGCGTAAAATCTTATGGTTGAAAAGTTGGTCAGCTGAAGCGCCATTCAAAAAACTCCTGGCTTGTTTTCCTTTCCATGGTGAAAGGCTGTTCGCGGATGATTTGGACAAATATATCCAAAAAAAGTGGAAAAAGTACCCTTTTGCCAGTGAAGAAAAGGAGTAAACATCCCTCATTTAAACGAGCCTCCAGGCAGTTGCGACTGCCTCTTCCGTCAGGTTTAAGAGGTAAACCTCAGGGTCAACCCCAAGGAGAAAAGAAATCCTGGGGCAAAAATCCTGCAAGACAGAATACTAAAGCCTCTTTATGAAGGGGCACCCCCGCTCGCTCGAGTGTGGGGAAGACTTCTGCAGTTCTCAAGGGTCTGGCAGGAAGAGTTTCGAGACAGATGGGTGGTCTCCACGATAGCTCTAGGTTACAAACTAGAGTTCCGAGAGTTCTCATCTCCTAGTTTCCTCAGGTCAAACGTCCCCAAAGATACAGAGAAAAAAGTTTTTTTTCAAGCATTAGATCGACTTTTGTCTCAAAATGTAATCATGGTGGTCCCCATGGAAGAGCAGGGGTTGGGGTTTTACTCAAACCTTTTCACGGTGCCAAAATCAAATGGAGATGTCGGACCTGTTCTAGATCTAAACCGATTCTTGAATATCTGCTCTTTTTGCATGCAATCAAATCCGATCAATTGTCTCCATCCTAAAAGGAGGGAAACTTCTGGTGTCAATCGACATCAAGGATGCATATCTGCATGTGCCTATTTTCCCCGCTCACCAGAAATATCTACGTTTTCAATTTATAGCGCTGCCTTTCGGTCTAGCTACTGCACCTCAGGTGTTTACAAAAGTTCTGGCTCCTCCTCTGGCTAAATTAAGGGCTCATGGTATAACAATTATAGCACACTTAGACGACCTGCTCTTGATAGACCGGTCGGTAGCCCGCTTAGACCAAAGCATGGTCACCACAGTCAACTACCTGGAATACCTAGGTTGGATCCTCAACCTAGAGTAAATTTTTTTTTTTTTTTTTTTTTTTTTAAACCATTAAGAAGACTAGAGTACTTGGGTCTGATCATAGATACAGCTCAGAAAAGGGTGTTTTTACCCCAGGCAAAGAACAGCTCCATAAAGGAGCTTGTTCAGGTGGTCAGGACAAAGGATCCTTCTATTCGACTTTGCATGAGGTTGTTGGGAAAGATGGTGGCTTCATTCGAAGCTGTTCCCTATGCTCAGTTCCATTCGAGACTGCTGCAAAACAGTATCCTGTCTGCTTGGAACAAGAAGGTCCAAGCGCTAGATTTTTCAATGCGTCTGTCACCAACGGTTCGCCAGAGCCTCAGCTGGTGGAGGATATCCAAGAATCTGCAGAAGGGGAAATCCTTCATGCCAGTTACCTGGAAGGTGGTAACAGATGCCAGCCTTTCAGGTTGGGGAGCAGTCCTGGAAGAAGCGACTGTCCAAGGAAAATTGGTCCAGGACCGAAAGGACCTTGGCCATCAACATTCTAGAGATTCGGGCAGCAAGCTTGGCCCTAAGGACCTGGACTTTCAGGTTGTGGAATTGTCCGGTCAGGATTCAATTCGACAATGCCACAGCAGTGGCTTATATCAATCACCAAGGGGGCACCAAAAGTCATGCAGCCCAGGGAGTGGTAAACCATATCCTAGCCTGGGCAGACAAGCATGTTCTGTACATATCGGCAATCTTCATTCCAGGGATAGAGAATTGGCAGGCGGACTACTTGAGTCGCCAGCAGTTGTTCCCGGGGGAATGGTCCCTTCACCCCCAACGTCTTTCTGGTTATATGCCAAAGATGGGGGGAGGGGGGGGGGGTTCCGGATGTAGATCTGTTTGCGTCCGGGTTCAACAACAAAGTCAACAACTTTGTGTCAAGAACAAGGGATCCGCTCGTGTGCGGAATGGACGCCTTAGTGACCCTGTGGGATCGGTTCTCACTGATTTATGCATTTCCTCCTATTCTGATGCTACCTAGTCTTCTTCGCAGGATCAAGCAGGAAAGAAAGTCGGTGGTTCTTGTGGCCCAGAAAGTCTTGGTATGCAGAGATCGTAAAGATGGTAGTAGGGGACCCATTGACCCTACCTCCACGTCCAGACCTGCTCTCGCAGAGACCAGTATTCCATCCTACCTTACAAACGCTAAATTTGACGGTTTGGCTATTGAAACCCACATTCTGAAGAATCGTGAGTTTTCAGGATCAGTGATATCTACCTTGATTAATGCAAGGAAGCCAGCTTCCAGAGTCATTTATTATAGTCTGGAGGGCATATGTTTCCTGGTGTGAACTCAGGGGTTGGCATCCTAGAAAATGTTATAGGTAGTATCCTTGCCTTTCTGCAAATAGGATTAGAGATGAAGCTGTCCTTGAGTACCATCAAAGGCTAGGTTTCGGCCTTATCGGTATTGTTCCAACGAGCACTTGCTTTGCATTCTCTGGTCCGTAACTTCATACAGGGGGTGACACGGCTTAATCCGCCGGTTAGGTCACCCTTGAAACCTTGGGACCTGAATTTAGTTTTGTGGGCTTTACAAAAACAGCCTTTTGAGCCAATACGGCATACTCCCTTGATCCATTTGACAAGGAAGTTCGTTTTTCTGATCACCATATCTTCTGCAAGAAGGGTATCAGAGTTGGCTGCTCTTTCTTGTAAAGAGCCATATTTAATTATTCACAAGGATAATGTGGTATTGCATCCTCATCCTAGCTTTCTGCCGAAGGTGGTATCAGGTTTTCATCTAAACCAGGATATTGTTCTACCTTCATTTTTTCCAGAACCCTGTTCTACGGAAGAAAAGTCGCTACATGCTCTTGATGTAGTGAGAGCATTCAGTCTATTTGAAGGCGACTGCTCAGATTCGAAAAACGGATGTTTTGTTTTTGTTGCCTGAGGGTCCTAGAAAAGGACAGGCAGCGTCGGCATCTACTATTTCTAAGTGTATTCGGCAAGTAATTGCTCAAGCTTACGGTTTAAAAGGGAAGGTTCCACCTTTTCGAATCAAAGCGCACTCCACCAGGGCTGTTAGTGCTTTTTGGGCAGTGCATCACCAAGCCTCCATGGCTCAAATCTGCAAGGCCGCAACTTGGTCTTCAGTCCATACATTCACCAGACTCCATCAGGTGGGTGTAAAAAGACAGGAGGATATCGCCTTTGGGCGCAGTGTGCTGCAGGCAGCAGTATAGGTCCTCAGGTCTGATGGCACTCTACTTTTTGTTTGTCTCCCTGCCCTCAGATAGCATTGTCCCATGATGTATGGTAAAGAAAATAGTATTTTTATCAGCCTACCTGTAAAATCTCTTTCTTGGTGTACATCATGGGACACAGAGGTCCCTCCCCTCTTTCTGGTATACACGTGTATTGCTTTTCTACAAAAACTGAGGTACTTCCGGTAAGGGGAGGGGTTCTATAGGGAGTAAACTTCCTGTCTAGAGCGTGCCAGTGTCCATCACCTAAAGGTGGCCTATATAACCCATATAGTTACTACTATGGCTCTGTGTCCAGTGATGTACTCCAAGAAAAGGATTTTACAGTTAAGCTGTTATAAAAATCCTATTTCTTTTGCACTGTAAACAAAAAGAGCGACCATTTTGAGAATTTATTTTTTTGCAATATGTATTCTACATATTTTTGGTAAAAGATATCGCAATAAGCGTATATTGCTTGGTTTGCACAAAGGTTACAGCGTCTACAAAATAAGGGACATAATAATAATAATAATAATAATAATAATATTATTATTATTATTAATATTAATATTATTTATTTTGTTTATTATTTTTTTTACTAGTAATGGCGGTGATCTGCGATTTTTAGCGGGATTGCGGCAGACAGATCGGACACTTTTTTGGCACTTTTTTTTGGGACCATTGACATTTTATACAGCGATCAGAGCTAAAAATAGTTACTGATTACTGTATAAATGTCACTGGCAGGGAAAGGGTTAACACTGGGGGCGATCAAGGGGTTAAGTGTGTTCCCTGGGAGTGTTTCTAACTGTATGGGGGCTGGGCTGACTGGAGGAGGGGAGAGAGAACTGTTCCTGATCACCAGGAACAGCAGATCTCTCTAAACTCTCCTATCAGAACAGGGATCTGTCTGTTTACATAGACAGATCCCCGTCTTGGCTTTTGGTGGCCAGCAGGCATGCGCATGGGGTCCCCCGCTGTACAGCGGGCACGCATGCCTGCTATGGCTCCTTAAAGGAGCCGATGTATACCTACGACGATTTGCGGGAACGTACCAACCTGCCGCCGTATGACGGTGGCGGGTCGGCAAGTGGTTAAAGTGACAGCCAGCAGTCCCATTAAGATCTGTGTTCAACATTTACAAACTGGAGCTGAAGGGTCATTTAAAAGCTTCAACAAAGCATACTGAAAGCTCTACAAGTGCTTTGTAAAAGCTTGCTGTTCACACTGCTCTTATACAAGCTGAAGTGTGCATTACTTCCTAGGCATTTTTCCTGCTGCAGTAATATAGTCGTCTATTTATAAAAGAGAGAAAAGCTGCCATGGTGGTGATTGCAGCTCATCTCTCGTGTACCAGTTTAGCGGAGAACATGTTCTCTGCTTCTCATCACAGTACACAATGATTCTCTCATTCGCTTTTAATCGCATGGCCAGATTATGAAGGTGGTCTGTGTAAAACTGTCTCCGTCCCTAATTCTCCAGCCCAGTTGTCGAGAAGCTGGTGTAATGTGAGGAAGAATACTTCCCCCTTCCTATAGATTGGCAGCAGTGGGGGATATATATTTATATTATATTATATTATATTACACATACTCTCTGAGCAGTGCAGACTTGTGCGCTTCTGCCCCCAATTTCAAAGCGTGTTAGTGCGCAATGTGCTTTTGGGTGGCATTCATTGTTAATAGTACCCTAAATGTGATTAGCATACATGCATTCTGCTGCTCGTCTTCTCATGTGACAAACACGCTTTGAAAAAATACGACACTTCATGCCCAAAAAGGTCCAGTTTGGCATTGTCGCTTTTTTATTTATGTGCATTTTTGACATTTATTCCCCCCCCCCCCCCCCCAACATGGATTTTGGTATGGTTAACATGCATTTTAACACCTTTTTTTTTAATGTGCATTTTGGTGCTTTTTTGAAGCACGTTTTTTGGCTTTTTTTTTTTTTTTTTTTTCCACCCTATTTACACCTTTTGCATTTCAGGAATCTGCTCTGCAGAAACGCATTTTCTCCAATCGTCTTCCAGGGCAGCATCTGAGAGGCTCCTCCTTCCTGCAACAGGAAACGCACTAGTCCACCATTATAAATTTGTTAGTCTTACCTGTGTGCCTCCAGTTGTTTTTTGTGTTTCCTCCGGACCCACAGGAGCTGCAAATGTTTATTATTTTTCCCAGTCTCTGTGCTTTCTGCAGGGGACTCCCTGACCAGCATCTCATTCGGCCCATCAAGCCTTGGAAGGGCGAGCAGGGGTAGCAACCTGAGCCTAGAGCTCTGCCTGAAGTTTCGCCCCTACTGAGGGGTATGCAACTTCCCCACCCCAAGCTGCATCACATGCTGCTGGCACTTCCCCCCAGATGCCACTGCTACATCGGTGGAGGCCCACCTAGCCATATTCCGCGGAGCGCTTCCCACAGCGCACAGCATCCCGCCTGCTGTATCCTGCAGTCTCCCCCCGGCAGCGTGTGTATGTGGCCGACCCCGGGTGGTGTACCAAGATGATGCCGGAAATGTCAGTTCCGGTCGGCAACCATCTTGGTGAAGGCTGGAAACCTTCTGGGCAAACACTGGAGTTGGTCACTCACCTCACGGCGACGTCACTTCTGGGCGGCGGTGCAAAATTTAAAAAGAAAAATGACAAAAATGCTCAAAGGCCTCCCTAATGGAATGCTAGGAAGGAGGAAGCCAGCGGGAAGTGGCATGTGCAAGTATGTCAACCAACCTGCATGGGGTCAGCTGGGGGCGGGGCCAGAGCTGATTCAAGTGCCCTCTAAGCGGAGGATCCCGGTGACTGACCATGTCTGCGGCTTCTCAGCCCTGCAGATTCTGCATGCCAGGACAGCTCCAAGGTAAGCCAGAGCACTCTGGAGTCCCCTCCGTCTTTACCTCACTACAAACCTTACACTTGCTTTGGTGCATCTGTAAACCGCCTACCTCACCTAGGTCCTTTGTGCTTAATTACAGGCAAAGGCCCCAGAGGAAAAAAGGGCGAAGACCAGCAGCAAGGCATGCGCCTCTTGCGGTCCCTGTTTTCCCCCTGATTGGAAAAAGCCACTATGCCAAAAATGCATAAACAAAATGGTGGCAGAGGAGTTACAAGGCTTCCTAAAAAGACATGCTCAATTCCTTCAAAAAAGAAATAAAGAGCACTGTTGGGCCACTACGCTGAGAAACTAGAGGTGCCAGCAAGCTCCAGCCAATCCAGTACCCCATCTATCAGCAGGGCATCTATCCCCTCGGGTGGCGGGGAAGAGGCGGGTCAGCCAGAATGGGGTTGATTCGGATGAATCTGAACAAGAGTCCGAGGATGGCTTATGCTCAGATTCCGAGGAGGATGATCTGGCATCAGAAGGTTCCCTATTCCCCTCAGATACGGATAATCTTCTGAAGGCTATAGCCGACACGCTGGGTATCAAAGAGCAAGAAGCCTCAGCTTTCCCTGAACGATAAAATGTACAGAGAGCTGCAGCCCAGGGAACCCAGAACCTTTCCGGTGCATCAAACTCTTAAAAACTTAGTTAAGAGGGAGTGGGAAGAGCTAGAAAAGAAGCTCTTCATACCAGCCGCGGTCAAACGCAGGTATCCATTTACAGAGGAACACACCAAGACTGTGTCGAAGTGCCCCAAAGTGGATGCCTCCCTCGTGTGAGTCGTGAACAAATCCGACTTAGCCTTTGACGATGCAGGTACCTTTAAACGATCCCATGGATAAGAAAATAGAGGCGCTATTTAAAAGGGCTTGGGAAGCTGGGGCAGCAAATTTGAAGCCAGCGAAAGCTTCCACCCGCACAGCCCATGCCCTATTAATCTGGCTGACTCAACTGCAGGAGTTACTGGAAGGAGACACACCAAGAGCAGAGTTGGTGAGGACCATTCCCACACTAACCAGAGCGGCAGCTTTCCTAGCAGATGCCTCGGCCGAAATGGTAAGAATATCTTTTTAAGGGCCACAGCCTTAGTGAATTCAGCCAGAAGAGCTCTGTGGCTGAAGTCATGGAAGGGGAGAACAGGTTGTGCGGAATCTCATTCACGGGAGATTTGCTGTTCGGGCCTGACCTAGAAATGGTCTTGGACAGGACCGCAGCAAAGAACAAAGGGTTCCCCCAGGCTAAAAAAAAAGCAGGGGAAGGCGCCCTTTCACCAATCCAGAAAATTTAACAAGGCGGGAGCAAAAAAGCACTGGGGACAGAAGAACAAGAAAGGCAAAGGAGACTTTATCCTCAAGCCTCCCAACCCAAAAAACAATGGCGGTCTTCAGGTGGGCGGCAGACTGGCAGCCTTTACCCCCCCCCCCAGTGAAGGGAAGCTACAAGAAACAAATTTGTCTGCCATACCAACTACGCAATAGTTTTCCGCCTGCCCCCCAACCAAGTAACCACACTTCCAAGAGACAAAGACTGGGCAAAGGCTTTTCCTGGTGCCTCCATGACAGCATACTGGTGATAGAGCTCCGCCTCGACTCCTTCCTCAGGACTAGTAAATAACATACATTAAAGGCATAGTCCCTCCCCCAACATTCTCCTTTTTTTTTTTTTTTTTTTTTTTTTTTTTTTTTTTTTCTCCTCATGCCACTTGTGCTGGTGAAGAGTAGCAGTACATCCATACCTCTACCTTTGGCAGCGTCCTCCGGATTTAGCCTTTCCCGTGCGCAGTCCCTGTTCTTGGGCCACTCACAGCGCTAATAAGATTGGGAATCCCTCTGTGGATTTGTTGGGATCTTCTCAGTGTTTCCTCACAGGAACGCAGTCTGCCACCATATCCTATGATGAATGCAAAGGAGTCGCAAAAGGATCAGGTCCCATTTTCCCAGGCTTGTGGTTTTCGTTTTATTTTTAAAAAAAGGAAGCATATGTTTTCTTTCTCCCCTCTTCCCTCCCCTTTTTTCTTTCCCTTTTTAAAAAAAAAAAAAAGTTTTTGTTTTTTACCTTTTACTGGTCTGTTATGGTGCCTTTTTATCCCATCATGCTCCCATTACTGTGTCCTTAAATCTGCATTCCTCACTCCTTGTGCAGCGGGGGGGTTGCAGGTGCCTTGTCTTCCCTTATTTCAGCCTTCCCGACAGTCAGCGCTAGCCGGCATCCCCGCTGCCGTATTGTGCATGCGCGATCCGGGACGAGGTAGAGATCCGTCTGATGATGGTTCTCTCTGCTTCGGCGGTCACACGGCGCTTTGGCATCTGGAAAAAGGGCCAGTTTTGCCCTTTCTTCCAGAGTTAACTATTAGTGGTGGTTCATGGGATTAGCCCACCCACCTAGACGGTATTTAAGGTCAGCTTCAGGGTTAGCTGTCAGAGTCTCCTCGGCTGTGCCCTGCTAGGTTTCTCTGACACTGCTCAGTGGTAGGTATTCTTTTAATAAAAAAACAAAAAACTCCATTTCCCTTTCTTGCTATATTTCTGCAGCTGATCCTTATGCCCAACTCCGCAATGAGCCATTCATCTCGCAACAAAGATCCTCACATTTCTTTCAGGTATGGGACCAACTATACGTGAGTATAAAAAAAAAAAAAAAAAAAAAAAGTTCTAACGTGGATTTCTTAAATTATAGCCCTGTTCACTCCAAGAGGTCCAGAAAATCCTCAAGGCGCTGTGACGACAGCCCAGGCCGCAGGTCTCATTCTTCACGCCACCGGTCCTGCTTGTCAGGTCGTAGGTCCCATTCTTCACATCATAGATCAAGATCCAGAAGACTAGATCGGTCCCCCTCTCCCAGAACCTATACAAAGAAGAAATGCTGGTCCTGTGGAGCTACTCCGCTGCCAAACAAATTGGTCTGTAAGGACTGTTTTGCAGACTGCGTCCATCCGCGAGCTAGAAAGTCAACAGGTTGTGGATCTGCTCAAAAGAACAATGAAGGACTCCTTCTCTGAGCTTGCGGCTTTGGTCCCCGCTCAGCCAGTCCCGCAGATGTCCCAGGATCTGGATACAGAACCTAATCTTCCCGGTCCTTCTGCAGTCAGTACTCCTCTGCCTCCATCAGGCCGAACGACTAGCGATTCTCCACCTGAAGACCTTTAAAGGGACTCTTCAGAAGAGTCAGATCCTTCTGGCTTCAGTCATTCCTTGGTGAAACCATTCATCCAGGCAGTCAGAACTGCGATAGCCTGGGAGGACGCAAAAGAACCTCCCCAAGAATCTAAGAGCTACTTTCCATTCCTCAAAAGGAAGCAGGTTTTCTTCCCGTTGATGGGCGAAATTAGTCAAGTCATTCAAAATGAGTGGTCTAAGACTGATAAAAAAAAAAAAAAACTTTCATTTGGGCCGTTTCAATAAACTATATCAATAAACTATATCCCTTACCAGAGTCAGAAACGCAGTCACTAAACTCCATGCCAGTGGTAGACGCTTCGGTGGTGCGACTCACAAAAAAATATAACTCTGCCAATGGAGGATTCCACTTCCTTCAAGGATCCTCTTGACAAACGAATCGACCTGGACCTCAAGAGGAGCTACTTAGCCGTGGGAACAGCGTGTAAGCCAGTGATCACCCTCACCTCTGTGTCTAATGCCATCAGAGCCTAGACAGATAATATTGAGACGGCTTTGCATCAGGATGTCCCCAAGGAGGATATAATTAAAGCCTTGGAAGAGATTAGGTTATCGGCAGACTTTGTCGGGGTAGCGGCCATAGACACGATTAGGTGCTTAGCAAGGTCCATGCTGCACTCAGTAATGGCAAAAAGGGCCTTTTGGCTAAAACCCTGGACGGCTGACTTAACTTCCAAACAAAACCTGGTGCAAAATCCCATTCGAGGGGTAAGCATTATTCGGAGACAAGATTTATAAAGCTATCTCCAGGTTGTCAGACGGAAAGTCCGCATCCTTCTGTCTTGGGGAAGCATACTGAAGATCCAGAGGGGGTTCTTCTAGGTTCCGCCAGTCAAATCCTAGGGATTTTAGACAATCAAGGCAGCCCAGAGACAACAGAAGACCCTGGAAAGGCACTCGGGCATCCTTTTTGAACAGAAAGATGAAGACCCTTCCGGCTCCACAGGAGCAGAAGCAGTCTTTTTCAGGCAAGATTAGCCCAGACACTCTCGGTGGGAGCCAGGCTAAAGTTCTTTTTTCCAGCCGACCGATGCCAGGATCCCTGGGTCCTGTCAACAATTCAATGGGAGCACTTTTGGAGTTTCTCTCATCCTCCACCTCAGAATTCTTTCAAAAGAACAGAGATTCCATCCTCTCCGCTGAAGGCTCAAACCCTAAAACACTTCATAACGTCACTCCAGCTTCAGGGGGTGGCTGTGCCAGTTCCCTTGGCAGAGCGCTTCGCAGGCTTCTACTCCACCCCAATTCTGGTCCCAAAGAGGACAGGTGGGTTGGAGGCCTGTGATAGATCTAAAGAGGCTCAACAGGCACATACACCCCGAAAGCGTCAAAATGGAATCTCTGCAAACAATTATTCAGGCAGCCGAGCCATCGGATTGGATGATTTCAGTCCGTCTGCAGTCAACCTACACGTTCCAATTCTAACTGCCTTTCAAAAGTATCCAAGATTTGCAGTGGGACGGACCCACCTGCAGTTTCAAGCCCTGCCCTTCGGTCTGTGCACCTCCCCCAGGGTATTCACCAAGATTCTAGTAACCGCTCTGGTTCCCCTGCTGGAGAGGGGCTTGAGGACATGCCACTATTTAGATGACATCTTCCTAGAAAGCAATCCGGATCAGTTGGTATATCACCGAGAAATTCTTCTCCAATCCCTAAGAGAGCTAGGGTGGCTGATAAACTCAGAAACAGTCAACTTGCACCTACACAACGGATAATCTATCTGGGTGCAATGTTCGACACTCAGGAGGGGACAGTATCATTACCATCTCCGAAGATGAGGATTGTCATCCAGAGAAATGGTCAAGATCATCCGGAGCCCGTGTCTTAACTGCTTCACAATGTCTGAGCCTCATTGGCACAATGTCTGCCTGCATACCGATGATTACTTGGGCCCATTGGCACTTGGTATTTCCAGACGGTTTTCTTGGCGCAGTGGAAGAAACGACTCTGACGATCCTGCTGACGGGAGTAATGCGCAGGAGTCTTCGCTGGTGGACCTTTCCAGAAAACCTCTCCAAACCTTGTCATCTGGGCTCCCTCCCCTGGATCACAATTATGTCCGCAAGCTGACAAGGCTGGGGAAACCAGGATACAGGGAAGATGGTCCTGTTCCACCCAGGGAGTGATATCCAACATCCTGGCAATGAGGGCAGCATTCTTGGCATTGACTTCGTTGGCATCTCAAATCAGAGGCCAGAGAATACTTGTATGCCTGGAAAACAGGTCAGCTGTCGTGTATCTGCTCAAGCAGGGGGGCACTCACAGCAGATCACTCCTCAGAGAGGTAGAGCCGATTGTGCTCTGGGCAGAGAAGAACCTCCTAGACCTCAGTGATGTATCTTCCAGGCAGGTTGAACACGGAAGCAGGCACGCTGTCATGGAACTTCCTGGACAACAAGTGGGCCCTTCATCCCCATGTCTTCCATCAAATTTACAGCCTTTGGGATCCCCCTCAGGTAGACCTATTCGCCACTCCGGAGAATGCCAAACTGACCAGGTTCTTTTCTCGCCTGCCGCATACGCAAGCCGAGGAAGTGGATGCCCTGTCATGCCCCTGGACATTCACCACGGTGCATGCCTTGCCACCCTGGCCATTAATATTCAAATTTCTCCTGAGGCTACTCAGAGGCAGTCCAGGTACTGGCAGTACTTCCATATTGGCCAAAGAGACCCTGGTTTCCTCTAGCCATGCGCCTCAGTGTGAGCTCTCCAATCAGGATCCCTCCTTTCCCTCAACTTCTGGCACAGGGCAGTCTAGTTCATCCAAACCCTCAGAAGTTGAATCTTCGAATCTGGAGGTTGAGAGGCGAAGGTTCGAGTCCCTAGGATGTTCTCCAGGGGTCATAACTCCTCTAAGAGCCAGAAAGTCGGCAACCAATGCCATATATTCAAGAATATGGGACAAGTTCTTGTCGTTTGCTACCACAAATGAATTTGATCCAATCCTTCCTTCTTTGTCAAATGTTCTAGGTTTTCTCCAGACAGGACTTGATCCGGGGCTTGGCCTAAGCTCCCTCAAAGTGCAGGTAGCAGCAATCTCTGCTGCAACAAATAAAAGATGGGCGGAGGAGCCTTTAGTAGTTACTTTCCTCCAGAGGAGTATTAAAGATTCGCCCACCTGTCAGACTGTCTTTTCCTAAATGGGATTTGTCCCTGGTCCTTTAAGTTCTATCTGACAATCCATTTGCTCCAGTGGAACAAGTAGCAATATGACACTGAAAACGGCTTTCCTGCTAGCCATTACATCTGGCAAAAAGATTTCGGATCTTCGCTCTTTAGGGATAGGTGATGACCACATCTTTCTTCCCCGATAGTGGAGCTTCGCCCCCCTTGGTGGTTCACACCTAAGGTCGCTACTCCAAGCCACCTTCTGGAACCTTGGGCACTACCAGTATTTACTGAAACAGATTTGGAATCCTTGTCACGAGCTGGACATATCCAGAGTGCTCAGGGCCTACCCAGAGGCCACCAGACCCTTCAGAAACTCGGAGAGGCTTTTCATTGTACCATTCGGTAAATACAGGGGCAAAGAAGCTTCCATCAGAACTCTGGCATCTTGGGTTGTAAAATTAATCCAGAAGGCCTACAGGGTGAAGAATATGGATCCTCCATCCCGAGTGAATGCTCATTCTACAAGGGCAGTCTCAACTTCCTGGGCAGCAAGGGCTAATGTTTTCATTGGAGATGGTGTGCAGGGCTGCCACCTGGTTTTCTCGCAATACTTTCCACAGACACTACCATATTGATCCAGGAGCTCTCCGACTTAAGTTCGGAAGGAGAGCAGTTCAGGCTGCAATGTCCCTTTCTAATTAAACATTTTTTGTTAAGCATTATCCCACCCGTGTCAGTTATTTATCACCAGTATGCTGCCATGGAGGCACCAGGAAAACGGAAAATTGTATCATACTTACTGTAACTTTCCTTTCCTGTTGCCTATCTATGGCAGCATACGCTCCCACCCTCGGTATTCTATATTACAGAGAATGTTGGGAGGGACTATGCCTTTAATTTATGCTATTCACTAGTTCTGAGGGAGGAGTCGAGGCGGAGCTCTATCACCAGTATGCTGCCATGGATAGGCACCAGGATGGGAAAATTACGGTAGGTATGATTCAAGTTTACGTTTTCTAGAGTCCCTATAAACCCTGTTGACCCAGAAAGTGATTTGTCATGACCCACAAGAAGAGAAAACCAGGGTTCTACTCGTATATATTCACAAGGAAGAGGCCATCGGGCAAGCTAAGGCTGACACTGAACCTCAAGCTGCTCAACAGAAGAATAAGCTAAAAGATTCAGGATGGAGTCCATCTATTCAGTCAGGAATATCCTACCAGCAGTGGTATTCATGGCCACAATAGACTTACAAGACACATGTGCCCATAAAGAAAAGTCATTAAAGAGTTTGCGATCCAGGGACCGGCGACCACCCTGCATCTGCAGTACACATCTTTGCCTTTCGACATCTCTTCAGCGCCCAGGATCTTTTCAAAGATTATGGCAGAAGCTTTAAAAGGCATAGACATGATAGCATAGCCAGATCTACTGTTCTTTGCGGATTTAGCGGAAATCCTAGAAAACAATCTTGGCACAAACATGTCCTATCTACAAAACCTGAGGTTGATAGTAAATACAGACAAAACGCAACTGACCCCAAGCCAGAGGGTAGTATACTTTAGGTTATGTAACCAAAGTAAACATCACGGAGGCTATAACCTCTCTGGTGAGGACCAAATTTATCACTATTAGGTGGGGAAGGGCAGTGCTAGGAATGATGACATCTTCAATCCCAGCCATCACCTGGGCACAGATCCATATGAGGCCTCTACAGAATTACATTCTGACCCAGTGGGATGGCGACCCATCATCCCCAGAGACATCCGTTCCTGTCCTGCGGTTGGTCAAACAATCTCTTCAGTGGTGGCTCAATCCGCACTACTACACCGAGGGGCGCAGATGAACTTGAGCCAACCCTGTCAGGATCACCACAGACGCCCAGTACCCCAGGGTGTACACAGGAAAAATGGAACTTCAGATGGTCTCAAGCCTCATCAAACATGAGGGGGAGTTGAAAGCCATAGAGGAAGCACTGAGAGCACTCCAACCCAGCTATTTAGGGCAGAGGATTCAGTCAGACAATGCCACGACTGTGCAATACCTGAACGGGCAAGGAGGGACAAAATCCCAACGGTTGATGAGCCTGACAGAAGCGATTCTGTCATGGGCTGAGATAAATATCAGATCGATCTTGGGCATCCCCCTGAAAGGGACAGACAATACACTGGCAGATTTTCTAGGTTGAAAGACCATAACAGAGAGTGCAACCTTCTTCTGGATCACGCCAACATGGGGAGTGCCGAGGTTGATCTGTTTGCCTCAAAGGTAAGCACAAAACTGCCAAAGTTCTTCTCGCTGGATCCCACAGATGGCAACATTGGAGTGGACGCATTCAGTCAAAACTGGAGTTACCAGTTGTGTTGTGCATTTCCGACCGCTCTAATACCGAAGGTGATCTAAAAAAGGGAAGAAAAGGCAGCGGTGATACCCCAGAGAGCGTGGTTTAGTCACTTGAAGAAGCTGTCTCCAGCCACACCTGATACTGCCAGACCTACCAGACCTCCTATCACAAGGGCCAGTCAACCACCCAAATCACAAACTTGTGAGGCTTTCGGCTTAGTTACTGAGAGGGTGAGGCTGCAGAAGAAAGGACGGTTGGCCAGTGATCAACACCATTCTAGCCATTTATGAGAAAGTAAGAAGGAAGTTTTGTCTCCTGGTATGGGAACAAACAGGATTCCGACAGAGAAATCATCCAGGCGATTCTGGATTTCCTGCAGTAGGGAGCAGACAAGAACATCTCTCAGAGCACGCTGAAGGTACAAGTGGCAGCACTCTCCTCATTCCTGGACGCCAAATTAGCAGAGGACCCACTCCATAAAGATATATTCCTGATCTCGTTAAACAGAGTCAAACACTCAGTCAGCACAACTCTGACATGGGGCCTCTCCATGGTGCTTAGAGGATTTCTCTTTCCTCCATTTGAACCACTGGAGGAGAGCTCCTTCGTCAGACCCTGGGTCTGAGTAAGGAGCCGCACATGCTCAGAAACGTGTTACCGCCCCCTTCTCTCCACTGACACAATCAGCCACTTGTGTCCTGCACTGAATACATGGGCTTCCCTGCTGCCTCCTCTCTCCAACACGTATGAGAATGCTTTACAGCTGCTGGACGGCTCTACACTGCTCTCTGCCACCATGCTGAGGATGGACACATGCCACAGATGAGGACTCCTGATTTTATCATGTCTTTTTAACACTCAACAATCTTGTAAGTGCTTTTAACCCTTTGTGCACTTTATTAAATTTTGCATATTGCACTTAGAGGCACCTTTCTTTTCCTTTTTTATATCTTCAGAGTTGCTTCTCTTCTAACCAAAGTGCTGGCAGAAGTGCCATCTCATCACTATCATCCCTCTAACCAGCTATCCACCTCCACCAGAGCGCCCTTATCTCCTCTCTGTTTTAAGTGTCCGATTTATTAAAAGTTAGCAGCTGGAGTATTTGTAGCTGCTAACTTTTTTTTTTTTTTTTTTTTTTTGTGCCTTAGTATTAAAGCAGAACTCTGCTTTAATAATACTGAGGCACACAGGTAAGAATAACCAATTTATAATGGTCGACTATTGTTTCCTGTTGCAGGAAGGAGGAGCCTATCTCTTGGATGCTGCCCTGGAGGACTTCTTAGAAAAAGTTACCAGGCACCTAACTCTGTTTGTTTTTGTGCACATTCCGGAAACACATGCATGTTAAACGCAGCTAGCCAAAATACGTTTTAAAAGAAGCACCAAAATACATGTTAAACTGCCAAAATGCATATTTAAAAATCTGCACCAAAATGCGCTTTGAAAAACTGCCAAAATGTGCATTACAAAAGCACCAAAATACGCATTTCAAGAATTGCTCCACAATGTGTTTTTTTTTTTTTTTTTTTTTTTTTTTTAAGCTGCAACAAAATGCACATTATAAAACATGCCAAAATACATGTTGATAAAGGCACCCTTTCTTTGTGCTTATTTTTTTCATGTAATTGTGTGTAACTTATTTTATTATTATTTATTTTTTCACTTTTTAAACCAGGCTATATCTGTAATATTAATATATTTAATATATTATATTCTATTCTCAAATATCTCCTGGGATCACAGGCACCCTTCTCCTCAGCTGTTCTCGGAGGAAAAACCTCTTTCTTCTGAGAACTGAAGTACTCTGCTTCGCTTCCCTTTTCCTATATTATTTTCTTTTATTTATTTTAAGGGTAAATTTTATTCAGGTTTCAAATAAAGAAAGTTACAAGATCCAATATATGTCTGTTACAAAGAAAAACCGTCAGAAGAAAAAAATATAACTGTTCACATACAGATTACATAGAAGTAGATTTTATGCAACGTTACAAATACTACAAGCAGCCTGTTTAAACCATTACACGTGATTACTCTGCTTCCTTAGGCTGCTTTCACACTGAGCCACCCGTCCGTTAGCGCTAAAGCGCCGCTCATTTTTGCGGTGCTTTAGTGGGGTGGGTTTTTACCCCCAAAAAAAGGGGTTCAAATCCAGTTTTTCAGTGCCTTCAAATTGCTTTTAATGCACTTTGGAAGTGCTGCCCATTCATTGCAATGGTCAGGGCGTTTTGGGAGCCCTAAATACAGCGCTCCCAACCCACCCCAAAGATGCTGCTTGCAGGACTTTTCATAACGTCCCACAAGCTCACTGCCCCAGTGTGAAAAGGGACACTGCATTGAATGGGAGGCGGTTTTCAGGCGCTTTGCAGAGGATATTTCTATCACTAAAGCGCCTGCAAACCGTTCCAATGTGAAAGGGGTCTTAAACGGGCTGTCAGAGGAGATGGTTTTTCCTCTGAGAACTGCCAAGAATGGAGTTGAGGTAACTTGCCTCCATTTCATAAACCTACACTATAATTGATTTTAGAATGAGAAGACTGGTTCACTCTGCAAGGTTTATATTGTTCTCAAGAAACTGTTAGAGCAAAGATATAATGCAGTGGCCTATGTTAAAGAGGTATAAACATTATAAATGCCTCCCCCCCCCCCCCTTTTTTATTAGTGATCACATACCCTCTGTTCTGAACTGAATAATAGCAGCAGGAGGAGAAGCAACAGCACACTGAGCTTCCCAGTGAATGGCTGTACAGGGGGGCATGTCAGGGCAACTCTGATCAATGGAGGAGAGCAGGCTGCGTTCCCACCACAGCTAGAGAACTGACCACCGTGTGTTCTCCTGCCTAATGTGGTCAGTTTTTAATTGGAAACCAGAGGGACTGGTAGGAACACCAGGGATTTCACATAAAGGAAGCAATACAAAGAGAACTTAATACTTTTTCATTTAAGTACATGGTACAGCAGGCACATATCAGGAATGTGAAATGTTGGGTGTACCTACCTACTGTAATCTTTTCACCTTTGTCATTATGAGTAGGTGCGCATTCACACATTTTCCCCTTAATATGGTTGTCTCTGTCTCCCAAATCTTGTATTGCTGCTTTCAATTGCGATCACTAAATGAAAATCATTGTAAAGATAAGTATATCTGGTGTGGACTAAGCCTAAATAGAACATAGAATAGAAAATAGAACTGGAAACGAACAGGTAAAAACATCAGCAATTGTTGATAAAGGAAAATCTGCTTTCCCGCTGGAGCAAATTTGACCATGCCTTATTAGTGTGTGTGTGGTGTGTTTTTGTTTTGTTTTTTCCATTTTACTTTTTACCCTCCTCTGGATCAACTGAGTATAGGATTCTGATAATAAATACATTGTAATTGTATGTATGTATGTATGTGTGTGTGTGTGTGTGTGTGTGTGTGTGTATATATATATATATATATATATATATATATATATATATATATATATATATATATATATATATATATATATATATATATATATATATATATATATATATATATTTGTAAATTTTTTTTTTTTTTTCCCTATTGGTTGAACAATTTGGGACTGTGGGGTTCCACTGTGTATCGGTATCATTTTACAGGTAAATATAATTTCGTTTTACTCTTCAGGTAGCAGAAACATGTCAACTGGCTATACGCAGGATAGAGTGGCTTCAAGACCATCCTGATAGCTCTGACGATAATCCTTACCTTTCAGTAGACCCTGCGCCCCCCTCTACAGAAAGAGATATTGCTTCTCTACGTGATGCACTTTTGAATGACACATTGCCACTCTTTGAACGGTATCGTGCAATGTTTGCACTTCGCAATATTGGTGGCCAGGAGGCAGTCCTGGCTTTGGCAGATGGTAAGTCTTACATACAAAAAGTGTGTTGTTCTACTTAGGGCTGAAACAACTAATCGATTATGAAATTAATCAATTACTATTTTCATAATCGATTAATCGGCCAGTAACATAATGGGGTTAAAACTAAAAGTAGCCCTTTATAGTACAAAAAGAGCAAATCGCTACTGTAAATATTACTTTTCCTTGTTGCACAGTAAAAAGACAAAGCCCTTACAGTAGCGATGATTTGCTCTTTTTGTACTATGAAGGGCTTTTTTTTTTTTTTTTTTTTTTTTTTTTTTACTCCATTATGTTACTAAATGTCTTAGGCCTGGTTCCCACCTAATGTGTGTTTGTTTTTTGGTGCTTTTTGCAGAAGGGCACCACAGTTCACATCTATGCTTTTTTCAGCTGCTGCGTATTTGAAAAAGGTCCTTGACCCTTTCCAACGCAAAACTGTGCTTTTTTTTTTTTTTTTTTGGTTCAATATACTTCCATAGAGAAGCTACAGAAAAACAAGTAGTGCGTTTTTGCAGCAATTTGTGTTTTTTTTAATCTGCCCAACAACAAATTTGCCAAAAGGCATAAAAAAGCAAAACCGCAAATCGCAGCAAAATTGCATGCACAAAAATCAACATGCGCAGCAAAAAGCACTGCATAAACTGATCAAAAGCAAACTGCATAAGTGTGTACCGAGCCTTATGCTGGCCACACGAATCAATTTTCAGACGAGAATATTCATGCAAAAAATCTTTGTACATTCGCTGAATGAAAGAATGTTTGAAATTTTCACTTGCTTTTAACATTCTGTTTTAAAATGAATGTAATTTCTGAACAAAAACCATACACTGTCTGAAAATTCCTTTGACCAAGAAGTTTTCTGTTTCTAAATTTTTCCCGTCACTGTGGTTGAAAACAAATGTCGATTTGACCCCACTAATGATTAGAAAATCGAACCAAGTTCCTAAAATGAGTCTGATGATATTTACCAGATTCAACCTCCTAATAGTATATACAGTATATCTCTTCTGTCTGTTATTCTCAGAGTGGATCAAAGATTTTACTCCCTAAACTATATAGTTGGTTATTTATATTTACCCCTGCGTATAGAGATATTTAGGAATAAATTGCCTTTTTTTAAACTTTACATATTAACTAAATTATGCACCACCCTTTTTTCAAGGTTATTAATCAAAACAATAATTGACCAACTAATCAATTATGAAAATAATCATTAGTTTCAGCCCTAGTTATATTCTCCATTACAGCTCAGACAGATTGCTGCCTTAAAGGAAGAGGACAAATTTGCAAAGTTCATCCCACTGTCAAATTCCCATTATGCTGCGTACACACGGCCAGACTTGCCAACTGGCTAAACTCCTTCGGCATTTCCGACAGAAATATTTAGAACATGTTCTATATCTGAGTCCGTCGGAAATGCCGACAGAAAAAAGTCCGATGGGGCGTTCACACGGCTGGAATGTCCGACCGAAAGCTTCCATCGGATTTTTTCTGTCGGGAAGTCCGGCCATGTGTACGCGGCATTACTTTCCTTTTCGACTCCCATAGTAAGGACAGAGTTGTGGCTGCCTTTTTCCCCTATAGTTTCTTGGTTGGGTGCATGGAGGGGTGGCTATGGTCTTACTAGATATTTAGTGTTCTGCAATGTGGGTTTGTTCTATTGACAGCAGTCCGCTTTATAGAGCGTGCAAGTTTACAGTGGTGTGAAGTTACACATTCTTTACGTGTACAACTGAACTGAACCCTGTATTCTCCTTTACCCTCTTAGCTGAGGGGAATGTTCATGTTTGTACCCTGATCTTGCATCATCAAATAATTAGGCAGTAGTTTTTTTATTTTTTGGAATAGACTTTGTAACGCTTGCTACTTCCTTCCTGTTGTCCCACTCGCCTCTAGTTTTTTGCAAGGCATATTTGCCCAAACTCCCTTTAGCTATCAGCCCAAACTCCCTTTAGCTACATTCTTAACTAATTTTGAGTTACAATCAAGCTTGCACTCGAAACTATGTAGTTGAAGAAAGATTGTTGTGTGTGTGTGTGTGTGTGTGTTTGTTTGTTTTTTTGTTTTTTTTTTGTTTTTTTTTGTTTTTTTTTTGTTTTTATAGAGATTGCTTATGTTTATTGCGACACTAAGGCTGCATTCACACCTGAGCGTATCGTTTTCTGGCATTTTTCCAGCGTTTTTGTACAGGCGTTTTGAGGTCCAAAGGTCACTAATGTAAAAAGTAAAATGCCTGTAATCTGCCTAAAAAGAAGCTTGTACTTATTTGAGCTTCAGGTGTTTTGCTTCAAGAGACGGAATGCTCAGATGTGAACAGGAGATTTTGCTTGTTTGGCGTTTTGAAACTTTTGAGATGAGCGTTTTACGAGCTGAAAACGCTCAGGTGTAAATGCAGCCCTAATACTTCCACAACTGATGTTTTAATATATTTCATATATTCACTAGTGTATTAAAATACTAAGCAACCATAACATTTTATTTTAATTTTGTTTGCTTACACTCCTGTGAGCTCCTGTTTTTGTTTAGCTGATTTTACACAGATGTTGAATATACACATTCATATTTATTTTAGATTTTATACAAATTAAAAAATTATGTAAAAATTAGGTTCTTAGCCTGTACGTTGCAAGACCAAAACTTACTGAAGTTTTCTTTCTTTATCATGGGTGGAATATTGAGTGACTTGGTCTTTATTTTATTTCCTCCTGTTTAGGCTTAAAGTGTGGTAGCTCTCTGTTCCGCCATGAGATCGGATATGTTTTGGGTCAAATGCAGCATGAAGCTGCAGTTCCAGGGCTTGCAGCAGCCTTGAATCTGATGGAAGAGAATCCTATGGTGCGCCATGAGTGTGCTGAAGCTTTGGGCTCCATTGCGCGAGAAGACTGTTTAAAAGCACTTAGGGAGCACAGAGATGATGTGGAGCAAGTGGTGAGAGAGAGCTGTGAGGTGGCTTTAGATATGTTCAACTATGAGAACAGCGGAGACTTTCAGTATGCATACAGTGTAAACCAAATCCAGGAGTTGACTTAAGTAATTTAAACTTTTTTTTTTTTTTTTTTTCTTAAGGGTGCAATGCTGCTTTGTTTGTGTCATATTCAATTTCATGAAATCTCAGAGCTTGTATGTCCATGGAAAAGGAATACTGGCAGGATACAGAAAATGGAAGAGGTTCCCCAGGGGTTTTTTTTTTAGCAGCGAAAACTTTGAGGAAAATTAATGAAAAATCTTTTATTCAGGCAACAAATGAATTCAGTTATACAGTAGATTTAAAATATAAATTGTGGTTGGTGACACAAACATCAACTGGCAGGATACTACATTTCATAGAGGTATAGCAAACATGAATTCCCGGCCTACCGTTTGATTTTACCATAGTCCTATGCATATATGATTTCTGTGTTGCATTTTTAAAATTTGTATTTTCTTTCTTTTCTATTGAAGGACAAATAATTCAGACATTTGAGTTATATTGCTGCTTACTGGAGGATTTGGACAAAAAAATAAATTTGTGGCCAGCCTGGTATTACCTCTCCTACTCCCAGCTTGCCTGGTGTACTAGGATGAACTAGCAATTTTTTTTTCTTTTTTTTTTTTTTTTTTTTCAAAACAAGATTTCAGTACAAATCCATTGAGCTTGTCTCTTTGTGCAAATATAAAATATGTTGGTGCGCTTATCAAACTATCCCCATCTGTTGGCGTGGTGCTTATATATAAAATCCTAAACCATAAAAATACCCTGATATCCTAATCAGTAAAGTGAATAAGTGCAAATAAATAATCAGTGTGAATGAATGCCAAAAGAATGCATCAAAAACCATATACCCTGATATCACAATCAGTAAAGTGAATAGGTGCGAATAAATATATCGACCAATAAAGTGAATAAATGCAAATAGATGCATCAAAAACATGAGCTTGAGAGTAGGAGGTCTTGAGAAGAGCGGAGAGGACAATTTTGGGTGATATTTCGAGACAAGATTGATTGGTGATGTAGCTTGGGGCAGAGTTGTGAATGGCTTTGTATGTTGTGGTTAGTATTTTGAACTTAATTCACTGGGTGGAAAAAACTTTAAAATATGGGACTTTGAGGGCACAATAGTATTCAACTACAAACTATATATTTAGTAGAGATATTTTATTAGAAAAATATAAAAAACATTAAACACACATAAATTGTTTAAAAACACTACAAATTCAATGTAGATACTAATGATAATACACTGTATGGGTCCTATCCTGCCAATTTGTATAACATAGAAAAGGCTATAGACAAATACATGTGATGCTTAAACCAAGTACGGGAGAAATACTTCCCCTGAAAATCAAACAGTAGGCAAGCATATAGCTATAGCAGAGAAAATACAGCAGGCTTGGTGATCCACGGTGGGGTATTCTCTAGTTGCTCTACATAATTCACTGGGTGATTGGGAGTCAGTGTAGGGATTGGAGGAGAGGGTTGGCAGACACTGAGCGGTTGGTAAGGTGTGTAAGTCTGGCAGCAGCATTCATGATAGACTGAAGAGGGGCTGGCCTATGGAGAGGTCGGCCAATGAGAAGGGAGTTGCAATAGACAAGGCGAGAGATAACAAGGGAGTGAATGAGGAGCTTGGTTTCACTTGTTAAAAAGGGGCGAATTTTAGAGATGTCAAAAGTTTGTAGAATTCACCTCCGTAACGATTGGATTTGAGGCTGAAATGACAAGTCAGAGTCTAGGATTACGCTTAGTACCCTGGTGTGAGGGGAGGGACTGTTTTTTTTTCAGTATTTTTTTGCTAGAAAATTACTTATAATATATATATATATATATATATATATATATATATATATATATATAATATACATATATATATATACACATTCATTCTTTTATTTTTTTTTTTATTTTTTTTAGCAGAGACCCTAGAGAATAAAATGGTGATCGTTGCAATATTTTGTCACACGGTATTTGCGCAGCGGCCTTTCAAACGCATTTTTTGGGAGAAAAGACACTTTCATGAATTTAAAAAAACTAAACTGTAAAGTTAGCCCAATTTTTCTGTATAATGTGAAAGATGTTACGCCAAGTAAATTGATACCTAATGTGTCACGCTTTGAAATTGCACACACTCGTGGAATGGCAACAAACTATGGTACCTTTAAAATCTCCATAGGCCACGCTTTAAAAAAATTTAACAGTTTCCAGGTTAGCTAGAGGAGTTATTTAGCTAGAATTATTGCTCTCACTAGGACGATTGCGGCGATACCTCACATGTGTGATTTGAGCACCATTTACATTTGCGGGTGCAACTTGCGTATGCGTTTTCTGTGCACGGGGGTGCTATAATTTAATTTTTTTTTTTTTTTTTTTATAGTGTCCCTTTTTAAAAAAAAAATAAAAAAATAAAAAAATTCTCACTTTTATTGCTGTCACAAGGAATGTAAACGTCCCTTGTGACAGTAATAGGTGGTGACAGGTACTCTCTATGGAGGGATCAGGGGACCCCAAATCCCTCCTTTTGCACCTAAAAGTATTCAGATTGCCAAAATTGGCGATTCTGAATACTCCTTTTTTTTTTTCTTTTTTAAATCTGTGCCATTGGTAGCCGAGTAAACCGGAAGTGACGTGACATCGCTTCTGGAATTTTACATTGGAGACCCGATCAGAGCCAATCCAGCTTTGTTCGGGTCTCCCGGTGGGACGAGGGGCCTGGGAAGAGCGGTGGAAGGTGGGGTGGGGGGGGGGCCTACGTTCCATCCCGCTCCTTTAGGATAACAACCGAGCGGCTTTTAGCCACATCGGTTGTTGTCACTAAAGGGCCAACCACCCGCTCTAAAAAAAAAAAAGGTACCGGGGTGATGCCTACAGCTGCAGTTATCATCCTGGTAAAACCCCTTCAAGCCATGAATGCACATTTGCGTACGGTTGGCATGAGGTAGCACCTTGCCTCCACTACTCTTAAATTGCAAGAGAATACGGTTCCACCTAGGTTAGTTCTTGCTGCAGTTACCGTGTCCGCCCTGGCTTTTTTTTTTTTTTTTTTATTCAATCTTATTTTATTGAGAAAGGAAAAGTGTACAGTACACATCTATCATTCAGTAACACCTATAAAGGGAAAAACATAATTTTAATATCTCTGCCAAAATGTCTTATATAGTATGGAGTTGGTTAGCTTCAATTATTCTAGTTTGATATACAAGCCTGTGTAGCTATATCGTCAATCATGACGACTTAAGGGTCAGTGAGCGCCACTATCCACTCAATGAGCGGCGCCCACTTATTACAAATATGCTAGGGCTTTTGTTGATGTGCTAATCGTGATTTCTCTTAGGGTGAAACTCTGTGTGTCACAATTTCCATCTGGTGAGACTAAAGATTATGTTTTGGGTGGTTGTGTAGCACTGTAATATATAAAGTGAAGAGGGGGATGAAGATGAGGACAGAGGGGTGAAGGCAGTATGGTAGGTAGATAGTAAGAGGGAGACATTCCACTTAGGCTAGACCAGGGGTCTCAAACTGGCAGCCCTCCAGCTGTTGCGGAACTACAAGTCCCATCATGCCTCTGCCCATGGGAGTCCTGCTTGTAACTATCAGCCTTGCAGTGCCTCATGGGAATTATTGTAGTTCTGCAACAGCTGGGGGGCCACCAGTTTGAGACCCCTGGGCTAGACAGTTGCATTAGTGGATTCCTCTGCAGCCCAAGGAATAAATTCTGAGGAATATTGAAACCTAGACCATGAGGTCCAGGTCTTGGAGAATTACTCCTCTTTACCCATTTCCTGTGACAACATGCGTTCTAAGCTATTGATTCGGTCCACTTCAATTGCCCACTCCCCCAGGGAAGGCATGTTTGTCGACTTCCAGTGTCTGGGCAGAACCGTTCTAGCTGCTGCCAGAAAGTGGCGCAGAACGTCTTTTTTGATCGATTTAAGCGGTCCAAGGATCATAGATAGCAGAGTTACCTCAGGAGGGGGTGTGATTGATGTCGCCATGAGTCTGCAGTACAGGTCGAGGATCTTTTGCCAGAACCTCCGCACAGGGGGGCATTCCCACCAAATGTCGAGTAATGTTCCCTTGGATGACAAGCAACGCCAGCAGGTATCCGGGAGCGCTGGGTTTATCCACTGCAAAGTCGAGGGGCATCTGTACCAATGGGTCAACAACTTGAACCCTTTTTCTTGAGCTTTGGAGGCTAAGGATGTTTTGTGAGTCAGAATGAAGCACTTTTGCAAGTCAACAGGTGAAATGGAGTGACCCAAGTCTTCCTTCCAGGCCAGTGTGTATGGGGGGAGGTCGGGATTAGAAACCATGTGTAGGAGGTAGTATAGTTGAGAGACCACATGTGTAGGGGGGTCGGTCTGAAGCAGCATGTTCTCCAAGTCTGTTAGGTCAGAAAGTATATCAGGCAGGGATGGGAAAGTACGAATGTAGGATAACACTTGTTGCCTCTGCAGCCAATGAGTCGAAGTATGAGGAGATGTATTGGAGGAAATGTCTGTAGTCAGAGAGGAGTCTGAGTGTAGGACTTGGGCAAGTCGTCTGTGTTCCTCTTTACACCAAGGTCCAAAACTCACCCCCTGTATGGCTGGTGGAAAAGCCGGAGTCCCAAACAGTGGTGTCATGGGTCCTTTTAGTGGACATAGTGTCTTTGGAGGAATTCATGTGTGTCCATATTTGTATAGTTTTTCGGGTGAGGTCACCAAGGGGTATCCCACCCTTCAGGAATTCAGCAGGCGTCCACGGCAAAGCGCGGAGATCTATTGGATTGAGATGGCTCTCTATTTGTACCCATAATTTGGTGGAGGAATGGTGGTACCAGTTAAGTATATGCCTGAGTACTGCTGCTGGCTTTTTTTTAAATTTTATTTAAACTCTACTATTAGAAACCAGTTCCTGAGTAATAAGGGTTTTAGCTGGCATTCTGAATGAAGCTGTCCTTGCCAAGCAGTACAATATATCAAATCCCAAACCAACAGTTCCTGGGCAGGCTGCAGTGCTCCCGCTCAAGGACTTGGAATGTTGTCTCCTGCTAGGGTTCTTTATATTCCTGTGTCTTCCTTTAGCAGTGTCTGGCCAACTAGCCTTGGGATTCTCCCAGGAGAATTTTCCTGCAATTATTTAGCATTGTAAGGGCCAAATTGCAACTTTACTAACTGTCAAAGGATAGGCCTGTACTTCAACATGTTCCCTTTTAGAAACCTTATCTAACCTGCCAGTAGCTCTAGCTGCCTCTAAGCCTTTTACTGCAGAGGCTCTATTTGGCAGAGTTTCAAAATCTTTGCCTGATAGTGGTGCTGAGGTGTTGCAGTCATCTGCCATAGCTCCCAGGTTTAGAGAAGCTATTTCATCTCTTATTGATGCAGTGTGTGCCACCTTTAAAAATGGAAGAAAAGCTTGTGTTTTTATCAGTACTGTAACCAAGTCTGGAATCCCTTCGTGACCCTAAAACTTCAAAAATGTGTTTTCCATGCACGCGTTATTTCAAGGCATCTTGAAAAAGCTCTGACCATTGCCATAGAGGATACACCAGGATCCCCTAGATAAATGTTTAGAGTTTGTTGTTTTTATTTTTTTTGTTGGTTTTTTTTTTTTTTTAAACCTTGTTTTCTCTGGCAGGCTCTGCATTGCAGCCTGCCTTGGCTGTGATAGTAGTCTGTCAAACATTAGGGAATAGACTAAACTCATAAAAAGGATCCAGTTTCTTTTTACTCGCATACTTTATTCCTAAAACACATAGCTAATGCCGACTGCCCTACACTACTGCATTGACAGGTTAGTGGATGTCTTCTGTCTTATTTTTAGAATGAGTCTTATTGGTGAACGTGTAAAGAATTCTATTTTTTAATTGTTGGGTCTAAAGAGAAGGCATATAAAAAAGCAGCTTCTGCACATACCCTTTGAGGGTCAACTTCATTTTGGTGCTGCATTGGCAACTCCCATCAAGGATGTCATTGAGAGTAAGTTCTCATTCACCACAGTAGAAGCCTGGGCCTGAAGCTGGAAGGACCCAGTTTGCCTTTCACCGCAAAGGGGAACCAGCTTCCCATGCACCACTTGGTCGTTCACACAGATTATTATTTAAGCCCCTTGGCTTAAAGTAGAACTTCTGCAATTAAATATTTTGCTTACATTGCGCAAGGCTGACCCATTGAAAGTATTCATATATATTCTACCTGATTGCCCTCTGTAGAAGCTGTAAATCGCTCTAGTAGCCAGAGCTACCACAGTGATAACAGCAGTTTACTGGGAGCCATGCCAAGTGACTGCCCTTATTCATAGCAACCACAGGGTTCACTCTCTCGCAATGAGGTCTTCATTTGGAGAACGCCTGGCATTTTTCTCAAGGTACAGAGGTGGGTGTAGTGATGTTACGATCTTCAATCAGAAAACAACTTGCATTCAATAAAAATGCAAGGCATTTGAATAGTGCTTGTGTTGAGCAAGCAACCCCCTGTAATCAGTGTGCTGAGTGGGAGCCATTTGCATCTTACTGTATGTAGCGCAGACTACTACAAAGCTACAGCATCCCAAGGAGCTATACCAAGCTGGTCACTTTTATTTTAATTTTTTTTTCTAAATCAAATGCAGAAAGAAAAGTAACTAAAGCCAAAACAATTTTGTAATGTAAACATTTTTTTAAGGGGGTTAGAACCTCTGTTAAGTGTTTGTTTGGTTTTTTTTGTTTTTTTTTATTGCTGCCTGTGTTTTTACTATGGTGATATTCTCACATTTGTCTTGGTGACCATTGTCATACGAACTGCAGGTCAGTGAAAATCAAACATTTTTAAGCTATCAGAACAGGAATAGAGAGGAAATCTTTCAATGGAGACATTTGTTCCGGTGGCAACTATTCAGGTGGCTTGCCTCACCTGGAGAAATTTCGCCTCATTTCCTGTTGTGCCTTCATGACAGGAAGTGTAGGTATATCTAATAAATGAGACACAGATGAAGTGGAAAAAATTTGGCAGGGTTGTTTTTTTAATTTTTTTTTTTTTTAAACGTTCCCTAATTTATTCAAATTGTTTCACCTTAGATATTCTGCAAAGCCAATTTAGGACAAGCTATACATAGTGTGTGTATATGTATGTGTATAAATAAATATATATATATATATATATATATATATATATATATATATATATATATATATATATATATATATATATATATATATTCCCAATTTGTGTTTTTCTTTTTTTTTTTTTTTTTGTGTTTTGTTTTTTCATGAAATTTGAAATGCAAGGTCGCATGTCCTGTAAACTTTAAAATGGCTATCAACTCTTACAGATGTATCTAAACTAATGAAATAAAAGTTTGCACTGCCAGAAAATGTTTCTATGCAATCATTGAATATTTGAGGTCAAAAGTGCTGTTTAAAGTATAAATCATTTTTTTGAAAAAATACTTAATGCACATTTTTTTGCAAGTAAAAAAAAAAGTGCATCAACAGATCGTGAGTCCAATGCAAGACTCCTACAGACTGTCACTGTAAGCTGTCTACCCATATATTGTATAGACCGGCAGCTTCACACTGACGGGAAGAAACAATGAACTACCAGAGCGCTCAACAGCTCCTTGGTAGTTCATTGAGAACTTGTGAGAAATGTGAATGAATGATCCCAGCTCGCTGTCACAATTGGGGATTGGGGGGTGTGCAGGGACCGGTGCCACAGTAACATGTTACAGTCCTAAATGGACAAAAGTCAATTTCAATCAATCAATAAAAGGGGGGAAAAAGTTATACAAGTCTATACCCACAGTTGATCCATAGGAAGGCAAAAGACTCCAGCAAAGCATGATACAGTTTGTTCCAGCTGGGAAAAAAATCCTTTCTGATCCCCAAGCAGCAATTGGGTAGTGGATACTGGATCAACTTTACCTATAAATGTTAGTATCTAGTTATATTATGTACATTTAGGAAAGAATCCAGACCTTTTTTATAACCATATGCTGAGCTAGCCAGAACAGGTTCTTGAGGGAGTAATTTTCACAGCTCTTACAGTGAAGAAACCTTTCCGTATTTGAAGATTAGATCTTTTCTGCGGTTTTTATTTTTTGCGCTATAAACGAAAAAAGCTGCGATTTTGAAAAAAGTGCATTTTTTTTTTTTTTTTTTTTTTTACCTTTTGCTATAATAAATATCCCACAAAAATATATAAACAATTTTTTTTTTCCCTCAGTTTAGGCCGATATGTATTCTACATATTTTTGGTAAAAAAAAATCGCAATAAGCGTATATTAATTGGTTTGCGCAAACGTTATAGCGTCTACAAAATAGAGGATAGTTTTATGGCATTTTTAATCGGGACTGCGACATTATGGCGGACAGATCAGACAGTTTTGACACTATTTTGGAACCATTTGCATTTTTATAGCACTGATCGCTGTATAAATGACCTGTGTAAATGACACTGGCAGTGAAGGGGTTAACCACTAGGGGGCGGTGAAGGGGTTAATTGTGTCCTAGGGTGTAATTCTAAGTGGGGGGGGGGTGGCCTTCAAGTCACATTACAGCAATCACCGAACCCGATGATGGGGAGCGGTGATCTCTGTTCTGACACAAGCCAGAACGGGGAAATGCCTTGCTTACATAGGCACTTCCTGGTTCTGAGGCTCCGTGACACGATCGCCGGGAGACCGGCGGACATAGGACCGCCGGTCCTGCGGGCACGGTCACACTGTACGTGGTGGGCGCACGCCTGCTAGCCCCGGCTCTTAAAGGGGATGTACAGGTACGCCCATTTGCCCACCACTGCTATTGTGCCGACGTATATAGGCGTGCAGTGGTCGGCAAGTGGTTAAACCTCATTTGCCACATAGTTGCTCAATTAAACAGTGCATTGAGGTTGACTTGTAAGTTGCAGACATCCTGTAAGAACGTTATTCCACTGCATAGCTTGGTATTACCTGCAAAGACTGAAATTATACTTTTAATCCCAGACCCTATAATCATTTATAAATATATTTAAAAAAAAGCAAGGGTCCCTTGACCCTGAATTGAACCTTGGGATACACCACTAACAACCCTAGACCATTCAGAGTTCCTAATCTCGCTACTCTCTGAATACAGGTTTGTTTTTTGTTTAGCCAGTTTTCTATCCATTTGCAAACTTATCTTTCCAAGCCTGTAGACTTTACCTTACACATTAGCCATGTGTAGGGAACTGTGTCAAACGCTTTTGCAAAATCCAAGTATACCAAGTCCACAGCCACCCCTCTGTCCAAGGTTTCTCTTGCCTCATAAAAAGAAATCCATGCTTTCTGTTGCTTAAAATATTTTTTTCCAGCAAAAACTCATCTGTGTAGTCTTTTTTTTTTTTTTTTTTTTTTTTTTTTTTTTACTTTACTTTCCAGTATCTTCCAAACTATAGAAGTTAAACTAAGAGGTCTATAGTTACTTGGTAAAGACTTGATCTCTTTTTTTTAAATGTAGGCACCACATTGGCCTTATGCCAATTCAGTGCTACTATTCCAGTCATTTAAAGAGTCCCTAAAAATTAGAAGCCATGGCTTTGAAATGACAGAGTTAAATTCTTTTAGGATCCACGGGTGTATGCGATCTGGTCCAGGCACTTTATTCACTTTTAGGCCTCATGCACACTGGATGTTTTTACAGCTGCTGTTTTCGGCTTCAGATGTAGTTTTTCTACAGTCAGTAAACTCCCCATCATGTTATCCTATGTGTCCATGCACACATCGGCTGTTATGAACTGTTTTTGGCTGGGTGTTTTTTGGCTGTAAAAAAACAAACAAAACTATTGGGTTCTGAGAGGAGGTTTTCAGCTGTCTTGAGCTGTAAAAACGCTCTAACGTCAAACGCTGATAAACACTCAAGAACGCGGCTCAAAAAACATTATAATGTTATTTTAATGTCCAGTGAGCATGAGGCCTTATTCTGTCCTAAATATTTCTGGATCATATCAATTTTGAGCCATAGTGGTTAATTTTGGGGCTGTGTCCATACCATCCCCATTATGGACATGAGCTCCCCCATGCTCCTTTGTATACACAGAGCTGAAGAAATTATTTAATACCTTTTTCTTCCCCTTTGTCCCCGGTCACCCACTCTGTTTAGTAAAGGGCCTACATGCTCAGACCTGTCTTTTTTTTTTTTTTTTTTTTTTTTTTTGTATTTATTTATTTTTTTAGAATTAGGATTTGTCCTATCTTTTGCAATCTGTGGTTAGTTTTGAATTTTTGCGGCTTTAATTTCCCTTTTACATATTCTGTTATATTCTTTGTAACATTTAAACAATAATAGTGTTCCTTCTTCTTTTTTTTTTTTTTTTTTCTTATTTATATTTATTTTTTAACTTTGTCCAAAATACAGGTTGTATTTTTAGCCTTTTAAACTTGTTGCCCATGGGAATATATTTTGCAGTGTGTTCACATAGTCTTTCTGAAGAATTCCCAGTTCTGTGTTCAATACCAATGTTCCCTCCAAGTCTAAGTCTTGGAGAGCAGCTCTCATCCTTGGAAAATTTTGCTCTCAGAGTTATAGTGCTACTAAAGTCTCATTTATTTATTTTTGTATAAAAATAGCAAACATGTTTCGCTGACTAATAGAAAGCAGGGGGAGTCAATGGCGCTTCGCTGCTGTCTCGGCCAACGAGGAGGAAAAGAGCCAGCTGAGTCTCTCGTGCAACATCGCTGGATTGAGAGGGGGCTCAGGTAAGTTTGAGGGGGGCTGCTGCACACAGAAGGCTTTTTATCTTAATGCATAGAATGCATTAAGATTTAAAAAAAAACTTCTGCCTTTGAAACCACTTAAGTGTTGTGTTTTTATCTTTCGAGTATGTGCTGGTTTACAGCTAACGTTAAAATAAATCATGTTATGGCCACTGCTACCCTGATGTGTGCGTGTTTGTGTTTTTTTTTTTTTTTTTTTTTATTCCTTATATTTTCCATATAGGGCACAGTTTACAACCCACGTAGATGACATGAAACATATGATATGATCAGGTAACAGCAAAGAAAAGGTAAAACATTTTACATATCAACCAACCCAGCACTACACAATACAGATGAGCATGTGAGATATAACGGTTTCAAAATTTGGTAACAGCAGGTAGAGCTGTTGGGAACTTACAAGTAACTATGAGGACTCTAGCATAAAACATAAATGTCAAACTGTGCTATAAAATAAGATTCGTACAATATCAGGATGCAGATTGTCCTGATGGCCAGTTGGATCAGAGGTACGACATGAAGTTAAGATAGAGGTGGACGTGGATATAAACTACATTAAAAAAGTATTACCCACAACTAAACCAAATATCCAAAAAAAAGAGAAAGGAGGGGATGAATTGGGTGGGGGGGTTCCCTAGTATGGGAAGAGAACAGCCGAGAGAAGGGCTAGACAGATAGTAGACAGTACCTCCTGGCCCGGTGAGTAGAACTAAATCCAAGAGGTCAGCCAGATTGTGAGACCTCCTGGAGGTATGCGTCAGTATACGCAAAGTGGTACTAGGGTCTCCCGAAAGGTCTCCCATTTTGCGTAGGGTGGCGGTGAGGTCTTCCATATCTCTCAGTTCGTTTATTTTGGAAAACCACAGAACTTTGGATGGCGGGGTCTCTGATCTCCAACAGAGGGGGATGCATGCCTTAGCCACATTCAATAACTGGATTGTAAGGGAGGCCTTGTATTTTTTTTTTAATCGGTCGCTGTGGACTGAGCAAAAGGAAAAATGTGGTGTTCATGTCGGTGGTGGCTTGTAGTGGGGAGAAGGGAGGGGGGATGGGTTCTCTGTAGCCCTGTTTGTCTGATGCTGTTAGATTGTTTTTGTTTTTTTGTGTTAGAACTGCACTGCTTTTGCAGGAAGGAGGTTTTCAGAGATCTCCCCCAATCACTATTACACCTCCCTCCTGTAGTCTGGTACAGGCACAGCCTCCTTTCCTGAATTACCACCTCATGTATCAGGCTGGGACACTACAAATCCAAGCATGCCAAGATGGTGGACAAACCAGTAATATCACAGATCAAGCTGATTTTCTGATAAAAAGTGCTGGTGCATATTGTGTGTCTATATACTCTATGATCATTATATATTTGAATATTTATTGTGCTTGATGGTCTTAAGGTGTATATTACAAATATACTTGTAAGTAGTGAGTACATTTTGGTGTGGCAGTGTTGCCAACCGCCTGTTACGGGCAGCGGCACCCATAAAAAAAATTGCTGCGAGCTGACCATGCAACTGCGCATGCACCTAACTGAAGCCTGCCAGGCTCGGAAAAGATTGTACAAGCTCAGCACCATTTCTATATTGAAGGCACTCGTTCTTGGCGGTGCCGCATTGGCGCCTCACCAGTGACTTGCTACAGCAGAGGTAGAGGAGGAGCTGAGGAGGATAATAAAAAGGGGGCACAGGAGGACATTACTGGGGGGTGATGCTGAGAAGGGGCAAAGGAGGAGGAAAATGATGTGGAGAGGTATGGTAATATGAAGGGGGACGGAGGAGGAAACTTCTGTGAGGGGCCGAGGAGTACACTACCATGTGCACAGCCTCTGACCATCTCCTGTACTATGTCTGAAGTCTCTGACCATCTCCTGTATTATTATTATACAGGATTTATATAGCGCCGACAGTTTGTGCAGCGCTTTACAACATTAGGGCAGATGGTACAATTACAATACAATTCGATACAGGTGGAATCAGAGAGCCCCGCTCATTAGAACTTAGTCTAGGAGGGAGGGTCAAGTGATGCGAAAAGGGAATAACTGTGGGGGATGAGCTGATGAAGAAAATAAAAGTGCAGTTGTTAGGTGAAGGCAGGGTAGGTTTCTCTAAAGAGAAAAGTTTTCAGGGATTGCCTAAACGTAGATAGATTTGCAGATAGTCTGACAGATTGGGGTAGGGTATTCCAAAGGATGGGAGAGGCTTCAGGAGAAGTCCTGAAGGCTAATATGGGAGGAGGCGATGAGGGACCTAGAGAGCAGGAGGAACGAAGAGGACTATTGGGTTGGTATTTTGAGACTAGGCTAGTGATGTAGCTGGGGGAAGAGGTGTGGATGGCTTTGTAACTTATTGTTAGTATTTTGAATTGAATTTGTTGGGCGAGTGGCAGCCAAGGGATTGTCGGAGGGGTAGCAGACGCTGAGCGGTTTGTAAGATGGATGAGTCTGGCAGCAGCATTCATGATGGACTGAATGTCAGGAACCATGAATAAGACTGAGACAGAAGAATAGTTAAATCACACTTGTTTACATTATTATTATTTTTAATAATGAACAGAGTAAGCCTAGTCAAAACAAGCCAGAGTTTAGTAACCGGATCGGGTAGTCAGCCAAGCAAATGTCAGAGAGCCAGAGATAAACATAGTAGTACAGCAAGCAGGATCGGGAGCCAGAAGGAATGTCAGCCGAGCAAGTCTTCAACAAGAACGCAGGAGAAAGTCTCTGTGATGTTGACAAAGACGAAGGCAGAGATCAAGTGAGCTGGACGACTTTAAGTAGGCAGGAATGACGAGCAGAATCAACAACAGCTGGGTAACTGTGGCGAGAGATGGGAGCTGGCTGACAGCTGAGCGGCCAGCCCTGACACTGAAGGGGGGGATACTCTATTTAAAGGTAAGCCAATGAGGAGGGAGTTGCAGTAGTCAAGGCGAGAGATAACCAGAGAATGAATCAGGAGCTTTGTGGTTTCATTGGTTAGAAAAGGACATTAAGGTGGCAAGCTTTAGAAAGGGATTGGATGTGGGGCCAAAAGGAGAGTTCAGACTCCAGGATAACACCTAGCACCCTGGCATGTGGGAATGGGTGGATGGTTGTGCCATTACTCTTGACAGAGAAGTCAGTAGAAGAGGCACGTGGGGGAGGAAATATTATGAGTTTGGTTTTGGACAAGTTGAGTTTAAGGAAGTGGTATGACATCCAGACATATGTCTATTAGTAAGTTAGTGATGCGTGAGGAGACTGATGGAGTGAGTTGAGGGGTGGAGAGATAGATTTGTGTGTCATCAGCGTAGCAATGATATTGAAAGCCGTGTGGGGCAATCAGCTGACCCAGGGAAGAGGTGTAGATTGAAAATAGGAGAGGTTCAAGAACAGAACCTTGGGGGACCCCGACGGAGAAGAGGAGGAAGTAGAATTGTAAGTGACACTAAAGGTGCATTGGGATAGGTGGGATAAGAGCACCGTCATGGAGACCGAGGGAGTAAAGTTTTTTTTTGTTTTTTTTTTTTTTTTTTTGAGGAAGGGGTGGTCAACCATATCAAAGGCAGCTGAAAGGTCCAGAAGTGGGAGTACAGAATAGAATCTGTTGGTTTTTGTGGTTAGTAAGGCATTTCTGAGTTTTAGAAGAACAGTTTCTGTGGAGTGTTGAGGACGAAATCCAGACTGAAGGGGATTAAGAAGGTTATTCTTTATGAGGTGGTCACTCAGTTGGTTGTAGACCAGGTGTTCAAGGAGTTTAGAGGAAAAGGGGACCAAGGAGATAGGGCGTAGATTATTACATAGTTACATAGTAGGTGAGGTTGAAAAAAGACCATCAACCTATGTGTGTGATTATAGGTCAGTATTACATTGTATATCCCTGTATGTTGTGGTCGTTCAGGTGGTTATCTAATAATTTTTTTTAAACTATCAATGCCGCCCACTGAAACCACCACCTGTGGAAGGGGAGTCCACATCCTTGCCGCTCTTACAGTAAAGAACCCTCTACGCAGTTTAAGGTTAAACCTCTCTTCTTTCAATTTTAGTGAGTGGCCATGTGTCTTTTTAAACTCTCTTCTGCGAAAAAGTTTTATCCCTGTTGTGGGGTCACCAGTATGGTATTTGTACATTGAAATCATATCCCCTCTCAAGCGTCTCTCCTCCAGAGAGAATAGGTTCAGTGCTCGCAACCTCTCCTCATAACTAATATTCTCCAGGCGCTTTATTAGCTTTGTTGCCCTTCTTTGTACTCGCTCCATTTCCAGTACATCCTTCCTGAGGACTGGTGCCCAGAACTAGACAGCTTACTCCAGGTGAGGCTGGACCAGAGTCTTGTAGAGTGGGAGAATTATTGCTTTATTCCTGGAGTTAATCCCCTTTTCAGTGCATGCCAATATTCTGTTTGCTTTGTTAGCAGCAGCTTGGCATTGCATGCTATTGCTGAGCCTATCATCCACTAGGACCCCCAGGTCCTTTTCCATCCTAGATTCTCCCAGAGGTTCACCCCCTATTTTTGCCAACCAAATGCATTATTTTACATTTTTCTACATTAAACCTCATTTGCCATGTAGTTGCCCACCCCATTAATTCATATCTTCTTGCAAAGTTTCAACATCCTACGGAGAAGTTATTGCCCTGCTTAGCTTAGTGTCATCTGTAAATACAGAGATTGAACTGTTTACCCCATCCTCCAGGTCGTTTATGAACAAATTAAACAGGCTTGGTCCCAGGACAGAACCCTGGGGGACCCCACTTCCCACCCCTGACCATTCCGAGTACTCCCCATTTATTTCCACCCTCTGAACTCGCCCTTGTAGACAATTTTCAATCCATGTACTTACCCTATGGTTCATGCCAACGGACCTTACTTTGTACAGTAAACGTTTATGGGGAACTGTGTCAAATGCTTTTGCAAAATCCTGATACATCACGTCTACGGGCCTTCCTTTTATCTAGATAGCAACTAGATAGCAACTCACCTCCTCATAGAAGGTTAATGGATTGGTTTGGCAAGAACGATTCTTCTTCAAGTCTGAATGCTGATGATGATCCCTCAGCCTTGTATTTTTGAAGGCCTTCTCCTTTGCTTTTATATGCATTTTTACATTAGAGTTAAGCCATCCAGGACTTTTGTTCGCTCTTTTAAACTTATTTCCCAATGGGATGCACTGGCTAATGCCCTTATTTAATATGCTCTTAAAGCAAACCCATCTCTCCGTGTTAAGATTGGTAGGGTCCAAGGACCAGACCAGACCAATTTGATGCAGTGTGTGGCGTATGGTCTGAGCACTGACAGGCTGACCCCCCACCCCTTCAACCTCTGCAGCAATGCTGGCAGCACTCATACGTCTATTACCCAAAGACAACCTCTGGATATGACGCTGAGCATGTGCACTCATTTTCTTTGGTGGACCATGGCGAGGCCTGTTCTGAGTGGAACATGTCCTGTTTAACCACTGTATGGTCTTGGCCACCATGCTACAGCTCATTTTCAGGGTCTTGGCGATCTTCTTATAGCCTAGGCCATCTTTATGTAGGGCAACAATTATTTTTTTCAGATCCTCAGAGAGTTCTTTCCCATGGGGTGCCATGTTACATAGTAGGTGAGGTTGAAAAAAGACACAAGTCCATCAAGTCCAACCCATGTGTGTGATTATAGGTCAGTATTACATAGAGAAGTAGAGAAGAGCAGTTTCTGTGGAGTGTTGAGGACGAAATCCAGACTGAAGGGGATTAAGAAGGTTATTCTTTATGAGGTGGTCACTCAGTTGGGTGTAGACCAGGTGTTCAAGGAGTTTAGAGGAAAAGGGGACCAAGGAGATAGGGCGTAGATTATTACATAGTTACATAGTAGGTGAGGTTGAAAAAAGACCATCAAGTCCAACCTATGTGTGTGTGATTATAGGTCAGTATTACATTGTATATCCCTGTATGTTGTGGTCGTTCAGGTGCTTACCTAATAGTTTTTTTTAAACTATTGATGATTCCACATCCTTACTGCTCTTACAGTAAAGAACCCTCTACATAGTTTAAGGTTAAACCTCTTTTACTCTAATTTTAATGTGTGGCCATGTGTCTTGTTAAACTCCCTTCCACAAAAATGTTTTACCCCTATTGTGGGGTCACCAGTACGGTATTTGTAAATTAAAATCATATCCCTCTCAAGCGTCACTTCTCCAGAGAGAATAAGTTCAGTGCTCACAACCTTTCCTCATAACTAATAAAATATATGAATAGTCCTCTGCGCTACTAAATAATCATGAAAATAAATCAAATTAAATTGGTGGAAATGCTGCAAAATCTAAAAAGTGTTCACAACTACACATGTAAAGAGATAGAGAGAGAGAGATATATATATATATTGTACAGTGATCTTGCGCATAACCTTCAATATCACACCATAATAAGTGAACCATGAATGAAGAATAAAAAAATTAATGAAACATAGTAGATAAATTCCATTGATGTAGATCACCCAGTGTTCTAAATAGTGAAGATAGTAAAAGAAAGTCTATTAGTGGTTCTCAGAAGAACAAAAACACTGTCACCAACACCTCTGTGCTCCCAGAACTCTCACCTCATAGGCATGAAACATAAGCCTTGGACACCAATCCAATAGAAATCAATAAGCTCCCCTTCCGGGATCACAGCTGCAGCTCTTAAAAAAAGGATTCCGTCCCACATGTAAAATATTCTGTCCCACATGTAAAGTAAGACCCCCTTACATTTTTCACTCTTTGTTATGTTGCAGCCATTTGCAGCAATTTTTTTTCCTCATTAATGTACACACAGCACCTCATATTGACAGAAAAACACAGAATTGTTGACATTTTTGCAGATTTATTAAAAAAAAAAAACTGAAATATCACATGGTCCTAAGTATTCAGACCCTTTGCTCAGTATTTAGTAGAAGCACCCTTTTTTGATCTAAAACAGCCATGAGTCTTTTTGGGAAAGATGCAACAAGTTTTTCTCACCTGGATTTGGGGATCCTCTGCCATTCCTCCTTGCCGATCCTCTCTAGTTCTGTCAGGTTGGATGGTAAACGTTGGTGGACAGACATTTTTAGGTCTCTCCAGAGATGCTCAATTGGGTCAATCTGACCCTGCTTGGTTGTATTGAGTGGCCCCCTAGATTTCTCAACACAGCCAATCTTCATACAAAGTGTGACTGATCAAATTTATAGTACAGTGTGATTGTACAATCTCCTCCATGGTGGACATACACACTTAAATAAAAGATCAAATTGATCTTCAATGGATCTCTAGTAGACAAAACAATCGATATGACACCCATGTGGACATGAATTTTGATTGACCGTTGGAAGATAGGATTGTAAATTAATAATCACATCTCTGTTTCCACCATACAAGCACATAATCTGATCCATCAAAATCTAATCGAAGGAGATCTGCCTATCAATGAAAAACGATTAATCCACCATGAACAATCGACTTTAGTTGATCAAAACCAGTCTAAATCAAACCTGAATTGATTGGAAGGTTAGTTCTACGTATTGGATAGTTTGCCAACTTCATCATTTTGAGTTTAAATAAATTGGCTATGGATCAGATAATAAGATTAAGGCCCAGTTCACATCGCATGCCAATGCGGCTCACAGCAGGGGTCCTGTGCGTCCTGGTTCACCGTTTTCAGGTCCGATTTCAGCCCGAATTTTGGGCTGAATTTCGGACCTGAAACAGACCAAAAGACGCACAGGGCTCCTGTGCAAATTTTTACCTGAGCCGTATCGTAGATATGTGAACCAGCTCCATAGAGAGTCGGTCACAATCTCCTGCTTTTGCGAATTGGATGCGTTGATTCCACATCCAATTCGCAATAGTGTGAACCTGGCCTGAAGTGTGTGTGGCCAGCGTTAGATCTACTGACAGCTACGGAGGGGCAGTTCCTGACTGGATGAATGAGGTTGGGGATCCTATTACATAGACAGACATTATAAATAATGGGTCTATATAGGAGCCAGCTGAAAAGAAGACATAGGGAATGTAAGCTCAGGTTCACACCAGTGCGGCTTTGAAGTCATGCTACTTCAGTGTGACTTCAAAGCTGACTATCGGTGCAATTTTCTGACATCTGTGCAACTTCATTTAACAGATATCAATGCGAGTTGCACTAAAATTGCACAATAGCAGCGATTTGAACGATTCCGTTGCCACAAATCGGGTGTAACTTGCATTGTGACTTTGAACAAGTCAAGTCACATGACGAGTCGCACTGGTGTGAACCAAGATATTTTGTTACAATGTGTATCAAACATTAAAGATATGACATCATTTTGGTCCATCTAAAGTTAAATGTACAGAGATTGTACAGGCTGATTGTAATGTGTATGGTGACTCTCGGGGCTCAGTCACTCTCAGACACACTGGGGGAGATTTACTAACACATGTGCACCCCAAATCTGGTGTTGCTGTGCATGGTAGCCAATCAGCTTCTAACTTCAGCTTCTTTAATTAAACTTTGTCAATAAAACCTGGAAGCTGATTGGTTTCTATGTAGAGCCGCACCAGATTTTTCACTCTCCGGTTTTAGTAAATAAAACTCTCTGTTTTAGGGGGTGGACAGACGTCGGTTTTATTCACAGTGCGCTTCGGTGATGGGAGGCGCGTTTTAGCGGTCAGCATTAAAATAATGGTTCCCAATGAACGCAGTTCACACCAGTGCGTTGCATTTGCCCAGCACTGAAAAAAGTACGACATGCACTACTTTTTTTCAGCAAAGTGCAGCCCAATGCTTTCAAATGCACACAATGCGTTTAAAAGCAACGCACAGCAAGACAAATCAAATAAAAAAAAAAAAAAAAACACAAACGCAACACTTGTAAAATGCACACCAATGCATTACAAAAGACACAACGTGCGTGTGTTAGGCTGATCATAGAAAGTGCAAATTTCTTTCCTGCAACCACAGGTTGCACGATTCCCCCATCAACACAGACCATGTTGACAGGGGAATCCCTTCTGCTGGACCATTGTCTGCTCCCAGAGGGGGCGCAGGGGAATCCCCGCCGGGAAAAGACAGTGATTATCGCTAGCGGCTATAGCAGCTGCTTGCCATAATCAGAAGTGAATCCGGCAGGCTGGTTTACACAAAGTTTATTGATCGATCAACTTGGTACATTTAGCCTTCCCATTAATGGGAACCGGCCAAGATTCAAACCATGTATGTCCGGCCCTAATGGGTGCTTTGTGGTGTGAACGGGCCCTAAGGCTGAATTCATACGGGCGATTAGCACACCCAGCGTTACAAATCATCAGGGGTGAGCCTGTACAATGCAATGACAAGCTGACAGCGGCTGCAGCTATTTGTGACTATTCACGCTGCCAGCGATTGCCCACAGTGATCCTGGTTAGACGCACACACAGCAGCCAACAACCATCACTACTGGCGATCACCAGCTGTGCAATTAGTCATGAATAGCTGCGGCTGCTCAGCCCACACAAATCAATGACAGGCTGACAGCAGACACAGCTATTGGTGAGTGTTCACACAGAGAATAGCTGCAGCCACTGTCAGCCTGTCATTGTTTTGTATGGACCGAGCAGCTGTAGCTATTCACATATACCTATCATTCCTGCCACAGGAATCTGCATATTGTTGCTGCTAGAAATCGCAGGGCATGCTCATCTCCATCTGAAAGATGCTTCCAGTCCTTGTTTTCACTTTTTCCTCGTCTTTTGTCATATCTCAAAACTGCTGATCTTCTGCAGCCTCTTTGCAGCTATGCCCTATCTACATGCCCTCCAGTGATGGCCGCACGGTGTCTTTAAGGCTCGGTTCACACTGCTGCGATGCGAGAACCCCTGCGAATCAAGTACAGGTTCCCGCATCGCATACAACTCGCAGGCAGTTCACACTGATGACACCCCCAGATCGGTTCACATATCGCAGTGCAAACTGTCAATTCGGACAGGAATCGGATCACATTCTGGTGCGGACCAAAAAAAGGGTCTTGCATGACTTCTGACTTCTTACTACAATCTGTATGTCTGAATTCTAATCGCACAGACATTGCATGTGATTTACAAATCACATGCAATGTCTGACATGGCAGCAGTGTGAACCCAGCCTACATCCCATCTCCAGGGAGAATGAAAATCCTTCCTTGTAGAGGGGCTTCCCTGGCACTGCAGGAGTTAAATGTTCATTTAGGTCTGGGGGAGCAGAAAAAGCACTTTTACTTACCTGATCCTCCGTTCCCCCAGTGATCTCCTCTCCCCCCCCCCCCCCCCCGTATGCTCTGACATTGTACTGTCCCTCAACGTCCTCATGCCCAGTGCAGGACTATGGGTTCTGCATTGTACTTGATGAGATCACAGGACCTGTGACCACTGGAGCGTAGGGGAGAAGAGGCTGCAGGGACCAATCTGACAAGAGTCAATCGAGCTGTGTGCCACCAAGGGCAGATGTATGGGATGGTCAAGGACGTATGGAGCGTCTGCAAGCCAAGATATTGCCTCTGGATCCACAGGAAGAGAGCCAGGACTGGTTCCAAGGTTCAAACAGTTTCTCAGATCTCTGAGGTATATGGAAAAAAAGGGGGGTGCCTCCACATAGTGTAAATCAGGGTTATTTATTACTAAAAAACCTTAATACATAAAAGTGATCACAAGTAAAACAGGCAGTGTACAAGGTAAAAAGCCGCCCTACGCAGCTAAGTGGCCAAAAGTGGTACTGCGCACCGATTTCGCCTGAATCCTGCTTGTCTAGTGAGACAGCACTCGCAAACCGAGTCAGGATTTTTAGAAATACAGTGCTCATATTGCGAAACGCTCGTTAACCGCAATCCGAGGTTCCACTGTATATACTTATAGATACCAATTTTTATTTATTTATTTATTTTCAAAACATCAATTACTATAAAACTACTAGAAGCATGCTGTTTAGAGGAAAGATGTTAAATATTTTATACATTTACAAATATACAGTTTTAATTTTAAAAATATCAAATCCTTAACATTAGGCCCTTTTCACACGGGGCGGATCCACTGGACAGGCTCCGCTAGCTCAGCGGGAGATCGCTCCGTTGATCCTCGCTGAGCCGGCGGATGACAGGTCCGTCTCTGCTCACTGTGAAGGGACGGACCTGTCAGAGCTCGGCTGTTCTCTATGGGCAGATTGGATGAAACCGCACTGCATGTCCATTTTCATCCGATCCACTGGATGGATTGCGAACGTATCGCCATCCGTCTGTTTTGAGCAGATCTTGTTGGATCGAATGGCAGGCAGGTGTCAGCGGACACATCTCCACTGTCATCTGCCTGCCCATACAAATCAATGTGTGGCCCGCTCAGATCTGCCTGAAAAAAGGTCAGAGTGGGTCAATCGTGTAAAAGGGGCTTTACAGTGGTCTCTAAACTGTGACCCTTTGCCTTTATTCAGCCCTTGAGGCATTATTCCTGCCACTGACACCAATGATGGAGCACTATTCCTTCCACTGACACCAACAATGGGGCACTATTCCTTCCACTGACACCAACAATGGGGCACTATTCCTTCCACTGACAATAATGATGGGGCACTATTCCTTCCACTGACAATAATGATGGGGCACTATTCCTTCCACTGACACCAACAATGGGGCACTATTCCTTCCACTGACACCAACAATGGGGCACAGTGGTGTATTGGGTAGCACTCTCGCCTAGCAGTAAAAAGGGGTCGCTGGTTTGAATCCCAGCCATGACACCACCTGCCTGGAGTTTGCATGTTCTCCCTGTGCCTGTGTGGGTTTCCTCCGGGTACTCCGGTTTCCTCCCACACTCCAAAAACATGCTGGTAGGTTAATTGGCTTCTGTCTAAATTGGCCCTAGTATATGAATGTGAGTTAGGGACCTTAGATTGTAAGCTCCATGAGGGTAGGGACCGATGTGAATGTACAATGTATATGTAAAGTGCTGCGTAAATTGACAGCGCTATATAAGTACCTTAAATAATAATAATAATATTCCTTCCACTGACACCAACAATGGGGCAAAATGCCTCCCACTGACACCAACTATTTATCCCCCTAATTCCAAAGATCTGGCATTGTTTACTTCCACTGGGCACAGTCCGCCCCCCCCCCTAAAGCCTAAAGGACTTTTTCTGGCCCTTAGAGCCCTATGACTGGCACTTTTAACCCCCTCTAGTGGCTGAATAAAGAGCAAAACGCCAATGCAGAGGCACTTTGCAGGCGCTTTGTTTTCAATGGACAGGGGAGGTTTAGAAGCGGTGTATACACCGCTCCTAAAGCGTCTCAAAGATGCTGATTGCAGAACTTTTTTTAACGTCCTGCCAGCGCAGTGCCCCAGTGTGAAAGCACTCTGACTTTCACACTGGGACTGCAGGGGAGGCATTTTTTAGGTGCTTTACAGGCGCTATATTCAGCGCTAAAGGGCCTGAAAAACGACTCCGGTGTGAAAGGGGTCTAAAGGCATTATTACTTCCACTGACACCAACAATGGGGCACTATTCCTTCCACTGACACCAATGATGGGGCACTATTCCTTCCACTGACACCAATGATGGGGCACTATTCCTTCCACTGACACCAGTGATGGGGCACTATTCCTTCCACTGACACCAATGATGGGGCACTATTCCTTCCACTGACACCAATGATCTGGCAAAATTCCTTCCACTGTCACGAATGATGGGGCACTATTCCTTCCACTGACACCAATAATGGGGCACTATTCCTTCCACTGACACCAATGATGGGGCACTATTCCTCCCATTGACACTAGTTCTCCCCCTAATAGCAAAGATCAGACTTTGTTTACTCTCACTGCGTAAAGTCCGCCTCCCCTAAATTCTGAGTAAACGGACCCTATGCATGGGCATTAATTGCTGATATGGTGCACCATTAACATCAATATCCACAGCAAACCAGTTGTTGAGCAGGTCTTCAATGTTGGGTATGTCCTGAAGGAGCAGTCCCCGGGGCTGTTGTGGGATGGGGACAGCAGCCCGGCACAGAGGACAGGTTCCCCTCTGCTGCAGCCATCGCTGGATGCATTCTGTGTGGAACTGGTGAATGCAGGGCAGAATCCTAGTGTCTTCTCCATCTTGAAAATCTGAAAAGCAAATAGAACAGATTACCTGCACCTCGCCCCTCGGCTCGATGACCGGTGGCGGTGATGGGAGTTGTTGAGGAGCACGGCCGCGGTCTCTTAGGGAACGGCTCCTGTGGTCCTCCTGTCTCCTCCGACGATGGGCTCTAGACCTCGTCCGATGGGCGATCGGTGACTCTCCGCCGTCCTGAGGAGAACGCCTCTGCCGGGATGTGGGACGAGAAGGACGAGGCATCCTGATGGTATAGGATGCCTTATATACCTGAAAAAAACTAAAAAATTCTAATATTAATAATAATATTAGAATTAGCAATAAGATGGTATAAATAGCGATAAATATCAATTAAAATTTGATAAAATCACAGTCAGTCACGAGGAAAAGCAGTAAAACGCTATGAGATCGCAGAGCAACAGCTCAGAGCAACCACACTCAGCAACTCATAAAGAGAAGTGATCTGAGACAGTTGCAGCCTCAGCCTCTTCCGGTAACTGCCTGTCATTCATCTTATGGTGACGTCACACCATCTTATTTGTTGCCCATATGTCATCATACAACACTGTACACATCGAAATCTTATATCATTACATTCATTTCACATTTCATTACACTCTCATGGCTTTTTTAAGGGTTTCATTCTTGAAAATTGCCACTAGGGGGCAGTCTGCCTGTTCCACCATGGCTAATTTGCATACAGTTATCTCCCTGACCAATGAGCTGAAGGCAGGAGTGAGTTAGCCCCGCCCTCTGGCCGCAGGTCGGCGCCATCTTGGAATGGAAATGAATAGAGATTTCACTGATGTGTTATTCTTGCTGTATAAAGAAATGAATTGCCCCAATCCGGGTATTTTGGTGACTGGGGAGAGCAGAGGTGTTGAGGTGAGGAGGACAGAGGGGAAGGAAGCCGGGGGTAGGTAGGAGAAGGCCGTGGGGGGGGTGGTAAGTAGGTGTGGGGGGGGGGGGGGGGAACAGACACAATGCACAATGTGCTGTGTGGTGTAATGGGGAGTATATGGCCGGCTGTAGAGGTGATAGGGGGAGGGGGGGACAGACATAGCTGGAGCCCCCCATCACCCCTCATCTGTCCCCCCTACACCTGCAGCCCCTCCTATCCAGTAATGATGATTTCACTGCCCACAGACCCCTAATACAGGGATGATTACATAACACTTCCAAGACCACTAATGAAGGGGGGGGGGGGGGAAGTGTTTGTAAACCTCAGACATGAAATCTGAAGAATGCATATCCCTCTATAGCTGGGGTCAGCAACCCGTCGATCCCCACACAGTGATTGGTCGATCGCTGAGCCGACTATCAGATGTGGGACTGTTTATTGGCCGCACAGAGAACAGCCGCTGCGACTTCTATAGTTGCGGCAGTGTCAGGCGGAGTGATATTACCACCCCCCCTCTGTATTCCTGTCTTAGTGCAATGTACCAAACAAGTAGTGTGTGCCCGGGGAGCTGTGGGCAGACCTACCACCCCCTGGATGCCCCCTCCTCACCCAATGGATGCCCTTCACCCCAATTCTTGTAGTCGGATCCAGTGAACAATGGTAAAGGGCCACTTCACACCACCTGCAGTCCAGTGCGTTTTTTTGTTTTTTTCGGCATCAAAAACGCATGGATAGTAGGTTATATGCTTTTCAATGACATAGTTCACACCAGTGCTTGTATTTCCAGTTCCAGAAAAAAAGGAGAACATGCTGCATTTTTCCTTCACTGGACTGTACTGGAACGCTGTAAAACGCATCAAAAATGCACCTAAACGCACTGGAACACTCATGTCCATAGAAACCCAGTCCAGATGCGTTCCAGATGCTTTTCTGCATGCGCATTTTGGATGCGTTCCAGTGCGTTTTTTAATGCAGTCTAGTGCATTTTCCCCCTATTTTTTCTTAACCCTAAATAAGGACATGTGCGTTCCAGTGCGTTTTTTGCGCATTCCATTGCGTTTTTGATGCTTTTTACAGCATTCCAGTACAGTTCAGTGCAGGAAAAATGCATGTTCTACTTTTTTTTTTCTGGAACTGCAGGCACTGGTGTGAACTATGCCATTAAAAACTATATAACCTACTTTCCATGCGTTTTTGATGCCGGAAAAAAAACGCACTGGACTGCATGTGGTGTTAACATAAGGACATGTGCGTTTTTAGTGCATTCCAGTGCATTACTTGATGTGTTTTACAGTGTTCCAGTTCCAGAAAAAACGTAGAACATGCTGCATTTTTCCTGCACTGGACTGTACTGGAACGCTGTAAAACGCATCAAAAACGCACTGGAACGCAACTAAATGCACCAAAAACGTACTGAAACACACATTTAACGTTAAGAAAAAATAGGTAGAAAAAATGCACTGGACTGCATCAAAAACGCACCGGATTGCATCAGGAACGCGTCAAAAATGGAAAATCATCTGGACTGCGTTTCTATGATGTGAAGTGGCCCTAAATAAGGACATGTGTGTTTTTAGTGCGTTTTTGGTACATTTAGGTGCGATCCAGTGTGTTTTTAATGCATTTTCCAGCGTTCCATTGCAGGAAAAATGCAGCATGTTCTACTTTTTTTCTGGAACGAACTGGTGTGAACTATGCCATTGAAAAGCATATAACCTACTCTCCATGCGTTTTTGATGCAGAAAAAAATCCCTGGCCCTTTCCATAAAATGCATAGATGTGAACTATAGTCATACTGTAGTGTGTTTCTGCAAAACTAAAAAATGCATAGGTGTGAACCAAGCCTTACCCGTGGGCTGAGATTCAGAGCCAGCTGTTAATCAGGCAGCTGCGTGGATCCCAACAATATGGTCAGGATCCTTCCAGATTATAACTGCTCTGCCATGTCAGCTGACAACGGACAATAGTGCTTGTCTCCCTTCCCAGGTACTGAGCGGCTGTACAGTACAGGAGTCACTGATAGTTGGTACCTCAGGGGTAAGGAAAGGCTTAGCAGTACAGTACTGAGACCTGCTGATAACCACAATGGAGAAAGGCATACATGAGGCTGATACCAATATTAAAAGATTTCTATGTTCTTGTTAAATTGGCAATCAGGAACACTTCACACCACATGGATGACGGGAAAAAAGTCTTGCTAGTAGCATCTTTGGAGCGGTGAAGGAGCCGTGTATATACCGCTCCTGCCCATTGAAATCAATGGGGCAGCGCAGCTATACCGCCGGCATAGTACTTTGCGGTGGTTTTAACCCTTTCTCGGCTGCTAGCGGGAGGGTAAAAGCGCACTGCTAGTGGCCGAATACCACCGCTAAAACGACGGTAAAGCGTTTTACCGCCAGCGCCCGCACCGCCCCAGTGTGAAAAGGGCCTTAATATAAAATGTGCCCATCAGCATGCCCCTATTTTATGTTAAGGGGCACTCTGGGCACATTTTATGTTAAGGGGCACTCTGATGGGCACATTTTATGTTAAGGGGCACTCTGATGGGCACATCCACAAATACCACAAAAGACTTCAAGCTGTCATTGATGTTAAAGGGGGCAATACACGGTATTAGGAACTGGGGTATGTAAACTTTTTTGATCTGGGTCATTTGGGTAGTTTGGGTATTTCACCTGAAGTTATTTGTGGGTTTTTTTGTTTTTTTTTTGCATCCTGAACAATTTTCCTGGCAGCTGTGGCTGAAATTTTAATTTGTCTACCTGACCGTGGTTTGGTTTCAACAGGACCCCTCATTTTCCACTTCTTGATTAGAGTTTGCTGATTGGCATTCTGAGTTCCCTGGATATCTTTTTATATCCCTTTCCTGTTTTATTCAGTTCAACTACCTTTTCCCGCAGATCCTTTTGACAATTCTTTTGCTTTCCCCAGGACTCAGAATCCAAAACGTCAGTGCAGCACTGGATGAAAGATGCAAAGGTCTGTCAGGAGTCCAGAAATTCATTGACCTTTTATACACACACTAATTACAAGCAAACAGATCACAGATGAGGATGGTTACCTTTTAATAGCCATTCAAGACCCTTTGTGTCAACTTGTGTGCATGTTATCAGGCTAAAATCAGCAGGGTATGTAAACTTTTGATCAGGGTCATTTGGGTAGTTTCTGTTGTGATTATGATTTAAAAAAAGTAAACACAGTTGATTGATAATAAATGGCTTCAGCCAAACACTAACCATAAGTGAAAGAAACGTTTTGTTATCATTCATATTCTCTGAAAAATGGCCAAGAAATCATAAATTCTGCCAGGGTATGTAAACTTATGAGAACAACTATAATTGTAATATATATATTTTTTAAATGATTTATTGTTTTCCTTTCACTTCACAATTATGTGCCACTTTGTGTTGGTCTATCATATAACATACATTTTTGGTTGTAACGTGACAAAATGTGGAATAATTCAAGGCACTGTAAGTATAACATGTTTATTTTAATAGAAAAAAAACAAACAAGACTTTACAATCACTTTAAGTCTGGACTAGATCAAAGAATGGAGCCTCATGATTGAGAACTGTTGTCCATAATATTGTTTTTCATTTTGTATGGAGCAGGAATTTTTCACTGGCCTTTTTAGGGAGATTTTTTTTTTTTTTTTTTTGCTACCTGTTCTGGCGACAAATGGTAAGTAAGAGAAATCCTTTTCATAACTAGCCAAATCCTCCTTTTAATGAATGTTTTCTTAAAAAAAAAAAAAAAGTTGTCCAGCAAAATATACAAAAAATACGGGTACGGCAGATCAACATGTACGGCGTTCCCTCAAAATGTTAGCTATTAAATCAAGCTAAGGTACATTCAGCATACAATAAACAACACATAACCGAAAAGATTCCTGAGTGATTGAACACAATTATTACAGAGGAGGTATTGAGCATTCAAAGATAATCATGCACAATCACATTTCACAGGGGTAAAGTTGAGGATAGCCACCTTTTGGATAGTAATCCCTGCAGAACAGATGAAAGGAAGATAACAGAAGGCTTAAGGAAAAGAGGAAGTGAGAAGGCAGGTGAGTTGGGAAAAAAGGGTCTAATTACCGTGGGCATCTATCCAAGTTGACCACATTATGACTTTACATGATCTATACACTAAACATTTCCAGTTCATCGCACACTTGATGGAATCATCTTTAGAGACTTACAGGGTCTGGAAAAGAATGCATTACTTCCAAATAACCATTATAGATGATTCCCCTTTAAAAACAAAGATGCAGAGCTTAGGGCATGCCCTCAATTGGATGCCTCCCTGTCCAAAGTTTCCAAGAAAACCGATCTTTCCTTTGAGGATATTGGTGCCTTTAAGGACCCCATGGCTTGGAAAGCAAAGGTGTGCATCTTAAGTGTGCAATGGAAACCAATGCTGTAGCATGCACTTAAGACCTTTGGCTGGGCAGGGCCGATCCTATGGTCACCGGCGCCTGGGTGCAGAAATATTTCTGGCGCCCCCACATGGGCGTGGTCATCTTACCAACTCCACCCCTTTACAAATGATTCTATGGCAACGACTCAAATACAGAGCTGCTCCCCTAAGAAGTCTTTGTTACCCTGAAATCCTCCCATGATCTCTTAACAATAAAGAAAATACAGGAAGAGAGAACACTAATGAGACCTGGAGGGGAACCTCTCTGATGCACACAGAGAGGGCTTCTGTTAGAAAGAGTCCCCAGACATAATACAGGATACGGTCAAAGACTGCAGACATGGTACAAGAGCTGGACAGAGACTGCAGACATAGTACAGGAGATGGTCAGAGACTGCAGACATAGTACAGGAGATGGTCAGAGACTGCAGACATAGTACAGGAGATGGTCAGAGACTGCAGACATGGTACAGGAGATGATCAGAGACTGCAGACATAGTACAGGAGATGGTCAGAGACTGCAGACATGGTACAGGAGATGATCAGAGACTGTAGACATAGTACAGGAGATGATCAGAGACTGCAGACATGGTACAGGAGATGATCAGAGACTGCAGACATGGTACAGGAGATGATCAGAGACTGCAGACATGGTACAGGAGATGATCAGAGACTGCAGACATGGTACAGGAGATGATCAGAGACTGCAGACATGGTACAGGAGATGATCAGAGACTGTAGACATAGTACAGGAGATGATCAGAGACTGCAGACATGGTACAGAAGATGATCAGAGACTGCAGACATAGTAGAGGACATGGTCAGAGACTGTAGACATGATACAAGAGACAGTCAGAGACTGCAGACATGGTACAGGAGATGATCAGAGACTGCAGACATGGTACAGGAGATGATCAGAGACTGCAGACATAGTACAGGAGATGATCAGAGACTGCAGACATAGTACAGGAGATGGTCAGAGACTGCAGACATAGTACAGGAGATGGTCAGAGACTGTAGACATGATACAAGAGACAGTCAGAGACTGCAGACATAGTACAGGAGATGATCAGAGACTGCAGACATGGTACAGGAGATGATCAGAGACTGTAGACATGGTACAGGAGATGATCAGAGACTGTAGACATGGTACAGGGAATGATCAGAGACTGCAGACATGGTACAGGAGATGATCAGAGACTGTAGACATAGTACAGGAGATGATCAGAGACTGCAGACATGGTACAGGAGATGATCAGAGACTGCAGACATAGTAGAGGACATGGTCAGAGACTGCAGACATGGTACAGGAGATGATCAGAGACTGCAGATATGATACAAGAGAAGGTCAGAGACTGCAGACATGGTACAAGAGAAGGTCAGAGACTGCAGATATAATACAGGAGATGGTCAGAGACTGCAGACATAGTACAGGAGATGATCAGAGACTGCAGACATAGTACAGGAGATGATCAGAGACTGCAGACATAGTACAGGAGATGATCAGAGACTGCAGACATAGTACAGGAGATGATCAGAGACTGCAGACATAGTACAGGAGATGATCAGAGACTGCAGACATGATACAGGAGATGGTCAGAGACTGCAGACATGATACAAGAGAAGGTCAGAGACTGCAGATATAATACAGGAAATGGTCAGAGACTGCAGATATAATACAGGAGATGGTCAGAGACTGCAGTTCCTATGGACATTAGTAGATAATGGCCGATTGGCCCTCTCACCTGACCCAGCGATGGTTCCTCTGATCAGGAGTAAGCTCACTCTGAATTGCCCGTGGTGACTCCGCTGGGTAGCACCCAGATCTGTATTCTGGCAATGACTCCATTCCTTTCTCCGCCAGGGATGGCACCAGGCTGTGTGGCTTTCCCTCTGGTGGCGCAGGGCAGCGGGGTTTCCTCTCTGATGGTGTTCCCTGAGCACTGCCGTCTCCCTCTGGAGTCCTGGGTGCACTTCCCTGAAAGCTTTCCCAGGCTCCTGTATCTCTCTCTCTCCCATTTAGCTGAGCATGCTGTGTGGACTGCAGTTTCCGTGTTACAGTGGGGCTGCCAGTCCTCGGGACTACATGTCCCACAATCCTCTTCTCCTTTTTCTATTCTATTTTTCCCTGGCTGATATGAAGGCGGGGGAAGAAACATAGTGGGAGGCTGTGCTGGCCAGCGCCGCTCACTAGTATAGCAGTGCACGTGCGGAGGAGAGGGAGAGGGAGGGGAAGGGGCGAAAGAAGAGCCTGCAGCTGCAGTGACGTCACTAGGGTTGGTGTCACCAGGTGCGGTATAACATGGTGTCACCCTCCTTCCACCAACTTTAGTCGCCCCCTCAGTACAGACTTCCCTCCACTAAGTATAGACCCCCACTAAGTATAAACCCCTCTCTCAGTACAGACCCCCCTTCATCAGTATAGACCCCCCCAGGACAAACCACCCCCCCTCCATTAGTAGACCCCCACCAGGACAACCCCCATCCATTAGTACAGATCCCCCCCAGGACAAAGCCCCCCTTCATTAGTACAGACCCCCCCAGGACAACCCCCCTCCATTAGTACAGACCCCCAGGACAAACCCCCCCTCTATTAGTACAGACCCCCAGGACAAACCCCCTCCATTAGTACAGACCCCCTAGGAGAACCCCCCTCCACTAGTACAGACCCCCACAGGACAAATCCCCCCTTCATTAGTACAGACCCCCCCAGGACAAACCCCCCCTCCATTAGTACAGACCCCCCCAGGACAAACCCCCCCTCCATTAGTACAGACCCCCCAGGAGAACCCCCCCTCCACTAGTACAGACCCCCCAGACAAACACCCCCCCTCCATTAGTACAGACCCCCCAGAACAATCCCCCTCCATTAGTACAGACCCCCAGGACAAATCCCCCCTCCATTAGTACAGACCCCCCAAGACAACTCCCCCCCCATTAGTACAGACCCCCAGGACAACCCCCCCATTAGTACAGACCCCCCAGGACAACCCCCCCATTAGTACAGACCCCCCAGGACAACCCCCCATTAGTACAGACCGCCCCAGGGACAAACCTCCCTCTATCAGTACAGACAGACACATTAACACCCGGGCAGCAGCTAGAGAGGACAGTGTGCAGCCGCGCCACCCGGGTGAAGAACAGATCGAGCGGGAGTGAGAGACAGCGGAGGAGAGAGAGAACCTGTGTCAGGCTGCAAGCACGGGCCGCCCCCCCTCCCCCCAGCGAAGTCACTGCGCGGCTGGTCTCTCTCAACACAGAGACCACCAGCCGCTCCGATCTCCGGCGGCTGCTCTCCTCTGACAGGAGGAGGAGGGAGGAGGAACAGGCTCACTCTAGCAATGTAAAGCACAGCGGCGCCGGCGCGGCCGCTCCGCGGCGGTGAGTTGCTGCGGACAGAGCTATTTCTGGACACGGAGGGGAGGAGGAGGAGGGAGGGGAGCACTCTGGCGCTTCAGCGCCCCCACCTCTCTGGCGCCTGGGTGCACTGCACCCCGTGCACCCGCCTGGGACCGGCCCTGTGGCTGGGGCAACTGGGTACTCACCTAGAGCAAGGTACCCCGATGAACCAAATCCTCAAATCCCTGCAGGCATTAAGCAAAGCCTTGGTGTTCATCACTTGTGCCTCAACTGAGACAGTTAAAGGGTTCCTGGTGCCGAAGAAATGGGGATAAAACTTTTTGCCCCACCAGGCAGCAACAAAGGAAAGATGGCAAGAGTCAAGACTAGAAGAAGAGTTGGACTTCTAGAAAAGGGAAAGAAAAAGGAAGATTTTTTTTCAACCCAAGGATAAATGCCTATGACTTGGGGAGCCGTGTGGGGGAAAAGATCGGGGTTGTTCCTTTTTATATTGGCAGAAATCTACCCAGAACCAGTTTATTATGGATATTATTAAACATGGGTACAGAACAGAATTAATTGGGGAACTCTCTCCTCCCCAGGGAGCAAGTCCAGGTGAAGGCATTGACCTTGCTTTTGCAGGAGATACTAACACAAGAGTCTCATTCTGGAGAAAGGAAGAAGTGTGGAATTTGATTTGCACTTTTTTTAAGAAAGAAGCCCTTGGGGAATTTCAGAATCATGTTGAACCCTTAAGACGTTAAACATATTTGTGCCGATAGTGTTGGGCGAGCTGTTCGGTCCGAGCATCAGTTTGGCCCTGGACAGCGCATTCTAACAGCTCTGATTAGCTGAAGAAATGCACCTGACTGCTGATCCAGGTGCAATGCTTTGCCCAATCTAGGCGCAGAGCACCGAGAGCCCTTATTGTACAAAGTCATGATGGCTCAGTGCTCGTAGTCCCACTCCTTCACACTATAAAAGGTTCCTTTCCATGGAGTTGGAGATAGTGTAGTGCAGTGTTTAACCGCATTTTTTTTTTTTAAATTGTCAGCTGCAGTTTGTTTTACTGCGACGCTGGTGCCCCCCCCTTTTTTTCATCAAAAAATATATATAGCACGTAAGGCCAATCCAACTGTGTACCATCACGTGGATGGCAATGTTTTGGCATTGTTGGGCAAGGCAGTCAGCAGCAAGGTCCACATTACTGCTGACATGTGGTCCAGCAAGCATGGTCAGGGATGATATATTTAGTTCACAGCACACTGAGTAACTTTAGCGCCCCCCCCCCCCGCTCTTGATCCTGACACTTCGCTCGCTGATCTCCCAGGTAGCAGCTGCAGCCAGTGGAAGGGGTGGAGGGAGAGCCAACTGCACGGGGGGGGGGGGGCGGTGAGAGAGTGGGCTTTGAAGGAGGGCCCCAGCGGGAGTTTACCTCTGCAATTGCCAGCGGGAGAGGCAGCAGGGGGAAGTCGGCAATTGCATGGGATCCACAAGGATCTGTGCTGGGGGGAGAGAAGGTTGATGCTGGGAGGTGATAATTGGTGCCAGGGGGGATCGGTGATGAAGACTGGGTTGGGGAGAAGCAGCATAGGCATTTTAGACAGCGCAGGAGGGGAAGAAGCAGTGGGAGAGAGGTATAGAGGCGGCAGTATTTGGGGGGGGGGGATCATTTTAGGTGAATAGCTCTGATTTAGCGGATTGTTAGCCAGATTGCGGTGATCTGCGATTTTTAGCGGTACTGCGACATTGCCGCAGACAGATCGGACACTTGACACATTTTTGGGACCATTGACATTTAGAGTGGGGCAAAAAAGTATTTAATCAGCCACCAATTGTGCAAGTTCTCTCACTTAAAAAGATGAGAGAGGCCTGTAATTGTCATCATACGTATACCTCAACTATGAGAGACAAAATGTGGAAACAAAGCCAGACAATCACATTGTCTGATTTTTGAAAGAATTTATTTGCAAATTATGATGGAAAATAAGTATTTGGTCACCTACAAACAAGCAAGATTTCTGGCTCTCACAGACCTGTATCTTCTTCTTTAAGAGGCGCATCTGTTCTCCACTCATTACCTGTATTAATGGCACCTGTTTGAACTTGTTATCAGTATAAAAGACACCTGTCCACAACCTCAAACAGTCACACTCCAAACTCCACTATGGTGAAGACCAAAGAGCTGTCGAAGGATACCAGAAACAAAATTGTAGACCTGCACCAGGCTGGGAAGACTGAATCTGCAATAGGCAAGCAGCTTGGTGTGAAGAAATCAACTGTGGGAGCAATAATTAGAAAATGGAAGACATACAAGATCACTGATAATCTACCTTGATCTGGGGCTCCACGCAAAATCTCACCCCGTTGGGTCAAAATGATCACAAGAACGGGGAGCAAAAATCCCAGAACCACATGGGGGGGGACCTAGTGAATGACCTGCAGAGAGCTGGGACCTACGTAACAAAGGCTACCATCAGTAACACACTACGCTGCCAGGGACTCAGATTCTGCAGTGCCAGACGTGTCCCCCTGCTTAAGCCAGTACATGTCCGGGCCAGTCTGAGGCTTGCTAGAGAGCATTTGGATGATCCCAAAGTAGAACTGTTTGGTAGAAACACAACTCGTCGTGTTTGGAGGAGAGAGAATGCTGAGTTGTAACCAAAGAACACCATACCTACTGTGAAGCATGGGGGTGGCAACATCATGCTTTGGGGCTGTTTCTCTGCAAAGGAAACAGGACGACTGATCCGTGTACATGAAATAATGAATGGGGCCATGTATCGTGAGATTTTGAGTGCAAACCTCCTCCCATCAGCAAGGGCATTGAAGATGAAACGTGGCTGGGTCTTTCAGCATGACAATGATCCCAAACACACTGCCCGGGCAATGAAGGAGTAGCTTCGTAAGAAGCATTTCAAGGTCCTGGAGTGGCCTAGCCAGTCTTCAGATCTCAACCCCATAAAAAACCTTTGGAGGGAGTTGAAAGTCTATGTTGCCCAGCGACAGCCCCAAAACATCACTGCTCTAGAGGAGATCTGCATGGAGGAATGGGCCAACATACCAGCAACAGTGTGTGACAACCTTGTGAAGACTTACAGAAAACGTTTGACCTCTGTCATTGCCAACAAAGGATATATAACAAAGTATTGAGATGAACTTTTGATATTGACAAAATACTTATTTTCCACCATAATTTGCAAATAAATTCTTTCCAAATCAGACAATGTGATTGTCTGTCTGGATTTGTTTCCACATTTTGTCTCTAATAGTTGAGGTATACCTATGATGACATTTACAGGCCTCTCTCATCTTTTTAAGTGGGAGAACTTGCACAATTGGCTGACTAAATACTTTTTTGCCCCACTGTATACAGCGATCAGAGCTATAAATATGCAATGATTACTGTGTAAATGTCACTGGTAGGGAAGGGGTTAACACTAGGGGGCGATCAAGGGGTTAAATGTGTGTTCCCTAGATGTGTTCTAACTGTATGGGGATAGGACAGAATGGGGGGAGGAGACATATCGTTGTTCCTACTTAGTAGGAACAAACGATATGTCTCCTCTCACCTGACAGAACAGGCAGGCTGGCTCTCGTGCAAGTGATCGCGAGTGGCCGGCCAGAGGGCTGGCCCGCAACGCGCATCGGATCCCCCGCCGTGCAGCGGGTGCGCGCGCCCTCTGGTGGCTCTTAAAGGGGAACCCATACAGGGTTTTGTGCAGCGGTGCCATTGTGCCACAGTAAATCTATGTGAGCCGGTCAGGAACCGGTTAATGCAGACATTACTGCCCTAAGCACCTTTTCCACCTCTGCCATCTCTTCTGAAGTTGGAATGTAAAATGTCTCCTTTATAGGACATAGACATTAAGGTGATCCAAAGACAGTGTTACAGAAGGCCTCAAAAGATTTCTCAGCCTCTTATACATTTGATGTTATGGCTTCACGTAACATGCTTGACAATGTAGATATGCTAACTTCTGCTGTGCGAAAAAACTTGTATTTTGAGACCCAGCAGGTCTTTTAATACAAAAGGGGGCATGGTAAACAGCAAAATCAAGTGTAATAATGACATTCCCCATTCATGAACAAATAAAATGAGCAATTTTATGATGATTGAGTTCAATCCAAAAAGATGTTCATCTCTCTAAGAATCCTTGCCAAACTCTGCCCAGTGAAAAAAAAATTCACTGAAAAGTGATCTGTTCCAATAGCAGACCCTGCTGTCTCAGTCCTAAACAAACATACTACTGTGTCTATAAAAGATGTTCCTTCATTTTAAGTTTCTGCTGATATAAAATCTAAAGCCGTGTACACACGAGCGAACTTTTCAACAGCAAAGGTCCGACGAAACGAATAATTCGGACAATTTGATCGTGTGTGGGCTTCATTGGACTTTTGCTGTCGAAAAATCAGACAGACTTTAGAAATAGAACATGTTTTAAATCTTTCCGCCGGAACTCCATTGGACCCAGTTCCTATCGAGAAATCTGCTCGTCTGTATGCTGGTCTGACGGACAAAAAAGGACGCATGCTCTGAAGCAAGTACGAGACGGAAGCACTCGGTCTGGTAAAACTAGTGTTCGTATTGGAGCTAGCACATTCCTCACGCTGCAAATTCTGTGATCTTTTAATGCAGCGCATTATTGTCTTTTTTATAATGCTAGAAGAACAAAGTTGTTTTGCTGCTTATATTCACACAGAGTTCTCACAAACAGATTTCTGGATTATTTCTCTTGATCTCATGAATGATATTGTATTTTAAAAGCCCGATCTCCATAATGTTTACAAATGTATTTTTTGAGTCATCTTTTACTATTTTTGATTTCATCAAGATCTTTTTTTATGATTATTTAAAAATTATATTCTAGTGATCTCCATATTTTTTTTTTTTTTCTGTCAAGTTACCACAATAACATTAATAATGTTTTATTTTTTGTGTGTCAAGTTAACACAATAACATTATCTTTTTATATCAAAGATTGGGGTTGTGACCTGTCCACACAATTTTAAAGGGATGCACCGACATGCCTCCATCCCAGTAGATACAGAAAAAGTTAGAGGATAGAAGCGGCACTTTGCGTGAGGCATGTTGGTGGATGTGTCAACTCAATAGTATATACTATGATATGATATCTGGGGTAGGTCCTGTACATAGTAATATCCACAGAGAGTTTACAAGGTAATAATGGTATAAAAGTTTAATAACATAGATCCTAGAGCCAAATACAATCATGAATGGACACATCTTAGGTCACAATTGAGCATGTTATAGACAGTATATTGGAAGGCATAATTCAAATACTAATTGTACAGTTGCAAGAGAAAATACATTTGTACAGTAATTTAATATGTGCATCAATAGTTATTAACTCAACGCGTTTCTTGGCTTATAACCAATCATCAGGAGTCCGATGCAATCTGGCTGCATTAAAACAATGAAACATCTGTTAGTATATGGACAGATATGTAGAGGAAAGATACAATGGAGATGTAAATTTCTAAGATACTAACAAATAGTGCATTGGTCGGTAATGACCTATATACTAGAATGCAGCATTGGTCTGGGTCTACAAAGTCTCCCCCGGGGTTGAGGCAGAGAGCACGCCCCAAGAAATCGTCGGCCACGGCTATCAAAATGACCAAAGTACCCATAAGGGCCGCCAGGTGGGGACAGACAATGAGGCCACAAAACATAGGAATAACTGTGAAGACAATGAGGGGAGATATGTGAGCATGAACGGAATGTGAAAGGTAAAGAGTGAATAGGAAGGGAAAACTTAGGCAGAAAATCAAGAGGTGAGTGAGTGTCAGTGTGCGGAGCCAGAGCCAGAAAACGAAAGAGGAGTGTTAAGGTATGAGTAAGATAGATTATATGTGCAACTAAGAGGCCACTGCTGTTGTCAATAGACCAGAGTGGAGGTGTGCAGGAGAGTTACCTGTATAGTGAAAGTGCCGGGCCAGGCCAGATGCCCCAAAACCGTGGCGAGACCTCAAGGCACCCGCCCAAAGACCGCCGTTAAATGCCGCGGACCAGGGGCGCGCTCACGCCAACGTCATCGATCTGGTCTATTGATCTGGGATCGATCTGGTCTATTTCCCGGGGTTGCGATGCGCCCAGTTTATGACCCGTCCTGTCACATGACGGGGCGGGCCCTGACCTTGGCGCATCGGCATCATGTTCTCCACGTCCCGCTTGCAGCGCCGTTCGGCAGCCGCTTTGCGGGATCCTCAGTGGTTTTCCACCCCTGGGCCTAAGCGCTGCGGAGATGGGAGGCGGCCGCATATGTGTCTTGGCTGTCCTTCCCCCCCCTGTCGCGTCATCACGCCCGTACATGACGTTGGCGTGAGCGCGCCCCTGGCCCGCGGCATTTAACGGTGGTCTTTGGCCGGGTGCCTTGAGGTCTCGCCACGGTTTTGGGGCATCTGGCCTGGCCCGGCACTTTCACTATACAGGTAACTCTCCTGCACACCTCCACTCTGGTCTATTGACAACAGCAGTGGCCTCTTAGTTGCACATATAATCTATCTTACTCATACCTTAACACTCCTCTTTCGTTTTCTGGCTCCTCTCCGCACACTGACACTCACTCACCTCTTGATTTTCTGCCTAAGTTTTCCCTTCCTATTCACTCTTTACCTTTCACATTCCGTTCATGCTCACATATCTCCCCTCATTGTCTTCACAGTTATTCCTATGTTTTGTGGCCTCATTGTCTGTCCCCGCCTGGCGGCCCTTATGGGTACTTTGGTCATTTTGATAGCCGTGGCCGACGATTTCTTTGGGCGTGCTCTCTGCCTCAACCCCGGGGGAGACTTTGTAGACCCAGACCAATGCTGCATTCTAGTATATAGGTCATTACCGACCAATGCACTATTTGTGAGTATCTTAGAAATTTACATCTCCATTGTATCTTTCCTCTACATATCTGTCCATATACTGTGAAGGAATGTGATGTAAATAATAATAATCTGAAAATGTCTATTTTCTTATGTGCATACATATTTTTCTCCTTACTCATTATATAAGTATACAGGTTTGCTCTGTTCCTATATTTTCTCAAGATGGCGGGTACCCCCTACATCCCACACATCAGAAGAACGCGGAACTGAAGATAAAACCAAGGACAGCCAAACCTCGTTATGAAGATTCTCCATCTTCTTTTCTATCTTAACCAATGAGATGTACCTATTAGACTAACATAGCAATGACGTATTTTTGTGTATAAAACATTAACATCGCCTTGAATAAATTAGAAGTGTAAGAAGTAACGGAGCTGAGCGTGTCTCAGAGTGTTTACTTTTATATGCATGCATATCCACACTTTCCAGTTAGAGACAGCAGCAGATAACCTTGGGCTCGATTGGAGCTCTTAATCATTTCCATAACAGATGGTGCCGAAACCCGGGACCTCAGGCTACAGTCAAAGCCGTACCGCGATAAGCGTTCGGGCGTTAATTGATTGATAAGAGGGGGTTTGCGCAGCCCTAACAGTACCGGTAAGTCTTCTTTATATTCTTACCACTGTACGACTTTCTTATCTTTCGGTTGACAGCTGGATTCTGTCGGTATGCTGAGACTGTCTTAGAGGCAGGTATTTCCTCGCCTGAGGTTGTTTTAACGAACCTGCCAATGGGTTTCTGCTGTCTGTATTTGTTCACTGTCTGCCATTCTTTGGGCTACGAAACTCAGCAGTCTAAAAGTGCTACATGTGTGTTCTCATCTCCAGACGAGCTGTCGGCCTCTGGAGTGAGATGGGTTATTGTGGCAGTCAGTTATAGGACGGGTTACTCATTGGTTTGTCGAACCTTTGAGGGTTATCTCAGCTGCTGGCTTTGCAGTTTGAAAGCGTTACAGATGTCTCACCCCCAGATGAGCTGTCGGCCTCTGGGAGTAACTGTAATGACGGCCTTTAATTGGGTTTAAGGGGAGTTGTCTGCCCCTGAGGTTATCTTAGCCTGCTGAAATTTTGCAGTTCGAAGAGTGGCAGGTGTAATGTCCTGTCGTGAGTGTATTTGTGGTTTACTGTTTGCTATACACGAGAGGGGTTGGGGAATGGTTAAGGTCGGAGGGGGGGCTGCCCGGGGGATCTGTTGGGTCGCGGGCCGTTGCTCCTCACTACCCCTATCGTGTTTGTTCTTGTTCTGAGATTAACCGTACATTACAGGGTTATATCAGACAGTAGCAACTAGAAGCGCAGTCTTATGTGCCCCCACCCAAGGAATTTGTTGATAAGAACACTGAGAAAGAATGTTAACCCCTTGGTTGTACGTATTCTCCTCTCAAGCCGTTAGCCGAGAAACAGAGAGAGAAAAGAATGTGATATTGTAAAGAAAGTGATATTGTAAAGAATGTGATATTGTGAAGAGAAGAAGATGTTGAAATAGTTAACAAAGTTGAACGAAGTGGCGAAAGTTATGTTGCTAAAGAAACAGGGAGAAAAATCCTGTGTGATAAAGAAAATTGGATAAAGGAAGTTAAGAAAGATGGCGATTGTATTATGTATGTGTATCACAGAGTTGAGGATACAGTATGTGAAATTACCACGCTATGTTGGAACTTGAAACAAAAGGAGGGGAGGGACAGCACTGCCCTCCGTCTAACAACCACTCCTTTCTCACCACCCAAGCACAACCCACTGTGACAACTCAGCCCGGCGGCCATCTTAGTGCACCCATGCCTTCACTTTCTACCCAGCCCAGTGCACTTCCTGCCGGTGGCCATCTTGGTACACCCAGTAAGCTTAAACAGCCTGTACCCAGCCCTCCCTGTTTTAACCAGGATGGTTCGTACCACACATCTGTCTTCCCCAATACGGAAGCATCACATTCCCAGGCCGGATATGTTAATGATGAAGAAGCATCTGAGTGGGAAGCCCAACAACAGGCAGCAAGGCCACCCAGTGATTTAACCCCCAATCCGGCTCCGGACTCACAGTTCCGAGAGGATCTCAAACACATGCTGGCAACCGTAAAGAACAGTGCCCCTTACCAGCCCCCGCCCCAACAACAGTCTCGGTTACCAGAAGGGGCACCAGTGATGTATGTCGCTTTTACTCCATCACAAGCAGCGGCCTTAGTGACAAGTCTGCCTGACCCAGAGAAGCAGCCAATTCTACCACAGGATAGTGCAGATACAAGAAACTTACTCAGCTGCCTGGAGAGACTTGATCAGCCTATGCCAAATCAAAGCAGGATATGTCTTTTGGCCAGTTATGCAGACAGCCTTCAATGATGCCTGCCTGACAAGTGCCACTTCCTACACCTCAGGCGTGGAGTTCTGTGCACAACTCAACGACTGGGCAAAGGAGAAGTTGACGGATCAGACCACCACAATCCAAGATATTACCCAAGATAAAGGGGAGTCTGTGAAGAAGTATCATGCTAAACTCGTACAGGCCTTTGATGATCTGAGTTTCTCCCACTATGAAAAGAGACACACACGTTTCCTGCGTGGGAATGGCTGGGGTGCTCCGCTCCAGTCCACTTCCTGATTTGCTTGCCAGATTTGTGGTGTCCTCTACATGTCCTTTGAATCTACTAGGAGCTGATGTGTTGTCCAGACTACAGGCCTCAATCAGGACACGCCTGAAGGGGGGATGAAGTTACATACTCCCCTATCTTTAGAAGACTAATCTGCTTTGTGTTCTCTGCCTCTCCTGATGACACTTAATGAAGCAAAAACTTCAAGTTCAATACTGCAGGAAGTACTTGACAGAATCCCTGCGTGCCTATGGTCCACAGGACCGGAAGACAACGGTCACTAAAAGGTGCCACCAGTTTCAGTCAAGCTAAAAGAGGGCGCATCATTGCCCTGGAAACCACAATAACCCCAAGAAGAGAACCCCTAAAGAAGAACCAGGTACCTGCTGTGGATGCCTTTGACTGCAAAATACCTCACAGAGGTGGACCTTATAAACGTTTTCTTCAGTGTCCACCCTCACCCCTCCTGCTGGTACCTTTTCGCATTCATCCACGGAAAGAAACGGCAACATACCTAAACAGTTGTGCCACAAGGGGCACAGAACTTTCCAAGCCAGTTTGCAAAAGCTATGGCTATCATCCTTGACACATGACAAGAGGAACACCCGGAAGTGATTCTCTTCCAACATGTTGATGACCTTCTCCTTTGTGCAGCTGACTTACCCCCTGTTGAAGTCACCTCAGAAAGCCTGTTGTGCTATCTTGCCAACCAGGGCTGCAGAGCCTCAAAGCCCAAATTGCAGTGGTGCTCAACACCTGTCATTTTCCTTGGACTAATTTCCTAGTGCAGAGCATGGATTCCAGAAGCCTTCCTACTGATGCTCTGCAATCAGACCCTTCCACATGTCTCCTGAAGAAATATCTAAGTTTGAGGCCCTCAAGTGTGCCATCTCAGGCGCTAGGGCTCCCAGACTATGACAAAACGCTCAAGCTCTTTGTATCCGAACGTCTGGGACATGCTGCAGGTGTACTCACCCAATCACACGGCATCAGCCTACGCCCCGTAGGATATTATTCCTGTCGGCTGGATGCGGTAGCAAGAGGAGGCCTATTGTGTCTGCGAGCTGGCTTTGCTATACAAGCCTTGCTTGACGAAACTTTGAACTTGGTCCTCGGACACTGCCTCGTTCTGCTTGCTCCCCATGACGTTGTTGCCATATTCAACCAAGATCCAGCCGAAACACTTGTCCACTACCAGACACGTGAGACTCCTGTGTTCCCTCCTACTGGACAGCATTACTCTATTAAGTTGTCAAACACTGAACCCTACCACCCTTCTTCCACTTCTCGAGGGGGGAAAGGAGGAGGAGGAGTAGAGTCTTGACTTGTCACCCCATGACCACACAGGACACGCGGTCACCACTGAAAACACTGTTCTACAAGCTGAAGCCTTACCACTGGTGATGTCTGCACAGGAGGCAGAGCTGTAAGCACTTACTACAGCACGTAAATGGGCAGAGGGAAAAAGAGCCAACATTCATATGGACTCAAGATATGCTTTCAGCATTGCCCATGATAATGGTGTTATCTAGGACAGAGGATTCCTGATGGCTGCAGGAACACCTGTGAAAACTTGATTGATGCCTTGCTTCTCCCAACCCAAGTGACTATTCTGAGTAAAGCAAATGACAAAATGAACTCAAAGGAAGCTCGAGGCAATCATCTAGCCAATTCAGCTGCCAAACAGCTGGTGGTCCACGGGAAGTGGACAGCAGGGTGGTAGAAGAAGACCACCCCGTGCTTACCTTACAGACTTTCCCAGTGGACAGAGTTTATCTAAAAGAACTACAGGAAACAACAAGTCCGGATAAGAAGGAAAGCTGGAAACGGAGAGGAGCAACTCTCAGAAATGGACTATTCGAGTGCAACAAGAAGCCTTGTCTACCCAGGAGTATGTACCCAGCCGTGGTGCAATGGGCACATGGAACTGCCCACTTGACAAAGACTTTTATGAACTCTCTTATCAACAAGTGTTGCACCAAGAGTTACTCCACTGACCGACAACTTCTGCAGATAATGCATTATCTGCACCAAATGTAACCCAGGACGCACAGAAAGAAAAAAACACAGAAGAAGCACCTGGCAAAAGCCCTATACCCCATTCCAGAGGATGCAAATTGATCATTCTCAAGTGCCAAGAAGTGGCAGATTCGAAAACGCCCTAGTGGAAGTGGTCACGACTGCCAGGACCACAGCTAAGAAACTACTGAGTGAGATAGTAGGTAGATTTGGGGTCCCAGAGGTGATATTGAGAGATCAGGGACCAGCCTTAACAGCAACCCTTACAAAAGAGATTTGGGCAGCACTGGGGGTTCAGTTAGCACTACACATCACATACCACCCTCAAAGTAGCGGGAAGGTAGAAAGGATGAATGGGACACTAAAAACAGGATGTTAAAGATGGCCCAAGAGACTAACATGAGTTGGCCAGACAGTTAGCCCATAGCCCTGTTCAGTGTCAGACACCCCCCCGGGGGAAACATGCCCTATACCCTAATGAAATTTTGTTTGGTTCAGCTCCCAGACTTGGTTGTTACTTTCCACAACAGTTACAGTTGCAGTCTGATGTGTTGACTAATTATGTAACCACATTATCACGAGAATTAACCTGAATGCATGTCCAGGTGTTTTCTTCCATTCCAGATCCTGAATTAGATACAGGAACACACCAACTACTGTCTGGAGATACTTGAGCTAAGTTATGATGGTCCATTCCAAGTTTTGCTGACCACAGCCACCTCAGTCAAGTTGGCCAGGAAGAACACCTGAATGCACGCTTATCACTGCAGGAGAGCGTGTTTTCGGGTGCTGCATATCCTTTTTCTGTTTGATCTAGGGGGGGAGGGGCCCAGGAGGTGGCCATCACAAAAATGATAACATAATTACGTTTTGGTGTAACTCTTCAGGTACACATGTGACCACCTTTACCTTAGATTACTGTGACATAGTACATTGTCCGTTTGACTCTTCATGGAGATGCCATTGGTACAGTGATATCCCTGACGGTAAGGACATATATGTATGCCACACAGACAGTTACTGGGGACAGAGTTGTGGTTTCTGTGGGGGCCAGTGGGTTGGAACACAGGGCCAGACTGGGCGACCACAGAGTGCATTAGACAAAAAAGATGAAAATAGAAAGCCCCCATATCCTAACCAAAGATACCCCTGATACATACACTGACCCAGCACACAGTCAGAGGAGGAAGTGAGCAGCTCTCTCCGGAAGCTTTGACCCTCATGTATACATAGATGTCATAGGGGTTACAAGGGGGGTCCCTGATTAATTTAAAGCCAGGGACCAGGTAAAAGCTGGTTATGAGTCTTTGAGCCCCATAACAACTGTCAGCAAGAATGTAGATTGGATTAACTACATGTCATGGTTATGCAATAGAGTTTGTCGATCAGCATACCTGTCTCCATGTGTTCATCTCTAGAGACCAGCTGACCCTCACCTGACTGCTTTTGTAACCTCTCCTCTAAGCATGGCCCCACCCCAGGCCCTATCAGGGAACCCTATATTAACCTGTGCACCGCAAGCCAGCAGTGCTGATCAACCATTGTGTGTTAGCCTCTGTGTGTACTTGCTGTGTTTCATGCATCTGATTCCTGTTACCGACTTTGGCGTGTTCCCGACCATCCCTGTTTGCCTGTGACCCTGAACCTTGGCTTGTCCCTTACTTTCCTTGTTGTTCTAGCCTGCTGCCTCCTTCCTCTTCTCCTGTAGTCTACCGTGAGCTATGAGACCCTGGGGGCCGCGACCTGGAGCCAGACTGCAGCGCAGTCCATCCTTACCATTAAAGGCTCTGGTGAACACCTGCTGGCTCTTAGACTCCGCGCCCTGGGGAATCTATGCTCTAGCTCCCAGTGGGATCTGTGTCAGTGATCCAGTAGACCTGCTTCCTGAACCTCCCAGGGTTCAATCCGCAGCAGTTAGCCATAGGGTCCACTACCTTGCGGTGCACTCCTGATCCCAACGGTGTGCATCTGTCACCCAGCCTCTAGGTGACCTGACACTACACATATTATAACAAACAGAGATTTGTAAATTACTCTAAAGATGCCCTCCAGGGAATTGCTGACCAGTTAGCCCCCACTTCCGACATTCCAGGACCTGATGGCCTTAGACATGGTGCTAGTTGGGAAAGGAGGTGTTTTGTAAAATCATAGGAAAAAACGGGAACCTGTTGTCCATACATTCCTGATAATATTGGCCCAAATGGTAAGGTTACTCTAGCTATAAAGAAATTAGAAGATCTGTCACTGGAGTTGAAGAAGAACTCAGGTATCACAGACCCATGGGACCAATATTTTAGCTGGATGAGTGGGTGGCAGAAGGTGCTCGCCCAGATACGGGTAAGGGTATTAATAATCCTGGTTCTTTTAGCCCTGATTGTATGCTGTATTCTACCTTTCGTAAAAAGTTAATGAGCAAGGCTGTAGACAATAGCACACCTACATTTCTCCACCAAGAAGAAGAGGACCCCCTTATGATGAAAGATGACAAACCCTTCACTCCTCTACAGTCACTCCCTGTCCATAACCTCACAATCCTATAGGGTTATAGGGATAGATAGCGCCTGACTGCACCTCTCCAGCTGTATTGAGGAGGGAAGTGAACAGTTGCTGCCCAATTCTATATACAGCCTAAAAGAGTTGCTGAGGAGAAGGGCCAGGCCAAAGTGGGACCTTTAGTATTAGGGACAGAAAAGAGAAAATAGTCATTTTAGGGGGGATTGTGAAGGAATGTGATGTAAATAATAATAATCTGAAAATGTCTATTTTCTTATTTGCATACATATTTTTCTCCTTACTCATTATATAAGTATACAGGTTTGCTCTGTTCCTATATTTTCTCAAGATGGCGGGTACCCCCTACATCCCACACATCAGAAGAACGCGGAACTGAAGATAAAACCAAGGACAGCCAAACCTCGTTATGAAGATTCTCCATCTTCTTTTCTATCTTAACCAATGAGATGTACCTATTAGACTAACATAGCAATGACGTATTTTTGTGTATAAAACATTAACACCGCCTTGAATAAATTAGAAGTGTAAGAAGTAACGGAGCTGAGCGTGTCTCAGAGTGTTTACTTTTATATGCATGCATATCCACACTTTCCAATTAGAGACAGCAGCAGATAACCTTGGGCTCGATTGGAGCTCTTAATCATTTCCATAACAATACTAACAGATGTTTCATTGTTTTAATGCAGCCAAATTGCATCGGACTCCTGATGATTGGTTATAAGCCAAGAAACGCGTTGAGTTAATAACTATTTATGCACATATTAAATTACTGTACAAATGTATTTTCTCTTGCAACTGTACAATTAGTATTTGAATTATGCCTTCCAATATACTGTCTATAACATGCTCAATTGTGACCTAAGATGTGTCCATTCATGATTGTATTTGGCTCTAGGATCTATGTTATTAAACTTTTATACCATTATTACCTTGTAAACTCTTTGTGGATATTACTATGTACAGGACCTACCCCAGATATCATATCATAGTATATACTACTGAGTTGACACATCCACCAACATGCCTCACGCAAAGTCCCGCTTCTATCCTCTAACTTTTTCAACATTATCTTTTTGTTTTTTTTGTAACCTCAAGGAGGTTGGTGTCCCTTGTTAATTTGACATTGTCTTTTAGAAATGTATTTGAATAAAAACACATAGGCAAGTATTTTCAGAAAATAAAATATCCATTTATTCTGGTTAACAAACTAAAGATGAAGGCAACGCTGGAGAAAGTCCATATAATAGGGAGCACAATCTGTTCCAGGGATCCCAGAGATCAAGACCAGCAGCAGATGACATATATGTCCCAAGGCTGTGGTACTACACCAGCCTGCGTCTTCTGTCAGTCCAGACTGAACCCAGGTTATCACTTTCTTCTCTTCATTGCAACCTTTCCTCCACGCTGCCCTGCAGCCTTCATTGGAGGCTGTGGCTCTGGTGGTGGACTTGTGGTAGGAGGAGGATGGGCTTGCTCATATATTTGGCTGTTGGCAGTTAACTTGCCCGTCAGCCCCTTGTGAAGGGCATAAAAAATAATTCTTTCACAGAGGAGGCGTTGTCCCTTCTCCAATTCGACCAACCTGGTCGCTAAATAGCAGCCATAGGCCTCTTTAGCGTCGAGGGGGCTCGTGAGGACATCACTGAGGCGCAGTGATGCCTCCTTTGTCACCGTCCCCTTCCTGGGCCTTTTTGTATGAAGGCGGGGGGGGGGCCCTGTGATTGGGTGAGGCTCCTACTGGGCCTGGCCACCTCCTGGCTGTCACTGGGCCCGTGTCCTGTGTATAAAAAAAGGGACATAGTTTTAGTTTTTGGCTCATCAATCACACACAATTTTCAGCTCATGACTTGCAAATTCAATGTTAATACATATAAAAGAGTATCATTCTTACCCCAGCATTTTTTCAAGCTGGTGACAAATATTTTTGGCCACTACTGTCAATTGATATGTATACATCATATTTTGGATAAAATCCTTAATAGGTAATCAATTATAACATCTAGTTAACATCATTAATATCAGGACACTAAATATGTCTAAATAGAATATACCTGGCTCCAGCTGGGCACATCTGGTTCTTCCAGGATGGAAGGCCCAGGTTGTTCCTCGTCAGCCTCTGCTAGGGTGGAGGGGAGGGTGGAGGGAAGGGTCGAAAGAGATTCCCTGGCTTCAGTCTGGTCGTCAAGAAAACACAGTTTTTCGAAGTACCACAGCCTGGGTACATACACATCATCTGCTGATGCTCCTGATCTCAGGGAAGCCTGGATCTTGTTATGCTCCCTCCTATACATATTCCTCAAGATCCCAATTTTACGTTCCAAAATCTTCATGGTTGCTTCTAGAATCAAAGTCTGCACAAATGCCAAAAGTCTCTTAAGCGTTTCCTTCCTTACTGGTTTATTGTAATATGCACTGTGTTTGACCTCCCACAGATTCCTCATCTCCCTGTACTTGTCAATAAATTGGGACATGAATTCAGGGTCCTTAAACTTATTATTCTTTTTCTCTGTAAGACAATACACAAGACAAAAACACTAATGTTAGCCTAAACTCTCATAATCTTATCTCAACATAGGCCTCAATCTTTAAGCAGTATAGGCCACTGATGTTCCAAATTTAATAAAATTTACCTTAATTTCGGACGCTCACAATTTCAGTTTCTCTTTCCTCCGCGCACAGAACGTACGTACAACACATGCGTGTTAGCTTTATATACACTGTGTAAGCGCGAAACTCCACCTGCGTCGCCCGCCCCTGATGTTCTTTTTTATGAATATTCCCCGCCCCTTCTCTACAGTGCGCAGTTAGGAGCAACATGACGGAGACACAGCAGGTGTGTGTTAATTACTCCAGTAGTGAGGAAAGCCCGGAGCCCGAAAAGTCCCAATCCGGGAAGAAGAGATTTAAGGTCTCCAATATGGTCTTTGAGGAAATGGTGGAGATGGTGTACATCTTGCGGAGGAACGATTATGATGGGAAGCATTGACCATACACCCAACCGAATTTGCACAAGGCCAAAATCATGTCCAAAGTTGTGAAGACTCTGCAGCAAAATTTTGGGGTACGCCGCTCCAAAGACCAATTAAGGAAACGCTGGTCCGAGGGAGCCGGATCAGTACAGAAGAATAAAAAAAGTGCTTCAAAAAAGTAAGTAATTGTCGTGGGTTCCTATTCTGATTATTAACTTTCATGCTGCTCCATGTGCTTTTTCTTTACTGTTGTACAGTTTTAAATGGCTATTTTCATGTTCCTGGACACAGTAAGTAAGAAACATTGTTTGAAGGAAACATCGTTAGACAATATATACGATGTATTTTGTTGATACAGGGTTTTAAATACATTTTTGGTCTTGCTAATTTGGCTTATTTAAAGAAGTTTAGGACATTGTTGTCTAGATGTCTTTGAAACTTGAATGAATTGCAAACTTTATTCAGTGGAATGTAAGGAGAGGACACTCAGCAGCTGTTTACACATCTGGACTCAGGAGCACTAGTGTGGGAAACCAGGGCACATTTTTTAGGGTAACCCACACAGGTGCTCCAGTGGATACTTGGGGTGTCTCCATCTGTGAAACTTGGCCAAAAAAGGTAAGTAGTGCAGTTTGGTTAAAAGGGATTTTTAATCATGTCTTCAACTTGGATCTCTTCCCAAATAGACAATTGTACACCACTTCAAAGCAATGTTTCATATTCATATTTCTGGACTCAAATATCTGTGTGCTAAGTATACCTTTTGTTTCATTCTCATAGGGGAGAAAAGACTCAACAGGCTACCAGGGACCCCCGACCTCGCCAGCCTGAATGGGTAGTTAGCCCCAGCCCCCCCCCCCCCCCGAGGATGTGGAGGAAGTGGGCGAGATGTGCACCCCACCAGGTGAGTGTCTGACACCCCAGCTTCAGGTAATCTTTGTATGCCTGCATATTTCTAAATACATGTTTTTTCATCAATTTTAGGTGATGTGCTGGTTGTGGAAGGGGAAGCAGCGGAACCTTTTTCCACTGACAGCACCCAAAGACTGATTGGCCAGATCGTGGCCTGGAGTGGGGAGATTGATGCCATGCGCAATCGGCTGGACATCATGTAGCAGGAAATGAAGAACATGATCAATGTTTTGAGGAGAATTTAATCCCTTTTTCCCTAAAACTAAATCAATCATGTTCTTCATTTCCTTTTTAGATGCCCACATTCTGGGGTTTTAATTTTTTTAATTTTTAAAAGCCAAATTTTGAAGATGCACACGGTGTGTCAACATGTGCTATCTGCCATCAGTGGATCTCAATGTATGCGTTTGGGGGTGCAACCCCTTCCTCACAATGCTAGTAGGTGAGAGGAAGGGATTGCACCCACAAAACACGTCCATTGATCCCCCATGATGGGAGATAGCACATGTTGACATTACCCATTTGGAATCCCAATTTGTGTGCATCTTCAAAATTTGGCTTTTATAGGGGTGGCATCACCCCATTTGATTTAGGGCAATATCAAGACATTTTGGACACTATAATGTCTGATATTGCCTTAATTTTCTAGATGTTGAACTTTGTAAGTTCCAGAGTTGTGTGTATGTTATGTTTTAAAACATGCCTGTTTGTAAAAAAAAAAAAAAAAAAATTATATTGTTAAAAAAAGAAATATATATTAAAAAAAGAAATATATATATTAAAAAAAAAAAAAAAATATATATATATATATATATATATATATATATATTTAAAAAAATGTATATTGTTAAAGAAAGAAATATATATTAAAAAAAAAAATTATAAACGCACATGTGACTGTGCACAGATTAAAAAGTTTGCTAATCAACAATGTGTGGATTCTTCTTTCAATGCTCAATACCAGTTTTGTAAGTAATTTTGTGTTCACAGTGAAAATGGGGCTTATTTACTAAAGGAAAATCCACTTGGCACTACAAGTGCGCTAGGAGAACCTAGGAGACAGCCAAAAAGAAAAGCAAGCAATAAATAAATTTCGAGATTTTATCTGATCATTATTTTTTTATTAATAAAAATCAGACATTGTCTGGCATTGCAATGTCCCCCCTACCCGTAAAATAATTAACATATTTCTCCCTAACTTCACGGGCGCTTTGAGGGGCCAAGCCAGTACGGCCAGTATCCAGGCCCGTCAGAGCATTATCTGTAAGTCCGGCCTCAGGCCCAACTGATGAAATATAATTTCTTGCATTTTTTCTTAAAAAATTGTGCATAATGCAGCATGCTAGGACAATATGATTAAGTTTGTATTCCGCCAGATGGATTGCTGTCAGAAACAGATGGAACCGGTTGGCCATTATCCCAAAGGCATTCTTCACAACTCTTCTTGCTCTGGCCAGCCGGTAGTTAAAAACCCTCCTCTCCGGGGTGAGGGCCCTTTGGGGGAATGGCCTCATCGGGTGCTCGCCCAGACCGAAGGCTTCATCTGCAATGAAGACAAAAGGGAGTCCTTCCACGTTATCTGCATCAGGTGGCAATCCTAGGCCACCACTCTGGAGACGTTGGTAGAACTCCATCTGGGCGAAGACTCCTCCATCCGACATCTTCCCCACGTCCACATAAAGAAATTCATATTGTGCCAACACCACCGCCATTAACACAATACGATATGAAACCCCTTATAATTAAAATAATATGACCCCGAATGGAATGGTGGTACGATGTGGACGTGCTTCCCATCTATAGCCCCTCCACAGTTGGGAAAGTCCCAACGGGGGGCAAAATGGGATGCCACAGTCTGCCATAAGGAAACTGGGGAGTGAAACAAGAAAAAAATATATAAGTACTTTTGCACATAACATTGCAAGCAGATTACACAAAAAACATTCTTGCCCAACATCAGTATAACATTTATTTTAATTATTATTTAAAGAATAAAATATAAGGCCCGCTTACCAGATTCCTCACCCCCTCTGATGGCGCATTGATAAAATGTAACCGCTTCAGCCCCGGAAGAATTTACCCCCTTCCCGACCAGAGCACTTTTTGCGATTCGGTACTGCGTCGCTTTAACTGACAATTGCGCAGTCGTGCGACGTGGCTCCCAAACAAAATTGACATCCTTTTTTTCCCACAAATAAAGCTTTCTTTTGGTGGTATTTGATCACCTCTGCGCTATAAACAAAATAAGAGCGACAATTTAGAAAAAAACGCATTATTTTTTACATTTTGCTATAATAAATATCCCCCAAAAATATATAAAAAAACATTTTTTTCTTCAGTTTAGGCCGATACATATTCTTCTACATATTTTTGGTAAAAAAAAAATTGCAATAAGCATTTATTGATTGGTTTGCGCAAAAGTTATAGCGTTTACTAAATAGGGGATAGTTTTATGGCATTTTTATTATTAATTTTTTTTTACTAGTAATGGCGGCGATTAGCGATTTTTATTGTGACTGTGACGTTATGGCGGACATGTCGGACTTTTTTGACACATTTTTGGGACCATTGTCATTTATACAGCGATCAGTGCGATTAAAAATGCACTGATTATTGTGTAAATGACACTGGCAGTGAAGGGGTTAACCACTAGGGGGCGGGGAGGGGTTAAGTGTGTCCTAGGGGAATGATTACGAACTGTAGGGGGATGGGCTAGCAGTGTCATTACTCTGATCACAGCTCCCGATGACAGAGAGCTGTGATCAGTGACACTTGTCACTAGGCAAAACGGGGAGATGCTGTTTACATCAGCATCTCCCCGTTCATCCTCTCCGTTCGGCGATCGCGGGTATCCCCGCGGCGATCGAGTTCGCGGTACCCGCGACCCGACTCACGGAGCTCCCGGCCGGCGCGCACGCAATGGCACGGCGGGGTACGCCCATTTGCCCAGCCGTGCCATTCTGCCGACGTACATCGTCGTGCGCCGGTCGGGAACCGGTTAAGGGGGGGGTTATAAATTAATTTAAGGACACACATACCATTTGGACGCATTTTAAGGGGGGGGCTTATAAATGAATTTAAGGACACACAGACCATTTGGAAACATTTTAAGGGGGTGTTTAGGGTAAAGCACTACAATGGAGCTGACAAAATACATTAAGTGACTAGGCTAGGTGGATATGGGCCCAGCATAGCATGCTGGGGAGGTTAGTGAAGGCAAATATGCATGAAGGACAAAAAAGGAGCATTACAGCATGTATGAGGACAAAGGGGACATTCACAGCATATTGCAGTCATGGTAATTAGGGATTGAGGAAAGAAATACAATACTTTAGCAAACATTAAATGCAATAAAATGTGATGTTAAAGGAAAAATCTTACCTTAATATAGTCCTTCTGCAGGACCTGAATTATAGCAGAACAGGTCTCTGGGATAATGATCCCCAGAGCCTGGGGGGAGATGCCTGTCCAAAACTTAAGGTCCTGCAGGCTTCTCCCAGTCGCCAAGTACCGCAACATGGTGACTAGCCTCTGCTCCGGAGTGATGGCTTGCCTCATGCAGGTATCCTGCCTGCTATCACGCTGGAGCAACCAATTCTTGGTCCATGAACTCCTCCCCACCCTGTTCATGGACTGGGCTTGGGTCGAAGAATTAACTACAACCCCAAGCAAAGCACGAACTCTATGACAAGTACGTACACGCAACATGGCTTCAAAACGGTCGGCCGGTCAGAACGAACTTTAACAGAATACACTGAAGAACAGCAAGGCCTGTGAAGAGCAACCTGAAAATCAGCAACGAGCGGACAAGAACGCACTGAATAAACCAATGCGAACTGACTACACGCACTGAAAAGCAGATACAAACCCCACAAGCACAAACTGAACAACAGTTAAACGATCTGACAAAACACGAGTCTGAAAAGTGCGAATCGTCTCTCACCAAACTTCTACTAACACGAGATAAACACGAAATTAGCAGAAGGGGCCCAAAGGGTGGCGCACTTGCAATTGAACTTCCGTTTTATAGTCTCGCCGGACCTGGTGTACATCACCGCGTTCTAGACGGTCGGACTTTGGTGTGATTGTGTGTAGGCAAGTCCGTTTCAGCGGAACTCCATCAGAACTCCGTCAAAGTCCTTCGGACTTGAGTACGACGAACAGTCCGCTTATGTGTACACGGCATAAGACTCCTTTAAAAGCTCTCTTTAACCACGGCAGATGTCACAGGAGGAAAAGTACTTCACAATGGAAGGTTCCTAAACCCCCTTCCTCTGGGACTTCTACCTCCTCAAACAGAGTGTGGGGTACTTAGATGGCCTTCTTCTAAAAAATGTATCCCCCCTTCAACTATCTGCCCATATCCAGATGCTTCAGGTTTTCAGTTGGGTAATCCACTTTCAAACGTCTATTTTCCAACCTTCCTTTCACCTGGAATACTTTGGCCTAGGCTGTGTCCTGAAAGAGGCCTAAGGCTCCATTCACACTAGCGCGTTTTTTGATGCATTTTGCATTTTGCAGAAATGCACGGGAAGTTTTTAACATGGGTTCCTATGGAACATGTTCACATCAATGCTTTTTTGTTTCTCTGCATTTTTGGAAAGGGTCGGGGACTTTTTTTCATGCAAAAAGCAGCGTTTTGCATGTAATGGATTTCAATGGACAAGCATCAAAAACGCAAATGCACCGTTTTTGATGCGTTTTTGATGCGTTTTTGCCGTTTTTTTTTTTTTTTTTTTTTTTTTAATTTTTTTTTAGACTGTAAAAAAAAAACTGTAAAAAAAAAAAAAAAAAAAAAAAACGCAAATCGCGGCAAAAACGCCGCAAAAACGCTGCAAAAACGCTGCTCAAAAACGTGGCAAGCATGAAAAAAAAACCTCCAAAAACGCTCAAAAGCAACATGCATAGGTGTGAATCGAGCCTTAGTCTTACTTCCGGAAAACAAACTTCTCTAAGATTTTAAACTTGGATATTAAGTTCAAAGAGACATCGGTGAGATTCTCTGAGGCTTCTTAGCGTCATTATAGCCTCATTTGAGGCATACCCTTTGCTCAATTCCATTCATGGCCTCTCCAATGCAACATCTTGTTTGGCCTGGAACAAGCATGCTCTTTGTCTCAACATGCCTATGCACCTCTCCAGCCAGGGAAGGAACTTTCTACCCCACCTGTGGATGGTAATAATAGATGCCAGCCTCACATTCTCTCATAATTCAGGTAACATGGTCACCCAAACTCCCTGTCAACATTCTTTAGCTTAGAGCGATAAATTTACCCCTGAATCACTGGACCCCACTACTTCAGGGTCATCTAATCTGAGTACGTTTAGACAATGCCATGGTTGTAGCCTATATCAACCACCAAGGGGGGTACTAGTAGTCAGACAGCCCTAATGGAAACAAATCTGATAATCTCCTGGGCAGAAAAACATTGTTTGCTGTTCATATACCAAGTGTGGACAATTGGAAGGCAGGTTACCCCCGCCTTCACCACCTGGACCAAGGGAAAAGAATTGTTCATCCCAACATCTTCAGTCTCCACAGTCTTGGCTGCACCCATGCATTACAGCCCTACAGACTTTAATGGGACTGTTTCTGGGCATCTCCAGCCTTAGAACACAGCCCCATAGAAGTCTATGGGGCACTACTGCACAAATTCAGCCAGTGCAACACTAGATGTAAATAAACAGCCATCAGGTCAAGGTAGGTATGCATCTGTGGAGGAATGGGGGGAGGGTGAATTAAGTTAGAAATTTACTTAGAACTCCCAAATATTATTTTTTTTTTAGCAGAGGTCCTAGAGAATAAAATGGTGGGTTTTGCAATTTTTTTTATGTCACATGGTATTTGCGCAGCGTTTTTTCAAACGCTATTTTTTTGGAGGAAAAATACACTTTGATGAATTTTAATGCTCACAAACAATATATAATACTCAGTGTTTTGTTAAAATATAGTGTTACACTGACCTAAATAGATATCAAACATGTCATGCTTTAAAATTGCGCATGCTTGGGAAATGGCGCTAAACTACGGTCTTTAAAAATCCCCATAGGTGATGCTTTATAAGTCTTTCTGGGTTACCAGTTTACAGTTAGAGGAGGTCTGGTGCTAGAATTATTGCTCTCGCTCTAACATTTGCAGCAATACCTCACATGTGTGGTGCAATCAACGTTTACGTATGCGTGCAAGACCAACGCTTGCATTCACCTTTGCATGGGGGACAGGAATGCTATACATTTTTTATTATTTTATTAATTATTTTATTTTCTTATTTTTACACTGTTTCTTTAAATGTTGTTTTTTTAATCACTTTTATTTTATTATTTTGTCACAAGGAATGAAAACATCACTTGTGACAGCAATAGGCAGTGACAGGTACTCTTTATGGAGAGATCTATTTATGGAGAGGTCTATTAGAAACCAGATGTCTCCTCTGCCCTTAAAGCATCTGTTCACACCAAAATCGATGTGATCAAATGCTTTCAAGATTTAAATATGACGCTGTTTACTCCCGGGAGTGACGACAGTACTCGTCATTTCTGGTTTGCTATACCATAGAGCTGATTAAAGACCTTCCGATCCTCCATGGGCTCTGTGGTAAGCCCTGGCAGAAGCACTGCCTTCAGTTATGGGTTCTCCAGTGAGAACCAATAAGAATAGAAAGAATCCACAGGATCAGAAGACCAAAAGACATACCAACAGAGGCCCCAAGAGATATTATTATAAGATTTCAAAACTATGAAAAATATGGGGAAATATGAGAGGGAAGCCACCACTAAAATATGAACGTACCACGCTTCAGATTTTCCTGGACCTATCATATGAGACACTTAGAAGAAGGAGGCTGCGAAAGCCCCTCTTGCAACTGATGCAAAACCATCATGTATGGTACAATTGGGGTTTTCCAGCTTGCTTGGTGGGCCAGAAAAAAGGTCGCACGGCAAAATTGAGATTTCCGGAAGAACTACAAGAATTTTGCAAAAAACTAGAAATCCGTATACCAGATCTACCTAGATGGATATTTAAGTAGAAGAGAGGGGAAAAACACTCAGGAAGAAGATCAATGGCAAATGATCCCTAAGAAAAAATAATGTGAACTGAAATAGAAAACAGTACGAGAAACAGAGGGTGGGGTTGCTTGGCCCTGGTCGGGGGGGGGGGCGTTTGGGGAAAAACAAGAGGAAAACATGATATAACACATAACCTGGACACCTGCTGGGGCTCAGGCCCGTTCCCCCCCGATTGTGAGACGGGTCAGTGGGAGTAGCAGTTAGAGCACCACCCTACAACAGAAGGAGCAAACAGGGCAAGGAGGCCCAAAAATAGAGACTACATGTTTCTGCTCCATGACCAGAAAGAGGTCCAAAATACAACAAGACCATGGACATTGGGGGGAGAAGGGGGTGAGGGGGGGAGATAAGGTGTCTGGGATCCTTGGTTATTTTGCTCACCCAAATTTTCCCAAGGGGTTAAACCCCCCCCCCCCTCGGCTCTAAGAAGGTATGGGAGATAGAGAACTTAAATGACAACTATAAATTGTTTGACATACAGTGGGGACAGAAAATATTCAGACCCCCTTACATTTTTCACTCTTTGTTATATTGCAGCCATTTGCTAAAATCATTTAAGTTCATTTTTTTCCTTGTTACTGTACACACAGCACCCCATATTGACAGAAAAACACAGAATTGTTGACATTTTTGCAGGTTTATTAAAAAAGAAAAACTGAAATATATCACATGGTCCTAAGTATTCAGACCCTTTGCTCAGTATTTAGTAGAAGCATCCTTTTGATCTAATACAGCCATGAGTCTTTTTGGGAAAGATGCAACAAGTTTTTCACACCTGGATTTGGGGATCCTCTGCCATTCCTCCTTGCAGATCCTCTCCAGTTCTGTCATGTTGGATAGTAAACGTTGGTGGAGAGCCATTTTCAGGTCTCTCCAGAGATGCTCAATTGGGTTTAAGTCAGGGCTTTGGCTGGGCCATTCAAGAACAGTCACGGAGTTGTTGTGAAGCCACTCCTTCGTTATTTTAGCTGTGTCATTGTCTTGTTGGTAGGTAAACCTTCGGCCCAGTCCGAGGTCCTGAGCACTCTGGAGAAGGTTTTCATCCAGGATATCCCTGTACTTGGCCGCATTCATCTTTCCCTCGATTGCAACCAGTTGTCCTGTCCCTGCAGCTGAAAAACACCCCCACAGCATGATGCTGCCACCACCATGCTTCACTGTTGGGACTGTATTGGACAGGTGATGAGCAGTGTATGGTTTTCTCCACACATACCGCTTAGAATTAAGGCCAAAAAGCTCTCTCTTGGTCTCATCAGACCAAAGAATCTTATTTCTCACCATCTTGGAGTCCTTCAGGTGTTTTTTAGCAAACTCCATGCAGGCTTTCATGTGTCTTGCACTGAGGAGAGGCTTCCGTCGGGCCACTCTGCCATGAAGCCCCGACTGGTGGAGGGCTGCAGTGATGGTTGACTTTCTACAACTTTCTCCCATCTCCCGACTGCATCTCTGGAGCTCAGCCACAGTGATCTTTGGGTTCTTCTTTACCTCTCTCACCAAGACTCTTCTCCCCCAATAGCTCAGTTTGGCTGGATGGCCAGCTCTAGGAAGGGTTCTGGTCGTCCCAAATGTCTTCCATTTAAGGATTTTGGAGGCCACCGTGCTCTTAGGAACCTTAAGTGCAGCAGAAATTTTATTGTAACCTTGGCCAGATCTGTGCCTTGCCACAATTCTGTCTCTGAGCTCTTCAGGCAGTTCCTTTGACCTCATGATTCTCATTTGCTCTGACATGCACTGTGAGCTGTAAGGTCTTATATAAACAGGCTTTCCTAAGCAAGTCCAATAAGTATAATCAAATACATCTGGACTCAAATGAAGGTGTAGAACCATCTTGAGAATGATCAGAAGAAATGGACAGCACCTGAGTTAAATATATGAGTGTCATAGCAAAGGGTCTGAATACTTAGGACCATGTGATATTTCAGTTTTTCTTTTTTAATAAATCTGCAAAAATGTCAAGAATTCTGTGTTTTTCTGTCAATATGGGGTGCTGTGTGTTCATTAATGAGGAAAAAAAATGAACTTAAATGATTTTAGCAAATGGCTGCAATATAACAATGAGTGAAAAATTTAAGGGGGTTTGAATACTTTCCGTCCCCACTGTATAATGTAAGAGGGCTGAACACCCCACAAAAAAATGTATAAGGTATTAAGGGAGCTCAAAAGATATTCCGCGGGGATAATATTTCTACAAGAGACACATATAGCATTAGACACAAATGTTAAATTATATTCAAAACCCTATCCAACATGGTACTATGGAGACTCCCCAATTAGAAGAGTGAAAGGGGTAGCAATAGGCTTGGCTAGCCGCTTGCCGACCAGCTGTAACAAGGGGTTAAATTCTGTGTTACATTTATTCATAGATTCATTTATATATTTACCCTTTTAGATATGTGGTCAGCAAATGCAATGATTAAAACACACAAAACAAAGAATGTAATAAAAGAGATTTACTTAGCTTTGATTAAAGATGTATTACAGATGTTACAATACAGGATAAATTCAGCATTCAATCCAGGGAACCCCTCAACTTCTGAATTTTCAGATAGTTCTGGAAGCCGACAGCCTGTTCAAGATCTAGGACCACTCACGTCCCTCCACAAAGTTCACCGGCCTGCTCTATTGTCTGACCTTTTAAAGGCTAGATGGAAGGCGTGAAAAAGCTGGTTTTATCTGGTACTAACAAAGCCTATCCCAAGACAATGTGACCATCTGTGAATGACCGTCTGTGAGCTCAGAAACATACATTATACATATATAGAAATATATATATATATATATATATATATATATATATATATATATGTAATCACCTTAAAACTATTACTAAGTTTCTTGTAATTCAATAACTAAAGTTTATATATGAATATAGACCCATACTACACCAGCACATGGCGATGTACGTTAGCAGAATGGCACTGGCAGGCAAAAGGGCGTACAGGTACGTCCCCTTTAAGAAGCGCTGTCGCGTGCGCACCCGCCGTGGTCTCCGTGACTGCAGGTCCCGCGAACTCGATGTCCACCGGGTGCCCGCGATCGTGTCACGGGTAGAAGGAACGGGGAAATGCTTATGTAAACAAAGCATTCCCCGTTCTGCCTAGTGACAGGACAGTGATCTACTGCTCTCTCTGATCGAGAACAGTGATCACTGTCCTGTGTGTTCAAGCCCAGCCCCCTCACAGTTAGAATCACTCCCTAGGACACACCTAACCCCTTCACTGCCAGTGTCATTTACACAGTAATCAATGCATTTTTAATCGTACTGATCGCTGTATAAATGACAATGGTCCCAAAAATGTCCGATGTGTCCGCCATAATGTCGCAGTCCCAATAACAATCGCAGCTCGCCGCCATTACTAATAAAACAAAATTTAAAATAAAAATGCCATAAAACTATCCCCTATTTTGTAGATGCTATAAATTTTGCGCAAACCAATCAATATACGCTTATTGCGATTTTTTTTTTTTTTTTTACCAAAGATATGTGGAAGAATACATGTCAGCCTAAACTGAGGAAAAAAATTGTTTGTTTTATATATTTCTGGGGGATATTTATGAATGAATGAAAAATTGTCGCTCTTTGTTCATAGCGCAAAAAATTCAAACCGCAGAGGCGATAAAATACCACCAAAAGAAAGCTCTATTTGTGGGAAAAAAAGGACATCAATGTTGTTCGGGTACAGCTTCGCACGACCGCTCTATTGTCAGTTAAAGCGAAGCAGTGCCGAATCGCAAAAAACGATCTGGTCTTTGGGCAGCCAAATGGTCTGGGACTGAAGTGGCTAGAGAGCTCAGATTTACAGTGGAAGATGGGAAAGTAGACCCAGAGGGACGGTATCTGTTGCTGAAAGGAAACCTACAAGGAATGTAATGTACATTGGCTAATGTATATTGTCCCAATAAAAATCCAAAAGGTTATTTAAAAGAGGTTCTGGGCAAACTAATAGACTTCAAGAAAGGTATATTAATTTTGGCAGGAGACTTTAATTTCTGTATGGACCCATGAATGGACAGTATGTCACATGCTCTAGGGACTGGCGAGTACCAATTAGGAGGGATCAAGAAAAAATTGCACAAATGCCAACTGGTGGATGTTTGGAGGGCTCAACATCCGAGAGCGAGGGATTACTCTTTCCACTCCCCCATGCATGATACGTATTCAAGGTTAGATTATATCCTGGTGGAACATAGACTTCAGGAAACAGTTGAAAAATCATCTATCAAAATAGCATCACTCTCAGACCATGCCCCAGTAATAGTGAAGTTGAGACTTAAGGGAACACAGAACAGGGCAATTACATGGAGGCTAAATGAAGGTCTAATACAAGACAAAGAAACAGGAGATAAAATAAAAAAATGAGATAGAACAATATTTTTGTTCAATGAGTCCCCTGAGGTGTCAAAAAACATAATATTGGAAGCACAAAAAGCCTATATCAGAGGCGTGTTGATATCTACAGGTGCAAGAAAGAAGAGGGAAATGGCAATAGAAATGGAAAGGGTAATAAAAGAAATATATGAGCTGGAACAGATACATAAAAAGAAAGCCGACATTAAAGGACAACAGACATTAATAATAAAAAGAGACCAACTTAAAGACTTAATGAAACTAGAAAAGTCTTTAAGAAGGTTTTGAAAGATAGATACAAATGGGAGAACAAACCAGGAAAATGCCTCGCAAAAACCTTAAATAATAAAAAGTCGATAAATTATATAGAAAAGATGAAAAACATGAAAGGAGAGATGGTGTATGAAAACATCAGAAATAGCAAAGGTCTTCCAAAGTTACTAAAGCACCCTAAGGGGAAGGAGACAAGAGCAGCAGAGGAAAAAAGGAAACAACAAATAAAGGAATACCTAAAAGAAGTAAAATTGCCTAGAATTAGACGAACTACAGGAGTTGGAAGATCCACACAAGAAGAGATCAGAAAAGCAATAAATAGTACAGCAACAAGAAAGAGTCCTGGACCCGACAGAATTACAGTCAGATAACATAAAATATTTAAAGAACAACTAATCCCAAAAATGAGTGTATACCTGAATAAATTAGGGGAGGGGGAGGAAATGAGGAGAGAGTCAATACTTGCATATGTAATAGTAATACATAAGGAGGCAAAAGACACGACTTTATGCTCAAATTATAGACCAATAGCATTATTAGACGCAGACCCAAAACTATATGCAAAAATCTTAGCGACAAGATTAAAAAAGTTGATGCTGAAGTGGATCCATGCGGACCAGACAGAGTTTATACCAGGAAGAGAAGGTAAAGACAACTGTATAAGAACATTACTATTGTTAAAGAAAGGGAAAGGAGGAAAGTCCCCAGGTCCCCATACTCCTGTCAATAGATGCCGAAAAGGCTTTTGACAGGGTGGACTGTGGATTTATGATGGATACAATAGAAAACCTGGAAATAGGACCCAAAATAGCCAAATGGATCGAAAACCTATACAATCATGCCACTGCATCGGTATAGATCAACAGAAGTATGTCGCCATCCTTCGAAATGTTCAATCGAACAAGACAAGGATGTACACTGTCGCCCCCTGTACTGTCGCTAGAACCTTTATTGGCAACCATACGGAACAACACAGACATGGGTGGGGTGAAGATGGGTGAAGAAGAACACTAGGTAGAGTTATATGCGGACAATATATGCGGACAATATTTTGTTCTATATCTCCAACCCCAGAACAACACCCAAATTTAATAAAAGAACTGAAGAGATACGGGGAACTCTCAAACTTAAAAATCCACCCAATAAATTTTAAATATAAGTTTAAGCAAAAAGGGAGGCATTAGCACTACAGAGAGAATTCCCATTCACAATTCTAATTTTGAACATAATAAATTCGATTTAGAATAGAATTAGATTTGACTGGACTTCGATTTGAAAGTTATTTGAATAAACAAAACGAAGTCCAAAAACATATTAAACGAATTTAACTAAACAAATTTATGTAAATACTGAATCGAACAATTTGCTTTGTTCTGCACATGCCTATTATTTACATTAAGGTCATCACAGAGGACAAGGGGGCGCTCTTTACGTCTGGAGAAAAACAGATTTCACCTCCAAATGCAGAAAGGCTTCTTCACAGTAAGAGCTGTGAAAATGTGGCATAGACTCCCTCAAGAGCTGGTTCTGGCCAGCTCAGTAGATGGTTTTAAGAAAGGCCTGGAATCTTTCCTAGATACACATAATAGAACTGGATAGGTAAGGTTGATCCAGGAATATCCAATTGCCTCTTGGGGGATCAGGAAGGATTTTTTTCCCCTGCTGGAGCAAATTGGATCATGCTTTATTGTTTTTTTTTTTTGCGTTCCTCTAGATCAACTGTGGGATTCACTTTGCACATGGACACAGACAAAAAAACAGCTATACAGTATCTTCAGAACAACAAAAGGTAGGAGTCTGAAACACCGTTTTTAAATCCTTGCAATATACATAGGTCACCCAGAGGGGAATGTTTTTTTTTATTTTTTGCTCAGTGACCAGAGCACTTTTTACAATTTGGCACTGCGCTGCTTTAACTGGTAATTGCGCGGTCATGGAATGTTGTACCCAAACGAAATTTGCATCCTTTTTTTTCCCACAAATAGAGCTTTTTTTTTTAATGGTATTTGATTGCCTCTGCGATTTTTATTTTTTGCAATATAAACAGAAAATACTGAAAATTTTGAAAAAAAATTATATTTTCTACTTTTTGTTATAAAAAAAAATCCAATAAACTCACTTTTATTGTGATTGAAAAATGACAAAAAAAATTACAGAAAGTTGCTCACGCATGCCATGGGCTATATGTGGAATTACACTCCAAAATACATTCTGCTGCTTCTCCTGAGTATGGGGATACCACATGTGTGAGACTTTTTGGGAGCCTAACCTCATACAGGACACCGAAAACCAAGCACCGCCTTCAGGATTTCCAAGGGCATACGTTTTTGATTTCACTCCTCACTACCTATCACAGTTTCGAATGCCATAAAATGCCAAGATAGCACAACCCCCCCCCCCCCAAATGACCCCATTTTGGAAAGTAGACACCCCAAGCTATTTGCAGAGAGCCATGTTGAGTGCATGGAATATTTTATATTTTGCCACAAGTTGCGGGAAAATGACAAACTTTCTTTTTTTGCACAAAGTTGTCACTAAATGATATATTGCGCAAAAATGCCATGGGCATATGTGGAATTACACCCCAAAATACATTCTGCTGCTTCTCCTGAGTATGGGGATACCACATGTGTTAGACTTTTTGTGAGTCTAGCCATGTACAGGACCCCGAAAACCAATCACCGCCTTCAGGCTTTCTAAGGGCGTAAAATGGTGATTTAATTTCCTCACTACCTATCACAGTTACGGAGGCCCATGGCATGTTTGAGCAATATATCACTTAGTGACCACTTTGTGCATTGTCATTTTTCCAAAACTTGTGGCAAAAATATAAAATATTCCATGGACTCGACATGCCTATCAAAAAATAGCTTGAGGTGTCTACTTTCCAAAAAGGGGTCATATGGGGGGGTTGAACTGTCCTGGCATTTTATGCACAACATTAGAAGCTTATGTCACACATCACCCTCTCTTCTAACCACTTGAAGACAAAGCCCTTTCTGACACTTTTTGTTTACATGAAAAAAATATTTATTTTTGTGCTAGAAAATGACTTTGAACCCCCAAACATTATATATTTTTTTAAAGCAAAGGCCCTACAGATTAAAATGATGGGTGTTGCAATTTTTTTTTCACATAGTATTTGCGCAGCGATTTTTCAAACGCAATTTTTTTGGAAAAAAAAAACACTTTTTTTAATTTGAATGCACTAAAACACACTATATTGCCCAAATGTTTGATGAAACAAAAGATAATCTTATGCCGAGTACATGGATACCAAACACAACATGCTTTAAAATTGCATACAAACATGCAGCGGTGACATACTACATACATTTTTTTCATATCCTTTACAGGTTACCACTTTAGATTTACAGAGGAGGTCTACTGCTAAAATTACTGCCCTCGATCTGACCTTGGTATGTATGGTGCAGTTGCTGTTTACATATGACACCAGACCGATGCTTGTGTTCGCCTTTGCACGTGAGCACGGGGTCAGGGGTGCTTTTTTTTATTTTTATTTTTTTAATTAATTAATTTTCCTTTATTTATATTTTTTATTTTTTTAAACTGTTCCTTTAATTTTTTTTTATCATTTTTATTGTTATCTCAGGAAATGTAAATATCCCCTATGACAGCAATAGGTAGTTGTTTTGCTTACGTCTATCTAGCAAGGTTACTCTGTGGTATAAGCAAGGAAGCTGAGATTTCTGCAGTGTGTAAATGTGCTTTTACTATACAAAGATGCTGTACATACAAAACTATTACAATATTAGGAATACAATAAAAAACTGACAGATATCTATAACAAGCAAAATGCCTAGCAAACTGAACAGCCTATGGTCTATAATAGTACAAATACACTTAAAGGTTACTTAACTTCTGTTACTGTATGTTCGTGATCTCCATTGGCAACGATTTTTTGGGAGCATCAGGCACACTTCTTCTATCATGGGTGGCTTCTGATGTTACAGCATGATGGTGTGTCCCTAGCTTATGCCTGAATCCCCCTTTTATGTGCCAGGCTGTTTACCATAGTTACCAAACAACAGAAAACATACCAGTTTACTGTAGCTGTGTAGACAATGAACTGTTGAAAACTGTATCTATGTACCCATTGTCTAATCAAGCCAACACGTGACAGTAATCTAGCAGTCATTCTTTCAGTTTAAGAGCTGAAAAAACCTTAAACAAGTAAATCTCTTACTTGTGTACTTGGGGTATCTAACCCCATTGTATGAAACCGCATTTGTTTGAGAAATCTACTCAAGCCAAAAAACTGACAATATCTCTATGACCAACCACTATTGTAATGTTACGTCCCATGTATCTTATGTCTGATTAATAAAAAAAAATCAGATTGTAACAAACGCAACACAGTAGTGACAGGTACTCTTTTTTTGAAAAAAATTGAGGTCTATTAGATTAGACCTTAGATCTCTCCTCTGCCCTCAAAGCATCTGACCACACCAAGGTGTGATAAAATGCTTTTGCAATTTCCCAATGGTGCTGTTTATATCCGGCGAAACCTAAGTCATGAAATGCTCATAGCTTCCGGTTTCTTAGGCCATAGAGATGATTGGAGCTGTTCTGGTCTCCGATCAGCTCTATGGTCAGCTGGCGGAACCACCGGCTGCATTCTCTGGTTCCTGTTGGGACAGGAAAGCCTGAGAAAACCATGGAAGACGGTGGGGGGCATTCCCTCCCACTGCTTGTAAGAGCATGATACCAAGATGATACCTAAACCTGCAGGCATCATTCTGGCATAACCACTCAAAGTCCAGCAACATACCAGTGTGTTGCTGGTCCTTGTTGGGCATATATTGTAATGTTCTTTTTTTCATGCAGCCTGTGGGCTGAACAAAAAAAAAAGATTAATTGGTGGGTATGCCCACCATTAGAATACCGCCCTTCATCCACCCACTTCTAATGATGGGCATACATGCACCATTTTTTTTTAACTGTGGTGGTGAAACAGCGACTCCTATAGTGCTGGAGTTGCTGATTTACGTATCGCGAGAGCAAATGCTGTTGCTATCAAGATGAATAAATCAGTGCTGCAGCTGAATAAAACAAAGTAACATTACAGTATAACAGTAAGACATACCATACCTGCAAAGCAAATACAATAAAACAGTAAAAATAAAACATTTTTTAATGCAATCTGCCCTTACAAAATATATGCCAAAGCATGGGGACAATCCGCCCCTAATGTTAGGAGCAAATCGCTCCTCCACCCCTGCCCCCATGCTTCGGCATATATGTTTTTTTTTTTAACTGTGGTGGTGAAATCACCTCCTACAGCGCTGGAGTCACGGCTTTATGTATCATGGGAGCAAACGCTGTTGCTGTCAGATAAAATAAACTCGTGCTGCGGCTGAATGGCGTACCTGCTAAGCAAATGATGGTTTACAATAAAACAAAGTAACATTACAGTATAACAGTAAGACATACCATACCTGCAAAGCAAATACAATAGAACATTGTAAAAATAAAATATTACAGTTCTAAAATACAGGATCAATAGAGAGAGAACAATAGATATAGAACAATAGAGCGAACATAAGAGAGAGAACAATAGAGAGAAGAAAAATAAAACCACAACTATTGTGTTTTTTGGGGGTTTTTTTTGCACTTTTTATGTAAACTGTAAATGTTCCAGATTAGGGTCTCTCAAAATGTGATGGCAATGCCATCTTTCGAGACCCTGTGTAAATATGCCCTAGGACTATGTAGTGCTGTACCCTACGCTAATACTCCACTAGTGTGTGGTAGTGTTTGAAACAGTCACCGATGCAGAGACCAGGTTGGTCAGGACAGGAGGGACAATAAAAACGGGTGTCACGCCTAAATCTGTGTTTTCTGCAGACATGACATCTCCTTGTGGGCAGGGGTACCAGGGAGGAAATACGGAAAATGCCTCTCATGCAGTCGGCTCACTGCATTTGCGTTGGGAAGGTGGGCCATAGCACCGTCTGGAAACAGAAGGGCTGTGACGATCTCTTCCTGGAATTTTAGGAAGGATCTAGTTTGTCCTGAAGCTTTGTATAGCACAAAAGCATTCAGCAGAGCCAATTGGAATAAATATACAGACACTTTTTTATAGCAGAGTCTGGCCTTACGGGCAATTAGGTACGGCGCCAACAACTGGTCGTTGAGGTCCACCCCTCCCATGTTTAGGTTGTATTCATGGACACAGAGGGGTTTCACCACAACACCAGTCGCCGTAGGAATTTGGTCTGCTGTATCTGCGTGAAGTGAGGACAGAACGAAAACATTCCGTGAATCCCTCCACTTCACTGCTAGCAAATTATTAAATTTCAAGCAGGCTCTCTCCCCCGTCTAAGCTTGGGACTGTACAAGCCGTTGGGGGAAGCCCCGGCGATTGGATCCATTGGATTGAATTCCACAATCAAAAAGGTGACTAAAAAGTAGCATGCTTGTGTAATAATTGTCCACGTACAAGTGGTACCCCTTTCCAAATAAGGGTGACACTATGACCCACACAATCTTACCAGCGCTCCCTATGTAGTCTGAGCAGTTCTCCGGCTCCACGTGACTATCTCTTCCCTCGTAAACCATACAATTATATGTATAGCCTGTTGTCCTGACACAGAGCTTATACATCTTGACCCCATATCTGGCACGCTTGCTGGGAAGATATTGTTTGATAGACGTGGCCAGAAAACGTAATCGGGAACTCATTAACGCAGACAACTTGATCAGGAGTAAACAAGGCTGCAAACTGCTGGTTGAAGTGGTTTACGAGGGGCAGAATTGAGTTCATTGTTGTTAAAGTGCATGAGCCGCAAAACCTGCTCGTATCGTGCCCTGGCCATGGAAGCAAAGAACATGGGCATATGGTGAATTGGGTCAGTGGACCAATATGACCGCAACTCACTCTTTTTAGTTATGCCCATGAGGAGTGATAGGCCCAGGAAGGTCTTAAATTCAGAAACTGTAATATGTTTCCAATCTCTGGCAAGGGACTGGGGATTAGTGACGATGAATTGACCAGCTTACAAATTGCTTTGGTGCACAGTAGAGATCTTCCGTGAAAACAGCGAATAAAAATGAAGTCACTTAAAATCAACTGTTTCCACCTGCATTCCGGGTTGGCCAGTGAATGGGGGAAGTACGGGTGCTGCGGAAGTGGTGGGCTCCCAATTCGGATTAGCAAATGCAGCAGGAAGGGCACTATGGGCTCGACGGCCTGTGTTTGTCTTCTTGGTGGCTGCGGGACACTAGTTGTGCTAGCCACCTTTACCAGCTTGAACTACACTTATGGGACTCGCCACATCACCAAGTGTTACTGCAGTGCTGGATGTACGACCAGGATGTATTGGGCCGCTGGTGCTTGCCAGTTCACCTGAAGGATGAGCGGCACTAGTACTGGCTCTCTGCTTCATACGAGAGACCTGCGGTTCTTGCACCTCAACAACAGCAAAAGAACGGGGTTGGGTACACCTGACCTTGGCAGGGACCACTACTCCGTCGTCATAACTATCTGTCAGGGTGCCGCTGCTGTCTACTGGTTTATATTCTGAGCCAGAATCGGACAGATGGGTGGCTTCCTCTTCACTCTCATCTTTCAGGCTCAGAAGCGTGTAGGCCTCTTCACTAGTGTACCTTTAATTGGACATTTTGGCCTCTAAATTTACTGGTACACTAGTGAGACTCAAAGGAAAAAAGAGCACCTGCCTGTCAGCGACTGCTTCAAATGCTACCAAAAAGAACTGTTATGCCCCGTACACACGGTCGGACTTTGTTCGGACATTCCGACAACAAAATCCTAGGATTTTTTCTGACGGATGTTGGCTCAAACTTGTCTTGCATACACACGGTCACACAAAGTTGTCGGAAAATCCGATCGTTCTGAACGCGGTGACGTAAAACACGTACGTCGGGACTATAAACGGGGCAGTGGCCAATAGCTTTCATCTCTTTATTTATTCTGAGCATGCGTGGCACTTTGTCCGTCGGATTTGTGTACACACGATCGGAATTTCCGACAACGGATTTTGTTGTCGGAAAATTTTATCTCCTGCTCTCCAACTTTGTGTGTCGGAAAATCCGATGGAAAATGTGTGATGGAGCCAACACACGGTCGGAATTTCCGACAACACGCTCCGATCGGACATTTTCCATCGGAAAATCCGACCGTGTGTACGGGGCATTAGCGTTCGCAGGGATCAGGCCTGACTCTGCAAATGCTGCAGTTATGTGTTTTGTGTTTTGTAAGTGACAATGATCGATTGATACTGCACTTGGGTGGGCTGGGCGGAGGGGTAAACTCAGGTGCTAGCAGGTATCTGGGCTTGAGTTTTTGGGAACCCTAAAACTACTGGGGACGCTAGTATAGATATGATCAGATCAGATATTGATCTGTTCAGACACTATACTACTAAAGGAGGTGTATGGTGCGTGCATGGGTGTTAGCGCTACTGGCACTAACTAATCTGACGATGCCTGGAGCGACGCAGACCCTGACTGACGCTAAAACCTAACTGATATCACCCGCCGGTTGATCAGGGGGTTATACCTTTATTTAGGTAATATACGACGGGTGCCCTGACACTATAAAAAAAAAACTAGCTAACCAGTGTCAACCGTGAAACTAATACGGTGATCACTGGTGACGGGGTGATAAAGGGGTTAAACCTTTATTAGGGGGGGTTCTTAGACCTATCTGGGCCTACCACTAACACTGATTATTGTCACAAATGACACCAGTACAGTGATCAAAAAAAATATGAATACTGCACTGGGTGACACGGTGACAGGGAGTGGAGGGGTTAACTGGGGGGTGACTGGGGGTTGATCGGGGGGTGACAAGTGTGCCTATAGGTATTGTGTCAGTATAATGTTGGTGCAACTTACATGAGATGTCTTCTCTCCTCTCTCTGGAATGGAAAAGAGTTCCACGAGGGGAGATGACATCATTTCCCCTGCCTGTGTTTACACTTACACAGGCAGGGGAGGATTTTATTCGCCAGAACCGATCACCAGGTCCAGGCCAGAAATCATTGGCCTGGGCCTGGAGACTGATCGGTTCTGAAGCGAATCCGATTGCTGTAGTCGCCTAGGGGGCATGCGCGTGCACCCCCCAGGTGGCCGCGTGCCCGACGTACAGCTGCGATGCTTCGCCTAGCCGAGCCAACCTCTCGCAATATAACTGCAGCGGCATGTCCGGAACTGGTTAAAGAGTATGTAAACCCAACATTTCATATTGCTGATATGCGCCTGCTGTACCATGTACTTGTATAAAAAAGTATGCTGTTCTCTTTGTTCTTTGCATTGCTTCCTTTGTGTGAAATCACTGGTGTTCCTTTCAGTCCCTCTGCTTTCCTAATAAAAACTGAGCACAGTAAGCGGAACACATAGGGTCAGTTCTCTAGCTGTGCTGGGAACTCCAGTGTGCTCTCCCCCAATGATCAGACTTGTCCTGACACCCCCACCCCACAGCCATTCACTGGGAAGTTACTAAGCCCACAACAGCAAAATCAGTCTGTATATGCAGTAAAGCATGCTTGTTATACTGACTGTGAAAACTAAGGGGTTAATCCTCCGCATTGTGTAAAAAAAAAAAGGCTGTTTGATCCTGTCTTCTCTGATCACCCCATTATTTTACTGTCCCCAAGCCATCTGCTGATAGTACAGAGCCCTGGGGGTGCTGAACATGCTTAGGTTTGTGTGTTTTGCAAGAGAGTTTTTTATTTTTTTTCCCGTAGGGTTCATGTGATCAGCACAAGGTCAATCAGCACTGTCCAGACAGAGGGTCAGGGGTCATGTATACTCATAGGATAGTCAGAGGAAAATGAAAACTTCTCTAACAAGCTTTATTTGTGGATGAGACTCTTTCTTTTTAGATGGTAAAGATGCCCATTCCTCTTGCCAAAAAAGCCTCCAGTTTCTGTAAATTCTTGGGCTGTACTACATGAACTGCATGTTTGATATCTCCCCAGAGTGGCTCAATGATATTGAGGTCAGGAGACCACTCCAGAGCCTTCACTTTTTTCTGCTGTAGCCAATGACGGTCGAGTTGGCCTTGTGTTTTGGATCATTGTCATGTTGGAATGTCCAAGTATGTCCCATGCGCAGCTTCCTGGTTGATGAATGCAAATGTTCCTCTAGTATTTTTTGATAACATACTGCATTCATCTTACCATCAATTTTGACCAAATTTCCTGTGCCTTTGTAGCTCACACATCCCCAAAACATCAGCGATCCACCTCGGTGTTTCACAGTAGGAATGGCGTACCTTTCATCGTGTGCCTTGTTGACTTCTCTCCAAATGTAGTGTTTATGGTTGTGGCCAAAAAGCTCAATTTTGGTCTCATCACTCCAAATAACTTTGTGCCAGAAGGTTTGAGGCTTGTCTCTGTGCTGTTTGGCGTATTGTAAGCGGAATACTTTGTGGCATTTGCGTAGTAATTGTTTTCTTCTGGCGACTCGACCATGCAGCCCATCTTTCTTCAAGTGCCTCCTTATTGTGCATCTTGAAACAGCCACACCACACGTTTTTAGAGAGTCCTGTATTTCACCTGAAGTTATTTGTGGGTTTTTCTTTGCATCCCAATTTTCCTGGCAGTTGTGGCTGAAATGTTAGTATGTCTACCTGACCGTGCTTTGGTTTCAACAGAGCCCCTCACTTTCCACTTCTTGATTAGAGTTTGAACACTGCTGATTGGCATTCTCAATTCATTGGGCATCTTTTTATATCCCTCTCCTGTTTTATACAGTTCAACTACCTTACACACACACACACACATCACAGGTGAGGATGGTTACCTTTAATAGCCATTCAAACTCTTGTGTCAACTTGTGTGCATGTTATCAGGCCAAAATCACCAGGGTATGTAAACTTCTTATCAGGGTCATTTGGCTAGTTTCTGTTGTGATTATGATTTAAAAAGAGTAAACACAGTTGATTGATAATAAATGGCTTCAGCCAAACACTAACCATGAGTGAAAGAAATGTTTTTGTGTTATCATTCATATTCTCTGAAAAATGGCCAAAAAATCATAAATTCTGCCAGGGTATGTAAACTTATGAGCACAACTGTATATGCGGCGCCGGTTTACATCCAGTGATTAGGGTGCGAATTTGACACTGAAATCACAGCTGAACCAGAATGAAAAATGCACAGGACCCTTTTAGAATTTGCTCCGCAGCAGGACCGCATATATACGTGAACTGGCTTTTTTGAAACCAGTCTAGTTGGCATGTTATGCGAATCGGATGCAGCTCAAAACGCATCCAGTTTGCATATGTGTGAACCGAGCCTAAGTATGCTGCTGTGTCTCCTCCCCCAGCTCTTTTGCAACCAAGAACAGTTTTGTGATCACTTATAAAAAAGGAAAAAAAAGTATTTATAATTTTTTACATTTTTACAAGGTTATCGTTTACAATCACTTTAAGTGGATATTTTTTCTACTTCTAAATTGTGTCGAATAATGACCTATCTCTTCATATTGTGCTGCAACACACCACTCCATACAGCTCAACTGTGTATATTGTGCTATAAATTCTGTACTTCACAATGCTTCACTGTCCACACTGTGCTGTGCATTCTGTACTTCACGGCACTCCACTCTCTACACTGTGCTGTTTATTATATACTTCACACTGATGCACTATTTACAGTGTGCTGTACACTCTGTATTCTATAATATGCAATGTATTCTGTGTATTATATATTCCACACTTCATTGTACACACTTTATTGTATTAATATAATTTGCCCCCACTCAGACCCACCAGATAAAAGATAATCATAACACACACACACACACACTAATATAGTACATCATATGTTCATTTAATTAAACGAATTAAGTACAAGACCTCCCATGAAACCTGTTTAATCATCTCCGGGCCTCTTTGAGGCATGTAAGGTCTACATAGAGTCCAACGTCACCTTCACCAATCTCCTTTTCTCTCTGTTCCGATCCTCTTATATGATTAGCAATCCCCTCAGATCCTGCCTGTGTTTCATTAACCTATCATTTGCCTGCAGAACATAGGGTAAAAGCACATGTTGTTGATGACTTATTGTTGTGTGTATTCATTTGCATAGTTAAACTGTAAAAATAAAACAATATAAAAATTATAATAAAATTGGATGGAAACTGATTTGACTTAGTTATTTTGAATGTTGTTTCTCTTGCATCACAAACAGTCCCATATTACTAAAGTATAGGTGAAAAATTGTCATATATAGCTGGTCAGGAAGCCTTCATAGCATAGTTCGGTTGCATAAGCTGTCATGCCTAATGAATGGTGCTAGCATTAGCTGTACTTTCAACCTTGACATTCATGACAATGAAAAGAATCCTCCACATAATTTCCTAGGAGGAAGCACTAACTCCTTAATACCTTAATGTATGCATGAAGACTAGTTATGTCATGGGATCATCTGCTGGTAACCTAAAGTGTAGTAGGGGGAAGGGAACCAAAGTCTCCGGTATAGAGACTTAACAAGGTTAAAATAACACTAAGCATGGGAGCACAGAACATAGGAAGGGAAGGTGCAGACAGACTAAGGAATGTATTAAACTGGATTGCAAATTTTAGGAAAGTGTAAACTGTTCTGGGATTTTCACTTTTACTGTATTGGTATTACTTAAACCTTCATTGGAAACGCAGGAGAGAAGCAGGTAATAATATGGATAGCTATGGAGCCAGAATCTATAAACTTCGGATTTAAAGTCTAATCTTATGGGTACAATGACTAATAAGGAATACCCATTGTTATTCACTGGAAGAAAAGAACACTCCAAAAGCAAGTACTAATCGCGCTATGCAAACAATGAGCTAGATTTTGGGAAATTGCGGCTTCAGAGCATGGATGGTGGACAATTATTATTTCAATACTACATGGAAGAAGAAACAGAGGAACCACTGTACCGGGATTATAAACCACCTGCTTTAGATGCTATCCAGTTGCCAAAGTATATCCTGTACCTGTTGATGGCAGCACTTGTGGTTATAGTTGTAGCATATGCAATTGTGGGCCATTTAATGAAAGATCTTCTGCATGACTTTGCGGGTAAGCAATAGATGTTAAAGGATGCATATATACATTTTTGCTGTGTCATGAAAGCATTATATGGAAGAACAAGAAACTTATTTATTTAACAATATTTTTGTTAAAAACAAATCAAATTTTTAATTTTACAGAAAAATAAATCTCTAGATCCATTGTTTTAACATTTAAACTGACCTATCACTGTCTAAGGGACTTCAAGACTTCATTTCTGAAACTGAATTTAGAGACAGGATTATACAAGAAAATATGAGCAGAAATGTATTACAGAACCTATTAAAATTAACTAAAAGTGAACCTGTACTAAACTACAAAGTAAGGCCAGCAGCCAATAGAAAGCACCAAAAGATGTCTTATCTCATGTTTAATTAGTCACATTTCACATGCAGAATTCCACCAGAACCTGCCACCCCAAAAAATACCACCCAAAAAATCCTAGGGAAGAAATTACTTTCTGAAACAGGCTTAGGTATACGATCTCTCACCCTGCCTCGAGGGAAGTTGTAGATAGCTGTGCATTCTTTCTATACATGGAACTTTGGGTTTTCATACAGAAATCAGATCATGCTTCCGAAAGAAAGATTAATTTAATTAAAGGTATGCAGAAGCCCCCTTTGGTGACTTTTATAAAACATAGACCTCCATTTTTAGTTATGCTTCACTAGTAAGAGGTTCACTTTAAAATAAATAATTTATAACAGAATACTAGAATTTATGGCTAAATATAAATTATGAAGACAGTCCAGAAATTTTCATTTGAAATGTTTAAGGTTAGAAAGTTAATTTTAAACATTGCAACTCATTTCTATCTGGAGTATTGTATTAATTAGCTGCATAATGTTGTTTTCTTGCATTTGAGGTATGTTCAACCACTTTCCATCCCACCCAAAGTCATATGACATCCGCAAGGTGGCTCTCCTATCCCGGGCAGGCGTCATATGATGTCCTTGGCTTCCCGCTGGCATAGGGGGTGCACGCGCGTCACAGCGTCACCAAGGAGCCGATGCGCTGAAACCCTCGTTGGTCTACCTGACCGTGTTTTGGTTTCAACATAACCCCTCATTTTCCACTCCTTGATTAGAGTTGAACACTGCTGATTGGCATTCTCAGTTCCTTGGATATCTTTTTATATCCCTTTCCTTTTTTATACAGTTCAACTACCTTTTCCCGCAGATCCTTTGACAATTCTTTTTCTTTCCCCATGAATCAGAATCTAGAAACGTCAGTGCAGCACTGGATGAAAGATGCAAGGGTCTGTCAGGTGTCCAGAAACTCATTGACCTTTTATACACACACACACTAATTACAAGCAAACTGATCACAGGTGAGGATGGTTACCTCTTTAATAGCCATTCAAACCTCTTTATGTCAACTTGTTTGCATGTTATCAGGCCAAAATCACCAGGGTATGTAAACGTTTGATCAGGGTCATTTGGGTAGTTTCTGTTGTCATTACGCTTCAGCCATACTCTAACCATGAGTGAAAGAAATGTTTTTGTGTTATCATTCATATTCTCTGAAAAATGGCCAAAAAATCATAAATTCTGCCAGGATATGTAAACTTATGATGAGCACAACTGTATATAACACAGTGTATTGAAGTGGTTAAGGGGAACCCTGCGCCAAAATGTAAAAAAAAATGGCGTGGGGTCCCTCCCAAAATCCATACCAGGCCCTTCAGGTCTCCTATGAATTTTAAGGGGAACCCCATGCCAAAATAAAAAAAAATGCCGTGGGGTCCCCCCCAAAAATCCATACTGGGCCCTTCAGGTCTGGTATGGATTTTAAGGGGAACCCACGCAAAAAATAAAAAAAAAAATTTCCCCAAAATGCATACCAGACCCTTATCTGAGCAAGCAGCGAGCGCAAAATTTTACCCCTACCCATTCACCAAAAAAAGTCAAAAAAATTAAAAACGACAGGAGACAGTTTTTGACAATTCCTTTCTTTAAAGAAAAAAAAGTGTCTTGCAAAGTCCATCTATCTTCATTCACAGCGCCTGGACCAGAAAACAGAGACCCTGCCCCCTTATGAGATCACGTGACATCACGTGATGTCAGAGGGGGTGGGGTCACCCATTTACATCACTGGGTGGCCCCGCCCTTGCCTATATAACAGTTGTCAAAGCCAAGAGATAGGAGTCAGCGGTATGCCTCCCATCGAGGCAGAGCTTTTTTTTTCCCTATTTGTCAGGTTCGGGCGCCATGATTGAAGATGGATGGACATCACGGGACACTTTTTTTTTTCTTTTTTTTTTTTAATATAGGACTTGTCCCAAACTGTCTGTCATTTTTACTTTACTTTTTTGCCACTTTTTTTTGTTGAATGTGTAGGGGTACAACGTACCCGATACCCATTCACATAGGGGGGACGGGATCTGGGGGCCCCCTTGTTAAAGGGGGCTTCCAGATTCCACTAAGCCCCCCGCCCGCAGACCCCCACAACCACCAGGCAAGGTTTGTTGGGATGAGGCTCTTGTTCCCATCAACATGGGGACAAGGTGCTTTGGGGGGGACCTCAAAGCACCCTCCCCATGTTAAGGGCAAGCGGCCTGGTATGGTTCAGGAGGGGGGGCACTCTCTCTTCCCCCTCCCTTTCCTGGCATGCCATGGCTGCTTGCTTGGATAAGGGTCTGGTATGGATTTTGTGGGGGACTACTGCGCCATTTTTTTTATTTTGGCATGGAGTTTCCCTTAAAATTCATACCAGACCCTAAGGGCCTGGTATGGATTTTGGGGGGGACCCACGCTGTTTTTTTATTTAATTTTGGTGTGTTCCCCTAATATCCATACCAGACCCGAAGGGCCTGGTATGGACTGGGGGGGGAACCCACGCCGATTTTTTAAATTGATTTTTACCTATATTGCCAGGATCTGGCAATACATTACAGCCGCGAGCAATTTTAAACAACATTTTTTCCTTTGGAAATGTCATTTTGCTGCGGCACAGTAAAACACATGAGAAAGATGCAACACTTTACAGGCAGACTAAAGGGACCCCAGGCACGATATTTAAAGGAATATTTCATTATTATTGTTTCACTTTAAGTATTATTAAAATCACTGCTCCTAAAAAAAAAAACGCCATTTTAAAAACTTTTTTTTGCATTGATACATGTCCCCTGGGGCAGTACCTGGGTCCCCAAACACCTTTCATGGCAATAACTTGCATATAAGCCTTAAAAATAAACACTTTTGATTTTTCACGTTCGTGTCCCATACACTTTAACGGTTTTCGCACAAATTTTTTGTCTGTTCACATGTTCTGGTGCGAACCGAACCGGGGGTGTTTGGCTCGTCCCTATTAAGTATATGTTATGTGATATGTTAACAGAGAGAGATGATGCCTATTTGAAGATCCTTGGACTTTTATGCATTTATGAGTCTGCGATATGTTATACATTGCAAGAAGGAGGGATTTATAAATTGAGTGTGGCTGGTAATGTTATGTGTTAGGATGTATATGTAAGCCTTAGGCCCCTTTCACACTAGGGGCCCAATCAAGTTTGCATGTCAGTTTTTTCATGCGGAACTGGTCGGACTCTCCATTTACCCCTGTTGACTGCCCACCTCCAATCTGATCTGGTCCACCAAACAAAAACCAAAGGGGATCCATCCCTCTTCCATCTAGATGAATCATATCAGAGTGCAGTCAGGTGTAAATGTACAGCGGAGTCTGTTTATACCCACCAGTTCATAGAGCAGAGTAGGCTTGGTCTGTGTCCACTCTGCATACACTGAGCGGAAATGGACTTGTCATCTACCCACTCTGCTGTGATCAGTGATCAGATCCCCTGCTGATCATAACGGAGTCTGCCCTGTGTGAAAGGGGCTTTAGAGATTTGAAGAAAAACAATTTTATTGACACATAATAAACATACGAAATTAATGACACTTTTTTATGTGTATTTTATTGTTGCCAGAAAAAGGTCCCATGTTTGCATATTGTTGAATTGATAATAGGGATGATGGTACTTACCCTATAAGGGATACCCATCTGAGTTGCCTATATCATTGGAGAATGTTATTGTGAAATTAATTCTGTGGCCAATGTTTTTATCCAGAAAGTGTTTTAAATGATCCATGAATAAAAAATACAAGATATTTTAATATATAAAGCTGTTCTTTAATCCGGATTGTCATGTGACCATCAATAAAGGGGCACAATTTGGTAGTTTTGTTTTTTTTCAAGTAGTTGGGGTGTGCCCCAACTATTTGAAAATAAAAAAAAAATACCAAATTGTGTTCTTTTATCGATGGTCACATGACAATTCGGTTCCAAGTCTTCTATCATAATCTTTGCATGGGTGATGGGGTCCTTCTCTAGGTGTCCACATGTGAATATGATGTGAACATTTCCTATTGGCCGTCCAGTGGCAGCATCGTCAGAATCCAGGACTGCTGTAATGATGTCAGCGTGAGGGGATCGTCAGGGAGCAAGCAATGCAGGCACATATGCAGTTCTTGGTTAATGGTCCCCCGCACCACGATACAGAACCAGTGAGGGATACGGACATTGGAAGTATAAGATTGCGTCAGAAATTATTTTAAATAATGAATGAGTGGGGGGGGGGGGTATGGTTTGCCTGGAGATGGACATTAATTACTTGCCTACCAGAGTATTGTATTTTAGTAAGGAATTAAAAACAAGCAGTGGCTGCCATTTTTTTCAGCCTGCTCCAAGCTTTTATGTAAAAGTGATCCAGGTTTCTGTAGTACCACATGATGGGACTCATGGCTGCCGCTTTGTTCAACCGACTCCCGGCTTTTATGTAAAAGTAACTTGGTCTCCTGTACAGTCGCCCATTGGGACTGTGAACATGATGTTCCCCCATCATGGGTTCCGGGGTCTCTCCTGGGAAGAGAGCGATAACTCTCTCACAGGACATTCTCTCATTCTATGTGTCCTAGTGTGTGTGTGTCCTAGTGTTCAGCACCCTGCTGCCAATTTGAGATCTATATGGTGCCCAATAGCCTGCAGGCCACGTCTTGGGCACCAGGGACTTATACCTACATGTTCTGCTTGAGTATATATCTTTAAAAGAAATGTTTTTTTTGTTTTCATTTTGGATAGAGTAGGGACTGATTTAAACAACTATAAGATTTTTTTTTTCATCTGTTTCCTGTTGAGATTTCCATTTCCTGTCCTGAAGACATAAGAGGAAATCCCTATTAAGTGATTCTAATTTTATGGATTTGAAGTAGTGGTAAGTGTAGGAGTGTACTTCCAAAAATTTGTATTTTCATGAATTTAGACTATGAGAATGAATACACAGTTAATTTTGTGTGCTAGTATTTGTTCTTTAGCTATAGGCACTGTTTGAATGTAAATGTAATGTTCAAATATGTTGAAAAACTCTAACATTTCTACTTATCCTTTCACATGAATGTTGTGGCTGTAATCCAGGATATCACCCTAAATTAAAATAGGCTACCTACGATATATCAAGTACAGACCTGTGAAATTCTTTTGTGTCATATATGCTACAGCAACCTAACATTTAAAAGCTGTACAAAACAGTTGTAAAACCTATTACTACCCATAGACATGCTGATAGCCGCATAGACTACCCCACAGTATCTACAGTGGCCTTAGATATTGGAACTGTTTTTAGAGTGTGTATCTGTTCCCAATATGAAGATACTTTGTTATAAAGGTTGTAATTCTGAAAAATCTAAAGTTACAATATACAGTACATATCCATAAAGTGACCTATAAAACAAATTGCCAAACAGACATACCTGTAAAGTAAAATAAAGCCTTGAGGGATTGTACCTATATTTGGCCTGAAAGAAGATGGGTGTGCACTCATCTTGGCACAAAGTACATCAATAGCCACAAGGTACTGTACAGGTTCAGGGCCTTAGTCCATTAGCGATAGAGTCCTGTCCCTGAAGACCCCTTCGGGTATGTCCATCATGTGGTCTAAAGCCAGCATGTGGCTGGTCCCCATCATCTGGCTCCAGTGTGAGGACATCTGCCATGGTTATTTGGTCTTCATGCTCCTTTTTGGTCCCAGTATACTGGCAAAAGTCTGTGGCCTGGGCCTCAATCTCCCTGGCTCCACTGTGCATCTACTCCAGCAGTACAGCTGTATCTGATGTTTTGTTGATTTCGCTCTCATGTTCAGTAAAATTAAAGATTTCAGAAGATCCTGTACCTTCAAAGACTTTTTAAAGCGGTAAACCAAAATAATAAAAAAAAAATTGACGCTTATTAATTCTTAGATGTGGTGACTGAATTTTTGTTTTCTTTTTTAGGCGTTTTTTCATTTTTTTCACTCTGACTGGTAAATCTATTTCTGTAATTGTTTAAAATGTGTTAGCAGGAGCTTGGCTTTAATTTATTAGTCCAGCTAAATCTGCTAGTTCACCCCACAACCCTCTCCCGAGATTAGCAATGCTACTGTCCAAGGGTAGCTCTGTTCCTCTTTCATCAAGATAGGAGACACCATAGGACAGGAAGTGTGTTACTGGCTAGATAACCAGGTAAAGTTAAAAGAAAAAAAGCTTAAAAAAAGAAAACAAATGCAGCCACTACATTTAAAGCAGAACTAAAAGGCAACACATTTTTTTCATTTTGAATAAAGTAGGAGAAGGTTATAAGCCCAGTCAGTTTTTTTTTTGTTTTTTTTGCCATCAGTGGGGTTGATTTACTAAAGAAAAAAAGACTGTGCACTTTAAAGGTGCAGTTGCATTCCTCCTCCCCAGAGCTTAGTGAATGCAGTGAGGCTCTTCTGATTTCCATCATCCAATCATGCAGGCAAAAATGCTGTTATTATTATTTTCCTTGCACATAATTGAGTTTTCTTTACAAAGTGAAGCTTCACCACATTCCCTAAGCTCTGGTGAAAATGAGAGCAATTGCACTTGCAAAGTACACAGTCTATTTGCTTTTAGTAAATCAACCCCAGTGTCTCATTTGGGAGACTTTCCTTCACTTCCTGTCCTATAGCTACAACAGGAGGAAGAGGAAATCCCTCCAAAGTGAGGGAATCCCTGGTTGTCACTAGAACTAGTGTCCCCATTGGAAGATTTCCCCTCTATTATATGTAGAAAGGTACTGGGCCTCAACAATATGGAGGCGGAGACAGTGTCCTTTGTTGTTCCACTCTCTACTGTGATGCTAAAATTATGCTGCACTATTCCCTCCTGCCAGCAGGGAGAAAGCCATAGCCAAGCCTGTCCATAGACATTAATGTAAAGCGCTGAGATCCATGGGCGTTGTAGTTCGAGACAGCAGCCACACAATGGGGCCAATGGATTCTTTACACTACAGTTTCCAAGAGGCACTGAAGAGCAAGGGAAGTGGTGAGATGGCTTTAACTGAACTGTTCGGAAAAATATGCACTCTTGAGGCCAAGGAACTGAGGCGTGCACATCTGCAGCCTGCTGACAGACTGTTGGGAGGCCAGACCAGTGGGACTGAACCAGAGGGCCAGGAAGAAAGAGACACCCTGGGCCGCACAGCACCGACCACAGTTAACACACTGCACCTTTGCCACCAGGAGACCAGAGTTTCCTCGCACCCTCTGCTTCCTACAGTCAGACTCCAAAGGCATTCTAGAGAGAGAGAGAAATAGAGAACACGGCCCATTCCACAGCGAAAGCATGCAATTGCACCGCATGAACTTGTGAGAGGGCTTATTACTCATTATTCACATTGTTAGCAGGAACTGGTGGCAAGACATTAAGTATACCGCATCCATACTGCACCTATGCCTTACCCATTCTGCACCTATACCCATTGATACTGCACCTGTGCCATTTTAGCATTACACTTCTACTGCCCCAAATTGCATATTGATTTAATAAAACTTTTGTTAAGTACACCAATGCTTCTTAAAGGGCCCCAACGGTAGCCAGCAGAAAAAACAACTTAAAAGGCTGCCCTTCCCATTTATCCATCCTACAAGCCCTTCCTTGTTCCCCTTTTTCTCCTTTCTACCATTTTTCCTATGGACAGTGCATACCCAGTCAGTCTATGCCTAGCATTTATGCATTCTGGCAGTAAAGTTTCCATTTTAGGTAGATTAAGCTTATTACTGCTCACTGGTGCACTTAAGGTGGCCTTGCTACTATTTATGCTGATCTGAACACCAAGTGTCATCTTATGCTTAGTCCTTATTACTTAGCATCTTGTATGCTAAAGTGTGTCACTATTATTGTTGATCCAGCCTTATGCTTGCCTTGTTACCAACCTTGTTTATTGAAAACATATTAAGTCTTCTTTTACTAATTTTACTTAGTGGCTGCTTCTTTGGCAAGGTGTTATTGCTGAGTGCCAAGTGTTACTTTCAGTGATTTTCTGTGACATGTCATGTTTATGCATTCAGACTAGTGTGTTAGAGGGGCTGAGGTTCTCAAGGAGGTCAAGGCAAAGAACAAAGGATCCATCCTATCCTGGGGGGGTAGCACTACATATTGTTCTGGGGACAACCCAAAATTTTTGATTTTCTTTTATTTTAATGTTTGGTTTTAATGGTAAGAAAGTAATAAAATTCCTGCTAGCCTCAATCAACCCAAAGCCTAATAGATATCACTAACCAGCTGCAAGCGTTACACACGTCTCATAAGCTCGTGCACATAGACAAAAATAGTAAATTATACGCTGCACTTTAGAATATTACACAATAAATGCATGCTGAAGATTAAAACAAACACATGTAGTGTTAATGTGACGTAAGTGACATATGTGACATAGATGTGATATGACAAAAATAAAATAAAAACAATACATATGTCAATTAAAACATTAATATTAAAGTGCTCATGTGCATCCAAGTGCTTTGTAACACAGATATGTGTCCAGTGGTATATAGGGAACAACGCTAGTCCCCCTTTAAATAGCAAAAAGTGCTATTGTGCAAAAACCAAGTCTTTTTATAAAACAATGCTGTAACAGTCCTGTTGAAAAAAGTGAATAAGCGTGGTATCCAGTAGTAGCACTGCTGACATGCTTATAAAGCCATGCATCTAAAAATGAATGACAGGTGTTGCAGATCATGCATTGGTGCTCTTATTCCAGTGACCCCCTAGGTATTAAATGGTCACCTCGGAGCGTGTGACTTAGCAATTATGCTCAGTCAATACATGCTTGTGAACCACCCCTGGGTTCTATAATGGTAACAGGATCCTGGGCTTTAATATTAATGTTTTAATTTACATATTTATTGTTTTTATTTTATTTTTGTCATATCACATCTATGTCAAATATGTCACTTACGTCACATTAACACTACACGTGTTTGTTTTAATCTTAAGCACGCATTTATTGTGTAATATTCTAAAGCGCAGCGTATAATTTACTATTTTTGGTTTTAATGGTAAACAGGACAAATATAGAGGGTGAGTCTCTCTAACGGAAGACACAGACAGCAATAACAACCCGACAGGTGTTCTAATCCCTCTACACGCCAAACTAAGAAAAAAGTTTACTCTTTATTTATAATTTAAGGATTGGTAAGCAGCAATATATTATTGTTTTTTTAGGTTTAATACCGCCTTAATTTATTTTGTACAATTTTCAACCTTGAAAACACTCTTGTAGAAGACACATGAGTGTATGTGAGAAAAAAAGATTTGTCTATGCAGCAGACTGCAAGTTATAAGTGATAAAAAAAATATATAGCAACAAGTAAACTATTCTCACTTGTTAAGCAGCCTATAGATGATTCCCCCATCCACATATTTGAGGTGGATGTGAGAATCCTCCCGCTGTCCCTTTGTACTCTGACAGTGGGCAGACTTCCCCGCCATCAGAATATACTGATCAGTGCTGCTGGCTATAGCTGACAGCACTGATCAAGCAGCAAAAATCCAACGTGGTGTGTCAGGTACCTGGTATTCAGGCCGAAGTGATAACAGGGCTCCCCTTGTGGCTGAGTGCACAACACCCTTGAGGATGGTGACAGGAGATGCTGAGCCCAAAGAAGCATGAGTTGCCAGCTGTACTGCAGATAAGTGGATCTGCAGTGGTGAGACCTCTTCAGATCGGTACCAGGTGGGGAAGGCTGCTGGTCCAGGGAGGCACACTGGAACGTGTGGGCAGATCACAGCAGGCAGATCACAGCAGGCAGGGCTTAGACAGGAGACCTGTTCAGGAGCAAGATCCAGGGTCAAAACACAGTAGTCAAGCAGAGGAATAAACAGGAACATAGTCAGGAGCATGCCAATGTCATACACTGGAAGCAGGCAGGTCTGAGGAGCAATCCAAAATTACTGAGCACGCAGAAACATGAGTTACAGGAAGCTGAAGCAGGGATTATATAGAGACAGGACTATGATAATTATTTTGTGTTCTTTCCCTTTGTGTTCATAAGAACTAACTTTTATTTTTTTGGATAATGTTTCATGTAAATTTCATCTCCAGCGCTCACTGGATCACCAGGCAGGAAAGGGGACAGACACAGGTGGCTTTGGCTCTCAGTTAAATGCTGAGAGCCGGAGAGAGCTGTTAATCAGACAGCTGGGTGGATACCGACAATATGATCAGGATCCTTCCAGAGTCTGGAGCGGCTTTGTAAAGTCTGCCAACAGCGGGCTTTGGCCACTTTTGGCTAATTATGCAAAAAATGCACTCATGTGACCCAGAGAAAAGTTTGGACAAAAAAGTTTGCCATATGTCTCTTTAACAAGGCAAGTCTTCACATAAGGTAGCAATTTATACAGTAAGATACATAAGTGAAAGGTTTGACAGATTTGTTTATGTATTTTGTTATACATTTTGTTATACATTTCCGAACATGAAGTAGGTTTGTTACATTCAGAGTTGATCACACTCTGATATCTCCCTGTGTCATCACCTGAAGTTTCCTGTAAACATGCCTTTTCAGCTACCTGGTCACCCACAGACAAACTTGGCATTTCAGATTGTGCAGAGATAAAAATGTTTCTGCAAGCATACTTTTTTCTAATATGCATATAAAGGCAACTCTAAATTTATAACAAAACTCAAATGTGCATTCAAATTACATGTGCAGTATGAAATCTATGAGGATCTTGTGTGACTCTAAGTCCCCGGACCTAGGTAATTTTAGTTGACCTGCGATAATGCCTTCACGTTAATTTCTTAAAGTTTTCTCCCACTGAGTTGTTCTACTGGATGAGCTCTCTCTTTTCTCTCCTGGTTATTAGTCACTCATCCCGACCCTTGGCTGGGGGTGCCCAATAGACTTATATGCACCTTTGCCCTTGACACAAACTAGTGTATCCGACCCAGGGGCTCCCTCCATCGGCCCTCAGGCCTAGATGACTTTGTAGGACCTGTGGCTTGCATTTCCAGGTCGCTTAGTGGTCACTTATTTCTTAAAAGTTAAATGCTCATAGAGCTTTTCTAGCCCATGTCTGGAAGTTATGTTTTTCTTCGTTGTACCCCTGCGTGGGTGAACAGCAGGGGTACAGTTATGCTTCCTTTTTACAATAAAAATGATTGTACTAGAAATCTATGAGGATAACAATCTCAATATTCCAACATAAATATTAACATACAAATTAAAATCACTCGTGCAAATCCAAATTAATAAAAATTTGTAAAAAATGTAGTTGACCGAAAATGCTATTATAAAAAATGCTTTTGAGCCCAAATTAAATAAAACAAAGTGAAAGTAAAAAGTCCCAGTGTCTGTCTCTACGTCAGCCCAATCCACAAACACTTGATCTCCTTCTCCAGTGCTCCTTTTATCCAGTGCTCAAATAAAAAGATGCATTTACCAGAATGCCATGACCACCTGTCTATAAAGCGGTCAACTCCCCTTTCACCATCATCCATTCCGATCACCACATAAAATGGCCCAGAATGAGTATGAAAAGAGGAACACTAAGTGTGAATCGGTAAATTTCTCTTTATTTTAAATTCTAAAACCGTTTACATCTTCAAATAAAATCAGCAGCATGTTGATAGAAATCATCCACAATGTCACCAATCACTACTTCTGGTACTTCTGCAAAAACTTGATGATGTCACTGCATCCCAGCCATGCCCCTACGCATTTTGCCTTAAGCAGAGTCATGAGGGGGGGTTGCATGTTAGGATAGACCAGCTGTTTTTTCTCTCCTTCTTTCTCTCTTTTTGCTGGAAGCACAGTTTATTATGTACTGTATATACTGTAATTGTGTGTTTGCAAAAACCAGCACCATGAACAAGTGTTACTATGCAAAAATAGTGTCTATCAATCTACCACATTCGTATGAAACAAAAAATAAATTATATACTACGGTGCTATTGCAATAATGTATCTATCTGAACTAATACAGTAAAATACATAAGTGAAAACAAATCTGTCAAACCTTTCACTTATGTATCTTACTGTATTAGTTCATATAGATACATTATTGCACGGTAGTATATAATTTTTTGTTTTGTTTTATACAAATGTGATAGATTGATACTGTTTTTGAATAGTAACACTTGTTCACTGCGCTGGTTTTTGCAGAAACACCTGGGTATGATTGTTTTTCCTAAAATCCCGAACTTCTATTTTAAGTTTCCTTGGCTGACCACTGCATCTGAGAAACACAGGCCGATACTTATCCATCATGCCATGCCATCAGGGAGGCATGTGATTGGCCCAAAATTTATTCTGCAGCAGGACAATGACCCCAAACATGCAGCCAATGTCATTAAGAACTATCTTCAGTGTAAAGAAGAACAAGGAGTCCTAGAAGTGATGGTTTGGCCCCCACAGAGCACTGATCTCAACATAATAGAACCTGTATGGGAATACATGAAAAGACAAAAGGATTTAAAGCAGCCTACATCCACAGAATATCTGTAGTTAATTCTCCAACATGTTTGGAACAACCTACCTGCCGAGTTCCTTCAAAAACTGTGTGCACAAGAACTACTGTATGTGTACTGTGGAGAGGCGACCCTGTGTCACTGTGTATATTAGCATTTTCAGCCTGGTTTTTACAAAGACAGACATGCTGATTGCACACATGTGGGCTGGGTTTATATTCTTCTCAGGATTAGAGCTCAGGGCTCCCACTTGGAGACAGCTCTATCCAAGCAGACAGGAAGTCTGGCCGAGGAGTCAGGAGGACTCCGCCCTACAGACACGACGTCTGTGTATGTGAGGACACCCATGTTCCCTAGGAGAGAGAGGCTGCAGCTGGCGGCGTGAGCATACGACCTGAGGAGCAGCCCAAAGGCCTAGGCGTGAAGTCTGAAGCAGCAGTGCTGCAAGAGATTAACCCAGGAGGCTGAAGATTTGAACTATACAGTAACGGTGGAATCTTTGGCGAGGGAAATTGCTGTTATTTTCTTTGAACTTTGTTTCCTTTAACCACTTAAGGACTGAGCCTCCTGTGTTTACAATTTTTTTTTTGGTAGAAAATTACTTAGAATTCCCAAACATTATATATTTTTTTCCTAACACCCTAGAGAATAAAATGGCGGTCGTTGCAATACTTTCTGTCACACTGTATTTCCGCAGCGGTCTTACAAGCGCACTTTTTTGGAAAAAATACACTTTTTTGAATTAAAAATTAAGACAACAGTAAAGTTAGCCTAATTTTTTTTTATATTGTGAAAGATAATGTTACGCCGAGTAAATTGATACCCAACCATGTCACGCTTCAAAATTGTGCCTGCTTGTGGAATGGTGACAAACTTTTACCCTTAAAAATCTCCATAGGCTATGTTCAAAAAATTCTACAGGTTGCATGTTTTGAGTTACAGAGGAGGTCTAGGGCTAGAATAATTGCTCTCGCTCTAACGATCGCAGCAATACCTCACATGTGTGGTTTGAACACAGTTTACATATGAGGGCGCTGCTCACATATACGTTTGCTTCTGCACAAGTGCTCGGTGGGACAGGGCGCGTTTAACATTTTTTTTCTTATTTTTTTTTTTACCTTTTATTTTTTACACTGTTCTTTTAAAAAAAAATGTGTACCTTTTATTTCTATTACATGGAATGTAAACATCCCTTGTAATAGAAAAAAAGCCTTTTTTTTTACTTTTACCTACAGGAAAGCCTATAATAAGGCTTACCCGTAGGTAAAAAAAATATCTCCTAAACCTGTACGGTTTAGGAGATATTCCCCTTGCTATGAGCCGCTGACTGCAGTGGCGCATGCGCACAGGGGATTCTTGGCTGAAGGCCCGGAAACTGCCGGACCTTGCCGGGAAATAAATCTCCCGCGCGCATGTGTGGGAGTGATGACTTCGCGGCTCCAGCCACTCACAGCGCTGGAGCCGCGATACCCGGAAGACACACCGAAGTAGCATGTCAGCTACCTTGGCGTGGACCAGGTAAGATACCGACGCCTCGTTCTAAGGTAAGTATTTCATAATGAGCTAGTATGCGGTGCATACTAGCTCATTATGCCTTTTGCCTTACAGGGGTTAAAAAAAAAATGTCAGCGGGTATACAACCGCTTTAAATATGAGATCTGGGGTCAAAAAGACCCCAGATCTCATATTTACACTAAAATGCAATGAAAAAATAAAAATTAAATTTCATTTGAAAAAAATAAATAAATAAAAATGTCTCTTTAAGAGCTATGGGCAGAAGTGACATTTTGACGCCCTGCAGTGGTATGGAGACGGGTGGGGGCCATCTTCCTCTCACTCACCTCCATACCACAGATGTGACAGGACCCGATTGTCTCCGCTGCTACCGATGGCTCCGGTAAGCGGCGGAGGGCATCGGAGCGCAGCGGGAGGGGGGGGCCCTCTCCCGCCGCCGATAAAAGTGATCTCGCAGCGAATCCACCGCAGAGACCACTTTTATCTGAAAGCAGACTGCCCACTGAAAAAGAGGATACCGGAGTTAGGGCAGCTAGCTGCTGCCATAACAACGATATCCCTCTTCAAAGTACCGACGTATAACAACGGCGGGCGGTCCGTAAGTGGTTAAATAAAAGTGGGCTGCCAAGCCTTTAAAATACTCTGAATAATAAGTCTGAACTGACATGTGTTCCTGAAATCACATGCACCACTTGAGTTGAATCACCCCCGTTCGGTACCTAGAAGAATTAATGCTTGTTTGAAGCCAAAGGACAAATATTGATTTGATTTAGATTTTTCTTCTGTTCGCTCACTTTGCATTTTATAAATTGATAAAAATAAACAATGAAAAAAATATATTTTTGAAAGCATTCTTATTTTATAGCATTTCTTCACACCTGCCTAAAACATTTTCACAGTACTGTATGTTGAATAAAAGTCATGTTTTAGGCCATGGTGGGTCTGATGCATAGGTTTAGCCCATCCCTGTTTACAATTTTTTGAATGGAATTTCCTACAAAAGGGCCAGGATAAGTTGCTAATTAGGGTGGAACATGTAACATGTTCTAGCTCCTGCAGCCTCTCCCCCAGATCCCCACTTTAGTGTGACAGCGGGCAGGGGATCTTCTCCCCACACCAGCTGTCACAATTCAAAAACAGCGTGGCCATGTGGGACTCCACCCACGTGGCCACATCATTCACAGTTTCTTGTGTTGCACCCTCTAGTGTGTGCTACTAGAATAAGAGTAGGCAAACTTTAGTATGGCCCAGGGATAAACCTGAGTCACTGAATCAGGGTCAGGGTTTTTAGAGGCCAGGGCTTGATGACTCATCCAGGCAGCTCTGTGGTTCCCCCCCCCCCCGTTTCTAGAATGTTGTAGGACCTTCTGGAAGATAGTGGGCAGATGCTAGGAGGGGTTGCTGGAATATTTAGGAGCCCTTAGCCAATCCCCAGGTTGGGGGCCTGGCAGGGAAATAATGAACCCCTAAACAGACATGAACCATGCCAGCAAGGTAGTTGGGTGGAAGATGGAGAAGCAGTGCTGAAAGGGAGTCTGCCGGTTACTCTTGAGAGACCCCTGTCGGGGAAGGGTTTTACCTTGGGCTGGAGCTCGGGAGGCTGGCCAGGAAGGATCCCACCACAGGAGGCAGTTGGAGGGACCCTAACTGGAGAGGCAGCAGAGAGAGCAAGGCGAGGCAGTGAATAGATAAGCATGGTGCAGGGACAGACAAGGGGAGAGAGTGCTAGCTGTAGCAGTATTTTCTTGAAGACTGCGGTGTGCCAAGTCTTCATCCAACCTTGCCCTGGGGAGTCTCCATGTGTATGTCAGTCAGGAGGACTGGGAAGAGGAAGCAGCCAGGTGGGCTGGTGGCAGCCAGACGGGCTAGCATTTCTGCAAGCAGTAGAACTGGGATCAGTGTGGACGGAGAGGCAGAAGGTGATGCAGAATGCTGTTCACTCCATATGTGTGCTACTTTTCCAAAGGGACTGAGAGTTCCTAGCCTGTAATGGGCTGTTGCTGAGTTAACAAGAGACTTTTAGTTCCCCCAGGAATGAGACAGCAGAAGCTGTACAAAAAGGAAACCAAGTTTGTGCAGGAGAAACGGAAGAAGAGGAATCTGTAAATAGGGAGGAAGTTGTCCCTGGTTCTGTTTATTGAACATTTGCAAGTCAGGCTTCCCATAATCCCTTACCCCATCCAAGTTATCATCCCCTAATAAAACAACAAAAACAAGCCAAAGGACTAATTTCTGTATTTGGATGAAAGAAGGAAATGCTGTGTTACTGGCTGTGTAGCATTGGGAAACCCTGACATCAGCGACTCCTACAGAGGTAGTGCTACATTTGGGGGCTTGTCTCAGGATTTTCCCATGGTACCCTGCACAGATGTTGCTCCTAGCAACTCTAGATTATCGAGCCAGGGACTGTACTTTGCTGTTTAAAAATCCTCAGGGGGATAATAGTGGGAAGCTGGGATTATGTACTGCTGAACTGTGAATGTCAAGATGGTGTTCAAGTGCCAATGTCCATAGCAACCATGGTGAGGTTGCTGCCAACCAGCTATACTGCATACCCAGTTGCCTTAACCGAGGCTGGGATGGCTGCTTATGCTATACCAGAGCCTGCCTTGATCAGTGAGAACTGTGTTGCATGCTGTTGCCCATGGCAACCACGGTGGGTGATTGTGCCCATGGATTACACAGTGTCCAGCTGTCTGATCATGGCTGGGGAAAGTGACTGTGTGCCGGATCATCCTGCTGAAACAAGTAAAACATGCACAGATGTGTCTGCTGTTACCCGTGGCAACCGGGGTGAACCGATGGGTCCCTGCAGGATTATATCCGTCAGCTATTTGTTGTTGCCCATAGCAACAGACTTTTATTGCCACCTGCTATTCAGCCCTGGCTGGAGTCGAGGAGCATGTTTCAACAAGTCCTGCCAATGTCAGTGCATATGAAGTGACAGTATGGAAGGTATCAGTGCTTGCAAAGTTCAGTCCAGAAAGGAAGGGCTTACAAAGTGGACGGGAGCAGGCCTGCTTATCAGAACTGCTGGCACCAAATACTTTGGAAGCTTGGGGGTGGAGCCACCCTGCAGAAAAAACCCAGCGTGTTCAAAACGGGAAAGCCGAGGAGTGTGTCATGGCAGGTTACCTACAGCCCTGCAGCCCTATCATGAGCCTTCCTGACATGCAGGTACCAGACGGTAGATACCGGATGGTGCATACCGGGATGTGGCTAAAGTACCGAGAGGGATTCGCTCTCGGCATGATCAACAGTATGGAGAAACTGTGCCTGTTGTGCCCTGGGTGCAGGAAACCTACAGCAGCGGTTGGAGCCTGGCTGAAGTGTGGACACTGTGAAGAACCTTTAACCATGCTGATGCTCAGCAACCCGCCACCAGTAACTTATGCTGTGGATTAGAGATAGGCCGAACACCCCCCCGGTTGGTGTCAGAACTCTCGAACTTTGCAAAAATTTGGACTCAATTCGCAAACCCTATTAAAGTCTATGGGACCTGAACTTAAAAAAATCTAAAGTCCCCATTTTGAAAGCTTATATGCATGTTATTGGCCTTAAAAAGGATATGGGGGCCCGGATACTACCCTGGGGGACATGTACCAATGCAAAAAAAACTTTTAAAAAAGATTGTTTTTAAAAGAGCAGTGATTTTAATGATGCTTAAGGTGAAACAATAAAAATGAAAAATTCCTTCAGCCCCAGAAGGATTTACCCCCTTCATGACCAAGCGCTTTTTTGCAATACGGCAGTGCGTCGCTTTAACTGACAATTTCGCGTATGTGCGACATTGTACCCAGACAAAATTGCTGTCCTTTTTTTTCCCACAAATAGAGCTTTCTTTTGGTGGTATTTGATCACCTCTGCAGTTTTTATTTTTTGCGTTATAAACAAAAAAAGAGCGCCAATTTTGAAAAAAAAGCAATAGTTTTTATTTTTTGCTATAATAAACATCCCCAAAAAATATATAAAAAATGTAATTCCTTCCACAGTTTAGGCCAATATGTATTCTTCTACATATTTTTGGTAAAAAAAAAAACGCAAATAGCGTATACTGATTGGTTTGCGCAAAAGTTATCGCGTCTACAAAATAGGGGATAGATTTATGGCATTTTTATTAATAATTTTTTTTTATTAGTAATGACAGCGATCTGCGGATGACGCAGCGACGTACGGGTACGTTGTTTTGCGCACCCGTGCCACTTTGCCGATGTATATCGGCGTGAGCCAGTCGGCAAGTGGTTAAATACAGTATAGTGCCTGGGGATTCCCTTTTAGTCTGCCTGTAAAGTGGTGCATCTGTACTGTGTATAGAACCTGCTGCAGCAAAACTGACATTTATAAAGAAAAATGACATTTAAATAGTTTTTCCCTGCTAGCTTTCTTTATTTTGACAAGCTAGAATTTAGACTCTGGCCATGTGAGTTGCAGGAATATTTTTTTTCTTCGATGCAGCAGCTGGGGCAGATAAATTTGCCTGCTATACTCTAAAGCTGGTGGTGAGCTGCAGGCAGAGCCTGTCAGTGGAGGCTGTCAGAGAGGTCATGAGATATAGCAAGGGTAGACCTGAAAGGTGAAGAGTAGAAGAATTGCGTCCCTTTGGTGTGGCTTTCAAGCAGTGGCGGTGCGTCCATAACAGTGCACGGGTGCCGTCCCCTCTGTCCAGCCACCCCTCTAGAACCAATAGATTGATTCATGCATTGCATGAATCTATCTATGGCCGCTGCTGCCACCACCTATTCAGGCGCCCGACCCCTTTTTGGGGCGCCGGGCGCCTGAATTACAGCGGCAGGTTTTTTTTTAACCACCTGATTAGAACCATAGCCTCTAATAGGTGTCAAAAAAGGTGACCTGCGGGACGTGCGAGCGCCATGCTGGGCGCTCGCAGGTCACTCAGCTGTGTTAGAAAAGCGAATGAATATTCACTTTCCTTACACTAAACCGCCTCTCCGCCAATCAATTGCTCGGATCTGTTACTCGTCACCTGATTGGATGAAACGACAGGCGCTGTGATTGGTCGCCTATCAGGCATCCAGTCATAGCAGAGAACAGTAAGAGAGGACGGGAGAAGACATCGAGGAGCTGTCCCACCGCCACCGAGACTTTGATATGGCACAGTGGCTGCGTTTGATGGGGCACAGTGGGAGCATTTGATGGGGCACAGTGAGGCTGCATTTGATGGTGCACAGTGAGGCTGCATTTGATGGTGCACAGTGAGGCTGCATTTGATGTGGCACAGTGAGGATGCATTTGATGGGAACAGTGGCTGCATATGATGTCACAGTGGCTGCATATGATGGGCACAGTGGCTGCATTCGATGCTTCACAGTGGCTGCATTCGATGCTGCACAGTGGCTGCATTTGATGGCACAGTGGTGGCAATTGATGGGCACAGTGGCTGCGTTTGATGGGCACAGTGGCTTCGTTTGATGGCACAATGGCTTAGTTTGATGGCACAGTGGCTGCGTTAGATGGCACAGTGGCTGCGATTGATGGTACAGTGAGGTTGCAATCGATGGGGTTTTTTTTCAAAGTTTTTCAGTTTCTTTGCGCCCCCCCAAAAAAATTTGAGCACCAGCCGCCACTGCTTTCAAGTGCTCTTGCCAATGGGCTGAGTGGTGGGAGGTTAAATGCCTTGTCAAGCAATGGCTGGTGTTTTTGCCACGCTTGATCTGCTTGCAAATTGCAACAGTGCAATCGGCTGCACATGTGCTAAAAAAGGCCCACACGGCTGAGCTCTCGGAAGTGGACCGGGAGATAAAAGCCTTGTTGGGGTTGTGCCCCCCCTCACTTTCCTCCTCTGCTCTATCTGGCACCCAAGTTGCATCAGCGACTTCATCATCAGCATGCGTGAGAGGCCACCTGTAACACTCCCCTCTCATTTAATCAACTTCCTCGGAGATCTTCAGTATCTCCAGAGGCAACCAGAGTTTGTGGGCAGAGCCAGGGGTGTGGCTGCCTCCTCCACACCTTCTACAGACTCGTTCACTCAAGCTGAGGAGGAGAGACCACAGCAACCCCAGGAGTTTTGTATCCAGCAATGCTGTAAGTGACCCAGCACCTTTACCTATACCGCCCTATACTACCCAAACCTTCACCTATACTGCTCTATGCTACCCAAACCTTCACCTATACTGCCTTATACTATCCAAACCTTCACCTATGTAAAATATAGTGAAGCAGTGCTAAATAACTCTAAAACAATCCTTAAGTATAAAGTGCTGATAATAAAGTGCTCATAATGTTCTCACTTCCCAATGTGCAAAACAGTGCAATACAATGGTATCAAAAATTATAAGCCAACAAATTAATACAAAGATAAGTGATCCAAAGTGTATCCAAAGTATCTAAAGGTACTATGCAATAGTCTCTTTAGGAAAAAATATGTGCAAAAAAGTGAAACAAAAGGGAGAGGGAAAAGAAATGGAGTCCAATTGTAGGTAAAATGATAACTTGTAGATATCCTTCTCCAATCCACACCCTGTGTGTGCTAGCCTCTCACCTTAAATATAGACCCCCAAATGGGTCTAGTCGTGCATCAACAGACGTATAACACTGTGTTCAGGGGCGGACTAACCATTCGGTCACTCGGACACCGACCGAGGGCCTATAGTCAGGGGGGCCCCATGAGCGGCTCAGTCAGCCTGCTGCCAATTTTTTTTTCTTTGAGGAAGTCGGACAGGGACACGGCCGCAGCGACTGGGCGCATGTGGTGGCATTCTGGGACTTGTAGTCCATGCAAACATCATGTGATTGGCCGGACGGGGTCATGTGGGGCCGCATGCTGTGGCATTCTGGGACTTGTAGTCCACGCGAGCACCCTGCAATTGGCTCTTCTGAGCTGATCACGTGTGGATGCGGCCAGGGCGGGCTGGTCTGTGGGTGATCGCGACCACTTGCTGTCAGCCCACCCCTCTCTGTCAGCCCCCCTCCTCTGTCAGCCCACCCCCCTCTGTCAGCCAACCCCCCTCTGTTAGCCCACCCCTCTCTGTTAGCCCCCCTCCTCTGTCAGCCCCCCTTTTTCTGTCCGCCTCCCCTTCTGTCAGCCCCCCATCTGTCAACCCACCCCTCTCTGTCAGCCCCCCTCCTCTCTCTGTCTGCCTCCCCCTCTGTCAGCCCCCCTATGTCAGTCCACCCCTCCTCTGTCAGCCCCCCTCTGTCAGCCTCCCCTCCTGTCAGTCCACCCCTCTCTGTCAGCCTCCCCTCCTTTGTCGGTCCACCCCTCTCTGTCAGCCTCCCCACCTCTCTCTGTCCGCCTCCCCCTCTGTCAGCCTCCCCTCTGTCAGCCTCCCCTCCTCTGTCAGTTCACCCCTCTCTGTCAGCCCCCCTCCTCTCTCTGTCCGCCTCCCCCTCTGTCAGCCCACCCCCCTCTGTCAGCCCACCCCTCTCTGTCAGCCCCCCTCCTCTGTCAGCCCACCCCTCTCTCTGTCAACCCACCCTCCTCTGTCAACCCACCCCCCTCTGTCAGCCTACCCCCCTCTGTTAGCCCACCCCTCTCTGTCAGCCTCTTTTCTCTCTGTCCACCTCCCCCTCTGTCAGCCCCCCTCTGTCAACCCACCCCTCTCTGTCAGCCCCCCTCCTCTCTCTGTCCGCCTCCCCCTCTGTCAGCCCCCCTATGTCAGCCCACCCCTCTCTGTCAGCCCCGCACTGACCCACAGCAGGGAGCCAAGCCAGCCACTTGCAGCAGAGTGCACCATGCCATCCACCCACCCACTGACCCAATGCAGGGAGCCAGGCCAGCCACCTGCAGCAGGATGCACAGTGCCTGCCAGCCAGCCAGCCACCCACCCACAGCAGGGAGCCAGGCCAGCTGCCCACAGCAGGGTGCACCATGCCAGCCAGCCACCCACCTACTGGCCCACAGCAGGGAGCCAGGCAACCACCCACAGAAGCCAGCTACCCACGGTGACTCACCCACAGCAGGGCCAGGGTGCCAGCCACCCATGGTGACCCACCCACCGCAGGGCCAGGGTGCCAGCCACCCACAGTGACCCACCCACACCAGGAAACCAGCCAGTCACAACAGGGTATCAGCCAGCCACCCACAGGAGCCAGACAGTCACGGTTACCCACCCACAGCAGGGAGCCAGCCAGCCACTCACAGGAGCCAACCGGCCACGGTGACCATCCACAGCAGGATGCCAGCCAGTCACCCACGGTGACCCACCCACACCAGGGAGCCAGCCAGCCACAGCAGGGTGCCAGCCAGCCACCAACAGGTGTGAGCCAGCCACCCACAGGAGCCAGCCACAGAGGACATAGGAGCCAGCCAGCCAGCCACCCACAAAGGATGCGGGAGCCAGCCACAGCTACAGTACCCATAGTTAAGGTAAGAGGAGTGCTACACAGTGCCAATTTTATTTCTTTATTTGTGAGAGGTGTGTGCTCACCTGCTCCCCCCCCCCATTGTTTTAGGATGACGAGTGGGGAAGAGGCCGGTTAATATGTCGCAAAGGAAAAGGTGTTGGAGCTTTGAAGTGCACACCCTAATACAATAGGCTGCGCACACCTATGGGCAGGGGGGAGAGTCATGGCACAAGGAGGGGGTCCTGTGAGGACCAGAGTGTATAAAGGTGTTCACTGTACACTCTGTTAGAAAGAGCCCCCCCTAGTTCTTATTATACTCCTTTTCAGTCTATAATTGGACCTGAAGGGGGGACCCCCACAGATTCTACAATGGACACCGAAAGGGCCTCTTTTAGAGAGACCCCCCTCCAGGTCCCATTAGACTCTTTAAAGTCTCCAATGGGTTCTGGAGGGGGGTCTCTCTCTAACAGAGACTTTCTAATGCACACTGTTAGAAAGAGACCCCCCTCCAGGTCCCATTAGACTCTGTTGTAGTCTCTAATGGGGCCTGGAGGGGACACTTTCTAACAGACTGTCCAATGGACACTGTCAGAAAAAGACCTCCCTCCAGGTCCCATTATACTCTGTTAAACAGTGTTTCTTTTAAAAAAAAAGGCAGAAGTTGTACTTTATGCAAAATGAAGGAGCGGGGCCAGGGGCGGGTCATGGTTCTATACGCTCTTCATCTCTTCTTAGAGCATCATATCTGTTTGAAGTCGATATTGGACTTCTTCTATTATCATAGTAATAGGGATTTCTCCCAGCTCCATATTGTGAATATTGGCATTGATCCTGCCCATGAGGAATTGGGCTTCTTCTCTCCCGGTTGGTATCCCGGTCAGGAGTTCTTCTTTCATGACGTTGCTCATAATGGGACTGTGGCTGTTGATAATATGGGCCAATTCCTCATGGGCAGGATCAACGCCAATATTTTTATTTTTATATTTATTAATGTTTGTTTTTACTTTTATTTTTGTTTATGGGTCTACATTCCTTATGTTTTATCTATATAGATCTTATATTTATTGTCAATGGTTTTTTTGATTCCTTTTAAATTCCATTGTTCTGCCTACAAGACTGGATTAGTGAGAACCAAGCAAACAGATTTTTTGTTCTTTCTGCTGTCCATTCTGTTGGCTCATTTGCATATGAAAAGCCCTAACTAATTGTTATGCTGTTTCCATGACTACTATCAGTGTATAACCCTACCTTCGTCACCCAGTGTCCATACCCTTGAAAAAGTTACGCGTGTTGTGACGTAACGCGTAGGGAGGCTGTGACCGGAAGTTCCTGTGTTTGGCACATTTTTCTGCTGATGGCGTTTTTGCTATTTTAAACTGTTATGTTTTCATATATTTTTAAATAAAAAGAACAATTTTTAACTACTACACTATGGAGGCTCTTCTCTTCTACCCTATGGTCTTGGAGATAATGTTTTAAAGGAGCTGGTCGTGGAACGTTGATTCTATGGAGAAACAGCCTTGACACTGCAGTGATCGTCTGTCCAGGATATGCCCACGGAGGAGGAAAATAACACATCGGTGTTATACGTCTGTTGATGCATTACTAGACCCATTTGGGGTCTATCTTTAAGGTGAGAGGCTAGCACCCACAGGGTGTGGATTGGGGAAGGATATCTACAAGTTATCATTTTACCTACAATTGGATTCCGTTTCTTTTCCCTCTCCCTTTTGCTTCACTTTTTTGCACATATTATTTCCTAAAGAGACTATTGCATAGTACCTTTAGATACTTTGGATACACTTTGGATCACTTACTCTTGTATTAATTTGTTGGCTTAAAATTTTTGATACCATTGTATTGCACTGTTTTGCACAGTGCAATACAGAAGTGAGAACATTATTAGCACTTAATATGAGCACTTTATACTTAAGGATTGTTTTATGCCGCGTACACACGGTCGGACTTTTCACCTACAAAAGTCCGACAGCCTGTCCGACATACTTCCGACGTACCTTCGGCGGACTTGCGGCAGACTTTCTTACGAACGGACTTGCACACACACGACCACACAAAAGTACGACAGCCTAGTACGCGGTGACGTACACCAAGTCCGACGAGACTATAAAACGGAAGTTCAATAGCCCGTACGACACCCTTTGGGCTCCTTCTGCTAATCTCGTGTTTATCTCGTGTTAGTAGAAGTTTGGTGAGAGACGATTCGCGCTTGTGAGACTCGTATTTTTCAGTTCGTTTTAACTGTTGTTCAGTCTGTGCTTGTGAGGTTTGTATCTGCTTTTCAGTGCGTTTGGTCAGTTGGCATTGAGAAATCTTTGTTTTATTGGCCGCTCGTTCCTGATTTTCAGGTCGTTCTTCACAGGCCTTGCTGTTCTTCAGTGCGTTCTGTTTAGTGCGTTCTGACCAGCCGACCGTTTTGAAGCCATGTTACCTGTACGTACTCGTCGTAGAGCTCGTGCATTGTATGTGCTTGGTGCTGTAGTTTATTCTTCAGCCCAAGACCAGTCCATGAACAGGGCGAGGAGGAGTTCATGGACCAAGAATTGGTTGCTTCAGCGTGACCAGTTCTGTCACATGCCTTTGCTCCGTGAGATCCGTGAGAATAATCCTGAGGATTTCAGGAACTTTCTCCGGATGACGGACCCCGTTTTTGACCGTTTGTTGGCTTTGCTGACCCCCTATATCAGAAGGCAGGATACCTGCATGAGGCAAGCCATCACTCCGGAGCAGAGGCTGGTCGCTACCTTGCGGTATTTGGCCACAGGGAGAAGCCTGCAGGACCTTAAGTTCTCGACAGGCATCTCCCCCCAGGCTCTGGGGATCATTATCCCAGAGACCTGTTCTGCCATCATACAGGTCCTGCAGAAGGACTATATTAAGGTAAGATATTTTTCTTTTATTAGCATCACATGTTCTTTTATGTAATCTTTGATAATGTAATGTATTTCTTGCTTCAAACACTACTTACCATCATTGCAATATAGTGTGAATGTCCCCTTTTTATCCTCACACATGCTGGAATTTTTTCCTGTTATTTTTTGTCATGCATGTATATTTTCCTTCAATAACCTTCCCAGCATGAAGTGATGGGAACATATCCACCTAGTCTACTCATTTGGAATGTATTTTGTTTGAGTGTATTTAGTGTGCTTATAATGAGCAATTATCTAGATTTCACAACCCCCCCCCACCTAAACTCACTCCAAATAGTGTGCTGCTAATGAGCAATTATCTAGATTTCACAACTCCCCCAACCCCCCCACCTAAACTCACTCCAAATAGTGTGCTGCTAATGAGCAATTATCTAGATTTCACAACCCCCCCACCCCCACCCTCGTTAAAATTTGCTTGAATGTTCTGTGGTGTTGATTTGTCTAAAGCAAATATATGTTGCAGTTTGCAAAATGCATGTGCACTCTACAAGTGCATTTGTTCCAGTGCTTTAGTAAATGAGCAGGAGCTCTGCTGATTTCCATCATCAAATCATATGCAAGCCTCAAAGTGTTTTCATTAATTGCCCTTGCCTGTGATTGTGTACTCCTTGCAACATGAATGCCTTTTTACATTACCTCATTTACTGTAAGCTGGTTAGCAACTGCACCTGCAGAGTGCGACAACTGCAGTCTTGTAGCCTTTTTAGTCCCTAAATTCCTGCGTGTCCTAAAAGTAATTTTTTTTAGGGATTTCACAACCCCCTAAAATGTAATCAATGTTCCATCAGAGGGGGTGAGCAATCTGATAAGTGTGCCTTTCCATATTAGTTATTCCAGAAGAATTAAATTATTGAATGTTATACTGATGCTGGGGAATAATGTTTTTAATTGTCTAATTTTCTTGCAATGTTAGCTTCCAAATTAATTGATTTTGGTTTTCTTGTTTGATTCCCCAGTTTCCTTCAACGCCACAGGAATGGCAGACTGTGGCATCCCATTTTGCCAGCCGTTGGGACTTTCCCAATTGTGGAGGGGCTATAGATGGGAAACATGTCCACATTGTGCCACCACCCCATTCGGGGTCATATTATTTTAATTATAAGGGGTTCCACAGTATTGTTTTAATGGCGGTGGTGTCGGCACACTATGATTTTTTATATGTGGACGTGGGGAAGAATGGCCGGATGTCGGATGGAGGAGTATTTGCCCAGACGGAGTTCTGCCAGCGTCTCCAGAGTGGTGGCCTGGGATTGCCACCTGATGAGGATAACGTGGAAGGACTCCCCTTTGTCTTCATTGCCGATGAAGCCTTCACTCTCAGCAAGCACCTCATGAGGCCATTCCCCCAAAGAACCCTCACCCCGGAGAGGAGGGTTTTTAATTACCGGCTGGCCAGAGCTAGAAGAGTGGTTGAGAATGCATTTGGAATTCTGGCCAGCCGGTTCCGCCTGTTTCAAACAGCCATTAATTTGGCGGAATACAAACTTAATTTTATCATTTTATCGTGCTGCATTCTGCACAACTTTTTAAACAAGCATTCTACCAATTATATAGGCACAGTTGGGCCTGAGGCCGGACAAATAGAAGCCAACCTTACAGGCCTGGATACTGTCCGTACTGGCTTGGCCCCCCAAAGTGCCCGTCAAGTTAGACAGCAATATGTTAATTATTTTATGGGTAGGGGGGCCATTGCAATGGGCCAGGATATATAATTTTTTACAATAAAAAAAATATTGAGGAAATCTGGCATTATATTTATTGCTTGCCTTTCTTTTGGGCTGTCTCCTAGGTTATGGTCGAGCAGTTGTAGTGCCAACTGTATTTTAATTTTAAAAATGTCTAAATAAGCTCCATTGCCACTGTAAACAACTTTTTTACAATTATAACCAAACTGATACTGAGCCTTGAAATAACAAACCACACATTTTTTAAAATCCTATAAGGAGATGTTTTTATTAATGGTTGTTATGCATTCAGTTCTGCATTTAGTATAAAATGTTCATAGACAAAAATATAATGATATCTTAATAATGTAGCAAAATATAATTATATTTAAATATTTCTACCTAATCCACAAAAAAATATTTTTGGCTTTTTGATTTTCGCAAACAGGCTTTTTTTTTTTTTTTTTGGAAAATCAAGTTTTGTTTTTTTTTTTTTTTTTTAAAAGCAAGTTTTTTTTATTTTTATTTTTTTTTTTAATCAAGTTTTTTTATTTATTTATTTTTTTAATCAAGTTTTTTTATTTTTTTTTTGGTTTTTTAAAATCAAGTTTTTTTAGTTTTTTTTGGTTTTTGCAAATCAAGTTTTTTTATTTTTTTTTGGTTTTTTAAAATCAATTTTTTTTAGTTTTTTTTGGTTTTTTAAAATCAAGTTTTTTAGTTTTTTTTGGTTTTTTAAAATCAATTTTTTTATTTTTTTGGTTTTTTAAAATTAATTTTTTTATTTTTTTTGGTTTTTGCAAATCAAGTTTTTTTATTTTTTTTTTGGTTTTTTAAAATCAAGTTTTTTTAGTTTTTTTTGGTTTTTTAAAATCAAGTTTTTTTAGTTTTTTTTGGTTTTTTAAAATCAAGTTTTTTTATTTTTTTTTGGTTTTTTAAAATCAAGTTTTTTTATTTTTTTTTGGTTTTTTAAAATCAATTTTTTTATTTTTTTTTGGTTTTTTAAAATCAATTTTTTTAGTTTTTTTTTGGTTTTTTAAAATCACTTTTTTTTTTTTTTTTTTGTGTTTTTTAGAAAATCAAGTTTTATTTTTTTGTGGATTTTTGAGGTATTTACGAGAAACATCCCTCCTTTTTTACATTAGGTTAAACAGCCATTTATGTTCTGCCAAAAAAAGAAAGAGAAGGCCCAGAATGGGGTCAGCAAAACAGGAAATGAAGGACATGATTGATGTTTTGGGGTTTAAAAAAGGGCATTTAGATTCGACCCAAAACATCAATCATGTCCTTCATTTCCTGCTGCATACGATCCAGCCGATTACGCATTTCATCAATGTCTTTATTCCAGGCCATTATTTGACCAATTAGCCGTTGGGCACTTTCAGAGGTGAAATAGTCACTTCTTGTTGTTGTACCTAAAGTGGAATGAAACCAAAAAATGTCTTTAGAAATATGCACACATACATAGTTTACCTTACCATAAATAAAGCTGTTGTCTCAGACACTGACCTGGTGGGGTGCCCATGTAGCCTAATTCCTCCACATCCTCGGGGGTGGCACTGTTGCTTGAATGAAGCACAACCAGATCCCCTAAAATAGAGTAGACAAATTACATTAAACAAAAGGCAGCCATGCATAGATTAACGTAAGCTGGTGTGTCAGACACTCACCTGGTGGGGTGCCCATGTCGCCCACCTCTCCTTCCTCCACATCCTCAATGGGACTTGGGCTGATTTCCCAATCATGTTTTGCTTGGGGTGGACTGTCTTCTTGTTGTTGGCTGAGTGATTTTTCCCCTATGTGAAACAAAAAATTATTAATCTAATTAGCACACAGATATTTTAGTACATAGTAATTTTCCAACATTTGTAGTGAAGTGGTTTGTGTAGAGTTCCTATTTTACCTCAATATTTAAAATTATAAAGACATATCGGATAGATAGATATCAATATCTCAAAATATAGTTAATAATCTTTTGATCTCTCTCTATATCTGGAACAAAATCTCTAAATATCTAACTAAATGTAAAGCAAAAAAATTAAGATAACTTCAAATATTCAAAAAGAATGTTTTACATTTCTATATCTATCTATCTACCTATCTCTATATATTTCTCTCTCTCTATATATTTCTCTCTCTCTCTCTCTCTCTCTCTCTCTCTATATATCTATATCTATATCTATATATCTCTATATATCTATATATATATATATATATATATCTATATATATATATATATATCTATATATATATCTATATATATATCTATATATCTCTATATATATCTATATATATATAGATCTATCTATAGATATGTAACGAGGTTTATTAAAAGATCGTTTAAAACGATGAACAAAAAATCGTATAGGAAGGAAAAGCACATGGAGCAGTATACAAGGTAATAAACACAAGAGAAAAACACGACAAGTACTTACTTTTTTTTAAGAACTTTCCGGATACGTCGGTATTGATCCGGCTCCCTGAGTTTCAGGTCAGACCATCTTTTTCTCAATTGATCTTTGGAGCGCTGGACCCCAAAAGATGCCTGCAAAGTCTCCACGACCTTCGCCATTATTTTGGCCTTGCGCAAATTTGGCCGTGCGTACGGCCCATAATTGCCATCATAGTCGTCTTTGTGAAGAATGGCCACCATCTCCACCATCTCTTTAAAACTCATATTAGAGGCCTTAAATCTAGGCCTCATAGATTTCGTTGACGTTCCAGCCTCCGGGCTGTCTCCACTACCTGAGGTCGTCAACATTTCAGGTGTCTCCGCCATTCTTTAACTCCACTACGCGCCGTAACAAAAAATGGGCGGAGAACATGAGTTAAAATCGAACGTCAGGGGCGGGCGACGCAGGCGGAGTTTCACACATGCATAGTGTATAAAGAGGGGCCTTGCGCACGTGTCGTACGTACGTTCTGTGCGTCGAATTAGGGGGCGGAGAACATGAGTTAATTTCGAACGTCAGGGGCGGGCGACGCAGGCGGAGTTTCACACATGCGTAGTGTATAAAGAGCCTTGCGCACGTGTCGTACGTACGTTCTGTGCGTCGAATTAGGGGGCGGAGAACATGAGTTAATTTCGAACGTCAGGGGCGGGCGACGCAGGCGGAGTTTCACACATGCGTAGTGTATAAAGAGGGCCCTTGCGCACGTGTCGTACGTACGTTCTGTGGTAGGTGATAGTGGACCAGGACGTTACAAAACGAAGGTAATTTTAGATATATATTTTTTGGGTTTTATGGTCATGACTTTGTAGCAAGCGGCCTATATGGCTTGATAGATTGATGAGGCCTACATAGGGAGAAGATGATGAGGGGTTAGCAGAAACCTATAATAAAAGTGTTTTTTGTCTTGTGACTTCATCTTTTCCAGATATAATGAATCCCCTATTTAAGGATCCAGAGTTCCTTACAGCTTTTATTTCGAAATATCGAGAGATGAGGAAATGTGGGAGGTGAAACACCCTCAGTATTATGCAAAGCATGTGAGGAAGTCAACGCTGGAGAGACTTCTGGCCTTTGTCCAGGCGACCATCCCGGAAGCAACAATGGAGACATTGCTCAAGAAAATTGGGGTCTTGAGGAACATGTATAAGAGGGAGCATAAGAAGATCCAGGAATCAAGGAGATCAGGAGCATCAGCAGATGATGTTTATGTACCCAGGCTGTGGTACTACAATCAACTCCGTTTTCTGGATGACCAGAATGAAGCCAGGCCATCACTTTCAACCCTTCCCTCCACCCTTCCCTCCACCCTTCCCTCCACCCCAGCAGAGGCTGATGAGGAGCAAGCTGGGTCTTCCATCCTGGATGAACCAGATATGACCATCTGGAGTCAGGTAAATTATTTTAACAAATATTTACTGTACTAATATTAATGATGTTAACTGGATGTTATAATTGTCTAAAATAATTTGGCACTCAAAATTGTGTATACATATCAATTGACAGTAGTGGCTAAATATGTTTGGCACCTGCTTGAAATAATTAGGGTGTCTGATTAGACTCTTTTATTAAAGAGATGTATTCACATTGAATTTGCTATTCATGAGAAGCAAACTGTGTGTCATTGATGAACCCAAAAAAATATACTCAAACTATTGTCCTTTTTTTATACACAGGATGAGTCCATCCAGGAGGAATGTGGGGAAAGTGGCAGGCAGGAGGAGACCGGGCCCATGGACAGCCTGGAGGAGGCCGGATTCACCATCATCCTGGAGGAGGCTGGGCCCAGTGTCAGGCAGGAGGTGGCTGCTCCCAGTGAGGTGGCTGCTCCCAGTGAGGTGGCTGCTCCCAGTGAGGTGGCTGGGCCAAGTGAGGTGGCTGGGCCCAGTAGGAGCCTGACCGAATCCCAAGTGCCTCCCCTCCACCTTCCCAAAAAAAGGGCCAGGAAGGGGATGGTCACACAGGACGCATCCCTGCGCCTCATGCAAGAGGCCACCCGTTTTTTAAGGAGCCCCCCCGAAGCGGAAGAATCCTATGGCTGCTACTTAGCCAGCAGGCTTCTTCAGATGGATTGGGAGCAGCGCCTCATTTGTGAGCGCCTATTTGGGGAAACAATCCATAAGGGGCTGCAGGGCACGCTAACACAAAACACCCAACTACATGAGGCAGCCCCCCCTCCTCCTCCTCCTCCTTCTCCTCCTCCTCCTGCCACAACTGAAACACCAGAGCCACAGCCTCAAAAGAAGGCTACAGGGAAGGCTGCAGGGCAGCGTGGAGGAAAGGCTGCAGGGAAGAGAAGAAAGTGATGACCTGGGTTCAGTCTGGTCTGACAGAAGACGCAGGCTGTTGTAGGACCACAGTCTGGGGACATCTAGATCATCTGCTGGTGCTGTTGATCTCTGGGATTCTTGGACCAGATTGTGCTCCCTCTTATATGGACTCCGCAAGATCCCAATTTTCTGGTACACCTACTTTTTCCAGCGTTGACTTCCTCTTTATTTTATTTTGACCATGAATAAATGGATCTTTTTTGAGTTTAGCAAAAGACTTTATGTGTTTTCTTTGAAATCATTGATTTTACACACAATGTTAAATTAACAAGGGACAACAATCTCATTGAGTTTGGAAAAAACACACCAAAAATACATTACTAATGTTAATAATGTTCAAGTGGTAAGTCTTGAAAATAAAAAAATTTACATAACCAAAAACGGTGCTTTGGATTAACTTTATCTAAAAACTAAAAAATAATCACTATAAAAAAAAAAACAGAATAATGGGTTCTTTGTGGTAACTTTACAAACCTAAAAAAAAAAAAAAAAAAAAAAAAAAAAGGGGAAAAAGTATTATTAGTATGGAAACATTGTTTTTAAAATGCATACTATATCATTCATGAGATCAAAGAGAAAAAGAATCCAGAAATCAGTTTGGGAGAACTCTGATTATGAACAGCAAAACACCTTCGTTCTTTTAGAGCCTTCGTAAAGAAGAAATAAAATGCGCTGCATTCAACGATCACAGATTTTGCAGCGTGATGAATGTGCTACCTACAATACGAACACTAGTTTTACTAGACCGAGTGCTTCCGTTTAGTTTTTGCTTATGAGCATGCGTCGTTTTTTTGTCCGTCGGACTAGCATACAGACGAGCGGACTTCGGGGTCCGTCGTAGTTACGACGTAAAGATTTGAAGCATGCTTCAAATCTAAAGTCCGTCGGATTTGAGGCTAAAAAAGTACGTTGAAAGTCCGGAGAAGCCCACACACGATCGGATTACCAGCCAGCTTTAGTCCGTCAGCGTCCGTTGGACTTTTGTAGACGAAAAGTCCGACCGTGTGTACGCGGCATTAGAGTTATTTAGCGCTGCTTCACTATATTTTACATTTACTCATTGGTGCTGGCAACACTATAGAAGTTCAGCAGCTTTACATTTACCTCTTGCATTAAGCACTTTATTACTCATATCGTTTACACTTCTAGTAGCGTATTAGTACTTCACTTTTATATTTTTACACTTCACCATATACCACTCGTGCAGCCATTATGCAAGTGTTCGATTATATGGAGAGTAGAACTATAAATTTAGATGATGTATTTGCTAAACAAGATGAAAAACAATTTGGAGACATAGAAGGTATTTTTAGAAAGATGGGACATCTTATGGAGAAGAAAATGAATTCATGGTGGGACATTGTCACACATGAAAAATAGATCGAAGATAAAATAGTTCCTAGGAGACTCCGCTGGGATATCCCTATTAAGGACGGACTCCTAGATGATGACTCTATAAATGAATGGTTTTCCTTTTTTAAAGGACAAGGTTTGAATGTACTGCATTTCTTAATTAGAAGGTCACAACAAAAAATTAAGAAAATAGATGAACAAATTGTCGAGTTAAAAGAAAAACTGTTCTGTTGAATCAACTAAATAAAGACATGGTACAAAAGGACAAGGACACTGCAGCAAGAAAAAGGGAAATTTCTTAGGGATATTAAAGACTATCAAGAAGAAGCAGCCTATAAATGGCAAAACAATATGAATGCACCTTCTATTTTTTCTACCCCAGAGAGGGAAGTTAAAATCGCACCCCTCAATACCATTGTAGAACATCCTATGAACCCCAATCAATGGGAGGAAAGCCTAAGAACTCCAAGAAATCCACCCAGAATTTATCTACCAACATATAGAACACCGAATGAGCAAAGACGACCTAGTGGGAACAATTATTGGAAGAAACTACATTGGAAGAACAATTGGAAGAAACAACCTCATAAAGGCCTGTATTATCAACAGCCACAGTTCCATTAAGAACAACATCATGAAAGAAGAACTCCTGACCAGGATACCAACCAGGAGAGAAGAAGCCCAATTCCTCATGGGCAGGATCGATGCCAATATTCACAATATGGAGATAGGAGAAATCCCCATTACTATGATGATAGAAGAAGTCCAATATCGACTTCAAACAGATATGATGCTCTAAGAAGAGACAAAGAGCCTTATAGAACTTCACATCCCTATCAATACCAAGATGGAAGACAGTACGTCAATAATGAATACACTTCTCAGCGTTTTTAGAGGAGCGACACCAAGGACCTCCAAGAAATTCAGATGGAGGAAATGGAGGAAGGGGATCACCAAGACCGGAGACAAGGAGATCTCCCAGACCAGAAACAAGAAGAAAAGGAAGCACAGAAAGACGCAAGGATGCAGAGCAGGGCTCAAAAAGCAAAAGAAAAAGAGAATAGTAGGGAATGGCATCATCAATATCAGTGGCATTGATTTAACACAAGAAGAAATCAAAACTTTAGATAAAGGTTTAAAATTTGCTCCTAAAAGAAACTTTAATAAATTCAATGCATATGTTGACATACAAAAATTCACAAGAAAGCTAAACATCAAGAAATTTATGTTGTTGAAAACGGGGGGAAATGACAGCAAGGAAAATTGGAAATTTGGATCGTTATGCACATAGCACTTTGAAGAATAAATCTCTCTTCAATCCACCACCTGGAAATAAAGGTCACATTGATGTGTTTAAAAGAATGGTGATACAAGATCTTAACAAAATGCAAGTGAAAAAAGCTTGGGATCCAATGGAAATAAGAAAAAGGGATAAAGCAAAAAAATAGTTATAAGATCTGCAGACAAGGGGGGGCAATTGTAATTTTATCAAACGAGGCATGTAAAAAGGAAATGGAGAAGCAACTTGAAGATACTCTCACGTATCAGAAACTGTTGAGTAACCCGACGTTGCACTATAAAGAGGATCTCTGTAAATTGATAGATAAGGGTAAGGTGAAGAGCTTCCTAAATGAAAAAGAAGCACAATATCTGGTACCAAATACATGCCGGTAATTTATATACTCCCAAAAGTACATAAAAACAAAGAAAACCCCCCGGGGAGACCTATCATTAATGAAATTAGCTTGGTGGGAGCAAGGTTGGGAGAATATTTGGACTCTTTTTACAACCAGCAGTAAAAGAAACAAAATCCTATCTAAGAGACACAAAGCACCTTATCCAATTACTTGAAGAGGTTAAACTAGATGAAGATCCAATATACATTGTTACAGCAGATGTAGCATCTTTATACACTAACATCAGTCATCAAGATGCATTGTCAGACACAAGATGGGCTATGAGGAAATATAGTAACCTTAAATGTAAGCAAAGAAAGTTTCTGTTAGAGTGTTTGGAGTACAGCTTAAGCCACAATTATTTTTGGTATGACCATAAATACTTTAAACAAATACAGGGAGTGGCAATGGGGGCTAAATATGCCCCAAGTGTCGCCAATCTTCATATGGCTCAATGGGAGGATGACTCAATATATCGTAACAGACCAAATCAGCTAATCATATATAAGAGATATATCGATGATATATTCATTATCTGGAAAGGAGATAAAGAGTCTTATACAATTTGGTCAAGAATTGGATATAAATGATAAAAACATCAAGCTATCTTGGGAAATAAATGAATCAAAAATCAATTTTTTAGATCTGGAAATTTGGCATGCAGAAAAAAGAATAAAAACTAAAATGTTTTTCAAAACAGTGGACAGGAACAGCTATCTTTCTATAGATAGCTGTCACAACTTATCTTGGCTGATGAACATCCCGAAAGGGCAACTCATCAGACTAAGGAGAAACTGTACAACAAAATCAGATTATAAACATCAAGCTGAATTCATTGGAGAACGATTTATAGATAAAAGATACCAAAGAACTTTTCTACAACAGAAGATTGAAGAAGTAGGAAATATAGAAAGGGAGAATCTATTAAAAAACAAAGAAAAAGAAGAATCTTACTATGAAAACATTCCATTGATTCTTGATTATAATATACAATTTAAGAAATTGGAATTGATCATTCGGAAACATTGGAAAATCCTGCTAGCTGACCGTCATCTTACCCAAACATTACCTTCACTCCCTAGTTTCATATATAGAAGGGCTCCTACACTTCGAGACTTGATAGCAAATAATGTATTAGACCCTCCCTCAGGGAGGCATTTACTTTTTTTGAGGGAAAAGGTTTTTACCCTTGTAAAAAGTGTTACGCCTGCCGACACACTACATTTAGAAAAAAGAAGCGTTTAGTGCTACTGTCACAGGAAAAAATATAACATCAGAGATTTTATTTCATGTAAAACCGAAGGGGTGGTTTATGTTTTGTAATGCCCATGTCACTTCCAGTACATAGGCAGAACAAAAAGACCCCTCTGGAATCGATTAAGGGAACATGTTCAAAATGTAAAGTCGGGCTACCCCAAGCATAGTGTATCCAGACACTATGCAGAATGTCATGGAAAAAACCCTAACTCCCTCTCTTTTTGGGGTGTTGAAAAGTACAAACCTCATTGGAGGGGAAGCAATAAAGTTATTACTCTCGGGGCGTGACCAACTTCCGGTATGTGAGGACGCTTCTCTTCAGAGCTCCGACCACGGAATTATCCTTCAATATCCTGACGGTCTCCAGGCTTGAACCTCTTACCTCATACTGATCGGCATCGATAGGGGAACTTACCGGGAACCCAGCAATGGTGAAATTCGGTCTGAGTATGGACTCTACGCCCGCAGAAAAGCTTGCAAAGTTTGCCCCCGAGGACCCCCAAAATGTCGCCCATTCAGGAAAGGAGCGGCGCGCCACTTCTGCTCCTCCAAATAGCAGATGGACCGAGGGGGATAATGACTGGCTGGAGCCGACCGATCCTCTAGCGCATCCCCTGCCTTCTCCCCGGTCGGACTCCGGGGAGAGCAGCTCCGGTACACAAGCAGGAGAACCGATTGAAACAATTAGGGTGGACTTTGCTATCCTAAAAGATGATGTGCAGAAGGTGAGGCAAAGGGTCACGCAGACTGAGCAGTGCATAAGTGCGGTGGAAGATGATCTCAATTCTCTGTTAGTGCAGGTGGGGGTTATGTCAGCGGACCACAAGTCCCAGGAAGCTAAACTGGGAGACATCGAGGACAGACTCCGAAGGAACAATCTCAGATTTTTAGGATTCCCTGAAGGTGCAGAGGGAAAGAATCCTGAGGAGTTCCTGCTGTCCTGGCTCAAGCAAATCTTCGGAGCTGACAGTTTTTCCCACATGTTTGCCATAGAACGTGCACACAGGGCTCCCCTGAGAGCCCCCCCGGGCAGATATCCGAGACCCATGCTGGCCCGCTTTCTGTACTTCAGAGATAAGGAGACTATCCTCAGAAAAGCTTGCAATCTACCTGAATTGATACATAACAACAATCACATCTCCATTTTCCCGGATTTCTCTGCAGCCACACAGAAACAGAGAGCGGCCTTCCAAAGTGTAAAGCAGCGCCTGAGAGAACGGAATCTGCCATACAGTATGCTCTACACGGTGAAGCTGAGAGTCGTGCACAAAGAGCAGACATAATTCTTCCTGTCTCCCAAAGAAACAAACTGCTGGGTGGAATCACGGGGACACGGATAACAAATCTACTATCTTATCTGACAGGTATGTTACCTAACGGGCCTGAGGGGACCCCCCAGGCAGATAACACTGATATGACCCTTGAAATATAGATATATGACTAATATGACAGTAATTTTCTTGTTTGACATACCATGGTCTGAAAGATCCTGCATAATTCAAGCCCGGCTGGGACAAGGCAAAATGATCTTCAAGCAACGCGGCCTATTTAGTGCTCTGTTGAACCTTACATACTTGTCCCTAAATTTTCCTGTCCGGCTGGTGCAGGAAAATTACCCCCCCTAGGGAGACTTTGCTATTTGATGTTCGGGGTGGAAGCCTGCGGGAAGTTGGGGGCTGTAGGCAGGGTGGGGGGATTGGGTGTTAGGATCCTCTGTTCTGGATCCAGGAACGGTTATGTTTTTGGTTGTTTTTTTTCTTGGGTTCTACCTCCATTTTTTTCTTTTTATTATTATGAGTCTCCACTGAAAAAGGGGCTCTGACCAACAAAGAATTTGGTGTACTCTACATGTGGGTCGAACAACTGACCCTAAATGTCATGTATATGTTTACCCTAATGCTGAAATATCTATAATATTATACTACCCCTGTAGGGGGGAAATGAAAAATAGATATATACTTTACCTCCGCCTGAAGAAATCTCTGCTGCCACTGTACTCATTCATACCTAATTCTCTAGTTCAAAGTATCTATGAATGCCCCTATGCAGACCCTTAGTCTTCTCTCATGGAATGTGAGAGGGCTCAATTCCAAGATCAAGAGAGCCCTAGTCTTTAAATATATCCTAAAGCGTAAGCCACACATCATATTTCTTCAAGAATCGCATTTAGTGGGATCCAGGACACTGGCTCTACATAGGGCTTTTATAAGTAGAGCATTCTACTACACATACTCCAGCTATGCTAGAGGTGTGTCTGTTCTTATATCCAAATCTTTAATGTACACTACCAAGATGGTAAAATTAGACCCTTTTGGTAGGTTTGTGGCCCTAGTATTGGTTATTAATAACCAACCATATACCTTCGTAGCTCTAGATATACCACCACCATTCACAGTAGGGGTATGGGAAATGGCGGAGGTGACTCGGATGGCGGAGGGACCTATTGTCTTGGCGGGTGATCTAAATGCGGTGGGGATTACCTGGGATGCCTTCAAGGCCACAATCAGGGGATTTATCTCGGGAATGATCAAACAGCTCCATTCAGACAGGGAATGGAAAATTAGGAACTCAGAGCAGATAGCTACTGAGGCTGAAGTGGACTATATTAGAAACCCTAACCCTGATACACACAGGATATGGAAGGAGAGTATACGTCAACTGGATTTAGTCTTAGTGGAAAAAACCCAGAAAAAATGACATTACTAGTCACAACCAGTCACATTTTTGAATTTGGGGATAAAAATAGTAAGCTACTAGCCCACCTAGCCCACTCACACCAAGCACCAACCTCTATCCCATGCATCTATGATGAGAATATGAAACTTTGCACGTCACATACAGAAATAGCTGAGGCCTTTATGACATTTTACTCTCAATTATATGCCTCGAGGGTAGACTATGGGAAGGAGGAGGTACAAGGATATTTGGCTCCAATACCCCTGGTGGAGCTCATGAAAGAGGGGGCGGAGGAAATCAACCTGCCTCTTACAGTTGAGGAGGTGATATCGGCCATAAGATCCCTAAATCCAATTAAAACCCCAGGAATGGATGGCCTTCCAGTGGAGTGGTATGCTACGTATACGTATACCTTGGCACCTAAATTACTAGACATGTACAAGGATGCATATAATAGGGGTATTCTCCCTGAGTCTATGAGAGAAGCACTCATAGTTCTGATTCCTAAGCCGCACAAGGACCATGATCTATGTGAATCATACAGGCCGATATCACTTATTAATGTAGACGCGAAAATCTTAGCTAAACTTCTGGCCAAACGTTTAAATAAGGTAATTGCTTTGGTCATCCACCCAGATCAGACTAGTTTCATATGAGAAAGGTCGACTGCCATAAATCTGCATCGCCTCTTTACTATTGTGCGGGCAGAGGGTCCTACCCCGGATACCCGAGTAGTGATGTCACTTGATACGCACAAAGCATTCCATTCTATAGAATGGCCATATCTCATAGCGGTCCTTGAGCGGTTGGGTTTTCAGCCCTAGATTTATAACATGGGTCAAAATATTATATGCAGAACCAAGAGTCAGACTTAGGGTGAATAATACTATTACAAATCCATTCAACATAGCTAGGGGCATATGGCAGGGATGCCTTTTGTCGCCCCTGATGCTTGCCCTGGCTATAGAGCCGCTGGCGGCTCTGTTGAGGGCAGATGAAAATATCAGGGGTTGCAGGATCAACGAATTAGAGGAAAAAACATCTCTATACGCCGACAACGGACAGAATCTTAGAATTTGGGAATCATTCGGGTTTCAAAGTAAACTGGAATAAATCTATATTATTCTCCTTTCACTCTGAATATGCCCCGAAATGATCTCCGGAGGTCCCACTGAGGGTGGTTTCCAAACTTCGGTACCTGGGGGTTGAGATCCAGCTGCCAATAAGCACATATGTTTCCAATAATCTGTCTCTGTTGAAGCGACATTTAAAGGAAAGTGTACAAGCATGGGCTAAGCTGCCTCTCAGACTCCTTGGATGAATTAACATGTTTAAAATGATATATTTGCCCAGGTTTCTCTATCAGTTCTGGCATGCCCCTATTTATATCCCTAAAAAAATGGTTTACAGGCGTCAATAAAATACTCTCCTCCTTTCTATGGGGGCTTAAACCAGCTAGGGTGTCCCTGGAAACGCTCTACTTACCAGTAAGGTCAGGAGGATTAGCATTACCAAACTTGCAGTGTTACTATTTGGCAGCCCAACTGACGCATGTACATTGGTGGGGCTTCCCACAGATGAAGATTGTCTCGGTGGCAACACAGGCAGCTCAGGTTCACTCATATGAGGCATTAATCAATGTTCTTTACAGGAATGGTCCATACCCGGAGAATGGGGCGGGTATATTGAAAATGTCATACAAAATATTTCATATGTGTAATGCTAAGATGGGTGGCACCAGCTTGGCAGACTCTCCCAATGCTCCACTATAGCACAAGCCTCAGCTTAAAGAAATAGCCTATTGGGTCAAATATCCCCATCAGCTATTCAGGGAAGGGGTTTTCATATCTTTCATAGACTTGAAGACTGAATATGGAGTCCCAAACACATTCTTTTTTAGATACCTTCAGCTGCGTCACACAGCAAAGGTTCAATATGGTGGGGGGGTGGTGGCGCTCTCCCCCTCCAATATGGAAAAATTAATAGCTGATGTGGATCACTCAACGTTGATCTCTAAATACTACTTCACACTGCTGACATCCTCCTCCCCAGGATGGAGAAGGTAGCGGCACAATTGAAAGAGGACAATACCGTCCCTTACGGAGGAGTCCTGATCTGAAGTCTTGGATACTCTGGTACCCTCGATGATCTCAGCCAGAGACAAAATGCTACAATTTAACTATCTTCATAGAATTTACTACACCCCCAAAAGACTACATAAAATGGGTAGGGGGGAGTCTCCAGAGTGTCCTCGCTGCAATGCAGCAGAAGGAGACTTCTTCCATATGATATGGCAGTGTCCTCATGTGACAAGATACTGGAAGGCAGTTCTCACATATTTGGAGGAGGCCCTGGAGCTCCCAAACATATATTCTCCAGCTAGATGTCTCTTAGGAGACCTGGAGGAAGAAGAGTTATCCACATCACAAAAGACCATTCTGAAAATAGTTTTCTGCTACGCCAAAAAAGCTCTGGCTCTTAAATGGAAAACTCCAGGGGGCGTGTCCGGACGTACAACAGGGAGGACGTGTGCTACTCTTGCTCCGTCTTGGCTGATTACATCCACAGCCATCTATACCCCTCCTCAACCCATCGTGGCTATTTACATACCCCAGGGGTATCTGGACACTCTTGGCTACGGCCCCCGGGGACTATCCAACCTTTTTGGCTCCTGGAGGCGGTTCGGGGCCTACAGCTCGGTCCGAGCCTCGGATGCCCGCCGCCATCTTGGGCCCTGTCTGACGCTCGGAGCCTCCCATTCTCCGCTGGTCTGGACCGGAGACCTCCGAGAGGCGCCTGCACGGCACCCTGTCCGCACTCGGGATCCCCTCGTCCCAGTGTCCACCACCCGGAGATCCCTCTTCTGATACGCCGCCCTCCGGGGGTCCGACGCCATCCCGCGGCCTACCGCTTTAACCTAACCTACCTCCTGAACTGCGGTGAGTACCTGCATACTCTACCACCTATCACCTACCCCTCGGTCGGCCTCCCATCAGAGGGAAATCTTGTGCCTGGGCCCATACGAAGCCACCCGAGGCCTCCGCGCTATCGGTGCACATCCGGCCGGCCTAGTCTGTCAGGAAAGTCCGAGGCTCCGGCCTACCCACGGAAGTCGGCGGCCATCTTTGTACTCTAACTACTCCCTACCCACATCTGTGCCTTCACTTGCTCACTGTAGCTAATGCACCTACTTATCTAGACTCTGCTTCAATCAGATTTCCCCTTGATCTATAGCTGAGGTGGGACTTTCAATATCTGCAATTTTTTCCTTTTTTTTTTTTTTTTTTGTTGTTTTTTGCTTTTCATGAAAATTTCTACAAATAACCACAGTATGCTGAAATATGACTGACACTGAGCAAATGTAAGTGAGAAGTGCCCCACACGGCTACCGGCCTAACAGTTCCAGTTATGCCTTCCAAATCAGCTAAATCTCGTTCTGCAGCAGGTAAAAGATCTGGTAAGAGGTCACTGTCTAATTCAATATCTGCAGGCTCTATTCAACAATATTTGTCTAACGTACGCGGCACTCAGGCCCGAACCTCGAGACTAAGCGCCTCTCCCTCATCTCACGTTGCCTCTGTGAGGGGAAGCTCTCCAGCCTCTTCATACTGCTCTGATCTCATGGATGACCCAGGTTCCCCTGCTGGCTCCGAAATGACTACGCTGATGAGCGGTCTTAAAAAAGAACTAGCAGGCATGTTTCATAACTTGGAAAAGTCTATTAAAAAAGAGATAACTGCAGTTAGGACTGACATGTCCCACATTTTGGTCAGAGTAGAGGAGACGGAGCAACGACAGGACACCCAAGCTCTAGCCATTAAAGAACTGCAGGACACTGTTACCCAGCTAGCATTTGCTCACCGGGCCTCCCTATACAAGCTCGAAGACCTCGAGAACCGCAATCGAAGAAACAACATACGGGTCAGAGGCCTGCCCGAGGCTACTGGAGATAGTGACCTAGAACCATCAATACGGGGCATTTTCAACACCATTATGGGTAATCCTGTCACCGCACCACTCCGCTTTGACCGGGTACACCGGGCTCTGAGACCCCGCAATACTAACTCTGACCAACCCAGAGACGTTATCTGTCGCCTGCATTACTTCGAAGATAAAAATGCAATTATGATGAAGATGCGGGGCATGCCTAACATAGATTTCGACGGGGCAACCATCACCGTATTCCCAGACATCTCCAAAGACACCTTAGACCGTCGCAGAGCTCTAAAGCCGCTTCTTGACCTCTTGCGCACAGATGGGATCACATATAGATGGGGCTTCCCAGCCTGCCTGATTGCCACAAAAAATGGCCGATCCCACACACTAAGGTTCCCGGAGGAACTTACAGCCTTTTTGCAAGCTCTTAATCTTCCGCCCATGGAACTCCCAGGCTGGCAGAACTCCATTCCTAAATTCTCGAATCTTGCAGATTCAGTCTGGAGAAAAACCCCTTCAAAGGCAAGTCGCTCCTCTCTCCCGGGCTCTGCACAAAAGAATGGTTGAATTGCGCAACTTTGTCCTTTGTCTTTTTTCATTCGACCAAGTTTCACCAGCACAGATGCTTATTCTCCTACAGCAAATTGATGCCAAGTCAGATTTCAAATGTAAACTTTTTGTACACTTACCTGACTATTTTTGGTAAACTTTGACCTATGATTAGTTAGACCAATGATCTCCTTTCATGTTCTTTCATTGTTTTGTTGTCGCATCAGTAATGGCCTGCAATTTATGATGCCTAGTAGGAATTTCAATGCTTAAGTTGATTTTTGTTTTTGCCTACATGACCCCTTATTTTTATTTTTATTTAACTGGAACTAAAAAATTTTTTTTTTTTTTTTTTTTCTTATTTCTAATTACAAGTTGATTATCTGTTATAGGCCGAATGCTGTTGGGGCACGTTTCTTATATTGCTCCTCCCCGACAACATAACCCAGTCCCCCCCTCCTTCTGGGGTTGGCGGGTGCGTGCGACCTTAAAGGTTATTTTGCCTAATCCCTGTCTAAGGTTTTGGATGGCCGCTCGTTCTCTCTTTCCCCAATGGGACCACTGCAGATTTCTGCGTGTTATTTGTACGTCTCCCAAAAGTTCTTTAATTCATATGTATGATTTTTCTACAAGCTCTCTTTTCCTTTTTTCTCGTTTTTTCTATTCTTTACTTCACTTTCTCTTTCTCTTCCTTCCCCCCCCCTCCCTCTCCCCTGCTGGCATACATGGAAGCATAGGCTGAAGTATTCTACCTAGACGTAACAATGACTACATTGAAGCTTCTATCATATAATGTTAGAGGTCTTAATGTCGCAGCCAAACGGCACCAAACATTCCGTGAACTAAAACAAGCCGCTTGTTCTATTGTTTTTCTTCAAGAAACACATCTAACCCATACAACACCGGTTAAACTGACCTCACCTCAATTTCCGCAATGGTACTATAGTTTATCTGACACCAACAAAGCTAAGGGAGTGGCCATTGGGTTTAGCAGAAGCATATCCTTTCGCTTGTCTGACATGCTAGCCGATGATTCAGGCCGCTTTCTTTTTCTCCAGGGTTTCATCGGTAATACCCAATGTACTCTTGCAAACGTTTATTGCCCAAACCAAAATCAACCTTCCTTTTTTTCAAAAATCCTAACCAAATTATCACAGTTTGCCAAAGGTCTTACTATATTAGCAGGTGATATCAACATGTCCCTAGACCCCATAATAGACACGTCCCAGGGAAGATCTAATATTTCTTTTAAACGCCTGAAATTTGTCAAAAGAAGACTCTTGGACCTCCAACTTATGGATGTCTGGCGCCTCCTCCATCCCAAAGAGAGAGATTTCTCACACTTCTCCACAACACATCACTCATATTCCAGAATTGACAATATATTTCTAGATCATTTTCACCTCCCCCTCTTACAGTCCGCCCACATAGGCACCGCAACTATCTCGGATCATGCACCTGTTTCGATGACGCTGTCTATGCCTTCCTTAGCACGCCGCATTAATAACTGGAAACTCAACGACTCCCTTCTTACTAATGAAACCGAGGTTTCCATAATGTCCTCTCATCTTTCACAATATTTCAAAGAAAACAAACCCTCTGATACTTCTCCCTCCATTGTTTGGGAAGCTCATAAGGTCACTATTAGAGGACGGTTTATTGAACTTGGTGCTAGATTGAAAAGGGAGCATGGTCAGCGACTCGAACAGGTCCTACAACAAATAGCTGCTCTGGATAAGCAACATAAACTTTCTCTCCATAATGAGCACCTCCGAGCACTCACACTAAAACGAGAGGAACTAAAATCTCTTCTTAATTTAGACACTAAGAGAAAATTCCAACGCTTATCACAAAAATACTTTGAATGGGGAAACAAACCAAGTAGGTTATTGGCTAGGTCATTAAAAGCTAAACAAACGCAGTCCTTTATTCCCAAAATTAAACTACAGTCAGGAGAGCTTGCTCACGCAACCCCAGACATTGCCAAGGCCTTCAAGGAGTTTTATGCAGATCTCTATTGTGTCAAAAATGACTTGTCCTCTTTACCTCAAAAAGAAAGACGTAGACGCATGCTCTCCTACTTAAAAGAAGCTAAACTACCTAAATTACCTACATCTATTTTTAAAGAATTGGAGGCAGACTTCTCAGTAGAGGAATTTCAAACTGCTTTGAAGTCCACTCCCTCTGGAAAAGCACCCGGCCCGGACGGGTTCACTATTCTATACTACAAAACATTTAGCGACATTCTGCTTCCCCGTCTTACAGCATATGCAAATTCAGTTTCTCAATCCTCAGGCTTACGCCCAGAATCCCTCTCCACCCACATTACTGTCATTCCTAAACCTGATAAAGACCCTACCCTCTGTAATAGTTATAGGCCAATTTCATTAATAAATACTGATATCAAATTATTTGCCAAAGTAATGGCAAATCGCCTACTCCCTTTATTGCCTAACTGGATCTCCAAAGACCAATCAGGTTTCATTCCCAATAGAGAAGCAAGGGACAATTCCCTCAGAGCGATTTCCCTAATTCAGTATGTTCGGAGAAGTGCCCAGCCCACCCTATTCCTTTCCACTGATGCTGAAAAAGCATTTGATAGGGTGGACTGGGACTATCTTAGAATGACATTGAGACATTTTGGACTGGGTCCTAAGATGTTCTACCGTATTTTATCCTTATACTCTAACCCCACAGCACAAATCAGAATCAATGGGACGCTGAGTGACTCTTTTGCTTTACATAATGGTACAAGGCAGGGATGCCCCCTGTCCCCCCTCCTTTTTGCCATTACCTTGGAACCTTTTCTAGCGACAATTAGGAACAATGATAATATTCAAGGCATTCGAGTTGGTAAAAATTCCCATAAATATGCAGCATATGCAGACGACATATTATTTTTTATTCAACAACCCCGCATCTCAATACCTAACCTAATGTCAGCATTTTCCATCTTTCAATCAATCTCTAATTTCAAAATAAATCTATCCAAATCCGAAATTTTAAACATTAATTTCTCCCAGTCCGAGGTGTCTTCCCTGAAACCTCTTTTTCCCTTTAAATGGGAACCAAAACATATGAAATATCTAGGTATTTATCTCACTCCCAACCTTCATTCCCTTTTCCGACATAACTACATTCCATTGCTTAACAGGATTAGGGAAGATCTACGAAAATGGTCCAGTTTAACTCACACCTGGTTAGGTAAAGTAAATATTATTAAAATGAATATACTGCCCCGCATACTCTTTCTTTTCCAAATGCTCCCACTAGGGGTCCCAGTGGGGTTCTTTACTATTTTGCAAACCATGATCTCACGTTTTGTTTGGAGGAATAGTCACCCCAGGATATCTAGAGAGATACTATTTCGCTCCAAGATGTCTGGGGGACTGGCACTACCTAATTTTGAAGCGTATTATCAAGCGGCTGTACTTTCTAGGATAGCCGACTGGAAGTATGCTCTTGATTCAAAATTGTGGGTTCAACTTGAATACCTCTTGAGCGGCGCTGATCTATCGGTGGTTCCTTGGATACCCCGTTCCTGCAGGAATCTTGACCGATCCACCTCAGCACTCACTATATCCTCATTAGCTATATGGGACGCCCTACATAAAAAACTCTCATGGGGATATAACTCTCCTTTAACACCTCTCCTTAATCATAAATATTTTCTACCAGGTTTATTAGATCCCGGTTTCCAATCCTGGAGACCAAGAGAACCTCTCTTATTACATCACGCCCTCCGTGGCAATACACTTAAACCATTACATTTGATCATTGATCCCAAACCTGCCTCGTTTCTCGACAAATGGAGATACCATCAATTACAATGTTTCTTAAGCTCTCTCCCTCGTCCGCTTAGAGGTTTGCAAGATCTAAATAGAATAGAAGAAATATTCTACCCAAAAGACCCTCCCTTACATAGCATTTCTCTATTTTATAGAGCTATAATTGCCCTTCAAAATCCTGGGTTTCCACCCTTTTTGGTAAAATGGGAAACTGATCTGGGTTCTACCATCTCAGACAATCTGAAGGATAGGGTCTTACAATTGGCCCACACCTCCTCCCTTGCTTCTAAGATGGCAGAGGTCAATTATAAACTACTCACTAGGTGGCATTACACCCCCGTTAGACTTCACCAAATGTTCCCCGCCAGTTCCCCATTGTACTGGAGGAACTGTGGGAACGAAGCCACTCATGCACATATTTGGTGGTTTTGCCCACTCATTCGCCCCTATTGGATGGCCATCTGCAACCTGATCTCACAGATTTCGGAGGTCAATCTACCCATGGACCCATGGACTGTCCTTTTTCATGCCTCTGCAACCTCCATAGGCTCATATAAACGTTCACTCATTCCTCACCTTTTGAACACAGCCAAAGCTTTAATACCCACCTTTTGGGGCCAAGCGACAATTCCGCCTATCAGGACCTGGTTGCAGAGGGTCGATGAAGTTCAACTCATGGAGAGTATTACCCATAACATCAAAGGGACTTCAGAAAAACACTCAGCCACTTGGGCTCCCTGGGTAAATTTTCAGTCCACCTCCTCATATAAGGATATTATAGTACAGATCTCATAAATTTATTACTTTTATTTCGTCACAAAAATTTCGATCACTCAACATTTCGCACATGTATGCCAGCACTCCCCCTTACCCTCTCCCTTCCCATCTTACCCTCTATCCTATTTACTATCCTCTTTCTCTCTCTTCATTTTCTTTTCTATTATTAAGTTCTCTGTATCTCATGCTTTTTGTTCGCTTTATTATACCTCTCTTATCTAACTGAAGCAAGGTTTTTCATCTTGCTCTCACATTTTGATTTCATGTTTACATTGAAAGAAGTCTTTTTTCCACTCAATTACTACATTGATTCCCATCCTCCTTTCTGAATATACAGAACTGTTTAATGTATCTCAGGCTTCTTGACACTCACTGTATAAATCCGAGCATTGAAATTGACTTTGCTTTTCATAATGTCTGTACCTAGTTTGTAACATAACTGTTTATTTTTATACTTATTCTCTTTAATAAAAAATGTATTAAAAAAAAAAAAAATGGAAAACTCCATCTTCCCCGTCTGTACAAAACTGAGTTAAGTTAATTTATACAATGGTAGAGCATTATTATAAGGCTAGAGGGTGCTCAAAGAAGTTCGATAAAGTATGGGGCAAATGGATTGAAAAGGTAACAGGAGAGGTAGAAGTATGATAATTACAGTACAAGTTCCACAGAGAACTATAATAACACTGGAAATTAGTATACAATATGCCATATCGTTATACACAAGATAGGACACATGAGAGACACAAACATGGTTTAATAGTTTGGTAACAAGTTTTCGTTACTTATTGAATAAAAATTGAATATTGCTTTATTGACAAATCATTCATTCATTCATTCAAAATCATTCGTTCATTCATTCACATGTACATGGTATAGCTACACAATATTGAGTTCAGAATGAGATGTATCTAAGGTATATTGCACAAAATCTTGACATGTAACATTGAAATGTACAATACTGCTGAAAATTCAATAAAATTTACCCTTTAAAAAAAAAAGTTATTACTCTCAGTAAAGCAAAATCTCGCTGGACATACGAAATGCAATCTTTTGCCCCACTAGGTCTTAACATTGAGTTCGACTTGAATTGTTTTATTTCCAACTATTAATGTTATAGCTTTATTTACTCTTGAGTGGACCTTTTTATTTTTAATTTTTATTAATTTTTTTATTTTTATTTCATTTTATTTTTATTCTTATATTTATTCATGGGCCTTCATGCCTTATGTTTTATCTATATAGATCTTATATTTATTGTCAATAGTTTTTTCCTTTTAAATGCCCTTGTTCTGCCTACGAGACAAGATTTTTTTCTTCTTTCTGCTCTCCATTCTGTTGGCTCATTTGCATATGAAAAGACTGCACTCATTGTTATGCTGTTTCCATGACTATTATCAGTATATAACCCTACCTTTGTCACCCAGTGTCCATACCCTTGAAAAAGTCACATGTGTTGTGGCGTAACGCGTAGGGAGAAGACAGGTGATGTCACTTCCGGTTACGGCCGTGACTGGAAGTTCCTGTGTTTGGCACATTTTTCTGCTGATCGCGTTTTTTGTCATTTTAAACTGTTACATTTTCATATATTTTTAAATAAAAGAAACAATTTTTAACTACTACACTATGGAGGCTCTTCTCTTCTACCCTATGGTCTTGGAGATAATGTTTTAAAGGAGCTGGTTGTGGAACGTGGATTCTATGGAGAAACAGCCTTGACACTGCATTGATCATCTGCCCAGTATATACCCACGGAGGAGGAAAATAACACATCGGTGTTATACGTCTATTGATGCATGACTAGACCCATTTGGGGTCTATCTTTAACCACTTCAGCTCCGGAAGGATGTACCCCCTTCCTGACCAGAGCACTTTTTACAATTTGGCACTGTGTCGCTTTAACTGCTAATTGCGCGGTCATGCAATGCTGTACCCAAACAAAATTTGCGTCCTTTTCTTCCCACAAATAGAGCTTTCTTTTGACGGTATTTGATCACCTCTGCGTTTTTTATTTTTTGCGCTATAAACAGAAAAAGACCGAAAATTTTGAAAAAAATGATATTTTCTACTTTTTGTTATAAAAAAAATCCAATAAACTCAATTTTAGTCATACATTTAGGCCAAAATGTATTCGGCCACATGTCTTTGGTAAAAAAAATGTCAATAAGCGTATATTTATTGGTTTGCGCAAAAGTTAAAGCGTCTACAAACTAGGGTACATTTTCTGGAATTTACACAGCTTTTAGTCTATGACTGCCTATGTCATTTCTTGAGGTGCTAAAATGGCAGGGCGGTACAAACCCCCCCAAATGACCCCATTTTGGAAAGTAGACACCCCAAGGAAATTGCTGAGAGGCATGTTGAGCCCATTGAATATTAATTTTTTTGTCCCAAGTGATTGAATAATGACAAAAAAAAAAAAAATACAAAAAGTTGTCACTAAATGATATATTGCTCACACAGGCCATGGGCATATGTGGAATTGCACCCCAAAATATATTCAGCTGCTTCTTCTGAGTACGGGGATACCACATGTGTGGGACTTTTTGGGAGCCTAGCCGTGTACGGGGCCCCGAAAACCAATCACCGCCTTCAGGATTTCTAAGGGCGTAAATTTTTGATTTTACTCCTCACTACCTATCACAGTTTTGAAGGCCATAAAATGCCCAGATGGCACAAAACCCCCCAAATGACCCCATTTTGGAAAGTAGACACTCCAGGCTATTTGCTTTGAGGCATGTTGAGTCCATGGAATATTTTATATTTTGACACAAGTTGCGGGAAAGTGACAAATTTATTTATTTATTTATTTTTGCACAAAGTTGTCACTAAATGATATATTGCTCACACAGGCCATGGGCATATGTGGAATTGCACCCCAAAATACATTTAGCTGCTTCTCCTGAGTATGGGGATACCACATGTGTGGGACTTTTTGGGAGCCTAGACGCGTACGGGGCCCCGAAAACCAATCACCGCCTTCAGGATTTCTAAGGCTGTAAATTTTTGATTTCGCTCTTCACTGCCTATCACAGTTTCCGAGGCCATGGAATGCCCAGGTGGCACAACCCCCCCCCCCAAATGACCCCATTTTGGAAAGTAGACACCCAAAGCTATTTGCTGAGAGTCATGGTGAGTATTTTGCAGCTCTCATGTGTTTTTGAAAATGAAGAAAGACAAAAACAAAATTTTTTTTTTCTTTTTTCAATTTTCAAAACTTTTTGACAAAAAGTGAGATCTGCAAAATACTCACTATACCTCTCAGCAAATAGCTTGGGGTGTCTACTTTCCAAAATGGGGTAATTTGGGGGGGGTTTGTGCCACCTGGGCATTCCATGGCCTCCGAAATTGTGATAGGTAGTGAAGAGTGAAATCAAAAATTTACGCCCTTAGAAAGCCTGAAGGCAGTGCTTGGTACTCAGGAGAAGCAACAAAATGTATTTTGGGGTGTAATTTCACATATTCCCATGGCATGTTTGAGCAATATATCATTTAGTGACAACTTTGTGCAAAAAAAAAAAAAAAAATTTGTCTCTTTCCCGCAACTTGTGTCACAATATAAAATATTCCATGGACTCGACATGCCTTTCAGCAAATAGCTTGGGGTGTCTACTTTCCAAAATGGGGTCATTTGGGGGGGTTTTGAACTGTCCTGGCATTTTATGCACAACATTTAGAAGCTTATGTCACACATCACCCACTCTTCTAACCACTTGAAGACAAAGCCCTTTCTGACACTTTTTGTATACATGAAAAAATTATTTTTTTTGCAAGAAAATTACTTTGAACCCCCAAACATTATATATTTTTTTTAAAGCAAATGCCCTACAGATTAAAATGGTGGGTGTTTCATTTTTTTTTTCACACAGTATTTGCGCAGTGATTTTTCAAACGCATTTTTTGGGGAAAAAACACACTTTTTTAAATTTTAATGCACTAAAGCACACAATATTGCCCAAATGTTTGATGAAATAAAAAAGATGATCTTAGGCCGAGTACATGGATACCAAACATGACATGCTTTAAAATTGCGCACAAACGTGCAGTGGCAACAAAATAGATACATTTTTAAAAGCCTTTAAAAGCCTTTACAGGTTACCACTTTAGATTTACAGAGGAGGTCTACTGCTAAAATTACTGCCCTCGATCTGACCTTCGCGGTGATACCTCACATGCATGGTGCAATTGCTGTTTACAGTTGACGCCAGACCGACGCTTGTGTTCGCTTTAGCGCGAGAGCAGGGGGGACAGGGGTGCTTTTTTTTTTTTTTTTTTTTGCATTTTTATCTTATTTTTAAACTGTTCCTTTCATTTTTTTTTTAAATCATTTTTATTGTTATCTCAGGGAATGTAAATATCCCCTATGATAGCAATAGGTAGTGACAGGTACTCTTTTTTGAAATTAATTGGGGTCTATTAGACCCTAGATCTCTCCTCTGCCCTCAAAGCATCTGACCACACCAAGATCGTTGTGATAAAATGCTTTCCCAATTTCCCAATGGCACTGTTTATATCCGGCGAAATCTAAGTCATAAAATGCTCGTAGCTTCCGGTTTCTTAGGCCATAGAGATGTTTGGAGCCATTCTGGTCTCTGATCAGCTCTATGGTCAGCTGGCTGAATCACCGGATGCATTCTCAGGTTCCCTGTTGAGACAGGAGAGCCAGAGAAAAACACGGAAGACGGTGGGGGGGGGCATTCCCTCCCACTGCTTGTAAAAGCAGTCTAGAGGCTAATTAGCTGCTAGGATTGCTTTTACATGAAAGCCGCCCGCTGGCTGAAAAGAATGATACCAAGATGATACCTAAGCCTGCAGGCATCATTCTCGTATAACCACTCAAAGTCGTGAATGGTGTACCTGAAGACAAAAAAATGGTTAACAATAAAACACAGTAAACGGTAAAGTATAAAAAATTGTATACCTGAAACATAAATATAAATATTATTATTATATAAAACATAATAACATTAAAACATTGCAGAATAGAATACAGTAAAAAAGAGCACAACAATAGAGAGAGAAGAGAGAGAGAGAAAGAGAGAGAGAGAGAGAGGGAGAGGGAGAGAGAGAGAGAACAGTAAAACGACAACTTTTTTTTTTATTTTATATTTTTTTTTGTGTTTTTTTTTTTTTTTACACTTTTTTTGTAACTGTAACTTTTATAACTGTAACCGATTCCAGGTTCGGGTCTCTCAAAATGCGATGGCATCTTGGGAGACCCTGTGAAAGTGTGTCCTAGTCTGTGCAATGCTGTACCCTACGCTAATACTCAACTAGTGTATGGTAGCGTTCAAAACATTCACCAATGCAAAGACCAGGATTGTCAGGACAGAAGGGACAATAATAGCGGGTGTCACACCTATATCCGCGCTTGCTGCAGACACAACATCTTTTTTGGGGGGGTTCGTTGGGTAGGGGTACTCGGGAGGACATAAAGAAAATGCCTCTCATGCAGCCGACTGCATTTGGTTGGGGATGTGAATGGGGGAAGTACGGGTGCTGCAGAAGTGGTGGGTTCCCAATTAGGATTGGCGAATGCAGCAGGAAGGGAACTATGGGCACGACGGGCCTGTTTGTCTTCTTCTTGGTGGCAGCGGGACACTACTTGTGCTTGCCACCTCACCAGCTTGAACTGCACTTATGGGACTCGCCACGTCACCAAGTGTTACTGCAGTGCTGGTTTGACTACGACCGGGGTGTACTAGGCCGCTGGCGCTTGCCTGTTCACCAAAACGCTACCAAAAAAACTGTTAGCGATCGCAGGGATCAGGCCTGACTCTGCGAACGCTGCAGTTATGCGTTTAGTGTTTTGTAAGTGACAGTGATCGATCGATACTGCACTTGGGTGGGCTGGGCTGGGCCGGGCAGAGGGGCAAAATGCAGGTGCTAGCAGGTATCTGGGCTGATCCCGCTAACACTGTGTTTTTGGGAACCCTAAACTGCTGGGGACGCTAGTATAGATCTGATCGGATCAGATATTGATCCGTTCAGATACTATACCACTAAGGGAGGTGTATGGTGCGTGCGTGGGTGTTAGCGCTACTGGCACTAACCTGATGCTGCCTGGGGCTGGTGCTTGCCAGTTCACCAAAACGCTACCAAAAAAACTGTTAGCGATTGCAGGGATCAGGCCTGACTCTGCGAACGCTGCAGTTATGCGTTTAGTGTTTTGTAAGTGACAGTGATCGATCGATACTGCACTTGGGTGGGCTGGGCCGGGCGGAGGGGCAAAACACAGGTGCTAGCAGGTATCTGGGCTGATCCCGCTAACACTGCGTTTTTGGGAACCCTAAACTGCTGGGGACGCTAGTATAGATCTGATCGGATCAGATACTATACCACTAAGGGAGGCGTATGCTGCGTGCGTGGGTGTTAGCGGTACTGGCGCTAATCTGACGCTGCCTGGGGCGACGCATATCACCGCTGGGCGATCAGGGGGCTAAACCTTTATTCCGTAATGAACGGCGGGTGCCCTGACACTATAAAAAATAAAGGAACTAACCAGCGTCACCCGTAACAGTTATACGGTGATCAGTGGTGAAAGGGTTAACTAGGGGGCAATCAAGGGGTTAAAACATTTATTAGATAGTATATGGGGGTCCCTGTCGCTATAAAACTCTGACGGCGAACCTATATATTTACCTCCCTAACTAGCGTCACCAGTGACACTAATACAGCGATCAGAAAAATGATCGCTTAGCGACACTGGCGACGGGGGGTGATCAAGGGGTTAAAACTTTATTAGGGGGTGTTAGGGGGTACCCTAGACCTAAAGGGGGACCCCCCGCCCGCGGGAAGGCAATCACGTACCAGGCACGTGATTTTGCCTGCCCGTGCCATTCTGCCACAGTATATCTGCGTGAGGCAGTCGGCAAGTGGTTAAGGTGAGAGGCTAGCACACACAGGTTGTGGATTGGAGAAGGATATCTACAAGTTATCATTTTACCTACAATTGGACTGTTTCTTGTCCCTCTCCCTTTTGTTTCACTTTTTTGCATATACTTTTTCCTAAAGAGACAATTGCATATTACCTTTAGATACTTTGGATACACTTTGGATCACTTATGCTTGTATTAATTTGTTGGCTTATAATTTTTGATACCATTGTTTTGCACATTGGGAAGTGAGAACATTATTAGCACTTTATTATGAGCACTTTATACTTAAGGATTGTTTTAGAGTTATTTAGCACTGCTTCACTATATTTTACATTTACTCATTGGTGCTGTAGAAGTTCAGCAGCTTTATATTTACCTCTTGCATTAAGCACTTTATTACTCGTATCGTATCGTTTACACTTCTAGTAGCGCATTAGTACTTCACTTTTATATTTTTTAATCTTCACCTATACTGCCCTATACTACTCAAACCTTCACCTGTACTGCTCTATACTATCCAAACCTTCACCTGTACTGTATTATACTATCCAAACCTTCACCTGTACTGCTCTATACTACCCAAACCTTCACCTATACTGCTCTATACTATGCAAACCTTCACCTATACTGCCCTATCCAAACCTTCACCTTGAAGTGGAATCAAACGGTATTTCTATATACCTGAAAAACATGGGGTGGGTGCAGCGCTGGATGTATAAAATCAAAAAATTAAAACAAGAAGAAATTAAATGAAATAAAATTACAGATATTCGGTAATGGTGAAAAGTTATGTAAATGAAAAACTAAGGCAGAGTCCCTATAGTTCCAAACAGGGAAACTGACAAAAAGCCTACCTTTAACCCAAGGACATTGTCAGACTATGGACACAAACCTTAGTGTCAGGTATGTCACAGGAGTAGGATTCTACCTGCCTTCTGGGAAGGTCAGCGGCTCAATCTCACACAAATATCTTATGGTGGATGGAGATAAAGTTGCTTTTGGTTCCTTCAGTGACAAGGACCCTATCAAACCGGGACATCCATACAGTTTCTTGGGAGACCGAATTCCCTGAGCTTGGTGAGACCGCCATTGCGGTCATCCCTGCGGGTAAGGAGACTACATACTCACCCTGGGTGTTTACCTGTTTAGAGGAATAGGACCTCATCACTCTTTTCCTTCACGGCATCATGTATAATATGTGGTTCTGCACTTGAATGGACACTTTCTATCCACTGTCACATGAATTTGGACTTTTATTTTGGATATTTTGCTTTTAGATTTTTTTATTGTATTTCTCATATGAGTGTTATTTCATATAACCCTTTGAGACCATTTTCTTGGTGCACTCTTACTTTATAGTTTATGTTACTATACATTTATATTTGCTATTTATATTATTCACCATTGTTATTTCACTTATGTGATTTATTTATTTTTTCACATGATTTGATTTATTGGATTGTTTTTTGTCAGTTTCCCTGGTTTGAGCTACAGGGACTCTGCCTTAGTTTTCCATTCACATAACTTTTCACCATTACTGAATATCTGTAATTTTATTTCATCCAATTTCTTTGTCAGTTTCTCTGTTTGGAACTATAGGGACTCTGCCTTAGTTTTTCATTTACATAACTTTTTACCATTACTGAATTCATTATCTGTAATTTTATTTCATTTAATTTCTTCTTGTTTTTTTGATTTTATACATCCAGTGCTGCACCCACCCCATGTTTTTCACTGATTTGAGTTTAGTATTTAGGACTTTTGGTGCCGGCAGCTTTTTATAAATAATTTTTTCCACTTTGCATTTTCAAGCGCAGCGTTAACCATTTGGTTTTCTTTCTAATTTCTATATACCTGACAAAACCAGCTAGGTATAATCACGGCAATTACTACACTTACAAGATCCACTCAGTACTGCAGCTTCTTTGTGAACACAAGAAGAGATGAGTCAAAGTCGATGTTCAAAGCTATCTGATTTAATTCTGGGCGGGTATACAATTTTTTATACGTTAACCAATCATTGCATAGAACATGGGAGTGATTTGATACAGGGGTGTACATTTCATATCATTACATATCATCAATACTCAAATGCCCCACCCCTTAAACATGGCTGACAATAGCAACCATAGTAACCATGCCATCTGCTTCCATGACTCATAGTTATGCCTTTGGTGTTCCTCTTTACACAGGAAAGTATCCCAGACAGCTTCTTCACCACAGAAGCTTTATATAGAAAAGTACCGAACAAAGATGCTACTGTAAGCTATACAGTGCCTTGCAAAAGTATTCACCCCCCTTGGCTTTTTACCTATTTTGTTACACTACAGCCTTTAGTTCAATGTTTTTTAATCTGAAATATATGTGATGGATCATAACACAATAGTCTAAGTTGGTGAAGTAAAATTAGAAAAATGTATACATAAAACTATTTTTCAGAAATAAAAAACTGATAATTGGCATGTGCGTATGTATTCACCCCTTTGTTATGAAGCCCATAAAAAGCTCTGGTGCAATTAATTACCTTCAGAAGTCACATAATTAGTGAAATGATGTCCACCTGTGTGCAATCTAAGTGTCACATGATCTGTCATTACAGATACACACCTTTTTGAAAGGCCCCAGAGGCTGCAACACCTAGGCAAGAGGCACCACTAACCAAACACTGCCATGAAGACCAAGGAACTATCCAAACAATTTTGGGATAATGTTGTTGAGAAGTACAAGTCAAGGTTAGGTTATAAAAAAATATCCGAATCTTTGATGATCCCTAGGAGCACCATCAAATCTATCATAACCAAATGGAAAGAACATGGCACAACAGCAAACCTGCCAAGAGACGGCCGCACACCAAAACTCACGGACCGAGTTGGGATTTATGGCAGAATGGCCAGAAGAAAGCCATTACTTTCAACAAAAAACAAAATGGCACGTTTTGAGTTTGCGAAAAGGCATGTGGGAGACTCCCAAAATGTATAGAGGAAGGTGCTCTGGTCTGATGAGACTAAAATTTAATTTTTTGGCCATCAAAGAAAACGTTATGTCTGGCGCAAACCCAACACATCACCCAAAGAACACCATCCCCACAGTGAAACATGGTGGTGGCAACATCCTGCTGTGGGGATGTTTTTCAGCAGTCGGGACTGGGAAACTGGTCAGGGTTGAGGGAAAGATGGATGGTGCTAAATACAGGGATATTCTTGAGCAAAACCTGTACCACTCTGTGTGTGATTTGAGGCTAAGACGGAGGTTCACCTTCCATCAGGACAATGACCCCAAACACATTGCTAAAGCAACACTTGAGTGGTTTAAGGGGAAACATGTAAATGTGTTGGAATGGCCTAGTCAAAGCCCAGACATCAATCCAATAGAAAATCTGTGGTCAGACATAAAGATTGCTGTTCACAAGTGCAAACCATCCAACTTGAAGGAGCTGGAGCAGTTTTGCAAGGAGGAATGGGCAAAAACCCCAGTGGTAAGATGTGGCAAGCTCAAAGAGACTTATCCAAAGCGACTTGGAGCTTTGATAGCTGCAAAAGGTGGCTCTACAAAGTATTGAATTTAGGGGGGTGAATAGTTATGCACATTGACTTTTTCTGTTATTTTGTCCTATTTGTTGCTTGTTTCACAATTAAAAAAAAAAAAAAAAAATCTTCAAAGCTGTGGGTATGTTCCGTAAATTAAATGATGCAAATCCTCAAACAAGCCATGTTAATTCCAGGTTGTGAGGCAACTAAACATGAAAAATGCCAAGGGGGGTGAATACTTTTGCAAGGCACTGTATTTTCTCAAATGTGTGCTTTATAGAGAACCTTTTATTAACTAGTTGACTTTAACTAGAGTCTGAATATACAAGTTAAGATATATGAATCCAAAATGGAGTCACTTCTGTTGAGTCATATTACTACAATCCCCTCTTTCAGACACGAAGGTCACGAAAGTGACGAAGGTGACTGACTTCTCTGCATTGTGACACACACATAACAAACTCAAAGCAGGCACACAGAAAAAATGCCAGAAGCAAAATCACTATAATACACACAACAATATCCTTGATCCAGGAAAATACTCCATTGAAACCAAACCATTCCACGTTACCCATGGGATTGCCGAGTAATTATTTATTTATTTATTTTCTTTTAATTCTTCAGAAAAAACAATAACTGGTTATTTGAGATAGTCCCCATTCTCTCTTCCGTTAGACCTGCTTCTCTTGTATGCCCAGACAACATACTTTACTAAGAAGAAAAACCTCTACATATTTGAAGACGCAAAAGGAGAAAGTAAGAAGCCCCATGAGGGAAAGAATTCCTAAAAAAAAAGATAGAAAGAGAGAAGAAGAAGAAAAAAAAAAAACAACACTGATAGGGGAGAGGGAGTCGGAGTTGGAGGGGAGAAGTACCGAGGAAAAGGTGAGTTTACTATACCATCATCCACGGAAGTGAGGTCACCCCCAAGGCCCCACACTCCTCTCTTTTTCAAATTCTCTCAGGAGCAAAGAGGGAACTCCCTTCCTCCGAGAATTTAAATGTATTCCATTGGCCCCAAGGTTCTAAATATGTCTCCTTTCGATTTTGCGCCGATAATAACAAATCCTCCATCCTATTAACCTCTTCAATTCGTGTGACCCATGTAAGAATTGTGGGAGGGTACGTATCTCTCCACTGCCGTACGATACATGATCTAGCCGCGTTAATAAGATGGTGCAAAATTAATTTACTATATTTTTCCCCCGGTATGTTTGAGACATGTAACAAAAATAGGGCTGGATCTTCTGGGAGGTTATATTCAGTAAATTTTTGTGCTATCCGCCGTATCTCCCTCCAGAAGTACTCCAGTTTTGGGCAGGACCAAAGAACGTGGAGCAGAGTCCCTCTTTCCTCCTGACACCTCCAACATTGGTCCGGGATCTCCGGAAGGAATTTATTAAGTAATGAGGGTGTACGCTACCATCTTGTCATTATTTAAAATTAGTTTCTTGAATTCTTGTGGATATTGAAGATTTCAATGCAAGATTTACTATCTGCCTATGTTGTGCCTGGGTGAATGTCCTGTCTAATGTCATTTCCCACTTCCTTATATATGGAGGGACATAATCCTCTTAGGGGGCAACCAGTAGTGCATACATTTGCGAGATTAGGTGAGAGCAAGGCCCCGTCCCCTCACATAGTTGTTCTAAGGGTGTCAATGTTCGTTGAAATCTGTCTGGAGGTGGGAGAGTGCTAAGGAAATGTCGCAACTGGGCTCCACTCCAGAAATCAAGACAGAAACGGTCGTTGGATGAGGTTAGTTCAGGTAATGAGGGCCATGTCCCGGTCGCTATTTGTATAAAATGTGAGGCCTGAAAACACTGTGAGTCTGAAAGTTTCCTGAAGGGTCCCTCCTGTAGTCCCAGAGGGAAACGAGGATTCCCTACAATAGGGTTTAGGGGGGAGTTGACAGATGGTAATAAAGTGGTGGAACATATTCGGGAGCAAATACACAGGGTAGGGCCCAAGGTTGGGTGCTTTTTGAGAGCTGAACTCAGGTCTCTAAACTGCACGACGCAATGGGACCTCACACTGTAATTGCTCGATTTTTGGCCATATTTTAAAGCTTGCATGCCTACACCAGTCTACTAGTCGCGTCATATGAGTCGCCTGATAATATTTCTGCATATCGGGTACCGCTACCCCCCATATTGTTTAGGCATTGTCATTAAACGGCGTTGAATTCTGGGCCTTTTATGGGCCCAAATGAATTCGGTTATCATCTTATTAGTCTGTTTAAAGAATTCTGGGGGTATATGAATGGGTAGAATTTGAAAAAGATAGGAAAATTTAGACAATACTGACATTTTTATTATGTTACATCTACCGAACCAAGAGAAAAGGCCCTGATGCCATTTAGAGAGTAAGACTTTCACTCTACTCAGTAGAGGTGGGAAATTCAACTCAAAGGTTTGGTCCAATTTAGGCGGAATCAACGTGCCCAGGTATTTGATGCCAGGTCCATCTAAATTTAAAATTCATTTTTAAAGCGTTAATTTGAGTCGTAGTCATAGATACATCCATTGCCTCTGACTTGGACATATTAAATTTTTAAATTGGACAGTGTACCATATTGGTCCAATCCTCTTAGTAGGTTCGGCATAGATATAACAGGTTTAGTAAGGCAGAATAAAAGATCATCTGCATATGCGGATACTTTATGATGTAAATCTTCGGTTATTAACCCCCTAATATCCGGGTTTTGCCTGACCTTACAAAGAAGTGGCTCTAAGGTGATAGCAAAAAGGAGTGGTGATAAAGGGCACCCTTGGCGGGTGCCGTTAGAGATAGAAAAAGGTTCAGATAGAACTCCATTTGCTTTTATTTGTGCCTCTGACCTTGTGTATATGCTCAAGATCCACCCTACCATCCTCTCCCCTACACCCACATATCGTAGGACTGAGAACATAAAAGACCAACTGACCCGGTCGAATGCCTTTTCGGCATCCATTCCCAGGAACACAGTGGATGCTTTAGAATGACTGGCTACGTGGACTAAATTCAAAATTTTAATGGTATTATCACAGGCCTCCCGCGTTGGAATGAAGCCTACCTGGTCTGGGTGTACTAATGCAGTCAAATGTGGTTGTATACGTGTGGCTAATATTTTGTAAATAACTTAAGATCTACATTCAATAATGAAATGGGGCGATAGCTGCCACATATTGATGGGTCCTTATCCTCCTTCGGAATAACGGTGATATGTGCTTTCAGGGTTTCTGGAGTAAATCCTGTCCCGTGTCCCATTGCATTAAATGTTTGTACCATCTGCTTACCCAACTGAGGGAAAGATGTCTGGTAGTATTTATGTATAAAGCCATCCGGACCCGGAGCTTTCCCAGGTTTGGATGTCCTGATGGCCTCTTGCAATTCTTCTAAGGTAATAGCAATGTCCAACTCTTCTCGAATCTGTTCTGTCAATTGAGAAATACCTGAAGAGGAAATATATTCCTCCATGATATTTTAAGGTTATGATCTGGTAGGCAAATTATATAAAGATTGGTAAAATCTACGGAAGGTCAAGACAATCTGGGAGGGAAGGTGTACTTTTCTACCTTCGGGGTCCACTAAGTGGGGGACATAGGATTGAGTCCTCTGTTCCTGTAAAGCTCTAGCCAGTGAACGGCCGCATTTGTCTCCTGTTTCATAATAATATTTCCGGCATCTCTGAAGTGCTGCCTTAGCTCTATGTTGGAGTAACTCTGTCACTTGTCTACGCAATTTAAGGAGTTCTGTCTCCCCCGTACACCTCGTGTTCTGTTTATGTTGGGTCTCTAACATCTTTATATCTGTCAGTAATTGGGTCAATTGGGCCTCCCTTTTCTTTTTTATTCTGGAACCATGCTTAATAACTACCCCTCTTATTACCGTTTTGTGCGCTTCCCAGATTGTCCCTGCATCTGTCTCCTCTACAGTATTATATTGAAAATAAAACTGCAATTCCTTAATAACGTCCTCTACCACCATCTTATCTTCCATCAAACTCTCATTCAATCGCCACTGTTTCCTCTTGTCAGAGGAATACTCATTCATAGTTAATGTCAGTGAGACCGGGGCATGGTCTGACCATGTAATACTCCCTATAGCCACCTCTTTAACCGCCGTTAACATACTCTGTAGAGTGAAAAATAAGTCAATTCTAGAATATGCTTTATTTGGCACTGAATAGAAGGTGTAGTCTCTTGTTGGGATGATACGCTCTTCATGCGTCAGTAAGTTGGTAATTATGCAATATTTGTAAGACTCGTTTACGTAGACCTGCAGCTACCGAGGAGCTTCCCCCTGATGTATCCATCTTCGGGTCTAGGGGAAGATTAAAATCACCCCCCAAGATAAGTTTACCGTCAGTAAATTTCATCAGCTTATTAATAGTAGCACAGATAAATTGATCTTGATTATTACTGGGGGCATATATCGTGGCCAAAGTCACTTTTATGCCACCCATCGTCCCTTGTGAGGAACAGAAATCTGCCCTCTATATCTGTTTTTTGTCTAATAATGTCCAGGAAATTTGTCTTGAAACCAATATAGAGACCCCTCTTGATTTAGCTGCCCTATTAAATGCATGATATGCATAGGGGTAGAAGTTACTCTTAAGAATTGGTACCTTACCCTCTCTGAAATGGGTTTCCTGAATGTACTGAGTATGAGCATTTCAAATCTTGCATTAAAATCTTCCTTTTCTCCGGTACATTAAGTCCTTTCGCGTTTGGAGAAGTGACCTTTAAAGCCTCCATCCCCCCTACCAAAAAGCAACAGAAAAAAAAAAAAGAGAGAAAGAAAAAGGAACAATACGAAAAAAAAAAGAACAAAAGGGGTTCTAACAACCCTAATGTATTAAGTGGGGTTTACTCCCCCCGTATCTCCCTCCGACAGATGAAGGGATAAAAGAATATCTTTCTTAACGCACTCAACTCCCTCTACCCTAAGTGAGTACTAACCTACTATGGGGGATTGAGCTCCCGGACCTCCCTCCCGCTCCTGCTCCATATATCATCGCCTCAATATGTGTTTATATCTCTAAATCAATACCTATTCATTTATTCTCTGTACATTTATATTCTCAACTGTTCCATATTATCAATTTCTTGCCCATTGCTCTATTTCATATGATCTTCATGAAAGTAAAACTTTTATCAACATACCGCCCTCAAAGGAAGAGGGTCCGGGGAGAAGCTTTCCCCTCCATCGCTGCAATATGTCATGGGGTATAGTGCCCTATAGTGTCCCCCACCCTCGTCTCCCCTTTCCCTATCTCCCTACCCCTCCCTGTCTACTTCCGCAGGGATATATGTCAACTGCATAATAACCCCCCCCCTAAAAAAAAAAAAAAAAAGGCACACCAACCCCCCCCCACACACACACACACACACACTCTCACCTTCCCCTATGCTATACCCCTTCAGCCTATACCTCTCCCTAACACATTCCTGCTACTCTCTAATGTCACTTCTCAGGCCCTTCTTCTATTATCCTACTCTATTATTTGCTAGCTTCTGCTCTTTTAGCCTTCCCCTGCCAATTCCATGCAACCTCCCCTTTGTGTCTATTTATAAATCTATAAATTAAGTAGGTGACTATGAAATAAAAACCTTTCCTTTAGTGATTATCTTTATTATTGTTCTCTTGTACATACAATTGCAATAAAAAGTATGTGAACCCTTTTGGAATTATATGGATTTCTGCACAAATTGGTCATAAAATGTGATCTGATCTTCATCCAAGTCACAACAATAGACAATCACAGTCTGCTTAAACTAATGACACACAAAGAATTAAATGTTACCATGTTTTTATTGAACACACCATGTAAACATTCACAGTGCAAGTGAAAAAAGCATGTGAACCCCTGGACTAATGAGATCTCCAAGAGCTAATTGGAGTGAGGTGTCAGCCAACTGGAGTCCAATCAATGATATGAGATTGGAGGTGTTGGTTACAGCTGCCCTGCCCTATAAAAAACACACACCAGTTCTGGGTTTGCTTTTCAAAAGAAGCATTGCCTGACGTGAATGATGCCTCGCACAAAAGAGCTCTCAGAAGACCTACGATTAAGAATTGTTGACTTGCATAAAGCCGGAAAGGGTTATAAAAGTATCTCCAAAAGCCTTGCTGTTCATCAGTCCACGGTAAGACAAATTGTCTATAAATGGAGAAAGTTCAGCACTGCTGCTACTCTCCCTAGGAGTGGGTGTCCTGTAAAGATGACTGCAAGAGCACAGCGCAGACTGCTAAATGAGGTGAAGAAAAATCCTAGAGTGTCAGCTAAAGACTTGCAAAAGTCTCTGGCATATGCTAACATCCCTGTTAGCGAATCTACGATACGTAAAACACTAAACAAGAATGGATTTCATTGGAGGATACCACAGAGGAAGCCACTGCTGTCCAAAAAATACATTGCTGCACGTTTACAGTTTGCACAAGAGCACCTGGATGTTCCACAGTAGTACTGGCAAAATATTCTGTGGACAGATGAAACCAAAGTTGAATTGTTTGGAAGAAACACACAACACTATGTGTGGAGAAAAAGAGGCACAGCATACCAACGTCAAAACCTCATCCCAACTGTGAAGTATGGTGGTGGGGGCATCATGGTTTGGGGCTGCTTTGCTGCGTCAGGGTCTTGAATGGATTGCTATCATTTTGCATTTTGCAGGAGAACTTAAGGTCATCTGTCCACCAGATGAAGCTCAACAGAAGATGGGTGTTGCAACAGGACAACGACCCAAAGCATAGAAGTAAATCAACAACAGAATGGCTTAAACAGAAGAAAATATATGGGCGGCACAGTGGTGTAGTGGGTAGCACTCTCGCCTAGCAGTAAGAAGGGTTACTGGTTCGAATCCCAACCATGACACTACCTGCCTGGAGTTTGCATGTTCTCCCTGTGCCTGCGTGGGTTTCCTCCGGGTACTCCGGTTTCCTCCCACACTCCAAAGACATGTTGGTAGGTTAATTGGATCCTGTCTAAATTGTCCCTAGTATGTATGAATGTGAGTTAGGGACCTTAGATTGTAAGCTCCTTGAGGGTAGGGACTGATGTGAATGTACAATGTATATGTAAAGCGCTGCGTAAATTGACGGCACTATATAAGTACCTGAAATAAATAAAATAAATAAATACGCCTTCTGGAGTTACCCAGTCAGAGTCCTGACCTCAACCCGATTGAGATGCTGTGGCATGACCTCAAGAAAGCGATTCACACCAGACATCCCAAGAATATTGCTGAACTAAAACAGTTCTGTAAGGAAGAATGGTCAAGAATCACTCCTGACTGTTGTGCACGTCTGATCTGCAACTACAGGAAACGTTTGGTTGAAGTTATTGCTGCCAAAGGAGGTTCAACCAGTTATTAAATCCAAGGGTTCACATACTTTTTCCACCTGCACTGTGAATGTTTACATGGTGTGTTCAATTAAAACATGGTAACATTTAATTCTTTGTGTGTTATTAGTTTAAGCAGACTGTGATTGTCTATTGTTGTGGCTTAGATGAAGATCAGATCACATTTTATGACCAATTTGTGCAGAAATCCATATCATTCCAAAAGGATTCACATACTTTTTATTGCAACTGTATGTGTTGTGTTCCTTTGTGTCTTATGCCCCGTACACACGGTCGGACTTTGTTGGGACATTCCGACAACAAAATCCTAGGATTTTTTCCGACGGATGTTGGCTCAAACTAGTTTTGCCTACACACGGTCGCACAAAGTTGTCGGAATTTCCGATCGCCAACAACGCGGTGACGTACACCACGTACGACGAGACTAGAAAAGGCCGGTTCAGAACCAAGCGTGGCACCCTTTGTGCTCCTTTTGCTAATCTCGTGTTAGTAAAAGTTTGGTGAGAGACGATTCGCGCTTTTTCAGACTCGTGGCTTTCAGATCGTTTTCTGCCATTCAGTTTGTGCTTGTGGGTTTGTATCTGCTCTTCAGTGCGTGCAGTCATTTCGTATCAGAGTTTTCTGTGTGATCTTGCCTGCTCGTTGCTGTTTTTCAGGTCGCTCTTCACAGGCCTTGCTGTTCTTCAGTGCGTTCTGTTACTTCGTTCTGAGCAGCCGACCGTTTTCTAGCCATGTTTCGTATGCGTACTTCTCGTACAGTTCGTGCTGTGCGGGGGCTTGGTGTTGGGGTCCTGACCTTGACACAAGTCCAGTCCATGAACAGGGTGGGGGGGAGTTCATGGACCAAGAATTGGTTGCTTCAGCGTGACCAGTTCTGTCATATGCCTTTGCTCCGTGAGAATAATCCTGATGATTTCTGGAACTTTCTCCGGATGACGGACCCCGTGTTTCACCGTCTGTTGGCTTCGCTGACCCCCTATATCAGCAGGCAGGATACCTGCATGAGGCAAGCCATCACTCTGGAGCAGAGGTTGGTCGCTACCCTGCGGTATTTGGCCACAGGGAGAAGCCTGCAGGACTAGAAGTTCTCGACAGGCATCTCCCCCCAGGCTCTTCTTTGTGGACATTTACTGCTTGTGTTTGTTTTAGCTGACCCTGACAGAAATGTGTGGAGTCCAGAAAATGTCATGATTGTGTAACCTTATACAAAGCACTGTTGGCTGTTATTTACTAAATGCAAAGACACTTTTCACTACAAGTGCACTTGCAACTGCACTGAAACAGCACTTGTAGTGCAAAGTGGATTTCCCCTTAGGAAATAACCCCCATTTTCTCCTAAAACAACAATTACATCACCCCAAAAGTGTTGTAGTGTTGAGACAATAATCCACACATTCTTGATGAACAATCTTTTTAATACCTGCACAATCACATGTGCATTTACCAAAGGTTTTTCTGACAAACCAACATGTTTGTTGTATAACAATTTTTGTGGTGGCATTATCCAAAATCAAAATGTGCATTTTATAGAAAACAGGCCTGTGTAAAACCAACAAGAAAGACACAAATCTTGATCTTACAAAGTTCACATTTGGTAGAACTGGAAGGCAATATCAGACATGAGTATTTAGGAACTGTGTTTGATATTGCATTCAGATGGGGGGAAATCACCCCAGGAAAAGCCAAATTTGGAAGATGCACACAAATTTCCCAATGTCAACATGTGCTATCTGCCATCACGGGGGATCAAGGGACGTGTTTCAGGGGAGAAAGCCCTTCCTCACCGCTACTTTATAATTGAGGAAGGTGTTGCACCCCCAAAACGCATCCATTGATCTCCCGTGATGGCAGATACATGTTGGCACACTGTGTGCATCCTCCAAATTTGGCTTTGGGAAAAATCACAAAAACATTTCGCACATTGTAGCAGACAAAAGAAGAAAGTGATTTGGAGGGGCTTTAAACTCGCCCCAAAACATCAATGATGTTTTTATATTTTGGAATAACATCATTGATGTTTTGCTTGATGTTTTCCAATTGTAAATTACACCCCATGATCTCCCCGATCAGGATCTGGGCACTTTCGGATGTGAAAGGATCTGGATCCACAACCTCACGATCACCTAAAAAGAGAGGAACCCAAAATAAATTAGTTTTAAAAAAAATGCCGCAATCCATCTCTTATCTGAGCCTGTGGTCGCAGACACTCACCTGTTGTGGTGACTACTTCCACCACGTCTTCTTCCTCTTGCTCATCTTGTGTTGGGTGGATTTCCCCTTCTTCCAGAGGGGGGGGGCTCTGGTCTCCTCGGATGAGGGGTGTCCTCCGAGTCTTTTCTCCCCTATGTAAAACAAAAATGGTATAATTAGCACACAGATATTTGAGGTCAGAACTATAAAGATGAAACATTGCTTGGAAGTGGGGTACAATTGTCTATTTTAGCCGAGTTCCAAGATGTAGCTTTTTTAGTGCCCTTTGTCAAGCTGCAATACTTTACCTGTTTGGTAAAAGCTTCACAGATGTAGCCCCCCCTATAGTATACACTGGAGCACCTGTGTGGCCCCCCTAATAAAAATGGTGTTCTGGTGTCCCACACTAGTGCTTCAGTGTCCAGATGTGAAAACAGCTGCTCAGTGTCCTCTCCTTACACACAATCTAGTTTGCATTTCATTCTAGTAACAAAGCCATCTACACAACACAATTCTTTGAAGACAAGTATAGGGCGTCAAAATGGTGGCCAAATGCATATGGCCTAAACAATGGTATTTTATCGCCTGAAATAACAATGTGTGATCCGAACGAATAATGTGCCCATGAACATGAAAGTTGCCATTTTAAACTGTACAACAGTTCCTAAAAGCACATGGAGCAGCACGAACGTAATAAACACAAAAAGAATAGGAACACAGCACAAATACTTACTTTTTTGCAGCACTCTCCGGATCTTTCTGTACTGCTCATGTTCTCGTAATTTCAGGTCCGACCACCGCTTCCTGAGCTGATCTTTCGATCGTCGTACCCCGAATTTCCGGTGCAGACTCCTGACCACTTTCACCATGATCTTGGCCTTTCGGACATTGTGGTTGGGGTAAGGCCCATACTTTCCATCATAGTCGGCCTTCTTCAGGATGTCCACCATCTCCAACATCTCCCCAAAGGACATATTTGAGTCCTTTAATCTCCTTCTGGATCGGGACGTTTCAGGCTCCAGCCTTTCCTCCTCCTCCTCCTCCTCCTCGTTGCTGTACTTAGCACTATCCTGCTGTCTCTCCGCCATGTGCTCTTCCTCCACTGCGCCGAACGAAAAGGGGCGGGGAATAGACTAGAAAGAACGTCAGGGGCGGGCGGAGTTATACGCATGCGCAGTGTGTATAAATCGTAACGCGCGCGTCTTACGTACGATCTGTGAGCGGAGGAAGGAGCATCGGAGACGCCGATCGTGCTAACGAAGGTAGGATCTAAACTTGGGCCTATACTGCTTCGAAATGGAAGCCTATATTGTAACAAGATTAGGGGAGTTTGGCCTGACATTAGGCTTTGTCTTGTGTTGTGTCTTACAGAGAAAATGGATGGGTTCAACGACCACAATTTCCTGCCCCTGTTCATAGACAAGTACAGGGAGCTGCCCTGTCTGTGGCAGGTGAGACACCCCCACTATAACCATAAACAAAAGAGGCAGGCAGCGCTGGAGAAACTGCTGGAGTTGGTGAAGCCGGTGGTCCCCACAGCAACCATCCCTTATTTAAAAGCTAAAATTGGTGGCCTGAGGAGCACATATCTTAGGGAGCGCAAGAAGTTCACGGATTCCCAGAGGTCCGGAGCTGCAGCAGATGACGTTTCTGTCCCCAGGCTGTGGTACTATGAGAGACTGCGATTTCTGTCAGACCACACTGAAGTCAGGGAATCCCTCTCCACTCTTCCTTCCACGCTTCCTTCCATCCCAGCTGAGGCTTCCGATGTCCAACCTGGGCCTTCCAGCCAGGAAGAAGTGGAGGAGCCCAGCTGGAGTCAGGTATAGAATTCTTCTACAGATTTCTGGTCAATAAATAAATGATGTTTATTAGATGTTATTATTGATCACTAATTGCTGATTAAAAAAAGTGCTTTACATATCAATAGACAGTAGTGGGCACCCAAAATTGGGACAAGAATGAAAACTGCTGGGCTCAGAAGGATAGTCTGTTATATTTGTTAACATTCAATTTGCAGCAGTCAGGAGGTGAAAATTGTGTGTGATTGATGAATAAAAAACTAAAACTATGTCCCTTTTTCATACACAGGAAGACCTCAGCCAGGAGGAGGCTGTGGAATGTGGCAGTCAGGAGGAGGCGGGGATTATTAGTGTCAGCCAGGAGGAGGCGGGGATTAGTGGCAGCCAGGAGGAGGCGGGGCTAAGTGTCAGCCAAGAGAAGCCAGGGACAAGTCGCAGCCTGACTGAGTCTCAGGTCCCTCCCCTCCGCCTGCCATATAAACGAGCCAGGAAGGCCACTCCGAGTCCCGTGCAGGATTCAGCGTACAGGCTGATCCAGGAGGCTTCGGCGTCCCTCCGAGCCTTCCCCAGTCCTGAAGAGGCCTTTGCCTGCATGGCTGCCACAAAATTGCAGGGCATGCAGGAGGGTCAACGCAAGATCTCTGAGGACCTGATTTATAAAGTCCTTCATAAGGGGTTGAGTGGGGAACTGACACACAAGACGGATGTCATTGAGAGGGACGATCCTCCTCCTCCTCCTCCTCCTGCTGCCACAACTCCACCACCACAGCCAAAGCCTGTAAGGAAGCGTGGAAAGAAGACCAAAGAGTGATGACCCTGGGTTCAGTATGGTCTGACAGAAGATGCAGTCTCTCGTATGACCACAGCCTGGGGACACAGATGTCATCTGCTGCTTTCCGGATCTCTGGGACTTCTGGACCAGACTGCCCTCCCTTAGATAAGGACTCCTCAGGCCACCAATTTTGCTTTTAAATAATTGATGTGTGCCCTGGGGGTCCAAGGCTTCGCCCACTTCTGCAGTTTCTCCAGCGTTGCCTCCCTCTTTGTTTATAGTTGTGAGCCCTTAATAAAATTTTTTTAGGGAAATTCTACTCTCCTATGTGTGTTTTCATCCAAAAAGGACAGTTTGTTGGTGAGGATTCAGGTACATTTCTAAAGTACAATGTGAAATTAACAAGGACAACAACACCAAACAATCTCCTACAGATTAAATAGAACAACATATTAGTGGTGTTGTGGGAACTTGTCACCAAAAACACACACAAACATTTTCGGGAGTACAAATCAAAATCACCAAAAAAAAAAAAAAAATAAAAAAGAGAAACACAAAAAAAGAATCTACATTAAAGTCCAAAAATAAAAAAAAATTTTGTTGTCAGATGTGAGAAATCTAAAAATAATTGAGGGAATCCCGATAAATAGTAACAAAATAAGTTTGTGAGAAGTGTGTGTGAATATGAGCATCAAAACTACTTAATTCTTGTCACATTATAAAGAAGAAGAGAGTGCGCTGTATTAAACCATTTTGAACATTGCAGCGTGACGAAAGTGCTGTATCCATTCCGAACGCTACGTTTCCCAGAACGAGCTGTCCCGTGTCGGAATTTCTTCTGAGCATGCGTGGCACTTTGTGCGTCGGAACAGGCCACACACGGTCGGAATTGACGCGATCGGATTTTGTTGTCTGAAAATTTTATCTCCTGCTGTCCAACTTTGTGTGTCGGAAAATCCGATGGAAAATGTCCAATGGAGCCCACACACGGTCGGATTTTCCGACAACACGCTCCGATCGGACAATGTCCATCGGAAAATCCGACCGTGTGTACGGGGCATTAGTGTTAAACAGTGTCGGCTCTATCAAGTCTGTGTTACTAATTCCCTTTTATCTAATCTTCAAACACCAAAACTGAAAAATAAAACAACCCCACAGGGGGTCTAGTGCAAGAAAAAAAAAAAAAGAAAGAAAAAAAAAACAGGGGGTCAAATACAAAAAAAACCCACAGGGGGTCTAGTGAAAAAAGCCCACAAGGGGTCTAGTGCAAAAAAAGAGAAAAAAAAGTGAAAAAACCCACAGGGGGTCTAGTGAAAAAAAACCCACAGGGGGTCTAGTGCGAAAAAAGAAAAAGAAAAAAAAGTGAAAAAACCCACAGGGGGTCTAGTGCAACAAACAAAAAAACCCCACAGGGGGTCTAGTGAAAAAACCCACAGGGGGTCTAGTGCAAAAAAAAGAAAAAGGAAAAAAAGTGAGAAAAAAAAACACAGGGGGTCACGTACAAAAAAAACCCACAGGGGTCTAGTGAAAAAACCCACAGGAGGTCAAATGTAAAAAAAGAAAAAAAAAAAAGTGAAAAAAAAACTCACAGGGGGTCTAGTGCAAAAAAAAAAAACCACAGGGGGTCTAGTACAAAGCAAAAAAAAAAACCACAAACAAAAAAAAAAATAAATGAATAAAACCCCACAGGGGGTCTAGTGGAAAAAAAAGGGGTGCAATACTCCGTGTATATGTGTGTAGCTTGTGTTGTCTTGTACAGCCCCCTCTACTCCCTACCCCTTTACCCCCTCTACTCCCCCCCCTTCCCTCTAGTGCACCCCAGATCCTCTATTCAACCATCATAACACCTTTCTTATCGTCAACAAAAGAAGTTGGATACAAATTGAAACAACAAAAAACATTTCCATCTAGGCTTATAACATAAATCCAAATATTCAGTTCAATACCCCTATTAGAGGAAAGAAAGAAGGGTGTGGCATATACTTATATATTAATAAACCGAGGTTCTAATATCCCCTTCCTCTTCCTTCCCAGTGAAGGTGTGGTGATCCTTATGCTATCTCGTGCAATCCCTCTTACCCCCTACCCCTTTACCCCCCCCCCCCACCAGCACATCCCAGATCCTCTATATATCCACCATATCACCTTTCTTGTCATCAATACATTAGAATAATAAAGTAATACAAATTCAAAACAAAAACATTTCCAGCCCGACTTATAATTCTCACAAGTCCCAAAGTTCAGTTCAATACATCTGCTGGAGAAAAGAAGGAATTGGCATATACTTATGTGTATACTTATATATAAAATTAAAAAGAAAAAAAACCCCAAGGATCCGTATGACTCCCTCCCCCTCCGACGTCAAAAAGGGGGAGGGGGAGGGAGATCCCCCAATGGGCAGAAAAGGGAATGGTGAGGGAGATGGGACCACCCAGTACCCCCCCCCCCGCACAAACAAAAAAACCCCACAGGGGGTCTAGTGCAAGAAAAACCCAAAAAACAGCCCCCCTGGCCCGTGTGTCCCAACTCTGTGCCCCCCCCCCCCGTTTCATTCTTCCAGCTTCTCCTCAGAATCTCCCCTCCATTATATTCACAGTTCTACTTTCCTGTTTATGATACTATGTTCTCCCTATTTTCTGGGCACTCTTGGGACCAACTGCAACCAGTCTGGAACCTCAAATGGATCAACACCCAGAAACGAAAAAAGGTCTGATAAGTCTGCTCTGGAATGCAACCAGAAAGAAGATAGAGTGCCCTTTTTTATCAGCACTGAAATTGGGAACCTCCACCGATATGTCCCACCCCAGTCTCGTACCCTCTCTAATACTGAGCGTAGTAGGGCTCTGTGCTCCAATGTAGCTCTTGATAGGTCTGGTAGAATTTTAACCTTGCCCCCCTTAAAGTCTATTGCTCCTGTCTACTAGGCTTTCCGCAAAATGGCCTCCCTATGTGCGAAATAATGCAAACGACACACCACGTCACGGGGGGCGATTAATGTCCTTGGACTTTGGGCCTAATGCTCTATGAACTCTATCAAGTTCCAAATTTAAAGGCATAGCGTCTTTTAGTATATTTTCAAAAATAGATTTTACCATGTCCTGCAGGTTTTCCTGGTCTGATGCCTCTGGGATTCCTCGCAGGCGCACATTGTTGCGTCTACTCCGATCTTCGAGGTCCTCCAACTGTAGCTGTAGCGCCACTGAGGTCTCTTTTTGGGTGTAACTATCTCTCTCCAGTATGCTCACTCGCTGTTCCAGGCTTTGATATGCACTCTCCCCATCCGTCACGCGCTCCGCTAGTATTTGTAGTTCACTCCGGACCAGCTCCAGCTCCTTATGGTGTGCATCCTCCACTTTTCCAATAAGGGTTTCTATGTCTGCCCGTGTATAAGTGTCTTTAGGTTCTTAATTTTTAACCCCGCTGCTTCCTTCTCCCCAGGTAGGGGGATCATAGGTGTAGCCCCCGCTACCGCAGCCAATGTTCTGGGGCTCTGTGGGATAGTCTGTAGCGCTTCCACGCTAGTTCTCACCGTCATCTGTCCTTGGACTGGCTGCATAGGTGTACTCTCCCTAGTCTGCAGCAGCACGTCTGCCTTCCCTCTCTCACTTCCGGGTTCAAGTCCCGCACCCTGTACCGTGGGGAAGTAGCGGTGGATCTCTGGCTGCAACTCCCCCTCTCTGGGAAACCGGACCAGCTGGGCTGCTTTGCGTGCGGTTCTCATCTCCCTCTGTCTCCCCGAGTTCATACCGCTGTAGTCTCACCAAGAGATAGCTTTGAGGTCCCACCAGACTAATCCTGAAACACTGCTAGCATGTCAGTCAGTTAATCAGCAGGCTGGGGCCGGGAGCCTGTGTCTCTCACTCCCTCACCTGGCCATGTGCAGACCATGCCCCCCCCCCCCCCCCGAGTAATTATTTAGCCTTTTCATCATGTCAATACCCCCTTTGGTTCCTGAGGGGAACCATGCCCAGGTAATGTCCTTTTTTAAAAACAATGACCTGGCATAATGGTGTTTGAGGGGGCATTTAGGATGAACACCAGTCTTGAGCAAGTGACGTTCCTCACTGTTCCCGAGAATTCCCATTATCGAAACCAATAAGGCCAAGTAACACCATCCCTTGGGATCACTCAGAATCCATGGATGGCATGTTCTTCCACAACAAATTTGCGTGCTGTTTCCCAAGGCCAGAGGATGTCTGCTAAGTACCCATTGGGTACCTTCAGAGAATCCTGCAAAGGCAAGCTGTGATAGTAGCCTAGCCATCTCAATATGGGGGTCAGAGGCATGCATAAAGGTATTTATAGTGTGATGTAGGGCACAATCCGAGGTGTCAAACACTGTGGAGTCCCCTCAGACTTTGTTGAATACACATCCCCTCTATGTCTAATGAGTGTATTACTAGTGGTGTTGTCGGGTGGGCCACATATAACCTTAAGGCCCCCCCAGAACACAGAGGCTGGTGGATGACATGTGAACCAATACATATATAGTACAGTGCTCATGCCAGCATCCCTCCAAACATTATCCAACAGCTGCAGATTCAAGCCATTCTACACACTGAAGTGGTCGAGCACGTCCTGGGCAACCTACAACAACAATCCCAATATGCCCCCAACCCTCATCCGGACCACCTTCTAAACATGCAAAAATAGTAATCTCAGCTGCATAGCAATTGTCCATGGCATGCAAAAGGGGAGGAAGGGGCGTGACAGTCCATAAAAACAAGTGGGAGGGGCATGACAGCCTTTAGGCCAAATAAAAATAGTCCCCAAAAAAAAACACAAAAAGAAAAGTCTCATGGATAGCTTCTGAATGTCCATTAAATTCGCAAAAAAAAGGAAGGAAAAAGAAATGTCCACATTATAACTCTCATTCTCCTCAACCCTTCCCAAAACCTTTTGGTTCAATTCTGTGATCATTCATATGTACAGACATGAATTCTCTACCCCAAAACACTGCCTCTTTGTAAGGACAGAACTTGATATCCACAGACAAGCTGGAACTGATGCGTTGGGCTAGACCTGGGTCTTCAGGCTGGCCTCTGGATCTCTCTCATGTGATGCTCACTAGAATTTCGTACCCCGGGTTTGCGTCATTTGGCTCCCCCTCAAGGTGTCATTCCCAAGAACACTTTCCAGCAGGAGTCCGCCTTTAATCATCTAAGCACTTCCTATGGTATTTGAACAACAAAGATGAACAACGAAGATTTCCATGTAAAATCTGTAGTCATCTCTTCATCCGGATAGGGTATAGGGCAGGGTATGAATGGGGTGTAGGGTATGACTGGGGTGGGCATTTCTTCATGTGTATGGGGCTGTGGGTAAATGCTGGCTGGGGCAGATACTCATCATCTGACATGAGTAATCACAGGATCTACCTGATCAATTCAGGCCTTAACCATTGGAGGTATTAAAAACAATATTCTTCATTGACTCAAACATAAGTAAAGCATGCAGGAATGAAAATGTTTCTCAGCAAAGGTCTTCATTATATAGATTCAATATTTTTTTAACTAAACATTTTTCCAAATTCAGTATTACAGCAGAACTTCAACAAAACTTAAACTTTCTTCTATTCCCGGGACCCAAGTGGACCCGAGGGACTTAGGACAGAATATTTTACCCAAACATATATTCTGACTCAGAAGTCTCCTAACTTTGCAAATATGTCTGATCATCAGCAACAAACAAAACATTGATGGATAAACATTACATCATCAACACTTCATGATTGAAACTCTGGGAATTCAAAAGGTAAATATCCAGAATAGTCATTCTGATTGCTTATTTCAAAGAAATCCTTCCCATCACATCCTTGTACCCCATGGACTCAATATATATAGCAACATTTTTCCCAAATTTCACCCTTCTGTTACCAGCGTGGGCCTAAACACAGTATGAGACAACTTGTGTACATTTTAAACACACACTTAAAATACTTTACAAAATCAAAATGATACCCCTATGCGTTCATTAAACACAATACAACCACTTTCTCATTCCACATTCATTTGGCCAGTCCATTCACTCTCCATTTTTTCATATTTTTTCATTTGAACACCTTTAAACACCTTTAAACACCTTTAAACCTTAATATTTTTTCTCTAGTGCGTAGAATTTCACAACCTTAAATCACTTCCTTTTTCTTTACCAACCACAATTCATCTGGCATAACGCCCGGAATATATAACTTCCTCATTCTTAGCATAGATATACTTACCAATTATAATATTTTTAAACTTGTATTTGGTTAAAATCAACATTTTAAAATCCCCAATTATTGTTAATACATCTTAAACACAATTAAAACCATTTGCACAAATATAGCACATTTGCTGTTATCAGAAAAGAAACACCCCTTAACTTCATTAATGTAAGGATAGGCAACTACAACTAAAACAGTCCTTAAAGTCACACTATAACCGAAAAAATCAAGATACCCTATACATAAATTGAAATGCTATGTTTAAGAATTTGTATCTGATCAGATTCCTCAAAAAACATTTGGTACCAGCGCATACATCTAATTTATCAGTGACGTGTCACATTCCCCTTTTATTGTTCCCAATTTACTATGCAGTGGGCATGGGCTTAATATGGGCTTAATATGCAGGGATGCCACAGGTGAGCCTTACCTAAATTCAGTCCTAAATCCAAAAATCCCAGCGGTGCCTCCAAACTGAAGTGGAATCAAATGGTATTTCTATATACCTAACAAGACCAGCTAGGTATAATGACGGCAATTACTACACTCACAAGACCCACTCAGTACTGCAGTACTGAGGAGATAGCTTCTTTGTGAACACAAGAAGAGATGAGTCATAGTCGATGTTCAAAGCTATCTGATTTAATTCTGGGCGGGTATACAATTTATATACGTTATTATCAACCAATCATTGCATAGAACATGGGAGTGATTTGATACAGGGGTGTACATTTTATATCATTACTTATCATTACATATCATCAATACTCAAATGCCCCACCCCTAAAACATGGCTGACATTAGCAACCATAGTAACCATGCCATCTGCTTCCATGACTCATAGTCATGCCTTTGGTGTTCCTCTTTACACAGGAAAGTATCCCAGACAGCTTCTTCACCACAGAAGCTTTATATAGAAAAGTACAGAACAAAGATGCTACTGTAAGCTATATTTTCTCATATGTGTGCTTTATAGAGAACCTGCTATTAACTAGTTGACTTTAACTAGAGTCTGAATATACAAGTTAAGATATATGAATCCAAAATGGAGTCACTTCTGTTCAGTCATATTACTACACACCTATAGCGCCCTATTAGTATAGGTCGGTATAGGTATAGGGCGGTATAGGGCCTTCACCTATACTGCTCTATACTACCCAAACCTTCATCTATACTGCTCTATACTACCCAAACCTTCACCTATACCGCTCTATACTATCCAAACCTTCAACTATACCACCCTATACTATCCAAACCTTCACCTATACTGCTCTATACTATCCAAATCTTCACCTATACCGCCCTATACTATTCAAACCTTTACCTATAACACCCTATACTATTCAAACCTTCACCTATACCACCCTATACTACCCAAACATTTACCTATACCACCCAAACCTTCACCTTTACTGCCCTATACTATCCAAACCTTCACCTATACTGCTCTATACTATCCAAACCTTCACCTATACTGCTCTATACTATCCAAACCTTCACCTATACCACCCCATACTATCCAAAACTTCACCTAGACTCCTCTATACTATCCAAACCTTCACCTATACCGCCCTATACTGTTCAAACCTTCACCTATACCACCCTATATTACCCAAACCTTCACCTATACCACCCAAACCTTCACCTGTACTGCTCTATACTATCCAAACCTTCACCTACACTGCTCTATACTATCCAAACTTTCACCTATACCGCCCTATACTATCCAAACCTTCACTTATATCACCCTATACTGTCCAAACCTTCACCTATACTGCTCTATACTATCCAAACCTTCACCTATACCGCCCTATACTATTCAAACCTTCACCTATACCACCCTATACTACCCAAACATTTACCTATACCACCCAAACCTTCACCTTTGCTGCCCTATACTATCCAAACCTTCACCTATACTGCTCTATACTATCCAAACCTTCACCTATACTGCTCTATACTATCCAAACCTTCACCTATACTGCTCTATAGTATCCAAACCTTCACCTATACCGCCCTATACTATTCAAATCTTCACCTATACTGCCCTATACTACCCAAACCTTCACCTATACCGGCCTATACTATCCAAACCTTCACCTATACTGCTCTATACTATCCAAACTATCACCTATACCACCCTATACTATCCAAACCTTAACCTATACTGCTCTATACTATCTAAACCTTTAACTATACCCCTCTATACTATCCAAACCTTCACCTATACCACCCTATACTATACAAACCTTCACCTGTACTGCTCTATACTATCCAAACGTTTACCTATACTGCCCTATACTATCCAAACCTTCGGCTAAACTGCCCTATACTACCCAAACTTTCACCTATACTGCCCTATACTACCCAAACCTTCCACTATATTGCCCTATACTATCCAAACCTTATGCTACACGGCCCCATACCATCCAAACCTTCCGCTATGCTGCCCTATACTATCTAAGCCTTCAGCTATACTTCCCTATACTATCCAAACCCTTCTCTAAACTGCCCTATACTACCCTAACCTGTCACTATACTTCCCTATACCATCCAAACCTGACACTAAACATTACTAAACCCTATACCAGTGATGGCGAACCTTGGCACCCCATATGTTTTGGAACTACATTTCCCATGATGTTCATGCACTCTGCAGTGCAGTGGAGCATCATGGGAAATGTAGTTCCAAAACATCTGGGGTGCCCAGGTTCGCCATCACTGCCCTATACTGTACCCTCCTGACCTCCCCTCTATTGTGCCCCCCTGCCTCCCCCCATACTGTGTACAGTCATACATAAATCATGCATTTATTACGGGGGTCAGTGTGTACAGGGAAAAAGAGTCAGTGTATACAGGGGGTCAGTATATGGGGGGGGGGTCAGTATGTAGAGAGGGCAGGACAGTGTGTATAGGAAGTGAATTTAATTTGGGATAATTTCTTGGTTTTGTGTATTTGTTGTGTCTAATTAGACCAAAAAGCCACGTCAAATATGTAGCATTATTTAGCCACACTCACTCCTTGCCAGCGCACGCATAGCGCGCCACAGGTCACCATCTCCCTGGTAGGGGCCCTAGTGCATTACTTTGCCCAGGGGCCCATGATGTTATTAAGATGGCCCTGCTGACCGGTCGGTTAGGTATCTGCTACTACTCCTGTGAGAGAGGCCAGAGAGTAGCAGTGGTCCCAAGTTCGTGGGGAGAAGAGCCACAACAGAATGTGAGAGATGCCAGTCCAGCTCAATGTACCCCAGCAGAGAAGCTGGCTCCTCAAGTCCACCCTGTCAGCCCCACCTGGCAGGAGCCAGCTGTAGAGGACCATGAGTCTTCAGGTGAGCCAGAGAAGAGTGGCAGTGGTGGCAAAATAGATTGGGGGTCTCCCAGACTGGAGGCTGAGTTTGGGCCCCTAGGAGTGGAGACTGAGTGGTCCCCGGAGAGCGAATTAAAGGGAGAGTGGACTTGGGGGATGATCAGGAAGCTGAAGATCTGTCAGCAGGGGTGCCTGGGGCGGAACAGGATAAGAGGAGGGATTGGCAGCTGGGGGGGTGAATTCACAGCAGCCCTCATCGTCCTGCACAAATGAACAGCTACCTACTCCACAAAAACAACACCATAGTGACCCTGCCCCATCCCCAGTTCAAGCAGAGCCCACTGCTACCAGGGACAGGTTACAGGCATGGGACACAAGATCTGGATTACCCAGTCCTCACAGGCCTGTGTCCTACCCAGAAAATGAAATTCCAGGGAGCTCCCCAGGTTCTCCCAGTTTCAGAGTGAGGTACAGAGAAGGACTGCTCTGGAGTAGGGATTGAACTTTCCTTATATCGCACAAGATGTCACGGATATCATTGAGGTCTCCTGCACCAGCTGGGAAGAAGAACTAATATGGGACTATTTGCATGTTCCTAAACCCCAGAGGGGATCTCACAACACACTTAGGCCAGGTTCCTGCATATCAGGAGGGAGTGGAGCCTGGGAAGAGCCATAGTTACATAGTTACATATAGTTACATAGTAGGTGAGGTTGAAAAAAGACACACGTCCATCAAGTCCAACCTATGTGTGTGATTATGTGTCAGTATTACATTACATATCCCTGTATGTTGCGGTCATTCAGGTGATTATCTAATAGTTTCTTGAAGCTATCAATGCTCCCCGCTGAGACCACTGCCTGTGGAAGGGAATTCCACATCCTTGCCGCTCTTACAGTAAAGAACCCTCTACGTAGTTTAAGGTTAAACCTCTTTTCTTCTAATTGTAATGAGTGGCCACGAGTCTTATTAAACTCTCTTCTGCGAAAAAGTTTTATCCCTATTGTGGGGTCACCAGTACAGTATTTGTAAATTGAAATCATATCCCCTCTCAAGCGTCTCTTCTCCAGAGAGAATAAGCTCAGCGCTCGCAACCTTTCCTCATAACTAAGATCCTCCAGACCCTTTATTAGCTTTGTTGCCCTTCTTTGTACTCGCTCCATTTCCAGTACATCCTTCCTGAGGACTGGTGCCCAGAACTGGACAGCATACTCCAGGTGCGGCCGGACCAGAGTCTTGTAGAGCGGCAGAATTATCGTTTTATCTCTGGAGTTGATCCCCCTTTTAATGCATGCCAATATTCTGTTTGCTTTATTAGCAGCAGCTTGGCATTGCATGCCATTGCTGAGCCTATTATCTACTAGGACCCCCAGGTCCTTTTCCATCCTAGATTCCCCCAGAGGTTCTCCCCCCAGTGTATAGATTGCATTCATATTTTTGCCACCCAAATGCATTATTTTACTTTTTTCTACATTGAACCTCATTTGCCATGTAGTCGCCCACCCCATTAATTTGTTCAGGTCTTTTTGCAAGGTCTACGGGCCTTCCTTTATCTAGATGGCAACTCACCTCCTCATAGAAGGTTAATAGATTGGTTTGGCAAGAACGATTCTTCATGAATCCATGCTGATTACTGCTAATGATATCGTTCTTAAACGGGACTATCGGGACTGAGTAGTTGTCATGAAAGCTGAACGGTCCAGAAGAAGCTACTCCATCACCAAGAGGGATCCCAGTGGAGAAGTCATCAGACTGCCGAATCCAGATATGTACTGGTAAGCAAAGGGGCTGATTCAGGATTCCAGCCTGAAGCAAGGCAGTTGATGTGTTAGGGGAACTTTCCCTCCCCTGTCTGAACAGACTAGGCCGGAGCATACCACCTATCCTTTTCTAAATGTGGTACTGTGGGAGAAGACACAGTGGTAAGGTCTAGAGTGCTGCTGTTAAGAGACTGATGCTGTGGAAGGGCTCCTTCTTTCAGAGACTCTTTTGAAAAGGTTGTTTCTGCCAGCAGGATTATAATCCCCTGCTGACAAAATGTACAGTTAAGTTAGATACGTTAGTGTGAGGATTGTGTTTCCTTTATGTCCTCTTCCCTGGTTCTGAGCTTTTGGGACTGTTCCTGTTATCCTCACAGTGATGTTGGAAGGGCTTCCATTAAAGGGGTGGTGCTCTGGTAAACATGTACATATGCTGGAGTTTGATAATTTTGGTAGCTAAAGGGACCTGTAGTCAGGATGTATATATATTATGTGTATGGTTTTGAAAAATGTATATTCTATTTTTGATACCATGTTTCTATTTGTACCTTCCAAGTTTGTTCCCTTTTCCTCTTCCCTTTTTTTCTTATGGGATGTCCTGGCTCCTAGGCGCATGAGCCATTTTTTAGTTTTTTTCTAGCCATGGCGGATTTTTAGAGGGAGGTGAGTGTAGCACCCTCTAGCGTGTGCTACTAGAATGAGAGTAGGCAAACTTTAGTCTGGCCCAGGGATAAACCTGAGTCACCGAATCTGGCCCAGGGTTATTAGAGGCCAGGGCTGGATGAATCATCCAGGTAGCTCTCTGGTGCCTCCCCCTGTTTCTAGAATGTTGGAGAATGTTATGGAAGATAGTGGGCGGAGGCTAGGAGGGGTTTCCTGAAATATTTAGGGACTCTTAGCCAATCCCCAAGTTGTAGGCCTGGCAGGGAACTAAGCAGCCCTTAATTAGACATGAGCCATGGCAGCAAGGGATTCGGGTGGAAGATGGAAAATCAGTGCTGAGTGGAGTCTGTTGGTGGTCCTTGAGTGACCCCTGCTGGGGGGGTAATCTCAACCTGGAGCTCAGGAGGCTGGCCTGGAAGGATACCACCACAGGGGGCAGTTGGAGGGACCCTAACTGGAGAGGCAGCAGAGAGAGCAAGGAGAGACAGAGACAGAAGGTGATGCGGGATGCTGTTCACTTCATATGTGTGCTACTTTTCCAAAGGGACTGAGAGTTCCTAGCCTGTAATGGGCTGTTGCTGAGCTAACAAGAGGCTGTTAGTTCCCCCAGGAGTGAGATAGCAGAAACTGTACACAAAGGGAGCCAAGTTTGTGCAGGAGGATGGAAGAAGAGTGATACAAAAAGGGTACGCCACTTGCCCCCATCTATAGCTGGCTATCACATTAAGAAGCATTAGAAGGCTAACAACAGTTATAAACAAGGCCAAGGATAAATCCAAGGAAAAAAACAAGCTTAACTTACCGACCAGCCCGCAGACAACCAAGGAAACCTGTCTAACAGTATGCGTTAAAAGCAGGGGTTTAGTCTGCACACATTTGCAAATGCATGCGTAAGCCACAGAGCCTCGTCAAGGCACCCTAGTATCTGTGGTACCTAACACTAACTTATAAGTGTTCTCACAGTGGAGGCACATGCATTCTGATGGATAGGTGAGAGCAGGTGGACTGAAGGGGAGCCACCCTTTCTTAAAGGTACAGGGGCACACTGAACACCCAGCATATAGCACAATGGATTTCAAAGGTGTCAGTGCGTTGCCTGACCATAAAACACAACAGTGATACAAAAAGGGTACGCCACTTGCCACGCATAGACATAGATTTATCCTTGGCCTTGTTTGTAACGGAAAGAAGAAGAGGAATCTGTAAAAAGTTGTCCCTGGTTTTGTTTATTGAACATCTGCAAGTTGGGCATCCCATAATCCCTTACCCCATCCAAGTTATCATCCCCTAATAAAACAACAAAAACAAGCCAAAAGACTTATTTCTGTATCTGGATGAAAGAAGGAAATGCTGTGTGACTGGCTGTGTAGCAGTTGGTAACCCTGATATCAGTGACTCCTACAGGGGTAGTGCTACACTTGTGAATAGACAGACTACATTAACTGTCAACCACCACGGCTGACAGTTTGCAGTTCTGAATGGACTGCAAGGGCGCTGATGAGCACTTTCATAGATCATTTACAAGCCCTGCAGCTTGTGAACAGTCAGCCCGTATAGGAGGTACGGGCTGAAAGCTGAAGGACTTGTCTGCAGAAGCCTGACATTGTACCCTTGATCCACTGATCATGGATGCAATGCTTTCCAGGCTCCTGCAGGAAAAAATAATAAATGCACATGGTTTTTTTCTGCAAAAATATGCGAATGTATTTTTTTTTTTACTTAAAAGGTATACAGGTGTTTTCCTCCAGACATAAAAAGTGCCCCCTTGTCCTCTGTGATAACTTTAAAGTGAAACACTCACCACCAAGTTCACTATATGGACCACTTATGTATTTATACATGTTGATCATAGACAGAATAAATTCAGTTCCTCTAATCTTTCCTCATAGCTGAGCTCCTCCATGCCTCTTATCAGTTTGGTTGCTCTTCTCTGCACTTTCTCCAGTTCCCCAATATCCCAAAACTGACCTGCATATTCCAAAAGAGGTCTTATTAATGATTTGTACAGGGGCAAAAATTATGTCTCTCGCTCTGGAGTCCATACCTCTCTTAATACAAGAAAGGACTTTGCTCACTTTGGAAACTGCAGCTTGGAATTGCATACTATTTTTAAAATTATGATCTACCAGAACACCCAGATCCTTCTCCACCATTGATTCCCCTAGTTGTACTCCCCTAGTATGTATAATGCATGCATATTCTTAGCCCCCAAGTGCATAACAGTGCATTGAGGTCAGCTTGTAAGTTGGAGACATCCTGTAAGGACGTTGTTCCACTGAATAGCTTGGTGTCATCTGCAAAGGCTGAAATGGTACTTTTAATCCCAGACCATATATCATTTATAAAAAATGTAAAAGTAAGGGTCCCAACACTGAACCTTGGGGTACACCACTGATAACCTTAGACCATTCAGAGTAAGAATCATTACCACTACTCTCTGAATTCTGTTTTTTAGCCAGTTTTTTATCCATTCACAAACTGATCTTTCCAGGCCTGTAGACTTTACCTTACACATTAGCCGTGTGTGGGGAACTGTGCCAAACGCTTTTGAAAAATCCAAGTATACCACGTCCACAGCCACCCCTATGTCCAAGGTTTTACTTACCTCCTCCTAAAAAGAAATCAGATTTGTTTGACAATTTCTGACAATTTTCATGAATCCATGCTGTCTGTTGCTTAAAATATTTTTTCCCAGCAAGAACTATGTGAACTTATATTAAACTCTCCAGTATCTTCTCAACTTTAGAAGTTAAACTAACAGGTCTATAGTTACTTGGTAAAGACTTTGATCCCTTTTTAGATAAAGGGCACCACTTTGGCCCTTCGCCAATCCAGTGGCACTATTCCAGTCATTAAAGAGTCCCTAAAAATGAGAAACAATGGCTTTAAAATGACAGAGCTTAATTCTTTTCGGATCACTGGGTGTATGCCATCTGGTCCAGGTGCTTTATCCACCTTTATTTAGTCAAAATATTTCTGGACCATATTCATTTTGAGTAATTGTGGAACATTTGGCATGTTTGGAACATTTGTGTCCAAATCATCCCCATTATAGACATGAGCTTCCCTCTGCTCCTTTGTATACACAGAGCTGACAAAAGTATTGGAAGTGCATTGGAAGTCCCGAGTGGCCGAAGCAATCAAGGCTGTGCCCAAAGGGCACAGAACACTGTCAGAGCTATGATTAAAGAAAGTAATGAGGACTGTGCCCAATCATGGCTCATTGCTCATAGACCCACTCCACACTATAAAATGTTCCTTCCCAGAGCAGCCATTTCCAGTGTGATATTGGAGTGGAGATAGATAAAACAGAGCTCTGTTCATTGCTACTAGCTAGTTAGTGTGCTATAGTGTGTTATTGTGATTCTAGTAAATGTATAATATCAGTGTAGTGATATTATATACTGCAGTAAACCTTACACACTAAACTGACACTAAAGTAAAAAAGGAATGTTGCACTACACTCACACTGCACTATTACTATACTGTATTAGTGCAGTGTGAGTGTAGTGCAACATTCCTTTTTTACTTAAGTGTCAGTTTAGTGTGTAAGGTTTACTGCAGTATATTGAAGTGTATCAGTTTAGTGTGTCAGGGCAGGTTTACTGCAGTATGTTAAAGTGTATCAGTTTAGTGTGTCAGTGCAGTTTTACTGCAGTATATCAAGTGAGTCAGGGCAGTTTTACTGTAGTATATTGAAGTGTGTCAGTGTAGAGTGTCAGGGCACTTTTACTGCAGTATATTAAAGTACATTAGCGCACCTTTACTGCACTATATTGAAGTGCATCAGGGCACTTTTACTGCAATATATTGAAGTGTGTTAGTGCACTTTTACTGCAATATATTGAAGTGCGTTAGAGCATCTTTACTGAAGTATATTGAAGTGCGTTAGTGCACTTTTACTGGACAAGGACAGGTTTAGAGGAGTTCGGCTTTTTTTCCTCACGCTAATGGCTGCTGATAAAGGATGCATGCACTGTGCTGTCACCATTCGAGGAGGTAACAAGGATGGCGAGTCATGACAATGCATGAATCAGTGACATAATCCCTCTTGTTTTCCTGCTGGAGCAGACTCTGCTTGGCATTATGGACAGGGCACTCGAGGCAGAGCAGCGTAAGGAAGAGGAGGACTTCCTTTTCTCTCACGGCTCACTTTATGCAGACACCATTCTTTTTTTTCCAATTCTTTATTTAGATAAGGCATACGGTAATACAGAAACCTCAACATTGGTGTACATACAGTGTATCACCACCACGAACAAGACCACATGCACAAAAGACACCATTCTTGCGATGCCACAGAACACACAAGAGGAGAGAGAGGAGGAGGATTCTGGCAGCTGTGAATGCCTTAAAGCAGCGGAAGACATATGTCAAACCTTAATAGATGGTTTTCCGTCCCCAGATCCCTTGGGGGTAGTACGTGGCTGGGAGGAGGCAGTTCCAGATACTGTAATCCTCAGTGACCCTAAGGACTCTAAGGTATCTCATGCCTTCGCAAACTTGTGGTGCATGGCCTCCCTTATTCTTCAAAGCCTGCGAAAGGACCCAAGAATTTGTGGAATCAAGGCGTAGCATTCCTATTGGTTGGCAACCATCCTTGACCACCGTTACAAGGGGAAAGTCTCAGAACTCATCCTGTCTTCCCAAAGGGAGCAGAGAATTAAATATCTTGAGAACGCCTTAAAGAGGAGTTTATGTAATGCCTCTTCTGACTCTGGTAGGTTACAGTCTCATGAAAAAGCTAGTTTTCAGGCTTCTGTTGGTCAAGAGAGGAGTGGTGGAGAAGGGGGCTGCCTCAGTGATGCATTTCATTTTTTTTTAGTCCTTGGTGCCAAGGCTGTCAGCTTCCACATCCCATTGGCAGCTTCTGCATCATATGGTGGGAGATTATCTAGGGGCGAAAACAGACATGGGGAGTTTTCAAGTTGATGATCCACTGGGTTACTGGGTCATGAGAATAGACCACTGGCCAGAACTTGCCCAGTATGCAATTGAGCTTCTGGGCTGACCTGCATCCAGCGTGCTTTCTGAACAGGCATTCAGTGCTGCTGGAGGTTTTGTGACAGATAAAAGAGCGCATCTGTCCCCAGACTCTGTTGACCGGCTGACATTTATCAAAATGAATCATTCCTGGATTAGCAGTAGCTATAAAGCACCTGATGCTGAAGTGTTTTTGGGATGTGAAATCTATGCAAGACTGTCTAGGCTGCCTAGCTTTGTGGGTCTTGATTTTATCGTAAAGAAATTTTTTGGTATAGGTTTCATGGGCACAATTAACACCCAAGGACCAATTGTTCTGCACCTGTTTGACAGGTGCATATAAGTTCTATTTTTGACAGCAAGGCCAATTCTAGCTTTCATCAAGAGAACCTCTATAGGGTTATGGTGTGAAGGCACCACCAACATCCAAAGCCCAATTTTTCAGAACCTGTCTGACCAGGGCTTATCATTTTAATTTTTGACAACAAGGCCAATTCTTGCTTTCATCAAGAGTACCTCTACAGGGTTATGGTGTGAAAGCTCCACCAACACCCAAAGCCCGATTTTTCCGCATCTGTTACTTCTATCCAAACTCTGCGAAACAGACACCAGAATTTATCCAAAAAATCTCTAATCTTGTTCCGAGTGCTCTAAATTGTGGCCTCATCATACAGACTGGCTCCCCAAGCCGTTATTTATAAAATAAAGAAAGCTTGCAGGGAAAATGTCATTTTTTTGGCTTTATAAATGTCATTTTTGCTACAGCAGGTTCTATACACAGTACAGATGCACCACTTTACAGGCAGCCTAAGGGGACTCCCCCAGGCACCAATTTTTCATTCTTATTGTTTTACTTTAAGCGTCAGTAAATAACTGCTCATTTAAAAATGATCTTTTTTCCAATTTTTATTTTCATTGATACATGTCCCCGGATCTGCATACCTTTTGTATGCCCAATAACTATAAGCCTTCAAAATCAGCACTTTGATTTTTCTAGTTTGGGTTCCATAGACTTCAGTGGGGTTTGCTGTTTGGCTTTTGCAATGTTTGAAAGCTCTGGAGCGAACCGAACCTGGGGGTGTTCTGCCCATCAATAGTCCCCAGTCACCCACTCACTCTAGATTATTTTGTAAAGGGCCTACATGCTCAGACCTGACCTTTTTACTATTAATACATTTGAAGAATTTTATTTTTGCAGCCTTGATTTCTTTTTTACATATTCTGTTATATTCTTTGCAACATTTAAACAATGATAGTGTTCCTTCATTTTTATATTTTTTAAAAGCTCTTTTGTTATTATTTATAGCTTTTTTAACTTTGGCCGTGAGCCACATAGCCTTTTAACCACTTAAGGACCGGCCACTCTATATATACGTCATCACTTTAAAGATGGATATCTCGGTAACGGCAGCAGCTGCTGCTACAACAGAGGTATCCATCTTTAGGGCCGGCGATCCTGTACACGATAATGGTGGTCTTTGCAGCGGGTTCGCTGCGAGATCACCGTTATCGGCGGTGGGAGAGGTGCCACCCCCCTCCCGCCGCTCTCCCGCGCCCTCCGCCGCTTACCAGAGCCGTCGGTAGTGGCGGAGGCGATCGGGTCCTTTCCTTGTAATAGGAATAAAAGTGATCCAAATTTTTTTTTTAAAACAGTGAAAAAATAAATAAAATAAAGTAAAATAAATAATAATTTTTTTTTTTTTAAAGCGCCCTGTCCCGACGAGTTTGCGCGCAGAAGCGAACGCATACGTGAGTAGCGCCCGCATATGAAAACGGTGGTCAAACCACACATGTGAGGTATTGCCGCGACCGGTAAACCGAGAGCAATAATTCTAGCCCTAGACCTCCTCTGTAACACAAAACATGCAACCTGTAGAATTTTTTAAACGTCGCCTATGGAGATTTCCATGAGCGGGCGCAATTTTGAAGTGTGACATGTTGGGTATCAATTTACTTGGCGTAGCATTATATTTCACAATATAAAAAAAAATTGGGCTAACTTTACTGTTGTCTTATTTTTTTATTCAAAAAAGTGAATTTTTTCCAAAAAAAGTGCGCTTATAAGACCACTGCGCAAATACGGTGCAAAAAAAGTATTGCAATGACCGCCATTTTATTCTCTAGAGTGTTAGAAAAAAAACAATATATAATGTTTGGGGGTTCTAAGTAATTTTCTAGCAAAAAAAATGTTTTAAACATGTAAACAGCTAAAATCCAAAATGGAATACACTTTGCATTGAGTTCACATACAGTCTTATTGAAGAATTCATATTTCTGTTCTGTGTTTACCAATGCCAATATTCCCTCCCAGTCTAATTCCCTGGACACGCGATAGGATTTTCCGACAACAAAACTGTGGATTTTTTTCCCAAGGATGTTGGCTCAAACATGTTTTGCATACACATGGTCACACAAATGTTGTTGGAAATTCCGAACGTCAACACAGTGACGTACAACACAGCCAGTGAGGCTCTTCTGCTTGATTCCGAGCATACATGGACTTTTGTGCGTCGGACTTATGTACACACGATCGGAATTTCCGACATGTTTTGTTGTCGGAAAATTTGAGAACCTGCTCTCAAACATTTGTTTTCAGAAATTCCAACAACAAATGTTCTATGGAGCATACACGCGGTCGGACTTTCCGACAACAAGCTCACATCCAACATTTGTTGTCAGAAAATCCTGTCGTGTGTACAGGGCATAAGACTTGGAGAGCAGCCCTCATCCTTGGAAAATCTGCTCTCTTAAAGTTAAGTGTCTTTATATTTCCTGTATGTATTTGTTGCTTACAACTAACAATATAAATATAAATATATATATATATATATATATACAGTGGGGACGAAAAGTATTCAGACCCCCCTTAAATTGTTCACTCTTTGTTATATTGCAGCAATTTGCTACAATCATTTAAGTTCATTTTTTTTTCCTCATTAATGTACACACAGTACCCCATATTGACAGAAAAACACAGAATTGTTAACAGTTTTGCAGATTTATTAAAAAGATAAACTGAAATATCACATGGTCCTAAGTATTAAGACCCTTTGCTCAGTATTTAGTAGACCCTTTTGATCTAAAACAGCCATGAGTCTTTTTGGGAAAGATGCAACAAGTTTTTCACACCTGGATTTGGGGATCCTGTGCCATTCCTTCTTGCAGATTCTCTCCAGTTCTGTCAGGTTAGTTGGTAAACGTTGGTGGACAGCCATTTTTAGGTCTCTCCAGAGATGCTCAGTTGGGTTTAAGTCAGGGCTCTGGCTGGGCCATTCAAGAACAGTCACGGAGTTGCTGTGAAGCCACTCCTTTGTTATTTCAGCTGTGTGCTTAGGGTCATTGTCTTGTTGGAAGGTAAACCTTCGGCCCAGTCTGAGGTCCTGAGCATTCTGGAGAAGGTTTTCATCCAGGATATCCCTGTACTTGGCTGCATTCACCTTTCCCTCGATTGTTATCCTGTCCCTGCAGCTGAAAAACACCCCCACAGCATGATTCTGCCACCACCATGCTTCACTGTTGGGACTGTATTGGACAGGTGATGAGCAGTGCCTGGTTTTCTTCACACATGCCACTTAGAATTAAGGCCAAAAGTTCTATCTTGGTCTCATCAGACCAGAGAATCTTATTTCTCACCATCTTGGAGTCCTTCAGGTGTTTTTTTAGCAAACTCCCTGCAGGCTTTCATGTGTCTTGCACTGAGGAGAGGCTTCCATCAGGCCACTCTGCCATAAAGCCCTGACTGGTGGAGGGCTGCAGTGGTGGTTGACTTTCTACAACTTTCTTGCATCTCCCGACTGCATCTCTGGAGCTAAGCCACAGTGATCCTTGGGTTCTTCTTTACCTCTCTCACCAAGGCTCTTCTCCCCCGATAGCTCAGTTTGGCCGGACAGCCAGCTCTAGGAAGGGTTCTGGTCGTCCCAAATATCTTCCATTTAAGGATTATGGCGGCCACTGTGCTCTTAGGAACCTTAAGTGCAGCAGAATTTTTTTGTAACCTTGGCCAGATCTGTGCCTTGCCACAATTCTGTCTCTGAGCTCTTCAGGCAGTTCCTTTGACTTCATTTGCTCTGAAATGCACTGTGAGCTGTAAGGTCTTATATAGACAGGTATGTGGCTTTCCTAATCAAGTCCAATCAAACACAGCTGGACTCAAATGAAGGTGTAGAACCAAATCAAGGATGATCAGAAGAAATGGACAGCACCTGAGTTAAATATATGAGTGTCACAGCAAAGGGTCTGAATACTTAGGACCATGTGATATTTCAGTTTTTCTTTTTTAATAAATCTGCAAAAATGTCAACAATTCTGTGTTTTTCTGTCAATATGGGGTGTTGTGTGTACATTAATGAGGAAAAATGAACTTAAATGATTTTAGCAAATGGCTGCAATATAACAAAGAGTGAAAAATTTAAGGAGGTCTGAATACTTTCCGTCCCCACTATATATATATATATATATATATATATATATATATATATATATATATATATATATATATATATATATATATATAAAATAAAATGTTAACAGCCCCAGTAGCCTGGTTCTTCCCCTTAATGACAAAACAATACTTCCACAGCTGACATCGCATGGCTAGGTCACACCACATAGAAACAGTTCATTACCAGAAAAAACATGAAAAGGCATTTCGGAAAGAGGCACAAAGACTAAATAACATGTTCTTTCACATTCGATTGTCCAGTGAAGATGGCAAATGTATACATGATATCTATAACCAGTTATATCAATAAACCTGTGGCTTTGTGTGGGAAACAGTTAATAGCAGGAGTATGGAGAGATACATCTTTTACAAGCTTAAAGAGGAGCTCCAGTCTCCTGTGTAAAAATTAAAAGTCAGTAGCTACAAAAACTGTAGATGGTGGTTTTTAATAAACAGCCACTCACCCATCTCACAATCTGGCGATGGGCTCACCCCAGCCGTTCTCCCCTCCTGTCGTCTGTCCTCAACATGTTAACTTTGGGCACCCAGCTTTGATAGCTTGTGGCTTCACCGCTGGGTGCCCACTGCACATGCGCGAGTGGTGCTGCGCCTTGTGAATGGTCCCGTCCCTGGGACCTGTCACATGTTCCAGAAGGCTGTTCCTGGCTCCACTGGTTGCAGGTTTGATTGTTCACCCCTGCCTTCTGGAAGGTTCTAGAATGTAGTGGGCTGAAAAGGCAAGTCAGCAACCTGAATATCTCAGCCAATCTCTGGGGGAGGGTGCCCAAAAGGTTGTTAGGGGAGTGCAAAAATAGTCTGGTGTCTGGTGTCTGGAGGTGCCAGTGTTTTGTCCAGGAGGAGAAGTTCCCAGCCTGAGGGGCTACTGTCCTTCTAGGCAGCCCAGCTGAATTTCTACATGTTCTCATTGAGATCCCAGGAATGCTATTATTCTGGACACTGCCTATGGTACTCATACTATTGAATATATGCTTCGTATACAGAAGTTCATTTTTTGGATGCTTATTCAGTTTTGTGGATTTATTTCTGTATCTAGCTATCCATACAACTGCTAAGTATCTCCAATATACTGCTGTGAACCATCAGGTACAGATTCCTTGTTTATTACCTACATATTAATTGCATTTTGAGTCGTTTTCAATATCCAGCTTACGTTTATTATATACAAGGAGCGCATTTACAAAGCATATGTTATATCAGCAGAACACACTGATGAATAGTTACCTGGATGGCTATTTGTAGCAGAAGAGTAATGCCGCATACACACGAGCGGACTTGCCAACGGGCTAAACTCAGTCGGCATTTCCGATGGAAAGATTTAGAACATGTTCTATATCTGAGTCCGTCGGAAATGCCGACAGAAAATGCCGATGGGGCATACACATGGTCGGAATGTCCGACCAAAAGCTCTCATAGGACTTTTTCTGTCGGGAAGTCCGGCTGTGTGTACGCGGCATTACTGTATTCAATTGCACTATTTGTATCTGTCACTCTTTCTATGGTTGTCCTTTTGATGTTTTTGTTGGTAGTTAAAGCGATATTAAACCCAAAAACAAAAATGTGATATATTGCAGTTTACGGATCATTAGATGTGGTGGTTGAATCAGTTTTCTTTTTTTTTTCTTTTAAAATAATTGTTAATAATTATTTCAGGAGAATACAAAGCACCAACATTAGCATGTAAAACTGAATATTCCAGAAACGCATACTGGAATGTAATGCATTACAAAAGGAATGAATAACATGGGTTTCCAGTAAATTTATATCCAAAACATAACTCAGAGTGTGTAAAAAAACAGGAATTTTACTACAACTGCATTTCAGACACTGACTAAATTTCACTCCAGCTCAGTTTTCTTGTTTTTTTCGCCTGGCGATCTGGTCAGTAACACGCCTCCTATATTAGAGTGCCCACACTCTGGATGAAGGAGCACGGGGGCAATTTTGGACACAGCTTTGTCAGTCTGGCAGAGGGGATCATTGGATGGACTAGCAGATTTAGATACACTAATAAATTTAAGCCGAACTCCAGCTAACACTTTATAAGCAGTTGCAGCAAACAGATTTGTTTTCCTTTTGGAATAAAAGTTTTACATAAATAAAAGCTGATCATTGTAAGCACCTCTGCTTGTGTTAAATGATTTGTCTGATCTATGTAATTGATACAGTCTGCGGAGAACTTGTTCTGTTGAAAAACAACAGAAGGACTGGCTGGGTCACCAGCTGAAAATAGAAGAAAACAAATGCAGTCATCACATCTAAGAAATGGTAATCTGCAATACAATAAATGTTTACTTTTGGGTTTATTACCAATCCAATCATTTCTTTAGTTGAACTATTTCATACAGGTGTAAAGTTATGTTTTTATAGTATGGATTATTTCTGCTGTTATATTGTTACAATTTGTAGTCATCTTGCAGACTTTAGTGGGTTTCATAGTTTTTTTCAAAGCAGTGGTGGAATTATATAGTACCTAAATTCGAAATATCTTTCTATGGATTTGTTATTTTTTTCTTCTTCTACAGATTGGGCTTTTGGACCAAAAATCGATGATCAGAAAGGAACAGCTAGAGGATTTAAAGATGAAAATGAAAGGCAAGCTGGAGAGTTTACTTTGAGCATGGATGGAGGCGAGACACAGTATGGAGACCTGCCACTATTTGAACAATTCAATCCACCAATGCGCTCAGTACACCGACCTTCCTTGATCACTTTTAAAGAAGTCAGTCGTGGCAAATTATTCTGACAGCTTCAAGCCTCTGGAACTGAAAATGACTTTATTAATTTATTGTTTTTCTGGAACAGTCATATATTGGCTAACATAACTCATAAACACAACATATATGAAAGATATAATATTTTGCTACTTTATATATTATATTATATACATACTATATAACTTATGCATGATTGTCAAGAATATTTAATTCCTTTCTAGTAGACTGTACTTTGAGTTTCTGTTTCCCCTACATCTTCTGGAGTATGCACTGTCATTTATCACTTCAATGACATCACCAGTTCTGTCACACAGTGGTTTGTGTTACTAATTTTAGACATAATAGCACAACATGTGAATAACTGTATGAAAATGTAATTCTTTCCCTCTTAACCAAGAAAGAACACCAGCTGAAGAGACCTATTTTATAGATATTTCAACAGGTTGCGCAGATATAAAATAAAATAATGGAAACACTAGACAAGGTCTAGGTTTGCAAAAAAAATAAATTTTTTGATCAATATTGTAAAAATCACAAACTCTCAATTCGTCTGATCCCCTTACCTGCCAAACACCAAAATATCACTCACCCAAACCTGGCTTCCCTAGTAAAAATACTAGGGTCCTTGCTTTTTGCACTGCCTTTGCACTGTCAATTTTCTTAAGATAGCACCATTTAAACTAAATGTGCAGGTTGCTATACTGCTAAAGGCTAAGACATAGTGGGGTTGCTTTACTAAAACTGAAGAGTGCAAAATCTAGTGCAGCTGTGCATACAGTAGAGACCAATCAGCTTCCAGGTTTTCTTGTCAAAATGTAATTGAATAAGCTGAATTTAGAATCTGACTGGCTACCATGCACTGTTGCACCAGATTTTGCACTCTCCAGTTTTAGTAAATCGACCCCAATCTGCCTGCTCTATTTCTATCAGGGCTGCTATCGGGGGTGGGGCGGGGGACACAGCCCATACACAAGTAGGGGGCCTTGGTTTCACAGACCATGGCCCCATCCCGAGCAGTCTTTAATGCGGGGCAGCTGCTGACAGAGCCGGCGGCTGGCAGGATGCAGAGGAGGGTAGAGTGGTGGGCAGATCCCACGTGTAGGCAGGGATCGGCAAGGCAGGCTACGGTTTCGAATGGCAGTGTGTGTTGGGCTGTGCGGTGTGGTTGAGGCAGTTGCCAGTGGAGGGCCCTGTGGAGGAGGAGGCAGAAGAAGAGGAGGTCAGTTGCAGCTGCCACTACAGATCCTGGTGGAGGCTCAGCTACCTCTGCTGGCACCAGAGCCTCTCCATTGACACCGTCTGGAGGAGCCACTGCAGGACAGATGAGAGTTGGGAGGACTGGTGCTGCCCAAGGTGTGTGTGAGACACTGCCCCCACCTGTGTCACTGCCCCCTACCTGTCCCATTGCCCCCTTTTGTGAAACTTCCGCCACCCTTGACACTGCCCCCACCTGTCCTGCTGCCTCCGCCTGTCCCACTGCCCCTCCTGTGACACTGCCCTCACCTGTCCCACTGCCTCCTCCTGTGACACTGCCCTCCACCTGTCCCCCTTCCCCATCTGTCCCACTGCCTCCCTCCTGAGATGCTTCCCCCCACCTGTTCCCCTGCCCCTCCCGTGACACTGTCCCCTACCCGTTCCACTGCCCCCCACTGTGACACTGCTCCCCATCTGTCCCACTGCCCCCCACTTGTCCTGCTGCCCCCTTTTGTGACACTGCCCCCACCTGTCCTGCTGCCCCCCACCTGTCCCGCTGTCCCCCATCTGTCCCGCTGCCCCCTTTTGTGACACTGACCCCACCTGTCCTGCTGCCCCCCACCTGTCCCGTTGTCCTCCACCTGTGACACTGCCCCCCACCTGTCCCACTGCCCCCCTCCTGTGATGCTGCCCCCACCTGTCCTGCTGACCCTCTCCTGTTGCACTTCCCCTTCTCTTCCCGCTGCCCCCCTTTCGTTCCGCTGCCCCCTTTTCGTCCCACTGCCCCCTTTCATCCCGCTTTCCCCCTCCTGTCCCGCTGCTCTTCTCCTGTGACACTCCCCCCAACTGTCCCACTGCCTACCTCATGTCCTCTTGCACCGTCCTGTCCAGCTTCCCCCCACACCTGTTCCACTGTCCCCCTCCTGTGATGGGAAGAGATGCGACTAGAGGAGGAGGAGGACATGGGATGGAGGAGATGGGAGTGGAGGAGGAGGAGGACATGGGATGGAGGAGATTGGACTGGAGGAGGAGGACATGTGATCGAGAAGATGGGACTGCAGAAGGAGGAGGACATGGATTGGAGGAGATGGGACTGGAGGAGGAAGAGGACATGGGATGGAGAACATGAGACTGGAGTAGGAGGAAGACATGGGATGGAGGAGATGGGACTGGAGTAGGAGAAGGACATGGGATGGAGGAGATGGGACTGCAGAAGGAGGAGGATGTGGGATGGAGGAGATGGGATGGAGGAGATGGGACTGCAGAAGGAGGAGGACATGGGATGAAGGAGATGGGACTGGAGGAGGAAGAGGACATGTGATTGTGCAGTTGAGAATGGACGAGGAGGACAGGGGATGAAGAACATGGGATGGAGAAGAAGGACATGGGATGGACCTTTGTGGGATGGCCAATGGGCATATTTAGTGGGACAGCCAGTGGGCGGCCCTGTAGAATATTGATGTTCATACCCTGGGTGGCCCAGGCCTAAAGCTGTGTAAGGGGCCCCAAAATGTTTGATGGCTGCCCGATTGCTATAAAGTGAAGTTTCAGGCACGTCACATAAAACATCAGCATATTCTTGAGATGACTGTCAAGCTTTGCTGTTTCATATGCTATCAGCTTGTAAAACTTTACATACAATTTAAGCATAGTGAAAATACTATTTTGTTATTAATTAAAAAGGAAATGATTGTTATAAGATCAGTCAAGCCTTGTACTTTACTGTATGTGAGATTTTATATCCCCTTTAGGGGATACCCCGTGCCCCCACACTCACTTCCATACATACAACTCTATTGCTCTTATCTTGATTCCTCGTTCAAGTGATCCCCTCTCTATGTCAACCATATGTACGGTTGTAGCTCATTCTGTGCACATATATTGCAACGATCTACTGGAACTCCTGTATTTTTGGTTGACAATGTTTGAATTTATACATTAAAACCAATAAAACTCTTGTGAAAGAAATATTACATAATACTTACACATCTAAGAAATATGCCTTACTTGTTAAAATGGTAGCAATGGGAAATAGTAACAAAAATTACCAGTATACTGTTATACTTATATTACTTTACACTCTTATATTAATTACATTTACATCCCTGTGGCTGATTTAAAACTCATACAATGCCTAATGATGTTTATAGTGTGGCATATATTTATGTTTATAGATCTACTCTACATTATGTGATAAATATGCAATAAACTCTGACCAATATTAAAAATTGGATCTTTTTTTTTCTTGTTAGCGTATTTCTAGCTCTGGTACATATTTACAGTATAGTGCTACCCTGGAAGGGGCCACTGTAGATTTAGCAATTTCTTTCCGATAACAATGCAAAAGCAGGCAGGCACACATCAACAGTCCATTCACTCTGGCTCAGTAAACAGTCTAGGGGATGTCTTTTTAGTATTTGCTGAAGAAACTTGTAACAGGAGGAAGACAGTGGGGAATGGGAGGGCACTTCTCTCTCAAAACACCAGTAGAACAGTCGTTCACTCACAGCTGGGAATCATGAAAAAAAGTTTAGCACAGACAATGACGGACTTAAACAGTCCAAGTCCTTACAGCGGGGGCCACAAGGTAAATTGGTAGCACAAATAACCAGAATGGAACAGTCCAAGTTCTTACAGCTGGGGACAATAAGGTTAATTTGTAGCACAAGTAAACAAACTGGAACAGACCACACATCCACGGCTGAGGACCACGAATAGACTGTGGTACAGAGCAGGACAAGTCCATAGGCCCTGTCCATACAAGAGCAGTTAAGCAGCCAGTCCAGGAGCGCTACAAGGGCAAACAGCCCCCTGAAGCTTGTAGATCAGTTCCCTCTCAGGGAAAGACTATCTGACCAGGGCTCAAGCCAATTTACCACCTCTCTGACCACCTACTGACATCAGAGAATACAGAGAGAGTGAGAAAGATGTTGGAGAATACAGAGAGAGAGAGAGACATCAGAGAACACAAAGAAAGTACAGAGAGAGAGAGAGACATCAGAATAATGTCAGAGAGAGACAGCAGAGAATACAGAAAGAGAGAGAGAGCAAGACACCAGAGAATACAAAGAGAGACGGCAGGGAATACAGGGAGAGAGAGACATAATAGAATACAGATAGCGAGAGAGGGACATCAGAAAATACAGAGAGAGAGAGAGACACACAGCAGAGAATATATATATAGAGAGAGAGAGCGAGAGAGACATCAGAGAATACAGAGGGGATACAGTGGGAGAGACATCAGAGAATAAAGATAGAGAGACATCAAAGAATATAGGGAGGATAGAGAATACACAGAGAGAGAGAAACATAGGAGCATACAGAGAGAGAGAGAGAGAGAGAGAGACATCAGAGAATAGAGAGGGAGAGAGAGAAACAGAAAATAAAGAGAGAGACAGCAGAGAATACAGAAAGAGTACAGAGAGAGAGAGAGAGAGAGAGAGAGAGAGAGAGAGAGAGAGAGAGAGAGAGAGAGAGAGAAAGTCAGTGGCATCAGAGAATGCAGAGAGCAAGACAGCAGAGAATACAGAGAGAGGATAGAGAGAGAGAGAGAGAGAGAGTGACATCAGAGCCTGGGAATCAAACTGGGCCGGCACAGACAGAATTACAAGCCCAGGGAAAGAAGACTGTCCCAGGAATGTGACCAGGCTGTCCTGAAGGATGAGGGCCACTTCCTGCTACAGTGCCCCAAGTACTCATCAGTGAGGGACACTCACTACAGAGACTCTCTTTGCAAATTGCAGCTTTGCTCTCAGCACAAATTTTTACTTTCACTTTGTGGAAATGTTTCCAAACTCTAGATGTTGGTCTCATCATTTTACTGGGGGGGGGGGGCAATTTACTGACCGGACTATAGGTAAACATTATGTTGTGATGGTGGAGAACATAAATAGGAATCATTTAAAAGTTATAAAATTGAAATAATTTGTCAGACAAATGTACCCTCTTACCTGTCAATTAAGGCCTGGGAGGACAGAAACTATCATCTAATGTATCCCAACAATCACCCAATTGTCACGAGATTGCAGACGAGGCGCTTCATTGGCAGGGTCTGGAGCTGCTTTTTGGCACAATCCATCGCGCCGAGCAGCATCCGCCTGGCGCCCGTATATCACTATGGCCGGGTGCTTTGTTCTCGGTGTGAGAACAAAGTCACTTCCGGCGGGCTACAAACAGATGGCCCCCGCCTAATCCCCTTGTGTTCAGTGGAGAGGGGAAGCCCCTCCTCTCTCCACTGAACACACGGAGAAAGACAGGAACTAGCTGCAGCTGAAGGGGAGAGACAGACGTGGCATGAAGGAGGGCTGTGCTGCCAGGGACACAGATGTGAGGAGGACTCTGCTCTGCTGATAGGGAGACAGATGTAAGGAGGATTCTGCTCTGCTGATGGGGACACAGATATAAGGAGGACTCTGCTCTGCTGATGGGGACACAGATGTAAGGAAGGGCTCTGCTGATGGGGACACAGATGTAAGGAGGGGCTCCACTGGGGACACAGATATAAGGAGGGGCTCCGTTGATGGGGACACAGATGTAAGGAGAGAGTCTGCTGATGGGGACACAGATGTAAGGAGGGACTCCACTAATGGGGGCTCTAATGCAAGGAGGGACTCCGCTGGGGACACAGATGTAAGGAGGGGCTCCTCTGATGGGGACACAGCTGTAAGGAGGGGCTCCGCTGATGGGGACACAGCTGTAAGGAGGGGCTCTGCTGGTGGGGACACAGATGTAAGGAGGGACGCCGCTGATGGGGACACAGATGTAAGGAGGGATTTCGCTGATGGGGACACAGATGTAAGGAGGGGCTCCGCTGGGGACACTGATGCAAGGAAGGACTCCGCTGATGGGGACACAGATGTAAGGAGGGGCTCCACTGGGGACACAGATGTAAGGAGGGACTCCGCTGGGGACACTGTTGTAAGGAGGGACTCTGCTGGGGGCCCCTGATGTAAGGAGGGACTCCGCTGGGGACACAGATGTAAGGAGGGGCTCCTCTGATGGGGACACAGCTGTAAGGAGGGGCTCCGCTGATGGGGACACAGATGTAAGGAGGGGCTCTGCTGGTGGGGACACAGATGTAAGGAGGGACTCCGCTGATGGGGACACAGATGTAAGGAGGGACTCCGCTGATGGGGACACAGAGGTAAGGAGGGGCTCCACTGGGGACACTGATGTAAGGAGGGACTCCGCTGGGGACACTGATGTAAGGAGGGACTCCGCTGATGGGGACACAGATGTAAGGAGGGACTCCGCTGATGGGGACACAGATGTAAGGAGGGACTCTGCTGGGGGCCCCTGATGTAAGGAGGGACTCTGCTGGGGGCACCTGATGTATGGAGGGACTCTGCTGGGAGCACCTGATGTAAGGAGGGACTCTGCTGGGGGAATCTGATGTAAGGAGGGACTCCACTGGGGGAACCTGATGTAAGGAGGGACTCCGCTGGGGGCACTTGATGTAAGGACGGATTCCGCTGGGGGTACCTGATGTAAGGACGGACTCCGCTGGGAGCACCTGATGTAAGAATGGACTCCGCTGGGGACACCTGATGGCATCTGGTGACAGGTGACATGGCAGGCGACATGCTTAGGGCTCCAACTGATTCTGCATTATGGTGAGTTGAATGATTTCATTTTATATTACAATGTAATAATAGAAATAATGTGCTTTAATCATTCTAACACCATGACAACCATGGTGCCGGGATGATTGAAGTGCACGAGGTGTTTGGAGTATCTTTATCTGCTGATTGTTAAACTTTCTAGAATACACATATTTCTATTGTTGTGTAGGATCTGGGCCTGTTGTCCCTCCCTCTCCCTCCATCCCTCGTTCATCTCAGACGCTAACCACACCCCATTAGAGCCACACCCTTTAAGCCACGCCCACCATTTCACTGAAACCATGCCCATTTTCGCCAAGTGGAAGGGGTCAAAAAGGAAGGGCAGGGTCTGGCGACCCCCCATCCTAAAACTTCACCAGCCGCCACTGCGAATGAGGATGACTTTTTGAGAGATACACACAATCTTAATTAGGTTATAACAACATTATCTACTAAACTGTGCAAAAGAATGGTGTTTTGGTATTTTGAGCTTACAACCACTTTAAAGCGCTGAGTGTGATTCAGCTCTGCTGCCTTGTTCCTCTGTTATCTGCTTGAGTCACTTCTGAGAGCTTTTCCCGACTCCAAGAGTTCAAAAGGTGATGGAGTGGAGATCTCCAGGACACAGCCTGTGATTGATATCCTTAGCTCTGCATGTTCTCCATGTACTGTGTGAAGGAGGTGTGTCCCTTCCTTCACATCAGGGTCCAGAGCTCTCCTCACGGAGCTCTGATAGTGGGAATTCAGACCCCTGTTTTTCAAAGTAGGGACATCCTGTATAAAATCTGTGTTTTGCAAGGCCGTAGAGAAGATAGGGCTGAAGATAAACATAATAACATACAAAGCCATTCACAATTCTGCCCCGAGCTACATCACCAATCTTATCTCCAAATATTACCCAAATCATCCTCTCCGCTCCTCCCAAGACTTTCTGCTCTCTAGCTCCCTTGTCTCCTCCTCCCATGCTGTTACGTACCTGGGATGTGAGCCTGACGTGTAGAGGAAGGCCTCTCGTACAACTCCAGCTCACGGACTACTGGTAGTGATACAGCAGCCACAGGAGCATGGTGGGGTATGAGTTCCTGTAAACAGTTCAATAGTCCGTGTAGTAGTGGTGATCAGCAGGCAGATAGTAGATGAGCTGACACGATGCTTGACTGGTGGCAGGCTGGGATGAACCACAGAGCAGTACCAGATGCAGGCTTGCAGGGCTGGGAGCTGTAGCAGGCTGGATGAGCGAGATGCAGGGTCAGACAGGCCGGGTCGGTAATAATCAGGCAGAAGAGAGGCCAGGTCACAAGCCAAGTAGCACCGGAAGATCAGCAGACAGAATCAGCAGGCAGGATCAGAGTCTATGGGAAGCCGGGATCAGAACAGGCAGCAGGCAATCACAGGTAACAACAAGTTGGATCAGAATCAGAGGTCACACAGGAAACAGGATACAACACAGGTGCTGCAGACCAAACAACAATGAACCTCTGTAGGAGCCCTGTTTAAATAGCCCGCCTGACTTCAGTATTAGTGACAGGTGTGTGTCTTAAAGTGCTAGTACGCATGTGTGCACGCCGGGCACTTACATGGAAAGCCTGTCTTCCCTGACATTGCCCCCTCCCTACGGGCAACCTCCGGGTGCCTAACTGGTTCCTCTTTTGCGGGTTCCTGCGGAAGAAGGCACGGATCAAGTCTGTGGCATGTACATTTCGTGCGGGTTCCCAGGAATTTTCCTCTGGACCATAACCCTTCCACTTGATTAAATATTGGGTCTGCCCCCTTCTTTTCCTGCAGTCTAAAACGGCCTCAACCTCAAATTCCTCATCCCCATCAATAATAATAGGTGCGGGAGGACCTGGTCTATGATCCAGAAATGGATCTGGCACAACAGGCTTTAGCAAGGATACATGAAACACTGGGTGTATTTTAAAAGACTCAGGTAAGGTTAATTCAAAAGAAACATCATTAATGTTTCTCCTTACCGAAAATGGTCCTACGAACCTTGGTGCCAGCTTCCTTGAAGGACATAGCATCTTCAAATTTGTTGTTGAAAGCCATACTTGATCTACTGGTTGCAAGATCAGTTCCCCCCTTCTTTTCTTATCAAATGATTTCTTGCTGTCCTCCTGCGCTTTCGCGATGGTTTCCTGTAACAACATATTATTGCGAGAGAAAAAGTCCAGAGTATCCTGGAAGGCTGGAACGGAAGATTCTGTGACAAGATTAGGTAAGAAGGTGGGATGGAATCCATAATTAGCAAAGAATGGAGATTGCTTGGTGGCAGAATGGTTGGCATTATTATAGGCAAATTCCGCCAGAGGTAATAATGATACCCAATCATCCTGGACAAAAGAAGTAAAACAACGGATGTATTGTTCTAGGGTTTGATTAGTCCTCTCCGTCTGCCCATTAGTTTGTGGGTGGTAAGCAGAAGAGAATGAGAGTTCAATCTGTAGGGTCACGCACAAGGCCTTCCAAAATCTGGATGTGAACTGGACACCGCGATCAGACACAATATTTGCGGGGACTCCATGGAGTCTGACAATTTCTTTTATAAACACCCGAGCGGTTTCTGCAGCCGATGGTGTACTCTTTAGAGGAATGAAATGAGCCATCTTTGATAAGCGATCCACTACCACAAAGATAGCGGTACATTCTTCAGAAGGTGGAAGTTCAACTATAAAATCCATAGCAATCATCTGCCACTGTCTGTCAGGTATAGGCAAAGGTCTGAGTAATCCCCAAACTTTGTTAAGGGAACTTTTACTCCGGATGCAGGTGGTGCATGCATTTACATGGTTCTGCAGTCTTTCTCCAAACCTGGCCACCAAAATGAGCGTTGTACAAGTTCGACAGTCTTATGAACCCCAAAATGGCCTGCCAAAGGGTGGTCATGACAAACCCCCAAGATCATTGCTCGAACCTTTTTAGGTACAAAAATCTGCTTACCCCTCCATAATTACCCAGTCTTTGCTTGTAGTGTGACCCCTGGAGGACTGGGTGTTTCTGCAGAAGCTTGCTGTAACTGAGACATAAGGTCAGTGTGTAATAGTAGGAAATTTCCAGCTGGTAAAATGGTGTCTGGTATTAGGATGTCTCTTGGATCTTCGAACATGCGCGACAACGCATCAGGCTTAGTGTTCTTTGATCCGGACCTGTACGTAATATGGAATGAGAATCTTGAGAAGAAGAGTGCCCAGCGAGCTTGGCGTGGTTTGAGGCGTTTAGCGGATCGCAGATATTCAAGATTCTTATGATCCGTGTAGATCAGAATTGGATGGGCCGCTCCCTCCAACAAGTACCTCCATTCCTCCAATGCGGCTTTGATCGCCAAAAGTTCCCGATCCCCTACATCGTAGTATCTTTCAGCTGACGTGAGTTTGCGTGAAAAGAATGCCACTGGATGGGTCACTTCTTTGAGGCCTTGATGTTGTGATAGAATGGCTCCAACTGCACTTTCTGAAGCATCCACCTCCACAATATAGGGCAAGGTAGAGTCTGGGTGACTTAAGACAGGAACAATGGTAAACCGTCTCTTCAAAATTTCAAAAGCAGCTTGAGCCTCAGAAGTCCAACAGAAACGGATACCTTGTTTGGTCAGCTGTGTAATAGGGTGAATGATAGCAGAAAAGTTCTTGATAAACTTGCGATAAAAATTGGCAAAGCCCACGAATCGTTGTATTCCCTTCTTGTCTGTGGGGGCTGGCCAATCTAGTATCGCTGAGACTTTCTGTGGGTCCATCTTGATCCCTTCGGTCGAAATGATCAGACCTAAGAACTAGATGCTCCGTTGCTCAAAGTTGCATTTCTCGGCTTTGGCATAAAGTCCATATTTGCGGAGATGGCACAATACGCTTTTAACATGTCCTCGGTGCACCTCTAATGATACAGAGAATATCAAGATGTCGTCAAGGTAGACAACCACGAAAATATCCAGAAAGTCTTTGAAAATGTTGTTAATAAAGTACTGGAAGGTGGCAGGGGCATTACAAAGGCCAAAGGGCATAACTAGATATTCAAAGTGCCCAAATCGGGTACGGAAGGCAGTTTTCCATTCATCCCCTTCTCGTATGTGAACCAGGTTATAGGCCCCTCTTAAATCCAGCTTAGTAAAAATGCTTGCCGATTTGAGTCCTTGGAACAGTTCAGGGACTAGAGGAAGGGGGTAGCGATTTTTCACTGTTATTTTATTTAGGTCACGATAGTCCACACATGGTCTCAGGGAATGATCCTTCTTTTCTACGAAAAATATACCAGCACCGGCTGGTGAAGTAGAGGGACGGATGAATCTTTTCTGCAGATTCTCATCAATATAGTCCTTCAGAACTCCTGATTCCCGCTCAGATAAAGGGAAGATGCGCCCGAATGGAATCTCGGCCCCAGGAAGGAGCTCAATGGGGCAGTCATAAGGTCTGTGTGGAGGAAGGGTGTCTGCTCCTCATTTACTGAAAACGTCCAGGTGTTCGTGGTAAGAATTCGGAACTACTTGACATAATTCAGGGTCTGCGTCCATACACAGCAGGGTAGCAGGTGATGGTGGTGAAGTCTCCAAACAGTGTCTCTGGCAATATGCTGACTGGAACTTGACACTTCCAGATTTCCAGTCTATCTGTGGGTTGTGGGCCTGTAGCCAGGGTAGGCCCAGGATGATGGGAAATAAGGGCGAAGAAATTGCGTCTAAACGCAGCAGCTCTCGGTGGTTGGTGGAGGAGATGGTCAGCATCGGTGGGGTCTCCTGGTTACCAGTCCAGATTTAATGCGAGACCCATCGGCCAGGAATACAGTGAGTCCCTGTCCTCTGGTTTGTAGAGGAATGTGTTGCTGAGCTGCGAAGGACTGGTCAATGAAACAGCTACATGCTACAGAATCAATAATAGCGGTCACTGATACGGTTCTTCCCGGTAGTTGGAAGGAAACAGGCAGAGCGATATGAGCTGAGCTGGCAGACAAGGCAGGCAGGGGTGACTGCTTGAGTGAAGAAAGGGAAAGACACTTACGCAGCTTGGCAGGACAGGTATATACGAAGTGACCGGCTTCTCCACAGTACAGGCAGAGGTTATTTACTCGTCGGCGTTGGCGTTCTTCTGGAGTCAAAGAAGAACGAATCAGGCCCAATTGCATGGGTTTAGGCACCTCTGGAGTGGGGAAAGTGGAATTTCCAGGAGCCGGGTTAGGAGAAGCAGGGATCTTAGGTAACATCCAGGCTGGACGGAAGTGCTGTGTGGTTCTTTCAGACCTGCGTTCTCGTAGGCGGCGGTCAATCTGAATAGACAGAGTGATTAGGGCTTCCAGAGAGCTTGGCACCCCGACCCGAGCGAGCTCATCTTTCAGGCTTTCCGAGAGACCCAGACGAAATTGATGACGCAGGGCTGCGTCATTCCAGCTAGTGTCTGCACTCCAGCGTCTAAAGTCAGTGACATAGTCCTCTGCCGCTCTATGGCCTTGCTGGAGTGCATGAAGAGTGGCTTCAGCAGTGGTGGTACGTTGTGGGTCATCATAAATCAGCGCCATGGCGTCAAAGAACTTTTGCATGGTGTTTAGTTGTGCGTTGTTCTCTTCTAACAGCCGGTGGGCCCAAGACTGTGGTTCCCCTTGGAGGAAGCAAATAATGAATCTCACCTTGGTGGTTTCCAGGGAAAAAGTCTGTGGTTGGAGAGCAAAGTAGAGCTGACAGGCATTGCAAAAGGCTCTAAATTTACTCAGATCACCGGAAAACCTCTCAGGAGTAGGTACACAAGGCTCAGGGGGTAACATCATTACTGTATGGCTGGCTAAAGCCCCAGCTTGGGTGATGGAGGAGGCAGGATCAGATGCAGGAGCTGTGGTTGCTGGCTTGGACCAGGACTGTACCCGCTCTTCAAGACGCACGTATCCTACCTGCAGCGACTTAACCGCCTGTGTAAGGGCAGCAAGGTGCTGACATATTTCATTCACTGGAGAGAGTCCTCTTGCAGGCTCAGACATGGCTGTTTGGTACTGTTACATACCTGGGATGTGAGCCTGACGTGTAGAGGAAGGCCTCTCGTACAACTCCGGCTCGCGGACTACTGGTAGTGATACAGCAGCCACAGGAGCACGGTGGGGTATGAGTGCCTGTAAACAGTTCAATAGTCCGTGCAGTAGTGGTGATCAGCAGGCAGATAGTAGATGAGCTGACACGATGCTTGACTGGTGGCAGGCTGGGATGAACCACAGAGCAGTACCAGATGCAGGCTTGCAGGGCTGGGAGCTGTAGCAGGCTGGATGAGCGAGATATAGAAAAAAGAGGGTCACCCGGTTCTAGTGGCCGGGGAAGGGGTTACTGTGGCAACAATTAATTGTGTGTGTATCAAATGATTGCTGTCTGTATTTCCAAAAAATATAAATCTCTTTATTATTTTTTAAGATACAATTATCATCATAGTATAACAACCTGGATTTAAAATTGAAATGGATAAAGTTTAATTAAGTCCATTAGGACCCAATTACTGCATGCATGTTAAAATAACAAGCCAGACAGAAAAACAAAAAAAAAACCGATACAAAGACAAAAAAACAACAAATAACACACAACGGAGATCTACGTCCGGACACATAAGGGTTTTGCTAGTTGTCAACTGGTAGTGTAATAATTGGTAGTTTGATATACTTAATTAGTGGGATGTTAATGTACCATACAATCCAAAATAGCCAGTTGACAATAAGAAAAATCCTTTAGGGATAGATGGAGTTGGATGAGCGAGATGCAGGGTCAGACAGGCCGGGTCGGTAATAATCAGACAGATCAGGCATAGACAGTAGGCAGAAGAGAGGTCAGGTCACAAGCCAAGTAGTACCGGAAGATCAGCAGACAGAATCAACAGGCAGGATCAGAGTCTATGGGAAGCCAGGATCAGAACAGGCAGCAGGCAATCACAGGTAACAACAAGCTGGATCAGAATCAGAGGTCACACAGGAAACAGGATACAACACAGGAGCTGCAGACCAAACAGCAATGAACCACTGTAGGAGCCCTTTTTAAATAGCCCGCCTGACTTCAGTATTAGTGACAGGTGTGTGTCTTAAAGTGCTAGTACGCATGCATGCACGCCGGGCGCTTACATGGAAAGCCTGTCTTCCCTGACACATGCTTATCTCCAGGACTTCTCCAGAGCCTCTCCCATCCTCTGGAACGCTCTACCCCAACCTGTCTGGCTATCTCCTACTCTGTCCATGAAAACTCATCTCTACAGAGAGGCCTATCCTGCCTCCAACTAATAACCAAATCTTCTACTTCCCTCATCAGTTCATCCCTCACAGTCCCTACCTTTTGTTTCACCAGCCCCTCCCTCTTAGATTATAAGCTCACAGGAGCAGGGCTCCTCTAACCCTCTTATTTTGAATTGTACTATTGGTGTAGTGTCTCCCTACATTGTAAAGCTCTGCGCAAACTGTTGGTGCTATATAAATCCTGTATAATGATAATGTATAATAATGTACAACTTATGTAGGAGGATTTGTTTCATTTTTGTGTATCTTCTGAGGCTAGTCACTTCACTGGGTATATGGAAGGATTTTCAACCACTTTAACAGTAAAACATTTTTCCCCTGTGAAGGGTATTAAAGGGGTTGTAAACCCTTGTGTTTTTTCACCTTAATGCATCCTATGCATTAAGGTGAAAAAACACCTGGCAGTGACCCCCAGCCCCCCCGTTTTACTTACCTGAGCCCTGGAACTTCACCTGGCGGGGATGTGCTGTCCCTCTGCCCAGGCTTCTCGGCTCTTGATTGGATAGATTGATAGCAGCACAGCCACTGGCTCCCGCTGCTGTCAATCAAATCCAATGACGCTGGAGTTGGAGGGCGGGGCCGAGTCATACATTCAGTGGCTATGGACGCCGAATGCTGGACTCGGGAGCTGCACAGTTTGACACAGTTTGTTATTTTTTTTTAAATAATCAAAGCTTTACAATCACTTTAAGCATGCAGATTGAATGATCACAACAGGAGGAAGAAAATATTGTTCAGATTTTCAAATTTTGATAGAGAGTTTAAAATTGTGTGATTTGTATCTTGTCATACTATACATGTTTATCTTGAGAATTTCCTTGTGGTTTGTAGCATGTGGGGAAAACCACATGGGCATTACATGTTACATAGTTACATAGTAGGTGAGGTTGAAAAAAGACACAAGTCCATCAAGTCCAACCTATGTGTGTGATTATATGTCAGTTTTACATTGTATATCCCTGTATGTTGTATATTTTCTGTCAGAATTTTCGACACACAAAGTTTGAGAGCAGGATATAACATTTTCCGACAACAAAATCCGTTCGGTTAAATTCCGATCGTGTGTAGACAAATCCGACTCACAAAGTGCCACGCATGCTCAGAATAATTTAAGAGACGAAAGCTATTGGCTACTGCCCCATTTATAGTCCCGACGTACGTGTTTTACGTCACCGTGTTCAGAACGATCGGATTTTCCGACAACTTTGTGCGATCGTGTGTATGCTAGACAAGTTTGAGCCAACATCCGTCGGAAAAAATCCATGGATTTTGTTGTCGGAATGTCCGATCAATGTCCAATCGTGTGTACAGGGCATTACAGTAAAGAACCCTCTACGCAGTTTAAGGTTAAACCTCTTTTCTTCTAATTTTAGTGAGTGGCCATTTGTCTTATTAAACTCCCTTCCGCAAAAAAGTTTTATCCCTATTGTGGGGTATTTGTAAATGTAAAACATATTTCCTCTCAAGCGCCTCTTCTCCAGAGAGAATAAGTTCAGTGCTCGCAACCTTTCTTCATAACTAATATCTTCCAGACCCTTTATTAGCTTTCTTGCCCTTCTTTGTACTCGCTCCATTTCCAGTACATCCTTCCTGAGGACTGGTGCCCAGAACTGGACAGCATACTCCGAGTGAGGCCGGATCAAAGTCTTGTAGAGTGGGACAATTATTGCTTTATGCCTGGAGTTAATCCCCTTTTTAATGCATGCCAATATTCTCTTTGCTTTGCTTGCAGCAGCTTGGCATTGCATGCCATTGCTGAGCCTATCATCTACTAGGACCCCCAGGTCCTTTTCCATCCTAGATTTCCCCAGAGGTACACCCCCTAGTGAGTAGATCGCATTCATATTTTTGCCACCCAAATGCATAATTTTACATTTTTCTACATTAAACCTCATTTGCCATGTAGTTGCCCACCCCATTAATTTGTTTAGATCTTTTTGCAAGGTTTCCACATCCTGCTGAGAAGTTATTGCCCTGCTTAGCTTAGTGTCGTCCACAAATACAGAGATTGAGCTGTTTACCCCATCCTCCAGGTCGTTTATGAACAAATTAAACATACATGTTCCAAGACGGATAACAATTTGGCTAAGAGATCAATAGTTATGCCCTGTACACACAGTCGGACATTGATCGGACATTCTGACAACAAAATCCATGGATTTTTTCCGATGGATTTTGGACCAAACTTGTATTGCATACACACGGTTGCACAAAGTTTTCGTAAAATCCGATCGTTCTGAACGTAACGTAAAACACGTTTGTCGGGACTATAAACGGGGCAGTAGCCAATAACTTTCATCTCTTAATTTATTCTGAGCATGCGTGGCACTTTGTGCGTCGGATTTGTGTACACACGATCGGAATTTAACAGATCGGATTTTGTTGTCGGAAAATTTTGTAGCCTGCTCTCAAACTTTGTGTGTCGGAAATTCCGATGGAAAAAGTCCGATGGAGCCCACACACGATCGGAATTTCCGACAACACAATCCGATCGCACTTTTTCCGTCGGAAAATCTGACTGTGTGTACACTACAGGGCATAATAGGTCTCCGATCATCCTTAGTCGAGTGGTAACATTTAAACCCTTTAAGGACCTGTCTAACCTGAAAAAAGGTAGATAAAGCAGAAAGTTTGCAAAAAATTTTAGAATGAAGGACAATATTTTATGAATAGATGCAGCTTGGAGTGCATTAAAAAAGAAGTAAAGGACAGAGCCGTATAAGCATTGACACTGGCACACTGTAAATTGTACATAGACTAAAAATTATGCCATTTTGACCAGGCCTGAAAATATTCCTCCCATGTTTTTTTGAGACCGAGTTCTTCAGATTAGCAGTGATCAATCCCAAATCAAACCCCAGAGGAAATCATGGCTTTGGGCTCCCACAAGGTCTGCTTCTGGTGCCAAATCTCAGAATCTGGAAAACTGCAATCACGTTAGTCATGCCTGGTAAATATTTAGCTTAAATCCATATATTGAACTTCATGCACTGTAGAACTAAGAAACAAAGCAATTTACACACAAATTCTGACCTAGAGGACAGACAATTAACAGCGAAGAGAACGCCTTTATTATCCGTGTGAATTTTAACTCTAAAAGAACTATGTTCCTCAGAATTTCTGGAATTTTCCAGGACGGATGCCACTTTTCCACACACCAGTGGCCAGACAGAAAGCCTAATGAACCTGAAGCATCAGTGAAGAGTGATCAGATTGAAATCTTCTGTGAATTCTTGCTGCCAGACAGTTGAACCTTTTAAAACCCAGCAAGAACTCGTTCCAGACTATCAAGTCCTCTTTAACTTCTCCCCACCCGGTCACTGCATATAAACGGCTGGGTGGGCATTTTGTCCCTCTAAGAGGATGTTCCTAAACGTCTTTCAGAAGGAGCAGGATCGTGTGGCTGTGTGCCCGCGCAGCCATCCGATCCTGATGCGCTTGTGTCACCCAGACACAGTGCATCTCCGATTGGCAGGAGGGCTCTGTGGTTGGCCCTCCTGATCACATGATGGCTGTATCCAATCACAGCCATCGCGTAATGTAAATGGAGAGCCATTGCCAGGCGATCGGCTCTCCTTCTCCTCACACAGAGCCTGTCAGTGAGGAGAAGGAGAGCGGATCTATGCTGCGAGCCGGGGATCAGTGTGTATGAGCTGTTTTTTACAGCTTTTTACACATTGATCACCCAGCTAGTGTCCCCAAAACAGTGTCCTGTCACAGTGTCCCTACACAGTGAAAAACACCTGTCCCATATCTGTCCCAGTAAAATTATCTGTCCCAGTGAACATCTGTGCACATCTGTCTGTGATCATCTGCCACACCTGTCCCAGTGATCATCTGCCACATCTGTCTGTGATCATCTGCCACATCTGTCCGTGATCATCTGCCACATCTATCCGTGATCATCTGCGCACATCTGTCCACGATCACCTACCACATCTGTCCATGATCACCTGCCACATCTGTCCCAGTGAACATCTGCCACATCTGTCCATGATCATCTGCCACATCTGTCTGTGATCATCTCCCACATAAGTTCGTGATCATCTGCCACATCTGTGATCATCTGTGCACATCTGTCAGTGATCATCTGCCACATCTGGTGCACATCTGTCCATGATCATCTGCCACATTTTTCCGTGATCATCTGCGACATCTGTCTGTGATCTTCTGCCACATTTGTCCCCGATCATCTGCGCACATCTGGTGCACATCTGTCCATGATCATCTGCCACAACTGTCCGTGATCATCTGCCACATCTGTCTGTGATCATCTGCGCACATCTGTCTGTGATAATCTGCCACATCTGTCTGTGATAATCTGTGCACATCTGTCCACGATCATCTGACACATCTGTCCGTGATCATCTGCCACATCTGCCCCAGTGAACATCTGCCACGTCTGTCCCAGTGAACATCTGCGCACATCTGTTTGTGATCATCTGCTACATCTGTCCATGATTATCTGCCACATATGTCCCAGTGCACATCTGCACACATCTGTCCGTGATCATCTGCCACATCTGTCCCAGTGTTCAACATCTATCACATCTGTCCCAGTAATCTGCCAACAAGCCTAACAAAAATATTCAGCATCGAGGAGGCTTTCCATATACTCCAGAGTTTGTTGGAAGAGAGTAGCAGGGAACTCTCTCCGTCAGACTTGGATAGTGAGTATTGTGGTTTAAGCATGGTGTTTAATTGGGCTTGAAATTACAGCCAATCAGAAGTTGAGGCAACTTAACCAAGGAACCTTAGCCAATCAGGATTCAATGCCACTTCTGAACCAATGAGGTGACCCTGAGTTCTGATAGGTGGGAGTGGGTTATTTTAACAACATAAAACCAAAAACCTAGAGATGCTCGTGCACTTGGGCTCACAGTCTGGATGAAAGATGGCCACACGTAAGACCTCTCTATACAAAGTATCTGTATTATCTCTTATGTCTCTTTTCTTCCCTAACCTTTTCTATCGTAGGATTTTGCCTTAATACATTATTAATCTCTTGATAGCATGTGTATGGCCATTATAGCAATATTTATTATCATTGGTAACATTGGTGTTTTTAAGGTTGTATCATTTATGTTACAGTTGCTAATCTCATATTAATACAGGTTTCTTTTCTGTACAATAGTAAGTTTAAATAAATTAGATTGTTACCCTTTTCGCATAGGTATCATTCGTCCTTAACGGGTTGACTTTCTTTTTGACTGCTGTTCACATGCAATAATAAAACTATGTTTTAGCTGACTTTCATAGCACCAGCCTTTCTCCTTTTTTTACTTGAATGTTGGGCCTCTGTATGTGGCCAGGCTGTGGAAAAGTCTCACAAGTGTGATATTGCCATACTCAAGAAGAGTAACAGAATGTATTTTGGGGCATAATTTTTGCTATGTACATGCTACGTGTTAGAAATATCTTATACATTGACAACTTTGTGTAAAAAATATTTTCATTTTCATTTTCATTCCACATTTTCCAAAAACTTGTGGAAAAAAAATGACATGTTTAAAAGACTCATTATGCCTCATAGAATATACATTGGGGTGTTTGCTTTCCAAAATTGGGTCATTTTGTGGGTAATTCCACTGCCCTGATGCTCCAGGGCCTTCAAAAATGTGGTAGGTAGTCAGGAAACTAAATGTGTAAATTATGCTCCTAGAACACCTGACAGTGCCCCCTGCATGTTGGGCCTCTGTATGTGGCCAGGCTGTGGAAAAGTCTCACACAACTTGGTAATATGACAATTTTGTGAAGAAAAAAAATCTTAATTTTCCAAACAATTGTGAGCATAAAATTGCAACTTCAAAAAACTCACTATGCCTCTTACTTGGACTGCCATCTTGGGGGGTATTTGTACTGTCCTGACATTTTAGGGCCTCACGAAATGAGATAGGCAGGCAGGCAGTACATCAGGATTGATCCATTTTCAGCAATACGTAGCATAGCCTGTGGACACTAAAACTTTCACATAAACCAGTTATCATACACTTATCAGGATTTTTTTTTACCAAAAACATGTATAGCTGAATACATTCTGGCCAAAATGTATGACAAAATTTTATTGGATTTCTTTTAAAACAGAAAGTGGAAAATATTGTTTTTTTTACAAAATATTTTCTCTTTTTTCGCTTATATTGCAAAAAACCTGGTGGTGAATAAATACCGCCAAAAGAAAGCTCTATTTGTGTGAACAAAATGATAAAATTTTGGATACAGTGTTGCATGACTGAGTAATTGTCATTCAAAGTGCGAGAGCATGGAAAGCTGAAAATTGGTCTAGGAAGGAAGGGGGTGAAAGTGCCCAGTATTGAGCTGCTTAATAGCCTTAGAAATAGTGACATGAGAATAGGGGTTCTTAAAACCTTCATCAACAGGGAAAATTTGCAGGAGAAAATCCTAGCTATTGTAATAACTCTGGCGGCAAAAGCAAACAAGCCAAGTAAATCTTGGACCACCTTTAGCAGGGCTTTACGTTTAGATAAAAAGGAGGATATTAATCGCTTTGCGAGCAGCCGCTGTCATTTTACTTCAGCAGCAGGTCGGCACGATCATACGAGCTGTCGTAGCTATACGTCGGCTCGTGGAACCGGGATTGTAGGTGCGCGCATGCGGCCACTGCACTGCGGGGGTGCTGATGCTCGTGGCCAATGGTCGTGATGACCGCCGGCCACGAGCGATCGTGGGCACGAGAGGCAGAACACGGAAGTGTGTGTGTAAATACACAAATCCCTGTTCTGCTCTGTGAGGAGTGACAGATCATGTGTTCCTAATAGCTAGGAACCACGATTCGTCACTTCCTCTAGTCAGTCCCCTCCCCCTTCAGTTAGAAACACATAGCAGGGAACACAGTTAACCCCCTTGATCATCCCCTAGTGTTAACCCCTTCCCTGCCAGTGACATTTTTACAGTAATCAGTGCATTTTTATAGCACTGATCGCTGTATAAATGCCAATGTCCCAAAAATGTGTCAAAAGTGTCCGATGTGTCCGCCATAATGTCTCTGTCCTGATAAAAATCGCAGATCGCCGCCATTACTAGTAAAAAAAAAATAATAATAAAAATGCTATAAATCTATCCCCTATTTTGTAGACGCTATAACTTTTTCGCAAACCAATCAATATACGCTTATTGTGATTTTTTTTAACCAAAAATATGTAGAAGAATACATATTGGCCTAAACTGAGAAAAAATTTGCTTTTTTTTTTTGAAAAAAAAGGGGATATTTATTATAGCAAAAAGTAAAAAATATTGTGTTTTTTTCAAAATCTTTGCTCTCTTTTTGTTTATAGCGCCAAAAATAAAAACCGCAGAGGTGATCAAATACCACCTTCAAAAATGTGATAGGTCATCAGTAAATTAAATGTGTAATTTCTCCCTTTAGAATGCCTGACTGTGCTACTTGAATGTTGGAACAGGTGCCTCTGAGCTACTACCTCCTGTGCAATGCCTGGTGAGCCTCAAGAACACAGCACTCAGCCTATGAAGTCTCTGTAAACCTCCATATAGTCCAGCCATGATTAAGGCCTGATGGCCGAAACAGGTTGACTTTCTTTTTGACTGCTGTTCACATGCAATAATAAAATTATGTTTTAGCTGACTTTCATAGCACCAGCCTTTCTCCTTTTTTACTTGAATGTTGGGCCTCTGTATGTGGCCAGGCTGTGGAAAAGTCTCACAAGTGTGATATTGCCATACTCAGGAGGAGTAACAGAATGTATTTTGGGGCATAATTTTTGCTATGTACATGCTACGTGTTAGAAATATCTTATATATTGACAACTTTGTGTAAAAAACTGAGAAAAAATTAGCTTTTTTCAAAAAAAAATGGGGATATTTATTATAGCAAAAAGTAAAAAATATTGTGTTTTTTTCAAAATCTTTGCTCTCTTTTTGTTTATAGCGCCAAAAATAAAAACCGCAGAGGTGATCAAATACCACCAAAAGAAAGCTCTATTTGTGGGAAAAAAGGATGTCAATTTTGTTTGGGTGCAGTGTCGCCTGACCGTGTAATTGTCAGTTAACGCGACACAGTGCCAAATCACAAAAAATTGCCCAGTCATTCAGCAGCCAAATCTTCCAGTGATGAAGTGGTTAATGCCCTAATTTTTGACCTTTTAGAGAGGGTTAATCTGAATTCCATAATTTCTGAGTCAATTTCAATACCCAGAAACTCTATATTGTTAAAAGGAAAAAAATGTATTTACTTGTGTCTGGGGAATACCGAAATCTTCACAGATTTTAAAGAAATATGACAGAGCTTGCGAACGATTAGAAAAAGAAGCTGGACCGATAAAAAGAAAATCCTCCAAGTAATGGATGTATTCAGCAGATGAATACGATGTAGACAACACCCATTGGAGAAATGAAGAAAAGGCCTTGAAGTAAAAACAAGACAGAGAAAACCCCATTGACATACATTTATCATAGTAAAACTGGCCATTAAAATAAAAAAAACAAGAGAACTAAAGCCCTGAGGGTGGACATGTAGCAACTGAAATGCTGACTTGAGGTCAGCCTTGGCCATCAATGCCCTCCTAACAAGGTGCCTGAGCAGAACCAATACTTAACCACTTCAGCCCCGGAAGGATTTACCCCCTTCCTGACCAGAGCACTTTTTACAATTTGGCACTGCGTTGCTTTAACTGATAATTGCGCGGTCATGCAATGCTGTACCCAAACGAAATTTGCGTCCTTTTCTTCCCACAAATAGAGCTTTCTTTTGATGGTATTTGATCACCTCTGCGGTTTTTATTTTTTGCGCTATAAACGGAAAAAGAACGAAAATTTTGAAAAAAAATATTTTCTACTTTTTGTTATAAAAAAAATCCAATAAACTCAATTTTAGTCATACATTTAGGCCAAAATGTATTCGGCCACATGTCTTTGGTAAAAAAAAGTCAATAAGCGTATATTTATTGGTTTGCGCAAAAGTTATAGCGTCTACAAGCTAGGGTACATTTTCTGGAATTTACACAGCTTTTAGTTTATGACTGCCTATGTCATTTCTTGAGGCAGGGCAGCACAACCCCCCCAAATGACCCCATTTTGGAAAGTAGACACCCCAAGGAAATTGCTGAGAGGCATGTTGAGCCCATTGAATATTAATTTTTTTGTCCCAAGTGATTGAATAATGACAAAAAAAAAAGAAAATTACAAAAAGTTGTCACTAAATTATATATTGCTCACACAGGCCATGGGCATATGTGGAATTGCACCCCAAAATACATTCAGCTGCTTCTCCTGAGTACGGGGATACCACATGTGTGGGACTTTTTGGGAGCCTAGCCGCGTACGGGGCCCCGAAAACCAATCACCGCCTTCAGGATTTCTAAGGGCGTACATTTTTGATTTCACTCCTCACTACCTATCACAGTTTTGAAGGCCATAAAATGCCCAGATGGCACAAAACCCCCCAAATGACCCAATTTTGGAAAGTAGACACCCCAAGCTATTTGCTGAGAGGCATGGGGAAGTACGGGCACTTCAGAAGTGGTGGGTTCCCAATTAGGATTGGCGAATGCAGCAAGAAGAGCACTATGGGCACAACGGGCCTGTGTTTGTCTTCTTCTTGGTGGCAGCGGGACACTACTTGTGCTTGCCACCTCACCAGCTTGAACTGCACTTATGGGACTCGCCACGTCACCAAGTGTTACTGCAGTGCTGGTTTGACTATGACTGGGGTGTACTAGGCCGCTGGTGCTTGCCAGTTCACCAAAATGCTACCAAAAAAACTGTTAGCGATCGCAGGGATCAGGCCTGACTCTGCGAACGCTGCAGTTATGTGTTTAGTGTTTTGTAAGTGACAGTGATCGATCGATACTGCACTTGGGTGGGCTGGGCTGGGCGGAGCGGCAAAACGCAGGTGCTAGCAGGTATCTGGGCTGATCCCGCTAACACTGCATTTTTGGGAACCCTAAACTGCTGGGGACGCTAGTATAGATCTGATCAGATATTGATCCGTTCAGATACTATATCACTAAGGGAGGTGTATGCTGCGTGCGTGGGGTTTAGCGGTACTGGCGCTAACCTGACGCTGCCTGGGGCAATGCACGTCACCGCCGGGCGATCACGGGGCTAAACCTTTATTAGGTAATAAACGACGGGTGCCCTGACACTATAAAAAATAAACGAACTAACCAGCATCACCCGTAACGGTTATACGGTGATCAGTGGTGAAAGGGTTAACTAGGGGGCAATCAAAGGGTTAAAACATTTATTAGGTAGTATATGGGGGTCCCTGACGCTATAAAACGCTGACGGCGAACCTAAATATTTACCTCCCTAATTAGCGTCACCAACGACACTAATACAGCGATCAGAAAAATGATCGCTTAGTGACACTGGCAACGGGGGGGTGATCAAGGGGTTAAAACTTTATTAGGGGGGTTAGGGGGTACCCTAGACCTAAAGGGGGCTAACATTAACTGCCCTACCACACTAACTGTCACAAACTGACACCAATGCAGTAATCAGAAAACAAAAAACAAAAAAAACTGCTTGGTGTCAGTGTGACGGGGGGGGGGGGGTGATTGGGAGGGATGTGTGCCTGGCATGTTCTACTGTGTGTGTAGTGTTTGTGCACTCACATTGCAGTCTTCTCTCCTCGGCACCGGAACAGAAAATACCGAGCCGAGGAGAGATGACATCATTTCCTCTGCCTCTGTGTACTATACAGAGGCAGGGGAATGATCCCATTGGCTGGGAGCGATCGCGAGGGGGGGGCCATGAATGGATGGCCTCCCCCTCACCTCCAATCTCCGGGGGACAAACGCCGACCACCTTGGGCACCGGGGGGGTCCGACCGGACCCCCCACCCGCGGGAGGCAGATCACGTACAGGTACGTGATTCTGCCTGCCCATGCCATTCTGCCGACGTATATCGTCGTGAGGCGGTCGGCAACTGGTTAGTCAAAAGAAGAATAGGTAACCAAGGCATCAAAATCTGCCACCTCATTATTGAGGAATGAACCTGGGGGGTAAGAGAGGTGATGACTTAGTCGGAAAGAACCAGGTTCTTTCTTAGGAACTACACCTAAAGGTGATATCCTGAAATTAGGGAAAGGAGGTGAAGGAAAGGGGCCAGAAACTCTGCCCTCCTTAACCTCCTTCTCAAAAGATAAAAAAAAACATTGTTTCTTTTTGAATCTTACTGTTTTTTCCTCATCTACAGATCAAAGGGATGAACTTCGATCTGCAGATGAAGTCAGTTTAAAGTAACCTTCAAGTAAAATTTTTTTTTATTATTAAATCCTTAAATTATTCCTCTGTTTAACCCCTATTAACCCTTAATTTATGCTAATCAGCCCTAGTTCACTTATTTTCCTTTTTTTGTTATTATTTTCCTGCTGATTTTTTGGTTCACGTCTATTTTATAAACTAACAATTGAATTTCTATTTTTGTTTGCTTTGTTCATTGATATTTTTACACCTTTAACATATATTTACATGTTTCACATTGAACAAAAGTGCAAAATTAAAAAAAAATGTATTTCATTTTTAATTTACTTCTCAATGCTTTCTACCATTGCTGACAGCTGAAGTATAAACAAAACATTTGCGGTAGGTATCGGCGAGTACCTAAAAAAAAGTATTGTATTGTACTTGTAAAAAAAATGGTGTTGGTGCATTCCTACACTCCACCTATTCTTCTTATTTCAGGAGTGTGAATGTTCTTATTCGCCAAGGAACTCAATTCTCCTGTAACTTATCAGTTATTGATCCAGATGGTCGCTATGTTTTTCTTATGTACAATTCTGGTTTGATATGCATAATAGTGGGTGTGTCCATTCCTCCACCCTTCTTAGCCGAGATCCTTAGAACACTTGCGGGTATCAATGGCCCATTTCCTCGACATTCCACTGTTGTCGATTTCAACAATTATTTAGACCATGTTTGGGATATTTTGCCCCCCCTCCCAAACTACCCCCTCAGCCGGAGGACCTACCCCTTTTGCTTGTCTAGTGGCGGAGCTCGGACTGACAGATGTGTGGAGGATGCACCACCCCAAAATCAAAATGTTTTTGTGTTACTCTTGGGCAACGATCCGCTTCTTCCAGTCTTAGCCTACTCTCAGTATGAAATCAGACATATTTCAGACCACTCTCTGTTTTGGGTTGAGCTTTCTTTACCGGCCTCCCCCAGAAACTTTGGTTGGAAGCTGAACCCCTTTTGGCTATCTCTATTCCTGAATTCAATACCAGAGCTGATAACTACCCTTTTCTGACAAAATTTAAAAATCATAGAGTTGGGCACTGTCAGGGATGTGGCCAAAACATTCTTACGGGGACAGTTGATTAATCTTATCTCCCACATAAAAACTAAAACAAAAGCTTGGGAAACATTTATAATTACAGAGGCTCAGAAGGCGGAGGAGGCCTATGTTGCCAATTCCTCAGATGCCACTAAGTGGACTTGGTGGGTAGCTCAATCTATGTCCAGATGATAGGAAATACAGTTAGCAGGGAAAAAATGCTTCTTCTTACAACAGAAGCACTTTGAGGAAGGAGAAACTACAGGGCATGTGCTGGCAATTTTAGTGTGCACTCAACAGGCTTCATCCTATATTCCTACCATAAAAGATACTCAGAGCTCCCTTCAATTCTCTAACTCTGCTATTCTCCATGCATTTAGTACCTTTTATATAGATCTGTATTCTGTTAAAGTACAGCCGACTACTTGGGAAATTATTGATTTCCTTGATGTTTGTCTATTGCCTCGCCTGTCAGCTTTGGATGCTCGGAAGCTTAATGCCCCGCTGACAGAGGAGAAACTCCTCTTGGCTCTTATGCACTCCTGGGGCCGATGGTTTTTCCTCCGAGGTTTACAGACGATATGCAGAACACTGCTACCTGTTCTGTTAAAGTTTACAGTGATCAGGGACTTTACCTACATCTATGAATTAAGCCATTATTGTTCTATTACTGAAACCTGGGAAGGAAGCTCTGTTGCCTGATTCCTATTGGCCTAATTCACTCCTTATGTCTGATGTCAAAGTTTTGGCCAGGGTGTTGGCATCTAGATTAGCGAAGGTTATACATAAGTTAATTCATAGGGACCAGTCTGGGTTAATCCCATCTTGTTCTACTGTGTAGAACCTTAGACAACTTTTTCTGAATATTTATTTACCTGTCGCTAACTTAGGAAATAGGGCAGATTTTTCTCTAGACTCTGCCAAGGCATTTGACAGTGTTGAAAAACTGTATCTCTGGGAGATCTTGGAGCGTTTTGGCCTAGGTAGTGCTTTTATTAAGTGGATCTGTGTACTTTATGCGGCTCCTTCTGCTCGGATCCTGTGAATGGGGAACTTTCTGAACCTTTTGTCCTACATAGGGGCACTCGGCAGGGGTGCCCTCTGTCTCCCCTGCTGTATTGCTCTGTTGCTGTGGCTGATGTCATATGCTTATGACACCTTGCTATATTTGAGAGATACTCAAGAGACAATGATAATGGTTTTCATTGATGACTTTGGTGCCTTGTCTGGTTTCTCCATTAACTAGGACAAGCCAGTCCTTATGCCATTGGACCCCTTGCCTTCTCCATTACCCAACTGTGCTAGTTCAGTGCAGATAGTCTCCTCCTTCCACTACTTAGGTATTCAGTTCGCCTCTTATCCAAGCCAATACATAGAGTTAAACTTGCTCCCGAAGCATAAATTTCGTGCAAAATGCGCGGCTTGGTGTAAACTCTAATTATTGGTAGTCAGGAGGATCAACCCTATAAAAATGGTGTGGGCCCCTCAGTTGTTGAACATATCTAACAACTCCCCAATTTTGATACCTTCACATAGATTCCCAATTTAGATACCTAATCTGGTGTAAAAAAACAACCAGAATTAGTTTATCCGCCCTACAACTTGGAAAGGAACAGGGTGGTTTGGCCTTCCATCATTATAGGTCATATTATATTGCTTCCCAATTACAGCAGTTGGGGGATGGGGACATGTAGACCCTTTGGATTCCACCTGGGCCCTTCTTCTACCCTGGCATCCTGCCCTTACTCATTTGGAGGCGCGGTTCACCCAGTTGGAGCCCGCCACTCTGACTATTGCCCTGTTGAGAACATTGTGGACTTATGTTAAATCCACCCTGGGAATTCAAGGCTTGATACTTTTTACCCCGATTTGCATAATTCGAACTATAGGGAGCCACTCAAGTTGGAAGGTTTTCGTGACTGGGAGAGGTGGGAGTGAGGTATATGACTCAGTTACAATATATGATGGCACTGTGCTCAAATCCTATTTGGACCTACAGGAGGAATTTGCCCTTCCCAGGGGCCAGTTTTATAGATACTTACAGTTGAGACATGCTCTCCTTTCCCAATACTGATTCTCCAGGCTCCTTCTCCAGGGTTGAGGTCCTGTAGGGGGGTTTGTGATTTGTTGTGGGTAACTTCTTCTCCTCCAGCAGGAACTGGGTACGATCCCTGAAGCATGCCTTGGGCACTATTCCGACAACTATGACATTAGCCAGTAAGTGAGTACTTGAGGCATGTAACCATGCAGGAAAATAACGCCAGCAATATCCCTCATTAGAAAGGACACACCCACCACCTATGACACTAGTTAAAAATTGAGGATTGATGGGACTGGGAGGTGTTATGTAGGGGTTCTAACGGTTATTTTTGCCATTGTCCAATCACCTGAAGGTGGCATTTACAGTAACCCAGCTGACTAAGTCTGTGTCCTGTTCTTTTCAATTAGGAAAGCAATTTTTTTCTAGTTTGTATCAATGAAATCAGATTGGGTTGGTGATGCTGCTGTGGTTGCTATATTAAAATCAAGCAATATTATAAAAGTAAAAAAACAATTACACATGCAAATTATATCATGCCAGCATGCAGTGTTGTTTAAGGTGTTTTGAAAAACGTGCTGTTCCATAACACCACATACAGCTTAAAGGAATCACCCAAGCATATCATTGAAAGAATTAGTATTTTTCCAATGTCACCCTTGAAGTTGCATAAAGGAACTGCATAGGACCCTTCCCCCCCAAACACCTTTTTTTGCATTGGTACATGTCCCCCAGGGCAGTGCCCAGCTTCCCATGCCCTTTGACAGTTGCTTGCCTTTTAGCTTTGATAATGGCAAGAATTGATTTTAAAGATTTGCTTCCCATTGATTTAAAGTTCTAAATTTCTGGAAATTACATTGATTTAGATAAATGTCCAGCAAATAGAACCAAAGCATTTTTGCTCATCACTAGTCTTCTGTAAAATATGAGAAGATTTTGGCATTAATATTTATCATGTTGATCCTTCATGAGGATTGATACATATCGAAATAGAAGGTGTAATTATGTTCCCTCCGCTTATCTTCAAGTACTAGGTTATGAGACCAAAATAGAGTACATACCTTTTGCTTTGGGTTTTGGCTACATTGTCTCTGGAAAAATATTATATTTCTTTGAAGGATTACAGGGAATATTTGAAAGAAACAAGCCAGGGACAGAATTAAGAGTGGTAGTTTTCTTAGGAATGCCTCTGATCCTCAGGCTGGACCATAAAGTACTGTTGTATGAATATTCAATTTTTGCCTTAAGGTCTTTGATGTAGTAGTCTTGTGAGTCCAAAGTGTGTCAGCTTCTAGCACAACAACATCTTCAGTTCAGCTTTAGCTCTCCAGTTGCCAGGCCAGCTCTGAGTTTACCATGTGTAATGTCTTCCAGCTTGGTGCTAAAAAACTGCAGGATAAGACTAGATCTAATTGTGATTAATGTGGTGGTAGAGGAGCAGGTGGAGTGGTGGAGTGGAAGGATGGTACCATTTTGTCACTACATGAGGCCTGTGTCAAGGCAAAGATCTGAAAAAAAGTCTTGCCATGTGAAGCTGGTGTAGAAGAAGCCTCAGATGGTTTCCTCCTCCTCTGGTAAACTTGGTTGCTCAAAAATAAGCTGAAGATCACACTAGAAATGCCCATCTTACTTGGATCTGCACATGTGCTTCCACCAGCAATATTTTAAAAATAAAACGGGAAATTGAACACTAGCTTTAAAACTGTATGCATATTTGGGACCATTGCCCTTAAAATAAGCTATCACTATTTCTAGCTGAAAAAATATGTGATATTGCATAATCATTTGAAATATCTTCAAATTGCAAGATGTTTATAAAGGTTTTTTTATTTATCCATTTCATACTATAGCTAGTAGTTTGTCACATGTAACCAGACATGTTTTGTAACATAGAAGACATTTCTCTACTCCTCCATCTTAGTTTAATTAACATGGTGTCTAAGAATATGACTCAAGGCTGTTGATTCACTAAAGGCAAATAGGCTGTTTAGTTTGCAGGGGAAGTTGCCCAGAGCTTAGTGAATGCGGAGATGTTTCACTTAGCAAAGAGTTCCAAGTCAAATGCAAGGAAATAAAAAACTGCATTTTTTCTTGCACATTAGGGATGCACCGATAGCAGTTGTTTAAGACCGAGTACGAATACCGATACTTTTTCTCAAGTACTTGCTGATACAAATAACCAATACCTGTTTTTAAGTGTAATAGGGTTCACATATGTGCGGAGCCGGTTTTTAGTGCGATTTGTAAAAGAGTTGTGTGATTTTGTTCAGTGGTTGAGGTGTGCATTTTTGAAAATGTATGACACTGGAAATCGCACCTGAATCAGACTGAAAATCATACCTGACTCTTTTTAAAATCGCACTGCAGTCGGCCTGCACATATGTGATCAAAATGCATTTATTCGCATATATGTGAACCAGGGCTGCGGACTTGAAGGTATCGGTTTTAGTACCTTTTAGTATGAGTAGCCTATTTACCTTCAGTAAACCAACCCCAAGGTGTGAAATGTTCTAATTATCCATCATCCAATCAACACAGTGCAAAAAAAACTGGTAATGTATGAACTACCGTGCTGAACTGGTGACTTCTCAAATATCTGGGGAAATGATGTTAAAATGGTATTTTATATGTGTGACAGATGATAATGAAGCCAACCCTCCTGTTTGGGGATGGCTGTTCCATTTCAACATGGATGTACTCTTTCATGTCTCTTAAACTAGTTGGCCTCTCTGGCTTTGATTTACAAGTTGACATGGAATCTGTGGACAACTGTTTAATGTGGGAAAATGTACAATCAAGCATTTGAGAGCTAAAAGATCCATGCAACATGCAAATGTAGGTGAGGAGGTTTAATTAATCAAAAAGAGAAGGATCTGAGTGCATATGTAGAATATGCAATACATACAAGAATATAATACCAATCTACAGCCCCTAAATGTAGTACTGTAAGATCATTTCTTATATTACAAAAAGACAAAATCTCAAGAGGAAGATATAATGTTTCTATACAAAAATCTTTTGTCACAGGTATAAAGAATTGATCACGTGGGACTAAAATGATTTAATAAGGTTGTTGGATATGAAGGCCCTTGGTTACAGAGAAAGGCTAAGTAAACTAAATAAATTAAAAATATTTTCTCATTATCAGATCTTTTTTATTTTATTGGTTAAACTACATGGACTTGTGTCTTTTTTCAACCTAATTATGTAACCCTGTACAAGAGGCAAATATAAGAAAGGTATAATCTCAGGTTTTATTTTTTAAAGGAACCAGTTCTTAAATGATGTCCCTTTACCAATAAACCCCAGCACTGTCTGTAAGATTGTTGGTAGCCTATGCAAATCCAGATGGTCTCAACTCTGCTAAGAAAGAGATGTGAAACAGTGTGTATCCCTCCTTTTAGTCATAAATATGTGTGAATTTTCTGGTATTTTCAGTGGTCTATTTACAAAGAGCTGTACATCTTCTTTTAGATGCTGATGCAGTTGCATTGGGCTCACCACCTGCTGGTTAAATGTGAAACATATGTGAAAACTGTATGATTTTCTAAAAAGAGAACTGAATCAATTTACTTTCAACAGAAAACAGAGCATGTGTTCCACAAACTGCCTCCTGCTACAGCCAAATATTTAATATTTTGACCCATCAGTCCAGGGCACCTGCTGCCATTTTTCTGTACCACAGCTCCTAGGTTTAGTACATAGTTAAGTTGCTTAGCCTTTTTTCCGTGTTGGAGGTATGGCTTTTTGGTTGCAATTCTTCCATGAAGACCACTTCTCGCCAGACTTCTCCAGACAGTAGATGGGTATACCTGGGTCCCACTGATTTCCTCCATTTCTGTGCTGATGGCACTGCTGGACATCTTCTGATGTCGACGGGAAGTAAGCATTGTGTGTCTTTCATCTGATGCATTGTTTCCTTGGCCGACCACTGCACCTATGGTCCTCAACATTGCCCGTTTCTCTGTGCTTCTTCAAAAGAGCTTGAACAGCACATCTTGAGACCCCAGTGTGCTTTGAATTCCTTGCCTGGGAGAGACCTTGCTGATGCAGTATAACTACCTTGTAACTTGCTGCTGTGCTCAGTCTTACCATGGTGTATGACCTGTGACATGAAACTGGCTTCCACAACCTCACCTTAGTAGCAGCATTTGGTTGTTCCTCAACTAGTTTTAAGCCTCCTACACAGCTCTTTCTGTTTCAGTTAATGACCGTGTTTCAGCCTACATATGAAATTGATGATCATAAGCACCTGCTTGGTATAATTGTTTAATCATACACCTGACTCTAAACCTACAAAAGAATTGATGCTAGTTTAAAGCCAAAGGGTGGTCATAGCAAATGCCCATGCGAGATCTGGCACCCACACACACCTTTTGGTCGCCCCCAGCAGCGGCCTTGATATACCTCAGTCAGCCTGCTGAGGTTTGGGTGAGATCGAGGATCAAAATAAAGCATAATGTTTAACATTGATTGTCTGTCAGCCATATTTTAACCCTTTCCACTTTGGAATCCTTTGACTTTGATTTTACAATAAATCTTTTCATCACAAACCACAGCATAGACATTTTTATGACTTATCTGAGGTATGCCTCAAGTAGTTTGTAGCCATTACCCCCCCAGCACTGGATTAAGAGGAATCTTTTGTTGTTTGTTCTTTTGCACAGCACCATCCCTGGTGTTTTGGTTCCTCTCTAGCTGCAGAGGGCTAACATTTATTAAACAGATTGCCATTAGTTGGTTCTCCAAACAGCGCCTGAACTTTTTAGGATTTAATTGGAGGATTTGCCCTCTTTTCTTGTTCTGGTGACAAAAATGTTTTTAATAATTTCTTTCACTTTCACACTCGGTGATAAGAGGTAAAGAGAAATAGAAATTGTGAATCCCCCTAACAGGGGCACAGAGAACAATAAACCGCCAAAACGCTTTCTTTTTTTTATAGTCAAAAGACAGTTGCCCCAAAATAGTAAACAAAATTATTTTTTAAACTTTAGCCTTATATTTCAAGGCTCGGTTCTTGGACCCCTTCTCTTCTCTATCTACACCACCTCCCTTGGTCACCTAATAACTGCCCACGGCTTCCAATACCACTTATACGCTGATGACACCCAAATCTATCTGTCTACTCCTCACCTCACTCCTTCAGTCTCCTCTCGCATTACTAACTTACTAACTGACATATCAGCATGGATGTCGCACCACTTCCTTAAACTAAATCTCTCTAAAACTGAGCTATTAATATTCCCCCCCGCCCGTGCCCCCCTCCATGACTTTTCCATCAAAATCAACAATGCAACCATCAGTCCCTCCCCTCACGCCAGGGTACTAGGTGTAATCCTAGACTCCGACTTGTCATTTCAGCCTCAAATCCAATCATTGTCAAAAGTTTGTAGAATTCACCTCCGTAACATCTCTAAAATTCGCCCTTTTTTAACAAATGAATCCACCAAGCTCCTCATTCACTCCCTTGTTATCTCTCGCCTTGACTATTGCAACTCCCTTCTCATTGGCCTACCGCTCCATAGGCTATCCCCTCTTCAGTCTATCATGAATGCTGCTGCCAGACTTATCCACCTTACCAACCGCTCAGTGTCTGCCAACCCTCTACTTCAATCCCTACACTGGCTCCCAATCACCCAGCGAATTAAATTCAAAATTCTAACCACAACATACAAAGCCATTCACAACTCTGCCCCAAGCTACATCACTAATCTTGTCTCCAAATATCACCCAAATCGTCCTCTCCGCTCTTCTCAAGACCTCCTGCTTTCAAGCTCTCTCATCTCCTCCTCCCATGCTCGTCTCCAGGATTTCTCCAGAGCCTCTCCCATCCTCTGGAACTCGCTACCTCCATCTATCCGGCTAGCCCCTACTCTTGCTACCTTCAGGCAATCCCTGAAAACTCATCTCTTCAGGAAAGCCTATCACGTCTCCAACTAATCTCCTACCACTTCCACCAGCTCATTCCCCACAGTTACAACCTTTTGTACCACCTGCCCCACCCTATTAGATTGTAAGCTCTTCTGAGCAGGGCCCTCTTAATCCTATTGTATTGTATTGTATTGTATTATATTATAACTGTATTGTCTCCCTTTTCTATTGTAAAGCGCTGCGTAAACTGTTGGCGCTATATAAATCCTGAATAATAATAATAATAATAATAATATTTCTTGCCATTATGAACCACCATCAAGAAAAACCCCAAATAAACCCTACTGCTGATGTTTATGGTGATACCACATGTGTATATTATTTGTTGTTTGTACCCAAAAATAACAGTGTACAATTTTCTTTTTTAACCTACCAAAAACACATTAACACTAATGGGGTTACAGGTGCATCTCAAAAAATTTGAATATCATCAAAAGTTAATTTATTTCAGTAATTCAGTTCAAACATTGAAACCCATATATTATATAGATTCATTACTCACAGGGTGATATATTGCAAGCATTTCTTTCTTTTAATTTTGATGATTATGGCTTACAGCTAGTGAAAACCCAAAACTCTCAGAAAATAGAGTATCTCAGAAAATTTGAATATTACATAAGACCAATAAAAAAAAGGATTTTTAATACAGAAATGTTGGCTTACTGAAAAGTATGTCCATGTACAATATAGTATGCACTCAATACTTGGTCTGGCTCCTTTTGCATGAATTATTACATCACTGCGGCATGGCATGGAGGCGATCAGACTGTGGCACTGCTGAGGTGTTATGGAAGCCCAGGTTGCTTTGATAGCGGCCTTCAGCTCATCTGCATTGTTGGGTTTGGTGTCTCTCATCTTCCTCTTGGCAATACCTCACAGATTCTCTATGGGGTTTAGGTCAGGCGAGTTTGGTGGCCATACAAGAAAAATAGTCCCTGAGTTTGCTGGCCAATCAATCACAGTGATACCATGATCATTAATCCAAGTATTGGTACTTTTGGCAGTGTGGGTAGGTGCCAAGTCCTGCTGGAAAATGAAATCAGCATCTCCATAAAGCTGGTCAGCAGAGGAAAGCATGAAGTGCTCTAGAATTTTCTGGTAGAGGGCTGCGCTGACTTTGGACTTGATAAAACACAGTGGACCAATACCAGCAGATGACATGGCTCCCCAAATCATCACTGACTGTGGAAACTTTACACTGGACCTCATGCAACTTGGATTCTGTCCTTCTCCACTCTTCCTCCAGACTCTGGTACCTTGATTTCCAAATAAAATGCAATATTTACTTTCATTTAAAAAGAGGACTTTGGACCATTGAGCAACAGTCTAGTCCATTTTCTCCTTAGCCCAGGTAAGACGCTTCTGACGTTGTCTCTGGTTCAGAAGTGCCTTGACACAAGGAATGCGACTGTTGTAGCCCATGTCCTGGATACGTTTGTGTGTGCTAGCTCTTGAAGCACTGACACCAGCTGTAGTCCACTCCTTGTGACCCTCCCCCAAATTCTTGAATGGCCTTTGCTTCACAATCTTCTCAAGGCTGCATCCCTGATGCTTGTGCACCTTTTTCTACTACACTTTTTCCTTCCACTCAACTTTCCATTAATATGCTTGGATACAATCTTCCCTTTGATTGTGTAACCTACCGAACCAGACTGAGAGACCATTTAAGGCTGGGTTCACACTGCTGTGCGGAGCGACTCACAGCTGTCCCTGTTCACCATTTCAGGTCCGATTTCCGGCCCAAATTTTTGGCTGAATTCAGACCTGAAACAGACCAGAAGACGCACAGGACTCCTGTGCAATTTGCTCTGCAGCCATCTCGGGGCTGTGTGAACCGGCTCCATTGAGCGCTTGTCACAGTCTTCTGACATGCGAATTGGATGCGGAGATACCGCATCCAATTTGCAATAGTGTGAACCCAGCCTAAAGGCTCAGGAAACCTTTACAGGTGTTTTTAGTTAAATAGCTGATTAGAGGGTGACACCATGAATCTACAATATTAAACTTTTTCACAATATTCTAATTTTCTGAAATACTAAATTTTGTGTTTTCTCTAGCTGTAAGCCATAATCATCAAAATTAAAAGAAAGAAATGCTTGAAATATATCACTCTGTGTGTAATGAATCTACATAGTATATGAGTTTCACGTTTTGAATTGAATTACTGAAATAAATTAACTTTTTGATGATATTCAAACTTTTTGGGATGCACCTGTATTTATAAAAAATGTACTGGACAGAGGTCACAAGCATTCCCCAGCCCTCATGATTTCTGATCATAGTTTGCCTAACCTCCCTGACGGTATTCCCGAGTGTGGCTCGGTTAAATTTCAGCACCATTAGCGGTAACCCCGAGCCACACTCGGGATTACATCTCAGAATCCTGGTGCGGTATACTTACCTTGTTCCCAGGATCCTGCGATGTCCCCCTGTGCTGTCTGCGGGCTCCATCCTCTGCCCGAAGCCTCTCTGTGCCAGGCTCCGTTCACTGCGAGCTTCGCAACGCACGGGGCGGAGCCTGGCGGCAAATTAAAAAAATTTAAAAATCATAACACTCACAGTACTGTAATCTCACAGATTACAGTACTGTATGAAATCATTTCACTTCCCTTTACATCAAAAGTGGCTTTAGACCAGCTAGAAAACAGCGATATTAAATTAGAACACTTGCAGAATTGAGCGATATATTATTATTTTTTAAAATTATTTATATTTATTTATTATATTATAATTTATGATTTTGTGTTTCAAACTTCATCATATCTGGGATATCTACTAGACTCTTGGTGGACAGATCTAAGTGTGTTATTGCTAAGAATTACAAACCTACAATATAAAATGCCAAATTTCTATGCAAAATAATTGTACCGCTGGGAGACGCAAAAATCTGAAATAATTATACCGCCAGGGAGGTTAATACAATGATTCCTATGATTGGCAGTCCTATCTAGTGGCCATATTGCAAAATTGTTATTGAAAAACCTCAATCAGGAAAATACTGCATTACCACTACATGGAACTGGTGATCATATGAAATTACCGTATTAAGCAAAACACAGACTTCATGAGGGCTGTGCGAATGGTTATAAAAAGACCCCTAACAGCTAATTTGGCACTAAAGTTATTATTATATATATTTTTTTTATCTTATCTAAAACATGCTGATCCTGACACTAATCTAGATTATGCCCAGATCAAGCTATTTTTCTTTCTTTCTTTTTTACATAGACTTTGTTTTACAACCTTCTCCTCAGGCTAGGAGAAAAAGATACAATACATATATTTCCCAAGAGAGAAAAGGTTACAGGGGAAGCATGTGAATGCAAGTCAGTCCTCCCATCTTCTGATCATTAGTATGAGAAAAGGAGCTGTCAGTGACAGACCATGCTGGGAGTGTGCTTACAGCAAAAGGCGTGCATTAAGGCAACACCACCACAGAAGATGGACCACCTCTGTGACACCACATACATGTGTGAACCCAGCAGGAATATGGGTTAAAAATACCCTTTTTTTTTTGCTGCTAGTATGAAAATCTTTTTTAGTTCATTTTGTTCAATAATGTTTTGTTCCACTGAAAAATCATTATTTGCGAAATTGATGAAAAAAAATAAAACACCTTCATTTCTTCTGTAGTTCATTTGTAAATAATTTTACTATGCTTTTTTTTTCAGAAACATTATTTTGATGTCATGGGAGAAATTGCAAAGTATAATTGGCACTTTTTATCTATAGTAACCATGAATTTGTCATTAAAACTGCTGTGATTTTCCATATAATTTTTCTGACCTATAATAGTGCCATCTGCACAGTTGCCCACTTTTTTCTTTTTAATGTGAAAAGGTCAGAGCCTGCTTACATACAGTTTCTTCAAGTTGAACAATTTTAAAATGATACCTTTGAGTTGGGAATTTGAATCCAAAATCAGATTGTGCATAACCACAATCATTAAATCATTTGTGTAAAGTCCTGACTTGTTGAGCTCTTTCCACACCATACATTTTTATCTGTACACATTCATATAATTGTGAGCAACAAAGCAAAAAAAAGCACATAACATTTTTCTTTTATCAGTGTGCACAACCATTTCTTTGTTAGGAAGAACCTTTTGTCTTTTTACATTTATTTTCATATGTATATGGGATCAATGTACTCATAATGAATAATCAGCCCTGTTAAGACAGTCTTTGTAACTAACTTATCTTACATTTAGTATTTGTTCAGAATATAGTGATTGGCATACCAGAAAAAATCTCTAATACACAGGAAAATATATTAACTACTAAAAGCTGTCCTATGAAAAATATATGTATGCAGCGTTGTACAACAGTTCATGTATGCCTGCCTATTAATCGAGGTCCAATGCATTGAGTGTGGTCCTAATAATAATTTTCAATCTTATAATATTTTACTAGTCTGCAATTTGTTTGTGATTTTTTACTACTTTGTGATTTTTAGTTAGGATGCCAGATCCACAAATAAAATATTTAGTTCTTGGAAATGGAAAGTAACACATATTGTAACTCAGCAGCCATGCTAAATAATACCTCCTTTAAAAGTGCTCCCCAATATTAAACCATTGCTTTAACACACGTAACACCTCAATAGAAATGTCTTACATACCTTAGTTGTGGGACGCTTTCACCCACTTATTACACTGAAGCTTGCAATGCCGGCAGGCCATCAATGAGCTTGATACTTGATGAGCAGTCAGGAGACCATGATCCCCACTGACTGGCTGGTCTGTGACACTCCTCTGTGTAACTTAGTGCCATTGTTTGGGGCAAACAATAATACTTATTTTCTCAGCCCATGAAAATAAAGTGTTAAAAAGCTATTTTAACTTACAATTTGTAGAAACAAAGGTATGCTAAAACTGTCTTCTACAAATCTTTGATGTCACACAGTTGCACACACCCACTAAATAATTTCCACACGCTAAATAAATGTAATCTGTATGACATACATTTTTAATTATCTTTTTCTGTTTCATTCTTGTATGCTTACATGTGAAAAATTACGGAACAATGAAACAAGGGGCAACACGCATCCTGTTTTAGAGTGCTCAGTCTATTTACCACAGTATATTCTTAGTGACTGGCCTATATTCAGATTATGAAAATTCGCCTTCCTTCTAGGCATATGCACGTGCAGAATCACATCTCACATTCAAAATTGCATTCATACTAAAAGCCATATACACAGGTCCACAGAAACCAGACAAACCTTCCTTTCTCCATAATTAGAAAAAAATGAGGAGAAATTTTGGGTTTCATTTGTTTTCTTTTATATATTTTTCTTTAGTTTAGTTTTTGGTTGCTTACAAAAAAACTATTTGTTTTTAAAAAAATAGGGAAACACATTTCCTCTCACCCTCAAGCCCCAGAACCCCAAAAACAAACAGTGGAAGGAATGGAGATTTCTATGCATGAAAAACTATACAGATTAAAAATTCAGTGATTTAGATTCAACAAATTGTAAATCACTCCACAAATTAACCATCCAGCAGCTAGACGAGACTGCATAGACAAAATGTTTCACAGCCCCTTTTGACTAAATTGCATTTGACATATGTCCTACTAAAATTAAGGGGAGAAGGACATCCTAGATTTGGTTTATCTTAATATACATACAAGATTACTGTTTCCTTAAGTATGACCATCCCCTGTTACATACAATCCTTGACAAGTTTAAGTGGATATCCCCTCCCCCTGTAATCACACGAGGTGTAGGACAAATACAACTAATTGCATATATTCAGGAGCTTTGGAAGACGCAAGAGATAACACAAAATACAGAAAAAAATATAAGACCACAGAGGAAGGAGTAGGTATTTAACAATTTAGGTATGAACTGATTGCCATGTAATTATATGAACAGGCTTTCTCCGAGACTCCATTTTTAGCAATGGGACCTTTTAATTGAAGAATATAGGCCTACATTAAGACTTTTATATCAGTCATTTGTATTCTAAAAAAAAAAAAGTCTCATTGGCTAAGGTCATTTTACCACAATCTAGGTGTAACTGTGAAATACTTTAAAGAAAAACATGAAAAAAAAGTCTATAGCAACAATCTTAAAGCATAAAGTTCATTACTGCAGGCTATTACTCGCAGTGCTCTTCTCCTGGTGCAGTTCCAGCTATAGTACAGTGCAGGGATTGTGTCATTTACGCTCCCCTCAATCTCCCCTCCTCCATTCGCAAAAAAGCCTTGCGTTTCTTTCACAGAAGTGCCCAGAAGAGTCCCACTGCAAGGGAGGACTTTCAGTGCTTTCCGGTGGTCAGCTTTAAGTAAACCCATCAGATTAAAACACTTACTCCTATAGCTTCATTTACTATTGTAGCCAAAGCAACAATGCAAAGTTACCCACAATAACATCGCATTAACGCAATGCATTAAGACTGTGATATACTTGCACACTGTCATTACAGCTTTAAAAGGTCAGAACAGCCAAAAAGAGATATTTCAGTGTAGAATAGATTTTGGTGAATGAACACGTGAATTGTTTTAATTGTCTCTTTGTGAGTCTGGTGCCAACACCACTGCTTGAATTTCCAGCCTTGAAGAGTTGCCACACTATCCCTCTTGATTTTTATTGTATTTTTTGCAAAATATTTTTATTTATAGAATTTCAAGTACAAGTACAGAGGTCAGACATGAATGTTTGGTGTAAATTAGCACGTACAAAAGAGGAAATAGCAACAGTACATGTATGAAAGCTAAAGTTTAGCCATAAACAATAAAAACTTCTTTTTAGTGACCTAACTTACCCGTAATGATATTTGTTCCATGTTGTACAGGCAGCTGGTGCTGTAAACGTTAATAGCTTTAAATATTATGCAAAGCTGCAGTGAATAGAAGACAGTCACCATTCACAGATCGTGTTACATGCAGTGTATAATATGAAATATCTTTTCCCAATGGAGGAGGGAGCTTGTTCACTGCAACTTCACAGAAGACTTATCCATCTGAGCACTATAAGTTCACAGGCAGGAAGAGGACCAGCATCCCTGCACAGAAGATTTCAACAGGATCCGGCTGCCTACACGTGGAACATACTTTTTCACAGATAAGTTAGCTCACTATAACTCTAGAAATTGGATGTAGGGGAGTGCAGTAGATATCCTGTTGGAACTCTCCTGAGTCACCACAATAATTGTGAGTAGCTTGGATAGTAATTTTTATAATGTCCTTTAAAAGGTAGTAATTATGTAAGATGGCAGCCTTCCTTAGGTTGCTTGGCAACTGCGCCCTACCAGTATGGGAGGTCCTTGGAGAGCTATATAGGTTGGCAGGGTACTGCAGTGTGCCTTCAATCTGTGGCCAGAACTTTTCCCCATTGTGGGGTAAGAGCTATTGCATTCTTCATTCTGAGGAATGCTGGGACTATAATCTACCCTCTGCAAGGGTATGTGTCTTTCTTTCTCTCTCTCTCTTCCTTACCTTATACAACCTATTTTAAATATGATGCTACCATTTTCCTATATGGCTGGCTATTCATTTAGCTTTCTTCAGTAAAGACAAACATCTTGTTAAGGAGGGAGATTGCTATTGAACTTGGCCTTGTGCCCCAGCGAATGATAGAAACATGATAGAAGACAGTCAAGAAGAGACAGCAGGTTGGATCAGACGTTGAGACCCGCTGGGTTGCCCACAAGAGATTTGTCTGGAGATTTTTGCCCAGTAACCATGGAAACCCTGATGGGCCCCATGTTTAGGAACCACATAATGCCCATGAATCACCCAAGCTGGCAGGCGAAAGGTTAAAGTACAATACAGGTGGTCCCGTTACCTTACAAGGGTAACACAGGATCGTTGAATCTGGTACCATTCACTTTCAGTGTGAAATAACATGATATGTCATCAAAGACTGGGTTATTCTTGTGACAGAGTAATAGTGAGTGGCAAATGCCATTGTTCAGTATAGTTGTCTAAAGTCCCCTAGGGGGAGGGGTCAAGGATGGAGGGGTTAGGAATGAGAGGCGCTTTGGTGGGTGTAGGAAGGATTCTGGGTAGTCACGAAGAGAGATATGGTAGAAGAAAAAAAATTGAGAGAGGTGTATGGAGTGAAGGCCAGAAGTGGAAAAAAAGATTCAGGGCCCTGACATTACTGTATCTAGAGGGTCAGTTCCTCCATTAGGATTTGGAGTCTATGCATAAGTAGGAAGAAGGGTGCTATTCTGGGATAGCAGAAGAAATGATGTTTAGAGTCTGGAGAATTTGTAGTCAATCCAACAAGCCCAGGTGTGTATATATATTTAGTGATTCTGTTGAGGGCAATGTATAAAGTTCCTCCATTTCTTGAGTTGTCTCAATTCTGGAGAATCTTTAAGTCTTTTGCTTAACCATAGTTTGGGAATGCACTTCCTGCATGCATTGATTAAGGGTACCATACATGTTTTTGATTATTGTGCTGGGTTGGTACAAGGATGATGCAGGAGGAACTGTGCTGGGATGGAGTTTAGTGGGGATTTGGCAACGGATTGTATATTGGTAAACATCTGATCAGAATGGTTTGGGGGGCAAAGCCACCAAAGACAAAGAATTTTAGTCTATTTTATATTAAGGAGAATACAGCACAAAATGATGGCACAATGTGGAACAACCATATTCTAGCAGTGAGTAGTGAGAATGGGAGCTAAAGCAGGAACTATCTTGGAAAGTCCTTCCTGTTGGACTCCCAATAAAAAAGTGTACAAGAAACCAGCATGAAACTTTGGCTACCAGAACCCCCTATTATATGAATATAAATGATTTTAATACAGCTTACATTGCATTTTAAGCCTCTAATCTGTAGCTAGAGCAGGTTATCTTGCATGCTTTATTGGGTATAGTAACAAAAAAATAAAATAGTAACATGAAATGAAATGCGTCAACTGTTTCCTTGAGGCTCGGGTCACACTAGGGGCGGCACGACTTGCAGGTCGGCTCACCGAGGTGACCTGCACACGACAGGGGCGGCAACTTGCAAAACGACTTCTATATAGAAGTCTATGCAAGTCGCCCCCAAAGTAGTACAGGAACCTTTTTCTAAGTCGGAGCGACTTGCGTCACTCCGATTAGAACGGTTCCATTGTACAGAACGGGACGCTACTTGTCAGGTGACTAGGTCGCCTGACAAGTCGTCCTAGTGTGAACCGAGCCTAAGGGAGCTGTGTTAGTGTCTTTTTGTTACTTTTTCTAATAAAGCATACAAGATTTTTACTGCTGAAAAGGGGTGCAGCTTCCCCTCTTCTATCTCTGTGTCATTTGTGGCTGCAGCTCGGGCTGGCACCTGGGGATTGAGCAATATCATAATAATTAAAGTCCACTTGAAGTGGTGTGCACCCCGCTCTCTTTAGCAATCAAACTGGTGGCCACTTACATTATTATGAAGTGACCATCTAGGCTCTTGTGGAGGAACACATACACAGGTACTTATCATGTGCTCTACAAGTCCCTGCATTCAGTGAACCCGAGGAAACTTGCTCATGTAGCATTCATATACTCACAATTCTACCTCAGCAGCACTTAACAGAAGAGCTTTAACCAGTTCACTCCCTTTTCCATTTGTCCTGCCAAACCATTAGCTGATCTGTTTAAATTTGATCATGTAATGCAAAATTTTGCTTGCTCACTGGGTATTCTTAGCTTCACCTTGGAGTGTAATGCTAGAGGTGGGAGTATCACACTTCCCTTTAGTATTACTAAGGTAGAATTGTGAGCAAGTGAATGCTGCTAAATATCCTTAGCACTTCCACTAATCAGTTAACAGGTGGGCAGGACTAAAAAGGTGGAAAGGGCAGGAGCAGGTTTTCATGGATGTATTAAATTTTGGGACTTTTGAAGCACAGGATAGTGCTTCTTATGTACTTGTTCCTCCACAGAAGCCTCGGTGGTTAGTTAGTGATGATGTATTGGTTGATATTAGCAACAGAATTAGGTTAGGCAGACCATGGCAAAACTTTGCTTTATATGGCAAAAGGGTACACCATTTACATTGCTGATAAGTGTGGTAGGCTCATTACAGTATTGCATTTTAAAACAATGGTGCATTTGTATTTTAAGGTGGTTCCATTCCTAAATTTGTTACTTTCTGTCATTGATCTGTAGGTGCCCAGATTAAATATAGCAATGTCAGCCTCCAGAGTTTTTTTTTTCACATTAACGCTAATACTTATTTGTCTATGTAGAAAATGTTCATATTTTTAAGGACATATAAGGCTTTTATTTGGTAAACTTATACACCCTGTTCAAGTTAACTGCCTGGAAATATTAATATATACACTGTGAAAGTCAAGTGTTTAACCACTTCAGCTCCGGAAGGTTTACACCCCCTTCATGACTAGGCCATTTTTTTGTGATACGCCACTGCATTACTTTAACTGGCAATTGCGCGTTTGTGCGACGCTGTGCACAAATAAAATTGATGTCCTTTTTTTGCCACAGAGTATTCTTTTGGTGGTATTTGATCACCTCTGCGGTTTTTATTTTTTGTACTATAAACAAAAAAAGACCAACAATTTAGAAAAAAAAAAATTTTTTTTTACTTTTTGCTATAAAACACATCCAATAAAAAAATTAAAAAAAAATAAAATTTCTTCATCAGTTTAGGCCAATATGTATTCTGCAAAACATTTTTGGTAAAAAATCCCAATAAGCTTATATTGATTGGTTTTTGGCATCCCCTTCAACAAAAATTTAATTTTTGCTAAGATTACTCCCAAAGGGAAATCAAGTCTGAAGGGATGCAGACTTTGCCAATTTCCCCATTAGAGCCCTGCAAGTGCAGAAGCTGATTGATAATTATAAAAACACTCCCATACAGATTTACTCAGCACAAGGACACAGACAAACAGCTATTTCTTCAGAATAACAAAAGGTAGGAATCTGAAACAAAGCTTGTTAAAATAATTGCAATGTACATAGATCACCCAGAAGGGAATAATTTTTTTCTTAACAAAACTGGAGCTACTCTTTAAAGAAAACAAATCAGCTTAACATGCGAGTCAAATTTTTTATCATTATGTGGAATTTGCACTTTTGGATTAGTGTTTTTTTTGTCAAGATTTTAGAAAAATGTTATGCTGCCTATTTAGATTAGCATTTAATATGCAGTTCTGCATTAGTAATAGCTATTTCTACAAACGGTGTAATGAAATTTTTTTTTCTTAGCTTTTACATTAGTCAAAGAGCTACATTTTAATTTGGAGCATCAACAGTGGCACAAGAAGAAATTGCATTATTTCAGAATGTTTTAAGAACTGTGTTGATGGACTTTTGTTCATGTTAGATGGGGTTTTCACTCCCATACAAGTCTAAAGGAATGGAAACCCCACTTGAAGTAGTTCAAATGCAGGTGAAAAGGAGGTCAAATGCACCTATCAATGAATTCTAAATAATTTTAGAAACATCTCAAACTGCTCCAACACAAACTTTTAGCTTCACTGTTCACACAAGAAAACTACTAAATTATCCTTCATGCTTTTTTTGTGATACTGTACATAGATAAAGTTTCAGGATAGAACAGACTTGTAAGATTTATATTTGTCTTTAATTTACATGGCAATCAGATCATCGGTGAAAAAAATCAGAATTCTTTAATTCCCATTTTACAAATCTAATGAAGTAAAAGTAACTTGTCTTAATCATAGTATTAGCATCACTTTAAGGAATGACTAGCAGTTTAGAGTATAAAAAAGCAAAAGCATGTTAAATATACAAAAAAATTCTAGCAAATATACAAAATGGAATATCTGTTTTAGTTTGACATGAGTTGCATTATACTAATTTGACATGATTTGCATTGTAAAACATGGCAATATGAAGTAATATAACAACAGGGATCAGTTGTATGAGGGAATCAGAGGAATTCATAACGTATAATAAATCGTGTAGTCCAAGACACTGTACAAGAAAAGGAAATATAAATGAACTGAATGCAATTGATCTAAGCATTTAAAGAGGCTGTTAAATTGGCTGGTCGTTAAAACAGCAAGCCTGTAAAGAAAAATGTATACAAAAGGATGTCAGGTTACGTGATTTGCACACTATCTAGATAAAAAAAAAAATCCCATTTAATTTTAAAGAGGTTCTATGTGATATGTGCAGACTGTAGACTGTAAGTTAAAATTAAGCTTCACTCTAAAACTTTTATTACCTGTAGGGCTTGTTTACATCAAATGATTTTTAAAATGTAAACATTTTCTGAATGACACCCCAATGCACCTTGCAATGCAACGTGCATTGCGGTACATTGCCAAAATGCTACATGCATCTTTTTTGGTGCACTTGGCAGCCCATTTAAAATAAATAGGCTATGGTAAAGTGCAACGTGACTTAAGAAAGCTTACAAACAGGCAGGCTTTTAATGCAGAAGAGATACTGGGGTTGATTTACTAAAACTGCAGTGTAAAAAATCTGGTGCAGCTCTGCATAGAAAACAATCAGCTTGCAGGTTTTATTGTCAGAACTTAATTAAAGAAGCTGAAGTTAGAAGCTAATTGGCTACCATGCACAGCTGCACCATATTCTGAGTGCTCCAGTTTTAGTAAATCTCTCCAACTATGTCAGGGAATTCAATAAATCCCTACCAACACTTTTTTTTTTAGTGCTATCATCTTTTAAAATCGCCTGAAACAGATTTTGGTAACGTTACCACAGCCTGCCTCAGTTTTGGTAACTTTACCAAATCAAGTAGGTCTTAATTGCGTTACTTCTACAAATTGGTGTTATTAAAGCACCAAATTAAAAAAATATTTATCTCCAGTTCATAGATATTGAAACTGGAGGTAATTGGGACCACCTGATAGTTGGTGTATGTAGTATATTGCAAGTCTAATCTTATAAATATAGAATTACACTTACAATATACAACAGTGTACAAAGACAGGCAAACTGCCTTTTTCTGTATGCAGTGTAGCAGAATGGCATATTTAATAACCCCTGCCTGTCACTGGTTGTTAAGGATGCTGTCAGCTTCACATTCAAAAGCCAATAGTAGGCTGTCTTTTGACTAATAATATTTGGTTTGCTGTCAATTGCAAGGGGGCGGACCTGATGGGGATCTAGTGTCTGTGAATCCGCATGGATGGGCAGAAAGAGCAGCTGCACTGAGGGACACTCTGGGCTTAGTGCACTTCCACACTCAGTGTGTGCTCCACATTATTGTACCTGTCTACAACAGTCTGTCACCCACACTGGCGTTTATCAGGTGAAGGTATGTCAGAATTTCATGGAGTGTTTTACATACTCTAAGAATTCCCAACTATGTCTCTGTACATTAAATCATTCCTACCTGCTTGTTCGCAAACCACATACAGCTCATTTTTTGGCATCTCCTGAGATGAAAGAACTGCTGCGAATGCACAAAAGTAACATCATCTCACCCTGGCCAATTAAAATGGCCAAAAGAAGAGCAGCCAAAAATGTCAGTGGCCAACGAGGGAGCTCCTGGACACTGTATTGTTATTAATACATGTGCGCTAATGCAGCACAATGATGTAAATGGGTCTTTAATGCCTTAATTGTATTTTTAATGATAGCACTCTCAGACTGCACAACCGCAGAGCATAATTTGATAGAAACACTAACTTTCCAAGAACATACTACGTATTTCCTGTTTGCAATATTCAGCTACAAATGCTGCTCCAGCTTTGTTATGCATAGTATACTATATATAATTTACATGTGATATATCCTGATAAATATAATGCATATCATAGAATTTTTTTTTTATAAGGATACAGGAAAAGAACGCTAGGCTATAAAGAAAAAGACATTAGGGCATAGCTATACAGCAGGGAATGTTACACTCACCAAACATTCAGTGCAGGTGAATTTTCCTGGTGTATGTATGTGAATATCACATTCACTAGTTTATAAATACGCCCCTTCGTTTTTTTAGTGTTTGGACATTCAAATGGACAGGATAACCACTAATCATAATATTTAAAAGGGGAGATATTAGAGATACAATACATATTCTTCCCAGCAAAATATATTGTTAACAGCCTCTCATATAGGTATTAATGTATGTATGTGTGTGTGACTAAAAAGAAAAACAAAAGGAGGTAAAAATTAAAACACATTAAAATTATAAGGAATCAGAAACTGTTAACTGTTTAATGTCTGTACATATTTCATATTTCCTGTCAGAGTCAGAGCATGCAGCAAATGAGCAAGTGGTTATTTCATCATTTATCAGAAGGCAAGGCACATAATGTGATAAAAATTTCCGTGCAAATAAGGGAAAAAAGATTATTTGTACATATTTAATGCTCTCTCTTTATACTTATATTTTATATATAGATATATACTTAGGTTTGAAGGATTTCATTTTCTACTAGTGTTTTATGTATAGCATTTTTTCTAATCCTTCCAATGTATGTCTTAAATTGCAGCAGACCCCCATTTCAAATTTTCCAGTGGCCTCACAAAAATGATTGACATTTTCCTTACCGCTTCATACTTGTGAATAATATTTTCTAGTGCTGCTATTTTGGTAGAGACCCCTTAAAATCACATGCTCAGTCAAAAAGAGAAAGCAGCTCCCAATGACATGCAGAGAAAAGGAAAAGGAAGACTGAGGAGTAGGGTCTCCTTTCAGTGAGCAAGCTGAAAGAATATTTCAACTACAGGCATCTTTTAAACTCATAATTCCGCCTAAAAATTTATATTTAGCACATTTGATCTGAATCTTTTGAATCTCTGTTAAGACAGACTTAAAGCGGAGAAGGAGTTAATATATAAAATGATGCACTCTCTTAGTCTTTACTTCACACAGTACAGTGCCATATTGAAATCTGCCATGCAGGTCTTTAGCCACAAGCCTGCATGATGAATGCAAAGTAGGTGGGTTGATAGGAGGGAAACACCATGCAGTTTACACTGTATGATGGCTGATAAGGTTTTCTTAGTTATGACAAGATTTCTTATCCGGCCACCAAACTACTTTTAAATGTGAGTGACAAAGCTGATAAGTGCATGTAGTTCACATATCTGTACAGTTATTCTAGAGAATATGTTCTCCATGTGTCTATGACTGCTGGGCATAAAGGTATATTTGCATATATAGGTGCACTTTTATATCTGCGTATATATTATATATACAGTGTGTATATATATATATATATATATATATATATATATATATATATATATATAAATATATATATATATATATATACACACACACACACACTTTTTTTTACCCAGAGATTATCTTACAAATTGGTTGATTCATGTCATTCTAACCTAAAATATGGCATATGATCCTAAATATCAAGGCTGGTACATTTAACACATAGCTACACAGATGAATGATACATTGCATAATGACAGCAGCACAGCATGGCAAGCTTATAAAAACATGATGATGCTTGGTGGAATTTTTATCTTACATGCATGTTTATACATTAACCTTGATGACATTCAATCTGAACATATATAAAGACACATTTGCCATATCTATGTATGCCAGCCTTATTATATATACAAAAATGTAAACAACATTTTTTAGGGGATCCTGTATTACTGTTCTTAAATTGTTATGTCTGCAGTTTCACTGGGTCTTTGAGAGCCAACATATGGACAAACATACTAAGATACTGTATGACCAGTCACATTAGCCTGCTTCTATACATATATAATATCTGTATTAACAGAAATCAATATAGCAGCAGCATTTCCTAGGGTATTATTCTCATGTCTTGTTACATGAAAGTCACTGTAAATCTGGCTTGCTTGCTGTATTTTTCTTAATTTATATTAAAAGAGGGTTTAAGGCCTTGTTCACACTGAAGTTATCTAGAAGTTATCTAGGAAATATATAAACAAGTATTATGCCCCAGATCACTTTTTCCTCTGTTTTAGATATCCCTGCTTTAGCCACGTTTAAAATTTCTAATTGGATCCCAAACGCACAGAATTCTATTTTCTCTAAATGCATCTAAAGTGAACACACGCAAATGTAGGTAAACAAAAACCTTGCGTGCATTTATAGGCATTTAGAAATGTCCTCTAGCACATATAAACTCAGGTTTGACACTGCCAGTGTAAATGAAGCCTAAATTAATTAAATATTTTTACACAGACGCCACCGAACAATATTTTTGCATTTAGATTTTGCTTTAGAGTCCCTTTAAGTTTAAGACTATACAGTATTTAAAGCCCTGGCTAAAAGAAAAAAGAAATAATAATTGTAGTGTCCTTCATCCATATATGCAGAATATAATTCTCATTTAGCCCAAGGGGGACTTTGATAGAGAGGATTACTTATACAACTTCATGCATATTTCCTCCCTTCCAGTTATGACAGCGACAACTGTACCCAGAAACTGATGAATTTCTCCCAATCGCATTGCTTCTTCTTTTGCAGATATCATCCTTTAAAACACATTACCAGCAGCCACTGGTCTGTGAGGTATGATTGGTTTTCCTCTCAAATGGAGTTCCCACAGACTAAATGAGCATTATATCCTGTATATAAGGGAGAAGTCACTCATGCGTCATTTTTTAAGCAGACAAGACATATAACATTTAATACCAGGGCTTCTAGTGTTTTAGAATATCCTACAATAAAGTAATCATGTGGCCTTGCCATTAAAATGCAAACTATAAAAAGGTTGCTAAGGCTGAAAAAAGGGTTTCTAATGTTTGAAAATACTTAATAAAAAAAATTTCAGGACTTCATCATTATTTGTCAAATTGTACACAAAATGCTACTGAATATACAACAGATAAAAAAACAACATAAATCCTCAGTACAGTACTTGACAATCCTTTGTAGGACAGGTTACATGAGCTTCTTTGGATTGTTTTCATATCTAGCATAGATTCACCTGCCTTTGTACAAAAAGGTCTAGTAGAATATAAAATATCAGATAAAATTATTCTGAGGTTCTGTAAAATCACCAAATACTGAAATGTACCTATGTGATTTAATGAAAACACTTTTAATTTTTAATCATGGCTTTAACATTCTCAATCGTGTTTTTGAACCTAAAGCCTCACTCTGGGCAGCATAAAAAAATTACCCTTGCAGTGAGTCCCCCCACAACACTCTGCATTGAAAGGTTTAAATGTTATTTAAGCATAGGGGAAGAGCAATCAGCTATATTATTTACCCTAATTCTCACTCTAGCAGGCTTCCACCGTGCTGTATAACCAGTTACCCGAAGCTCCTTTCTTTGGTGCTCTGGCCGGCGGTCACACTCTGACATACATGGGTTCAATGCGGGACCAGCAGCCCTGCATTGTACTTGAGGACCCTGAAGGCCTATCCATACCCTAGAGCAGGGATATGCAATTAGCGGACCTCCAGCTGTTCCAGAACTACAAGTCCCATGAGGCATAGCAAGACTCTGACAGCCACAAGCATGGCACCCAGAGGCAGAGGCATGATGGGACTTGTAGTTTTACAACAGCTGGAGGTCCGCTAATTGCATATCCTTGCCCTAGAGCATAAGAGAGAAGAGGAAAGTGCTGGTGGCTGGGGGGAGCAAGAGGTAAGGTAAGTATTACAGCTCATTCCTCCACCTCATAAAACCTCAAGCTCCTGTAAATCCATTCGATGTTTCCTGCAATGGGTTTCCATCTAACTCCTCATACTGTGTATATGCATAGAGAAATGTCCCAAACACCGCACACTTAGCAAAGCCATTAGTACACAGGTGAAGCCATGCCCCCCAACACGATTCACCCCACCCATGGGGTGAGGACATCCATGATTTAGCCCCATGGGTGGGGTGAAACACGTTGGGGTGTGACTTTGGCTGAAGCTGACTAAAGCTGCTTTCACCTGTGTACTAATGACTTTGCTAGGTGTGCAGTGTTTGGTAATTTTCTCTAAGCTTATTCTTCTACCCACAGACTTAACAAGCATTGCAGTGCGGGGAAGTCTCACTTTAAGGGTTTTTTTTTCTTTACTTCCCTGAATTCAGCTTTAAAGTGTAACATCTGCCAGTTTTGGATAGAGTGAAGGGTTAGAACCTGTAACAGGTTTTTATTGCTGCACGAGTCCATAGCCTCTAGAATGTTTTATGCACAGCTTCCCATGCCATAAAAATATTCACTAAGTTGGAGATAGAAACTAGCAGTGCAGACCTGTGTGCTCCTAGTTACATGACAATCCACTAACAATCAGTGTGGTTCCAAATCATGTGATCACCATGACAACAAACCACGGTGATCCCAAACTTCTCTGATTGAAGATTTTACTGTGCCTCTCTCATTCTGCACAGCAGTTTAGTTAAAGTGGAACTTTACTCAGAAAAGTCCTGCTAGATCACTTCAGGATGGCCCTATTTGCAAGGTATAGCTATGTAAAACATTGAAAACAAGTACCTATACTGTTTAAAATCCAGTAATTCACTGTCTCACCCTGCTCTGCACATGCTTAGTTGCTCTCTATTCTTAGGCACTGCCGAATTTGTAGAGGCCGATCTGCTGACAGCCTAAAGAAATACTGCTCTCTGGGCTTCAGCAAAATGGCAGCCTCCAACAAAAAGAAACAGGAGCAATGCTGGAGGCAAGTTACAGAACACACTCATTTTTGTTACATAATTTTTAATGTGGAATGTATGTTCCTTGCTAAAGAACGTTGATTTTTTTTCAAGTTGTTATGGGTAAAGTTCCACTTTAAGCAAAGAGAAAAATATACAGTGTTACAAGGTTTAACAGTGTGTATAAATTACATTAAAACTGTTAGATGTATAATAATACGAGCAGGGTAATTATTACAATGGGGAATCAAATAAAACCTTTATATTTCTTAAAAAATGAAAAGTAATTTAGGTGGGCATATCAGCCATGTTTAGTTAGCTGATGCATTCTGAAGCATACTGAGTTTGCAAAATTTAGTCAAAACATCTAAGCCTCAAAGACCTCTGGTCATTAAGTGGTTAATGTGTTTGTATTGCTGTCTGTGTATAACGTAAAGAGACTTTCTTTCACTTCTTACTTTGGTGACCACTGTCGTAAGGAGAGGCCGTAAGGGGAAATCCGCCATAACAGGTACAAAGTCATCAGAAAAAAAAAAAAACCTGACAGAGGTTCTGACCTTTTCCCACGCTATCCAAAATAATATTGTTATTATTTGTCTATAGTGGCATTTTAAGTACAATTTTAAAAGAATATCATTTTAGTGTGAATATTAGTTCCACTTTCTTTCTTTTTTTGGTTAGATTGAATGAATGCTGTACACTTTAGACAGGTGGACAACAGGCTGTAGAATATTATGAAAAGTAGGTTGGTGGCTGCTGTTTTGAAAACACTGTGGGGCATTTTCAATTGTACATATCTTTCAGGCTTTTCTCTTGTTTTAAAAGTTGTTACCTTTGAAAATTACTCTATGTGTAGCTTGAAGCAAAGGCCATTCCATGGGAAACACATATACAATAGAGCTGCATGTGTGTGTATATATATATATATATATATATATATATATATATATATATATATATATATATATATATATATGTCATTATAACACTCATTCAAATTATGTACATATACTTGCAGTGCCTGCCACTGCCTGTACACTGAATGTATCTTTATACAGATGTCAACACACAACCTATGAATATACTGTACATATAAATCTGATGAAGTGTACAATACACAACAATTAGCAATAATGTGCAATAAACAAATTAAATTCACCTAATCCTTCAAGGTATCTGTTGCGCTGTACAATTTGTATTGTGTATGATGTGTGCACCATGTATACGTGTATATATACATATATGTACACACACACACACCATACACACAGACACATGATGTATACAGTGCCCTTCAGATCATTTAACAGTTCCCTCATTACTGAATACCAAATCCTACACTAAACTTTTGTTCCATGTGATATTTGTATTTAAACTGACATTAGGTCATATTTATAAACCATTTGCTGGTTAATGAGATAGATAGAGAGAAACACTGTTGAAGAGGCACGCAGAAAAGAATAGAAAATGGAGTCTGGGCCCTACAAGTGGTTGGCAATAAATCAGGAAAGTGAGATACTCATAGATCTATCGGGACCATATATATATATATATATATATATACATATATATATATATATATATATATATATATATATATATATATATATAATATAGGCATATATATCAATTAACAGCTTTATTGTGACTGATGTTTCTGTGAAGCGCAGCCATATATATTTATAGGATGTATAAGTGTGTGCATATATTTTACAAAACAAATTTTCAGTATAGGATTTGTTATTCAACACATTGCAGAATTTGCCATCTCTGTATATGTTTTAATATTTGTTTGTATAATGTGTTATGTGAAGAGGACAACTGTACAATGTCTTGCAAAAAAAGAATTAGTACTTTTGCAAGGCACTGTAGAAATATATTTTGTCTACACATACTGCATTATGCACACAGATATATCTATATCTACAAAAATGATTCATTATGATACAGGTTTTTCAAAAAGTACAGACTAACAAACTTGAGCATTTGTCTGGATCAATATGTACCTGAAGTTACAGACAAGGCCCAGGTAGAAGGCTAAGGTGCTTATCACAACATTGTGAGTATCTGATTAATGCCTATCTGTCATAGCTAAAGTCCTTCAGGCAAAAACAGGTTAAACATTTATGGGATAAAGCAGAATAATGAAATTATATTATTTCTATAATATTTATATCCCCGCAGGAAGATTATTATTCTTCTTTGCTCTTGCTGGTTGGATGGTCAACCCTTTTGTGAGTGGAATTATGAATAAAAGGAGAGTAAAACCATATATGTTTGCTTATAATCGCTGAAGCAAAAACAATAGCCCTGTTTCTTTTTCTGAAGAGAAGCGTCCATCAGAATATGGGAAATGATCTTGTAATCTCGAGCTAACAGCTGCAGGTTTTTGAGGACTTCTCTACTGTGGCATTTTTAAAAAAAAAACATGATTTTATCAATATGGATTTGGACCTATGAAGAAAACCTCATTTTCTTTTTTGATGGTTCCAGTATATGAGAGGTAGGTCAAGGCTGTCATCCCAAGTACCAAGACTAAGGAAAAAGCACAGTAAGAAGGTTACATTGGACAAAATGCAAAAATATGCTTAAAGAACAGTGTTATTAAGGAGGTACTAAAACACTAGGAACATCTTAATACGAAATGCTCTAAAAAAGATACCTGCAAAATGAATGATTAAGAACAACAGTCAAAAAGTTTAAAAGTTAATTTAAACAGCCACTTTTCCCGCAGGCAATGTTTGTTTTGTGAAACAAATTTAATAGCAAAGTTATCACTAAATTCCTGCAGACATTCCTTGGTATTCTAAACCAAAAGAAGGGCAAAATACAAGTTCCAAACATATGTTCCACTGTGTTAATAATGGTAACAAAAAATATTTAAAGCATTAATGTAGAATAAATGTGCATAACAGCAAAACTGACTTAACAAAGTTACATAAATGTATAAACTATCATTTATACTCTAAGGGCTCGTTCACACTTGTGTGGTTATCTGAATTTTCTGCAGGGGCACACAGAAAACAATAGTTTTCAAAGTGGCCTTTTCACAGTAGAATGCAAGTGGCAGCTGCAGAGAATTGCTATGTGGAAAAATGCACCATGTCTGTAATTTTACACACAGCTCCGCAGCTCTCTGTCGCACCCTGGAGTGATTGGAATGTCACATTATGACACTTCAATTAAGTAAAAAAAGGGGCATTGTCCCAAAAGTATAAACATAGTTCAGGTTTGGCATGTATATTGGCTGACACTATTTGTAAATATACAGATTTCTAGAGTACATTGGAACTTTGGCTGTTAAAGTAGAAGTCCACCCTACACTAAAATCCCTGCATCTACAGACATCAACGATCTAAGACTAACCTATCTAGCCCTGTAAAGAAGAAATCAGTATACATACCGTTTTTGAAGCTGATCCAACCTGATCCCATGCTGACCTTTCAGCCATGGCTTCTCTTCGTAGGTGGGTGCAGAGGACACATCTGACAATGGAAGCCCCATTGACTGACGTCACTCCCCATTCAATTCACAGCCATTGTCAGCCGTGTCCTCTGCAGAGCTTCCGCAGCTGGAGACCGGATCGCATCGGCTTGAAAAAAGGTATGTATACTGATTTATTCTTTACAGGGCCAGATAGGTTAGTGTTAGATAGTGGCTGTCTATAGATGCAGGGATTTTAGTGTTAAGCTGGACTTACATTTTATTAATTGAGCTTTGAAAGGGCTATATTTGATCAAACAATACTAGTCTCTCAAAAATGATAGTACAAAAAGAAAATATTTAGATGAAAAAGCACATGGCAGATATACACTTACAAGGAGAAAGATATTTCATGTTTGAGTTCAACCATTTGTGGTCTAGCTCTCGTTTGTACCCGCTTGTTTCTATACCTTTGCCATGAATGTGTTTTGGTATAAAATATGGTTGACCAAGACATAGGGGATTGATTCACGTTTACTTGGCTTAGTGAATAAGATGAAGCTGTGTTAACTTCAATTATCCAATCGTGTGAGCAAAAATTCTGTTTTGAAATTTTCTTTGCACATGATTTAGTATTTTTTGCAAAGTGAACGTCACTTCACTTAGTTTAGAAAATTAGGTGAAACCAAGGGAAAATTCACTTTGAAAAGTGCACATGCTCTACTCCTTTAGTAAATCAACCAATGTGTCTTCAGAGTTTTAGCAATGGCATACAGATAAACAGTGTGGGAAACGCAACAATGACATATTGATAGATAATTTTCATATATTAAAGCTAACTGTGGGGGTTTTATCTTGGCTAATATAATGTAAATGTATTTACATCTATTTATTTATGTACAAGTTTATAATATATTATGATTTAAATATCCCACATATTAAAGCAAAGTTCCAGGCTAAAATTAATCTAGGTCTTGAACATTAGAGCAATCCCAACCCCCCCCCCCCCTCGTATTTGGATATTGTTTCTTTTTTTGTCGTTTTGTAACTTTTTTTGTTCTCTCCAGGTGGACTTCCGTTCTACCTAGCCGCAACGAGGTACGTCATTTTGGCCCCACCTTCTCCCCCCCGCTAACTTCTGGGGCCTGTGTGTGTCCCAGAAGATGACTGGACCATTAAGAAAGCGCAGTGCGACTCACGCATGCGCAGTAGGAAACTGCAGTTTTTATATAGTTGCAATGCCAGCGCCCGCACCCAAAGCGATGGACGAATCGGCTTCGGGGGCCGACTGCGGGATCCCTAGACAGGAAAGTGTCCTTATATTAAAAGTCAGCAACTACATTATTTGTAGCTGCTGACTTTAAAAAAAATTTTTTTAGATGCTGGATACTGTAGTCAGTGTAATATTGTACTAAATGAGGGGTCTCCAAACTTTCTAAACAAAAAGCCAGTTTACTGTCCATCAGACCTTAGGGGGGCCAGACTGTGGCCAGCTGGAGTGGTCAATGTCTCAGGTTTGGTGGTCAGTTGGAATATAAAAATGACACAGCCCCTGTGGTTTGTAGGAGTGCCCTATTATTGGTATTGCTGGTATTGGTGGGAGGAATAGTGCCCCATTGTTGGTGTTAGTGAAAGGAATAGTGCCTCATCATTGGTATCAGTAGGAAGAATAGTGCCCCCTCGTTAGTGTCAGTAGGAGGTATTATCTTATCATATTTATACAATATTAGAAAATTAATGGAAGTCTCTAATCAGACTGATAATTAAACTAGATTCAAGAATAAGGCTCTTAGAATTTGAACCAGTTATACTATGTAGACCAGAATATACTTGACAAATACGCTGGGCCAAGACAAGCCCATTTTGGCCAGGCTTCCATGTTTTTATTCACATCCAATTTAGAAAAACTAAAATGTTTTTGTTCAAATTCCCTTGCTTTTAAATTATGCTAAATCAGTTTCTGTAATTGATAAATAGCTATTTGTCAACCCTGTGCAAAGATCACGTCTTCTACACAAAACATCCCCAAAACAAGTCCTAGTCTGGCTTAGAAAAAATGACAATGTATAAATGAGCTTCCAAAACATTATTCTGTTTTTATCGATGATGGAAAAAAAAAAAACATTTAGCTCTACTGCAAAAAGCCAGCTCTTTTGCGTAAAGGCACTAAAGGTCTAGTATGCCTTATAGTAAATCCAGCTCGCTCTTATTTTTTTTTTTTTTTCACTAGCAAAATGCACTTGACATTTTGACTAACAAAATTAACTTATTGTTCCACACTTACCTGTGGCTGATAAATGCTCCCAGGGTCCCGTGGACCCAGTCCTACAAATCGGTTTGCGGGTGGCGTGCTAGGTGCAGAATACGCTGTTAAATGAAAAAGGAATGTGATTTGTAGTATATATGAAACAAGATGTCAAAATCTGTCACATGCCACAAATGTTCATAATAACATATGGACAAAAAAAAAAAACAGGCTAGGCCCCAGTAAAGCTTTTCCAGGTGAGCATTCTGAGCATTTTCACTATGTTAAAGGCCAAGCCAAAACTCAAAACTGACATTTCAGCTTTGTGTTGTGACTGGCAAACGAATATACACGCTGGCTTCTTACATCACTTAGATCTCCAGAATTCCCAGTTTGCCCAACTGCCATGGCTTTAACAATGCAAAATTATGATGTAGTTCTCTTATGGATTCAGCATAATGTAGAATAAACAAGGAGAAACCAGACACAGTGAGTGCTATTGCCTTGCAAAATATTTTCTGCAAGCTAGTTTAGCAAATGTTGCTCTTTCTGAGAGAGAAAAAAAACACGTGAATCAATCCATAGCTGAGTAGACAAAATGGAAATATCAGTTTTGGGAGGGGCTGATTAAATATTATAGAAATTTTAGACATACTGATATCAATGTTAAAGGCTTAACTATGTACATCTGTTGGTTGCAACATTTAGGGGTTGATTTACTAAAATGTGGAGAGTGCAAAATCTGGTGCAGCAGTGCATGGTAGCCAATCAGCTTCTAACTTCAGCTTGTTCAATTAAGCTTTGACAAAAAAAAAAAATGGAAGCTGATTGGTTTCTTGGCAGAGCTGCACCAGATTTTACATCTTCCAGTTTTAGTAAATCAACCCCATAGGTTGATGTATAAAACACCTTGTCCTTACTGCATGACTTCTGTTCTGTATTGGGGATTAAGAATAAGGTAGCTCAAGCACTTGTCTTTGTGACCATAAAATATCAGCACTCACAGAGAGCACAGAACATTTCATTGCACTTTGTGTTAGCAATAACAACAAAAAACATTACTTTTAGTAAGAAAAAATGCATTTTATTTTCAATGAAAGATAAATCTTCTTACGAACTAAGTAACGACATATTATCTGTTTGGGTAGATACATTGTGATAGTTGTAGCAAGCAAAGGAATACTCGGTTCATGCTCAATAACACTCAACAAGCATATATAAGCCTGCATTATCAATGTACATTTTTTTTGTACTAGTATTTTGTGAATACCTTAGTGCCATAAAAGGTACTCACTTGGAGAAGTGGGTGAAGAGGTACCCCCATCAGATGCAGTAGTAGATTTGGTGTCGGAGGGCAATGCAAGACGGGGCATTCCAGGAGGAGGTGGGGCCAGCATCTGCGTGGAGATATAGTGACTTGAAACCTTCACCTGGCCGCTCCCATTCAGCTGAGATAATAAGTGGGTGGAGAGCAGATGTAGTAACAGTCTAGGGCATAGCCCCAGATGCAGAATATTTAAGGGATAATACCCAACTTAAAACTATAAATACATTTTATATGACTATATAGAGAAAACCACATGTCAGCAGCTACAGTAGCTATCATCATTTCCCACTTATTTTAAACACGTCACCATTATTTATACCCAGAATTGACTACATTTTCCATCAAAGCACACTTATCTTTTGATAACAGCCACATGCTTACCGGGCCAGGTTGTTGGGTGGACGGGTCACAGGCAAGGGATACCAAGTCTTTCAGGGGATCCTGAGGGTTAAGGTGAGGAGGATAGCGGATTGCTGTGTGTTGGAAGTAAGTGGAGGCAGCCTGGGGAAGTAGGGAGGAAGGTGGGAAGTGTAATGTTGTGGAGGTATGGGGACTGCGGGCCAGACCTGAGAAAAGCAAAGGTAATTGTAAGAGAGAAATGGGAAAAGAGAAAAAAAAAGAGAGGAATAAATAAACAACTGAAACAATGAGAACACAACAAGATGATTTGTGATGTGTAACAAGAGAGCCTGAGGCATAAAAATCTAGTATACCTGTCCAAATTTCAAACTGTGCACTTATCTGTGCAATCTGAAGAAAGATAAGTCCTCACTAGGGAGGACCTTTTTGGTTTTGTCACTCACCACTGTGCACAGCTATGACCGGCCTGTGATGCTGAGTAAAGCCACTGATTCTTGGGGATGTGTCTTGAGGAGATGGACTGTGAAATGGTGATTTATCCAATTCCGATTTCTTCACAGTTGGAGACATTCCTATCCAATCAATTACAATACAGAAAAAAAGTCAGAAAGGAGTACATGCTTTTATGCAAATAGTATGGAAACATTTCACTTAACAAATAAGGGATTGACACTGGACCACTAAAATCTCATTACAGGCAAGATGATTGACTATAGTTAAGCACCCATTCATTTAATGTCACATGTTCACACTAGTTATGATTGGTGTACTGTAAGTATACATACTGTATGGTGTAGTCTGGAATGACAAAGGTAATCAATTATTGGTAAACAGAGCCAGTGTGAAACAATTGTAATTTTTTCCCCAATACAGAGCTGAAGGTTGGAGCAATTGTACAAATACAGTATTAAAATGTTATAGTAGAAAAAATAAATTGTCGATAGGTGACAATGTAGAGGAGAGGTTCTGAGGTCAATTCTAAAAAAATAAAAAAAATATATCTTTGTTGATCAACATTCACGGAAAAGGTCATCCAAAGGGCTGTATCTTCTTTTTTAAAGAATAACTAAAGGCAAAACTTTATTTTTATTTTGGATAGAGTGAGGAAGGGTTATAACCCCTGTCAAATTGTTTTGCCATCTGTGTCCCATTGGGAAGAGGTCCCTTCACTTCCTGTCCCATAGCCAAGACAGGAAGTGAGAGGAGATCCCTGCAAAGTAAGGGATCACCAGGGTCACCAGAACTAGTGTCCCCATTGGAAGATTTCCCCTTTATTAGTGTTCTGATGTCAACCCAAAATTTGGTATTTTCTTTTACTTTTAATAACAGTAAACAGGAAGATAAGAGAGGGTGAATCTCCCTACTGGGGGCACAGACAGCAATAAAAACTTGACAGAGGGTCTAATTCCTCTCCACTCTATACAAAACAAAAAAAAAAAGTTTGCCTTTAGTATTGTTTTTATGTCCAGTCATAAATAGCAAAACAAATTAAAAGCTCAATAAAAAATACTACATAGTAGGTTGGAAAAAAAACATTTCCTTTTTTTCCCACAATGGAGGCCCATTTACACTGCCCCTTTTAACCACTTCAGCCCCGGAAGGATTTACCCCCTTCCTGACCAGAGCACTTTTTACAATTTGGCACTGCGTCGCTTTAACTGCTAATTGCGTGGTCATTCAATGCTGTACCCAAACGAAATTTGCGTCCTTTTATTCCCACAAATAGAGCTTTCTTTTGATGTTATTTGATCACCTCTGCGGTTTTTATTTTTTGCGCTATAAACGGAAAAAGACCGAAAATTTTGAAAAAAAACGACATTTTCTACTTTTTGTTATAAAAAAATCCAATAAACTCAATTTTAGTCATACATTCAGGCCAAAATGTATGCGGCCACATGTCTTTGGTAAAAAAAAGTCAATAAGCGTATATTTATTGGTTTGCGCAAAAGTTATAGCGTCTACAAACTAGGGTACATTTTCTGGAATTTACACAGCTTTTAGTATATGACTGCCTATGTAATTTCTTGTGGTGCTAAAATGGCAGGGCAGTACAAACCCCCCCAATGACCCCATTTTGGAAAGTAGACACCCCAAGGAAATTGATGAGAGGCATGTTGAGCCCATTGAATATTAATTTTTTTTGTCCCAAGTGATTGAATAATGACAAAAAAAAAAATTACAAAAAGTTGTCACTAAATGATATATTGCTCACACAGGCCATGTGTGGCATGGTGAGTATTCTGCAGCTCTCATTTGTTTTTGAAAATGAAGAAAGACAAGAAAAAAAATTTTTTTTTCCTTTTTTCAATTTTCAAAACTTTGTGACAAAAAGTGAGGTCTGCAAAATACTCACTATACCTCTCAGCAAATAGCTTGGGGTGTCTACTTTCCAAAATAGGGTCATTTGGGGGGGTTTGTGCCACCTGGGTATTCCATGGCCTCCGAAACTGTGATAGGCAGTGAAGAGTGAAATCAAAAATTTACACCCTTAGAAAGCCCGAAGGCGGTGCTTGGTTTTCGGGGTCCCGTGCGCGGCTAGGCTCCCAAAAAGTCTCACACATGTGGTATCCCCATACTCAGGAGAAGCAACAGAATGTATTTTGGGGTGTAATTTCACATATTCCCATGGCATGTTTGAGCAATATATCATTTAGTGACAACTTTGTGCAAAAAAAAAAAAAAAAAAATTGTCTTTTTCCCGCAACTTGTGTCACAATATAAAATATTCCATGGACTCGACATGCCTCTCAGCAAATAGCTTGGGTTGTCTACTTTCCAAAATGGGGTCATTTGGGGGGGGGTTTGAACTGTCCTGGCATTTTATGCACAACATTTAGAAGCTTATGTCACACATCACCCACTCTTCTAACCACTTGAAGACAAAGCCCTTTCTGACACTTTTTGTTTACATGAAAAAATTATTTTTTTTCAAGAAAATTACTTTGAACCTCCAAACATTATATATTTTTTTAAAGCAAATGCCTTACAGATTAAAATGGTGGGTGTTTCATTTTTTTTTTCACACGGTATTTGCGCAGCGATTTTTCAAATGCATTTTTTTGGGAAAAAACACACTTTTTTAAATTTTAAAACACACTATATTGCCCAAATGTTTGATGAAATAAAAAAGATGATCTTAGGCCGAGTACATGGATACCAAACATGACATGCTTTAAAATTGCGCACAAACGTGCAGTGGCAACAAAATAAATACATTTTTAAAAGCCTTTAAAAGCCTTTACAGGTTACCACTTTAGATTTACAGAGGAGGTCTACTGCTAAAATTACTGCCCTCGATCTGACCTTCGCGGTGATACCTCACATGCATGGTGCAATTTCTGTTTACATTTGACGCCAGACAGACGCTTGCGTTCGCCTTAGCGCGAGAGCAGGGGGGGACAGGGGTGCTTTTTTTTTCCTTTATTATTTTTTTGCTTTTTTATCTTATTTTTAAACTGTTCCTTTCATTTTTTTTTTAATCATTTTTATTGTTATCTCAGGGAATGTAAATATCCCCTATGATAGCAATAGGTAGTGACAGGTACTCTTTTTTGAAAAAATTGGGGCTATTAGGCCTTAGATCTCTCCTCTGCCCTCAAAGCATCTGACCACACCAAGATCGGTGTGATAAAATGCTTTCCCAATTTCCCAATGGCGCTGTTTATATCCGGTGAAATCTAAGTCATGAAATGGTCGAAGCTTCCGGTTTCTTAGGCCATAGAGATGTTTGGAGCCACTCTGGTCTCTGATCAGCTCTATGGTTAGCTGGCTGAATCACCGGCTGCATTCTCAGGTTCCCTGTTGAGACAGGAGAGCCAGAGAAAAACACGGAAGACGGTGGGGGGGGGGGAATTCCCTCCCACTGCTTGTAAAAGCAGTCTAGAGGCTAATTAGCCGCTAGGATTGCTTTTACATGAAAGCCGACCGCTGGCTGAAAAGAATGATACCAAGATGATACCTAAACCTGCAGGCATCATTCTGGTATAACCACTCAAAGTCGTGAATTGCGTACCTGAAGACAAAAAAATGGTTAACAATAAAACATAGTAAACAGTAAAGTATAAATAATTACATACCTGAAAAGTAAACATGATAAAACATAATAACAATAAAACATTGCAGAATAGAATACAGTAAAAAAGAGCAGAACAATAGAGAGAGAATAGAGAGAGAGAGAGAACAATAAAACGACAACTATTTTTTTTTATTTTATATATTTTTTTTTTTTTTTTTTACACTTTTTTTTGTAACTAACTTTTATAACTGTAACCGGTTCCAGGTTCGGGTCTCTCAAAATGCGATGGCATCTTGGGAGACCCTGTGAAAGTGTACCTAGTCTGTGCAATGCTGTACCCTACGCTAATACTGATCTAGTGAATGGTAGCGTTCAAAACATTCACCAATGCAAAGACCAGGATTGTCAGGACAGGAGGGACAATAATAGCGGGTGTCACGCCTATATCCGCGCTTGCTGCAGACACGACATTTTTTTGGGGGGGGTTCGTTGGGTAGGGGTACTCGGGAGGACATAAAAATGCCTCTCATGCAGCCGACTGCATTTGGTTGGGGATGTGAATGGGGGAAGTACGGGTGCTGCAGAAGTGGTGCGTTCCCAATTAGGATTGGCAAATGCAGCAGGAAGGGCACTATGGGCACGACGGGCCTGTGTTCGTCTTCTTGGTGGCAGCGGGACACTACTTGTGCTTGCCACCTCGCCAGCTTGAACTGCATTTATGGGACTCGCCACGTCACCAAGTGTTACTGCAGTGCTGGTTTGACTATGACCGGGGTGTACTAGGCTTCTGGTGCTTGCCACTTCACCAAAACGCTACCAAAAAAAAACTGTTAGCGATGGCAGGGATCAGGCCTGACTCTGCGAACGCTGCAGTTATGCGTTTAGTGTTTTGTAAGTGACAGTGATCGATCGATACTGCACTTGGGTGGGCTGGGCCGGGCAGAGGGGCAAAACGCAGGTGCTAGCAGGTATCTGGGCTGATCCCGCTAACACTGCTTTTTTGGGAGCCCTAAACTGCTGGGGACGCTAGTATAGATCTGATCGGATCAGATATCGATCCGTTCAGATACTATACCACTAAGGGAGGCGTATGCTGAGTGCGTGGGTGTTAGCGGTACTGGCGCTAATCTGACGTTGCCTGGGGCGACGCATATCACCGCTGGGGGATCAGGAGGCTAAACCTTTATTAGGTAATAAACGGCGGGTGTCCTGACACTATAAAAAATAAACCAACTAACCAGCGTCACCCGTAACGGTTATACGGTGATCACTGGTGAAAGGGTTAACTAGGGAGCAATCAAGGGGTTAAAACATTTATTAGATAGTATATGGGGGTTCCTGTCGCTATAAAATGCTGACGGCAAACCTAAATATTTACCTCACTAACTAGCGTCACCAGTGACACTAATACAGCTATCAGAAAAATGATCGCTTAGTGACACTGGCGACGGGTACGTGATTCTGCCTGCCCGTGCCATTCTGCCGACGTACATCGGCGTGAGGCGGTCGGCAAGTGGTTAATACACAAATGCGTAAAATGCCCCATAATCAGGAGAGTGTCTGTTTTCATCTCAGAGCTGCAGTGCAGTGTGTTTTGAAAAATATGACATTTCCTTTTTTTTCTCTTATATAGTGTGTTGAAAGGCCCATAGAAAGTCAAGAGCAGCACATAAAAACACATAAACCCATTGCCAATGCGACACAATGAGCTGTGTCGCATTAGCAATGGGTTTTAACGAGCCTTGGTCAATGCAGTGTTCTTGTAACTTCCTGTGAGCTGAAATTAAACCAATCTTATCTTATCTTCCTACAGTAAACTACAAATCTCCCCCATCCACCATTTAAAGGAGATATAGAGGGAAAGACATGTTTGAAGTCCAATTGAGTGGCAACCATGAATACCTTCAAAGATATTCTACATGGAGTTAAGCCAGATACACACTATTCATTTTTTTCGTTCAACCCGGTGGATTGAACGAAAAAAACTATCAGCTCCGGTCGGAGCCGCTGTACTAACCATGCGTGTACTCTCCCCCGCTGAGCTGTTGTGTTCTGATAGGGGGATGGCCCCACCGCCAGAACACTCCGATCAGCGCTTTCTGCCATTGGCTGAATTGGCTGATTGGCACCAGATTGTATGTGAAACCCCCAGGCTGTCAGATCCGTATGATGTACGGACCTGGTAGCAAAAGGGTTAAAAAGAAGTATGTTTTTTTTTTTTATTAAAGATTCATTCTTACCTAGGTGGATGCAGCATCAGACTGATGCTGCATCTGTCCCCCGCCATCAAAGCTCTGGCAATATATTCATTTATAAGGCAGCTGGTGGATCCAGACTTGGAAGTCAGAATGACGCGCTGCCTCGACTGATGGCAGTGACATTAGCAGAGAGCAGACTTCAGACCATTCTCTGCTGAAAAAGGAGGAGAAGCCTAGCCTAAAAAGCTCAGGCTGGACTTCTCCTTTAATCTCTCCCTGATTTATTTTCCTAAATTGAGTTAAGAATTATGGTAAATATGAGAATGGGGGAGATTTACTAAAACTGGAGCACTCAGAATCTGGTGCAGCTGTGCATGGTAGCCAATCAGCTTCTAACTTCAGGTTGTTCAGTTAAGCTTTGGCAATAAAACCTGGAAGCTGATTGGTTTCTATGCTGAGCTGCACCAGATTTCGAAAATCTCCCCCTCCCCCATCATTAGCATGATGGCAAATTTAATAGGGATTTATATTGTTATATTACAGTAGGATAAATGTGTTAAAATACGTAATGCTGCATTCCACACTGAAACATTCAACCGCTTCCCGCAAAAATCTGTTCTGTTTGACTGAGAACAGACATTGTACATGCCAACAACGCCCCCCGAGGAAGCCATTTCCAATGACGCATGTAAGGAGAGTTGGTGGTGTTCTCTCTGCACAGAGGCCCATTGTTCTGCTGGTTCTCAATTTTCCTTATTAACGTTGAGCTCCCTCTGGACCTAACAGCTACAAACTTGGTGATATTGTTCTTCTTTTTTCTTTATTTCTTTATTTTTAACACCATAAATCACAAAAATGTAATACCAAGAATATATTGCCAGAGCTTTGCATTTACATCCAATATACAGTGTAAGATAAGTAGTGTTTACTAGGACATAAAGTAACGTAAAACAGGGTTTACAGTTTTTTTTTCAGGTATCTGTCTAGATTTGTATTATTGGGTTGGAGGTATGCTACATAGTTAGATAGTTACATAGTAACTAAGTGTTAGTATTTTCCCCTTAAATAAGTATTAGACTACACCAGAAGTGTTTTTCACATTTGGTTGTTTAATATGAATAACTGCTGTTTTACTATATGTCCTCCAAATTCTTCGAGAATATAATATATTGAGTTTATTGATGAATACATTTTCCTGATGGCTCCATGTCAGCACAGCTGGGTAAGGCCCTGCCCACCCCCTACGTAATCAGGACTTAACTATAAATTTTTCGCTCACCTTAGCCTCAGCGTTCCTTTTTTTTTCTCCTAGGTCAGGACTAATGGTGTCTCCCCTCCTAGCCGGTATAAAGTGCTGGCTGTCCGTCCGGATTTGCCTGCTTCCTAGGCTGCTAATAGCAACCTTGTCAGGGAGCCCTGCTGCTGATCCTCGGGTCGGCTGCATGCTGCCTTAAACAGTCAGCATTGGGGGAGCTGGGCGGTGTGCGGTGTCTCTCTCCTTAGAGCGGGGGATCACTGTGCCTGTTAGGGGCGAGCCGCACGCGTTCTCTGCCCTTTCTGTGTTCCTGAGCTGGAGATACGAGCCAGTGTGGAATCGGCATGTGCAGAGCCGCCCGGCCAATCAGGGGGGGGGGGGGGGACAGAGCAAGCCTTAAGGGAGCCAGTTTTTAAAAGTGCTTCTACCTAAAGAAGCATCTGCTGTTACAGCTGACTGTGCTCTGTGTGCTCCAAGGCTGCCTGTGCCTCCTACACCCCTCCCCTCAAGTATTCCTTGCAAATGGCAAGATTCATTCCTGTACACCACCTGTTATAAAATTTTATCCAGGACATAACATGTCTTATATTTTTTTCCAGCAGGATCAAAATGCCTACCCCCTCTAAAGATCAGCGCTCACAAAGAAGGTAGGGGAGATACCATGGAATATATACATGTTATAATTCTCCTATGTTGGCAGACTAAATCCTCACGCCTATCTGTACTGCTCCAGCTCCTCAGGTCTCCGTCATGGCTCTTCTTGGCGATCAGAGGATAGAAGCTCGGGAAGGAATGGTAGACCCTCATCCTCACAGGAAGATCGACGCTCCCATGGAAGAAGAGAGGCTCCTCAGTCCTGCTCTCCCTCAAGGTGTCGGCATTCTCTGTCGCGTCACCGGACGAATATGCATCATGAACAGCCCAGGCCAGGAGGTTGCTGGGCTTGCCCTAAAAAGGCGATGGCGGGTAAGATGGCTTGTGTGGATTGCTTCAAAGAAGCAATGAAGAGCCAGGAACCTGATAAGACGAAGCTGGTATCATTAATGGAACAGGCGTTTGAGGAAACACTGAAGTCGTTTGCAACGCAGATGTAGGCTTCAACTACTCCAGTGCCTTCTACCTCTCTCTCCCTGTCACCTCAAATACTTCTGGCCACTCAGGGTATCCCAGAAGCCCAAACACCGTTGGTCTCAGATGCATCTTCTGCTGAAGAGGAGGAGACCCAGTATGATGGATTCGACTTTGCCTTGGTTCAACCTTTTGTGAAAGAGATTAGGCAGCCCATGATGTAGGAAGATGTGGCAGAAGAACCGCAGAAGAAACAAAGGAAGTATTTCACAAACATGAAAAGGGAAGCAGTGAATTTTCCCTTCATGGAAGAGATCCAGGAAGTGATCTATGATGAGTGGAAACAATTAGATAAGAGCATGATTTCCAAGAATCGGTTCGCAAAGTTGTATCCGTTTAAAGCAGAGAAGGTGAAGGTTCTGGAGGAGCCTCCTGCGCCTTGCCAGACACATAACCCTGTCACTGGATGATGCAGTATCCTTCAGGGACTTACTGGATAGGAGGGTAGATGTGGATCTTAAAAAGATCTACACACTGGCTCATGTAGGCCGTCGATGGCGTCGGCCGCCATTTCTAAGGCCATGGAGATCTGGATGCACAAAGCCGAGGGGTGGTGGAGAACGACCTGGGCAAAGCTGAGGTCCTAGCCTCGTTAGCAAATTTGAAGCTAACAGCTTAATTTATGGCCGAAGCATCCATCGACCTAATCAAGATTGTGGTGATAGTTATGCTAAATGCAGTAATGCAGTAAATGCCAGAAGAGCCCTGTGGCTGAGGCCCTGGGTGGCTGAACCAGCATCCAAGCAGGGATGGTGCAGGATACCATTTGAAGGTTCCTCAAAAGGAGCATTTTTCCGGGGTCTACACACCTCTGTTCTTGGTTCGGAAAAAGTCAGGGACTTGGAGGCCGGTAGTAGACCTCAGGGACCTCAACAGGTCCATCAAGAAGGAGCAATTCAGGATAGAGTCGCTCCAAACAATCCTGAAGGTCATTCAACCGGGAGACTGGCTACTGTCGGTGGACCTCAGGGATGCTTATTTTCATGTACCCGTGGCCCGTTCTACCAGAGGTTTCTTCGGTTCGCAGTAGGGCAACTTCACTATCAGTTTGTATGCCTGCCCTTTCGACTGACCACATCCCCCAGGGTATTCACGAAGATCCTGGTGGCCCACCTACGATTGCAGGGAATCCATATACATCACTATTTGGATGACATTTTACTTCTAAGCCAAGACAAGGATACGCTCCTGACACACCGGGAGACAACCTTGCTGACGTTGGAGAGTTTTGGTTGGCTGGTCAATCAGGAAAAGAGTCACCTCGTGCCGACTCAATCTCTGGTGTACTTAGGTGCAAAGCTAGATACTCAGAAGGGCATCAGTGGCATTACCCAGAGACAAGATGTCCTGTATCCCAAAAACAATGTCGGAAGCCCGAAAGAAGCCGTACCTGCCAACAGTAGACTGCATGCGACTTCTCGGTATAATGATCTCAACCACTCCGATGGTCAAATGGGCTCAATGGTATTCGCGCCTCTTCAAAATGGGTCTCCTAGATCAATGGAGATGGGGGGATCTTGGTCAGAAAATCCAGATCACAACTCAGATGAGGGTCAACTTGGACTAGTGGTCGAGGCAGGGGAATCTTCTTTGGTGCCACTCCTTATTCACAACAAGGTGGCAAATAGTCCAGTCCGATGCCAGTGGAACGGGCTGGGGAGCCCTATACGAAGACCACTGGGCCCAAGGCCATTAGACTTTTCAGGCTTCCAATGTAGTTTCCAATATACTGGAATTGAGGGCAGCCTTCCAGGCCCTCCTGGCATTCAAGAGTCAGATTCAAGGAGAGCCCATCCTTTTGAAGATAGACAATGTGACGGCAGTGGCTTACATCTGCAGGCAGGGAGGCACTCGCAGCAGTGCCCTCCTGAGAGATCATGGATTGGGCTCAAACCAACTTACAGCTGCTAACAGCAGTGTATGTGCCCGGTCATCTGAACACTCAAGCAGACTTCCTGTCCAGAGCGGACTTGGACAACAACGGCCCTGTCACCACAAATCTTTCGGAACCTGGGGGCATGGGCCTTCCTTCCGGAAGTGGATCTGTTTGCCTCTCCGACCAATACCAAACTACCACAGTTCTTTGCCAAGTAAAAATCATCCGCAAGAAACGGGGGTGGATGCCCTAAGAGCAGAATGGAATTTCAGAATGACATATGCCTTCTCTCCGATCCCCATGATCCTCCTCTTTTTACGCAGGTTGCGGCAGGAGAAAGTGTCCATTCTGGCGGTAGCACCGGACTGGCTGAAGAGACCTTGGTATCCTCTGCTCCTCTCACTGAGCATCAGGGAACCACACCCTCTACCAGTAACGTTGGACCTGCTGAAGCAGGGGCCAATCTGCCACCCGGCCCCAGAGAGCCTGAAATTGATGGCCTGGGTCTTGAGAGGCGAAGGCTAATCAGTCTGGGTTGCTCAGCCAGAGTCACGAGTACCGTAATGAAAGCCAGGAAAGACAGTACCAACAATGCCTATACCAGAACTTGGAATAAGTTTGTGGAATTTGCATACAGACATGATTTTTTTGCCAGATTCACCAAGGGTCTGCCACATTCTGAAGTTCTTCCAGGCGAGATTGGATCTAGGCCTCTCCCCAAGCACTTTGAAGGCCCACGTGTCTGGGCTTTCACTGGTACCCAGTGGGCCGTGGATAGGTTGGTGATCCATTTCTTCAGAGCGGCCATCCGCCTAAGACCGCCGAGGTCTCGAAGATTTCCAAAATGGGACTTGCCTCTAATCTTGGATTTCCTTTCACCAGACACCTTTCTTTCTCCTGTCTCTCTATGGCATCTCTCATAGACCGCCTTTTTTTTTTTATGGCAATAACTTCAGCCAGAAGGGTATCCTAGTTAGCGGCATTGGGGTTTAAAGAACCCTTCCTCTCTTTCTTCCCGGATAGAGTGGTGCTCAGGCCAATGCTGGGATTCGTCCCGAAGGTAGCCTCTAGTTTCCATATGACACAGGAAATCACGCTCCCAATGTTTCTCGCAGAGAACTCTCAGAATCCAAATCCACTTGATGTGGGGTCTTCACTGAAAGCCTATGTGGACGCGACGGCTGAACTTAGAAAGTCAGACCATCTCTTCATCACCCCGAATGGTGCTCGGAAGGGCCTGAGAGCTTCTGGTAGGGTGATAGCCTCGTGGTTAGTCAAGACTATATCAATGGCCTACAGAACAAAGGGTTTGCCTGTGCCTGAGGGGGTCATAGCGCATTTCACTAGGGGAGTCTCTACCTCCTGGGCAGCGGCGGGACAAGTGTCCTTGGAGACGATCTGCAAGGCAGTCACATGGACGTCCATACACACCTTCATGGCACACTATTGCGTGGAGCAGGGGCTCTGACTACCATAGATATTGGCAGGAGTGTTCTGGCTTCCACCTCCAATGTAGATTAAAAATTTTTCTCAAGCATTACCCTCCCGTGTGTGGCTATTTAATTCCCAGCTGTGCTAACATGGAGCCATCAGGAAAATGGAAAATTGAATTAAAATACTTACCGTAATTTTACTTTCCTGACGAGCTCCATGGCAGCAAAACACCCACCCAGTTATGTAGTACGAGTTACAGAATGCTGAGGCTGAGTTGAGTGAAAAATGTATAGTTAAGTTAAATCCATCCCATATAGTCAATTTCTTCGCCTTAGACTTTCAGAAAGAGGCCGACCATCTTACCAGCAGACGTATGGACACGGGCTACACAAAATCGTCTCTTAAAAAGGCCTTCAATCGGGTCAAACGGACCAACAGAAGAGATTTAATTTTTCTCCAAAAAACCCACCAAAGAGGATACCTCCACTAGAATCATTTTGAGATTTTCCAATGAACACCACAGGATCAATAAAATAATCTCCAAATACTGCCCTATCCTCACTGGTGATTCCACCTTAAAAGGACTGATCAGTTCTAAACCACAAATCACATACAGGAAATCTGGCTCCATTGGGAATCTATTGATCCAAAGTGAATATAAAGGAAAAGCAAGAAAAGATCCTTGCAAAACATGGGGGACCTACCCATGTGGATCATGTGCTCAATGCAAAGTCATCAGCAGGAGGACCACACTGGCTCTGCCCAACGGGGAGAGCTTCTCCCTGCGTCATTTTGCCAACTGTAGGACGCAGGGCGTGGTGTATCTCATGCAGTGCCAGTGTGGTGCCTTCTACGTAGGGATGACCCGACAAGAGTTCGGGAAACGAGTTGACAAACACATGCAAAGCATGCGTATTGGCAACCTATCCTTACCCTTGGGAAGACATGTGGCTAGACAGCATAACTATAGACTACCTCTCGTTAATTTCACGGTCCTAGATAGGGTCCATCTACCTATCTGGGGGGGTGACTGGAACAAGGTTCTGCTTCAGCGGGAAATGCGCTGGACAAGATACCTTAGGGCCACCACCCCCTCTGGCTTGAATGAAACTGAAAGCTTCAGACTGTTTCTGGAGGGTTTCAGTTCAGGTAAAACGGACTAAAAAAAGCAATTAACTTATACTACACACTACTTTGCTGTTCTGCCGTTGCAGGCCTGAACTCCATCTGAAGCATGATATTTTGGGCTATCAATACATCCCAAATAGTCACTTCAGGAGCCACATTCCTAACTACACCTAACAGCATAACACCTCTCATGAGATCCACACTGAGAGACCCCCTGACCCAAATCACCATTGTATTGGGTACACACTCAGTTCAAAAAATACTTTGGGAGAGTTTTTTCTTACTTTTTTCTTATTTTACAGTATCATCACTACTACTTGTTATGTATTTAATTTCACTTAGCTGTTTGATTGCTGTATAACCAATGTCATTCTGAATGCATTGGAGAAGAACAACCTTTTCTTCTTTTGTTCCCCAGTGCTGGGGTGGTAGGTCTCGATAATGACTGCCCTATCTGTCTTTTATCCCTACCCGACACAGGGGGGTCACGTATTTAATACCGTAGCTCCAACACCCATCGATCCCGATTGTGATTCGGAACCGTGGGAGTTTTTTCACTGTGTTGGTGGTTATTAGTCCTAGAATGGATTCTTTCTCCCTGGCCTCCATGTCAGAGGTATAGGCAGATATGGACCGCTTTAAAGGGTACAGGCATCCTATATATTAAATAACCAAAAGTTTCAACTTAATCTATTTTATTTTATTTTATTTATGTATTGGTATTTTCATCTTATTTTTTTTTTTGCAATTTTTCCACTCCGTTAATTAACATAGCCATTGCCATTATCCCCTTTAATTTGCTTCTTTTTCCTCAAATGCCCTATGCATGTTTAGACCATGGAGTATATTTTAAATCACCTTTACTTCAGTCTTTTTTATTATTATTTTTATTATATATATTTTTTTTTTTTTTTGATGTAAGAGTTTCTTTGTTTGAAAAACAAAGCTACTCATTCCCTCTTTTGTTTAGGTTATCTCTGCCCATGTGCGGGACGATCTCTATTCGGAGGCTAACACAGCGTCCCCGCAGCGTCTGAGTCACATGACTCTGACGCTACACACCTAGCTGACAGATAAGAGGAACGGGCTATGTCGTCAAGGCGACACAACGCACACCTCCCCTGTCTCGGCAAGCCAGGCCCACACCCCACAGGATAAGGGGAGGGGAGACGTGGAGCCTTGATCAAGGGGTGGAACCACGCCCCGCATCCTCTGCACGAGTAACTATAACATACGAGGCGTCGCCAGGGAGATGCGACGCCTCAAGCCATTGACATACTGACGTTTTACGTGAGGAGCGGGATGCCGCTCTCACGGCACCGCGCTCTTAATACCAGCACCAATTGCTAGCCTAGCGTTGCCATAGCAATGCGACGCTCAGAGTCTTTAGCCACGCCCACATCCCTTTATTAGGACGCCAGGGACGGCTCATGGCAGCATTTCCTATTCGGCTTTCCACCGAGAGGTACTCTACAACTTGGGCTCATCACTACAGGCGCCTGTGTACTCTTTTAAGACCCACACCTGTCTACATTATCTGAAGGTAATTCATTCAAGCCTCAATTATTTAACTACTTAGTTTCAGAGAATATTGATCTCTGAAAAAAACTTGTTTTTTTACGATCACTACTCTGAAAAATCCTTTTTGCCTTTTTTATAGTAACTCTATTGGCTGCCAGTTATTGGTTTCTTTAAAATATACCATGCCGTCCTGTAGAGGATATTAGACTGTATGGGCAACAAATGACAAAAAAAACCCCTGCAGCACTGGGAATGCACTTTTCTTGCAGCTATACAAGGAATGTAAGTTGTTCAATCAAAGCGATCAATGAAATACATGCAATACATATATTGTTAGTAATACTATTATTTTTTTGAAACTTCAGAACGTGATGCAATCTTTCCCTGAGGAAGACTTTTTGATGTTATAAAGCTGAAACGCGTTGGAATATTGCTACTTGATGCCATTGTATCATCATTGGTGGTGATTGTTTCTTGCAGCAGGATGTATCACGATGCAGGAGCTTTGACTCCCTGGTTATTTCATGCTCTTTGACGATCTTTTTAATTGCACGATTATTGAAAGTATTTTTTGTATGTTATAATTTTTGTGTATCAATAAATTATCTTTTTATCATATTTTTCTGTTTACTACATTGCCCTAAAAATCCCACATTGAGGTATATATTTGTTTCCAAATCTTCAAAGGGATGATGGCAATGACACATCCAACCCTCTGAGTCACCCATTTTTATGTAATTTTCAGGGTGGATAATACACCCATACCTCATCCATTGACTCAGACGGCTTGATGTGGACTCTCCTTAACACATGTACTCATATGAATATAATTAGATGGTTCATTACTCCCCTTGTTTATTTAAAGAAAGGGACTTATCTCTTCCTGGGGAGTTTCATGCACCCTTATAAAGTCATTGGATTTCTTTTTCCCTGACTGATTACTATTTTTTTTTTTTTTGGGCTGGGTTATTTCAATCAGGTGGCGAAGGTACATAATGGGGGATCTACTGGGAGGAGGATGGGAGGAGCTCATGGCCAACATTCAAAAAAAATATCAGGATAAAGAACAGGTCGCATCTGACCTTTCTTCACTCTTTTCCAGTTTAACCAAAATTTTGGAGAAAAAATCAGCCTTGCATTGGCACATTGAGTCACTCGGAAGGTATATCAAGGAGGGTATCAACCCTATAGGCTTAAGAATACAAATAATTCCTACTTTGGACAACATTACTAAAGAACTCAAAACAAAGTGAGAAACAAAACTAAATGAATGTTCGAAAAATCTTATGATGCTACTACAAAATGAATATCAGCAGCAACTAAAAGGCATGGATATGGAAATTAATACACTGTATGCCCGACTTTCCCCTCTAAAAAAACATGAACAATATGCGACATATGAAAAGAAACTTAAGGAACATCTAGAGACCTTCAGTAAAAATATTTTGATTAAAAGGGAGAAAAAATACTGGAGGGACAAGAATGCCTTCGGAGAGGGTAGGGCCTACAAGTGGAACTTGGATCAAAGAGCAAGGAGGAAGAACCCAAGATCCACACAGCAGGACAATATCAATCAAACCAATGATTACTTTTCGGACACACCCTCCAACAACTCCTCCTCTTCGGCCTCCTCACAAGCAGGCAGATTCCGAGGCAAAAGAAAGGGACCTTTTCCCAAACATTTGGAAATGGATGGGGATATTCAACAAATAAATAAAAAACGAACCACGGACCCATAACCAACAGAGTCTTTAAGAGGTGGTAGAGAAGGTGGAGTAGGAAGGGCCAGAGGGGCACCTTCAGGAAACTCCAAAGGTTCCTCTTCCCTGAACCTTGGAAAAAGCTACAAAGAACAAGGCGTATACCCGAAAACTCAGCAGACTCAACTAGATAATTTTTTAGACAGGGGCAATGCACCCCCTCAAACTCCGATACTGCTCCCCCAGACACAGCTATCAATGATACCTACAATAGTTCCACCCCCAAAAGAAGGCTAAATGTCATCAATCGTTCATTGCATAAACTAACAACTGCAGAACAGGAAGTTCTTTCTCTGGGTCTTTCCTTTTGTCCCAATCACAGCTCAGATAACTTCGAGACCATCAAGGACATTAATTTATTTGCCAGGAAGCTTCTACTTAAAAGTCTATATACCAAAAAAACTATGGCCACATCAGAAGTGGCACCAAACCTAAAAGCAGCAGATTTTAGAGCTCTTAGAGACCTCAATTTATTACTGCAAGAAAGTGACTTTGAGGAAGAGTTCTGGGAAGGAGACGTAGATAGCACAGGCAGTGAAGAAGAACAAGAGGAACTAAATGAAAATAAAAAAACAATCAAAAAATTCAAAAGGAAGTCACACAAATTCCCACCACTCAACCAAAATCCGACAATAGTTCTATTTGTAGGACAAATTACTAGAGAGATTGAAAAAATGGAAAAACATACATCAGACATCACGATCAAGGCATCGGATAAGGGGGAGAACATTGTCCTCATGGAGAATGTTAAATATGAAAGAATGTGTTTCAACATACTTAATAAAACAAAATGCTACAAAAAAATTTCCCCTGCTACGGTGGATAAATTTAACCAAGAATTTTTCTCCTTAGTGGATGAATCCCTGAATGAGGGGGTAATAGATAGGGATATGTGGGATTTTATACGTACCCGGCACCCACGCCAGCCCACCTTCTATGCACTACCGAAGGTACACAAAAAGCTCAATGACCCCCCAGGGAGACCAATCATCTCCGGTAATGGTTCCATCACAGAGGGAATATGTCAGATCATAGACCAATACCTGAGACCTCACGTTATGGACCTACCATCATATACAAGGGACACAATACATCTACTACAAATCTTGGATAATTTAACTGTTTCTAGCTCGGCCATACTTGTCACAATAGATGTGGAATCCCTTTACAATAGCATCCCACATGATCTGGGCATCGCAGCGACTGAACGGGTTTTGAAACAAAGGGCCACCACGGACTGGAAATTCAACTCTTTCATTCTGTTAATGTTGGAATACATCTTGAGACACAACACCTTCTTGTTCAAAGGCTCCCACTACCTCCAGGTGCAGGGAGTGGCTATGGGGACCTGCTGCGCACCCTCATATGCCAACCTGTACCTGGGGGAGTGGGAGAAGGACTTCCTACAGGGGGAATCAGCATCTTTGTATACTCGCCACATATGCATGTGGCAGAGATACATAGATGATCTCTTTATTATATGGGATGGCCCCCAGGAACAACTTAAAGATTGCTTAAAACTCATGAACAATAATAGCTTCAATCTCTTCTTCACAATGACATCGGATGCCCACGAAGTGAACTTCTTGGATGTCACCATCTTCAAGAATCCTGATGGGGGACTATCTAGTAGACTCTACAGAAAAGAAACCGCAGGCAACACTTTGTTGCATTCGGACAGTTTTCATCCAGACCCTCTAAAAAAATCCATCCCATATAGTCAATTTCTTCGCCTTAGAAGAAACTGCAGTACCGATGAAGACTTTCAGAAACAGGCCGACCAACTTACCATCAGACTTATGGACAGGGGCTACACAAAATCGTCTCTTAAAAAGGCCTTCAATCGGGTCAAACAAACCAACAGAAGAGATTTAATTTTCTCCGAAAAACCCACCAAAGAGGATACCTCCACTAGAATCATTTTGAGATTTTCCAATGAACACCACAGGATCAATAAAATAATCTCCAAATACTGCCCTATCCTCACTGGTGATTCCACCTTAAAAGGACTGATCAGTTCTAAACCACAAATCACATACTGGAAATCTGGCTCCATTGGGAATCTATTGATCCAAATTATATATAAAGGAAAAGCAAGAAAAGATCCTTGCAAAACATGGGGGACCTACCCATGTGGATCATGTGCTCAATGCAAAGTCATTGGCAGGAGGACCACACTGGCTCTGCCCAACGGGGAGAGCTTCTCCCTGCGTCATTTTGCCAACTGCAGGACGCAGGGCGTGGTGTATCTCATGCAGTGCCAGTGTGATGCCTTCTACGTAGGGAAGACCCGACAAGAGTTCGGGAAACGAGTTGACAAACACATGCAAAGCATGCATATTGGCAACCTATACTTACCCTTGGGAAGACATGTGGCTAGACAGCATAACTATAGACTACCCCTCGTTAATTTCCTAGCAGGGGGGGTGACTGGAACAAGGTTCTGCTTCAGCGGGAAATGCGCTGGATAAGATACCTAAAGGCCACCACCCCCCCTGGCTTGAATGAAACTGAAAGCTTCAGACCGTTTCTGGAGGGTTTCAGTTCAGGGAAAACGGACTAAAAAAAGACATTAACTTATACTACACACTACTTTGCTGTTCTGCCCTTGCAGGCCTGAACTCCATCTGAAGCATGATATTTTGGGCTATCAATACATCCCAAATAGTCACTTCAGGAGCCACATTCCTAACTACACCTAACAGCATAACACCTCTCATGAGATCCACACTGAGAGACCCCCTGACCCAAACCACCATTGTATTGGGTACACACTCAGTTCAAAAAATACTTTGGGAGAGTTTTTTCTTACTTTTTTCTTATTATTTTTTCTTATTTTACAGTATCATCACTACTACTTGTTATGTATTTAATTTCACTTAGCTGTTTGATTGCTGTATAACCAATGTCATTCTGAACGCATTGGAGAAGAACAACCTTTTCTTCTTTTGTTCCCCAGTGCTGGGGTGGTAGGTCTCGATAATGACTGCCCTATCTGTCTTTTATCCCTACCCGAAACAGGGGGGTCACGTATTTAATACCGTGGCTCCAACACCCATCGATCCCGATTGTGATTCGGAACCGTGGGAGTTTTTTCACTGTGTCGGTGGTTATTAGTCCTAGAATGGATTCTTTCTCTCTGGCCTCCATGTCGGAGGTATAGGCAGATATGGACCGCTTTAAAGGGTACAGGCATCCTATATATTAAATAACCAAAAGTTTCAACTTAATCTATTTTATTTTATTTAATTTGATTTATCTATTGGTATTTTCATCTTATTTTTTTTTTGCAATTTTCCACTCTGTTAATTAACATAGCCATTCCCATTATCCCCTTTAATTTGCTTCTTTTTCCTCAAATGCACTATGCATGTTTAGACCATGGAGTATATTTTAAATCACCTTTACTTCAGTCTTTTTTATTATTATTTTTATTATATTTTTTTTTTTGATGTAAGAGTTTCTTTGTTTGAAAAACAAAGCTACTCATTCCCTCTTTTGTTTAGGTTATCTCTGCCCATGTGCGGGACGATCTCTATTTGGAGGCTAACACAGCGTCCCCGCAGCGTACGAGTCACATGACTCCGACGCTACACACCTAGCTAACAGATAAGAGGAACGGGCTATGTCGTCAAGGCGACACGACGTACACCTCCCCTGTCTCGGCAAGCCACGCCCACACCCCACAGGATATCAGGAGGGGAGACGTGGAGCCTTGATCAAGGGGTGGAACCACGTCCCGCGTCCTCTGCACGAGTAACTATAACATACGAGGCGTCGCCATGGAGATGCGACGCCTCAAGCCATTGACATACTGACGTTTTACGTGAGGAGCGGGATGCCGCTCTCACGGCACCGCGCCCCTAATACCAGCACCAATTGCTAGCCTAGCGTTGCCATAGCAATGCGACGCTCAGAGTCTTTAGCCACGCCCACATCCCTTTTTTAGGACGCCAGGGATGGCTCATGGCAGCATTTCCTATTCGGCTTTCCACCGAGAGGTACTCTACAACTTGGGCTCATCACTACAGGCGCCTGTGTACTCTTTTAAGACCCACACCTGGCTACATTATCTGAAGGTAATTAATTCAAGCCTTAATTATTTAACTACTTAGTTTCAGAGAATATTGATCTCTAAAAAAAACTTGGTTTTTTACGATCACTACTCTGAAAAATCCTATTTGCCTTTTTTATAGTAACTCTATTGGCTGCCAGTTATTGGTTTTCTTTAAAATATACAATGCCGTCCTGTAGAGGATATTAGACTGTATGGGCAACAAATGACGAAAAAAAAAACCTGCAGCACTGGGAATGCACTTTTCTTGCAGCTATACAAGGAATGTAAGTTGTTCAATCCAAGCTATCAATGAAATACATGCAATATATATATTGTTAGTAATACTATTATTTTTTGAAACTTCAGAACGTGATGCAATCTTTCCCTGAGGAAGACTTTTTGATGTTATAAAGTTGAAACGCGTTGGAATATAGCTAATTGACGCCATCGTATCATCATTGGTGGTGATTGTTTCTTGTAGCAGGATGTATCACGATGCAGGAGCTTTGACTCCCTGGTTATTTCATGCTATTTGACGATCTTTTTAATCGCACGATTATTGAAAGTATTTTTTGTATGTTATAATTTTTGTGTATCAATAAATTATCTTTTTATCATATTTTTCTGTTTACTACATTACCCTAAAAATCCCACATTGAGGTATATATTTGTTTCCAAGTCCTGATTACTTAGGGGGTGGGCGGGGCTCGTCAGGAAAGGAAAATTACGGTAAGTATTTGAATTCAATTTTCTGTTTTATTCCATGTGTAAAAGTAGAAAAAGTATTTACTGTAACATTCATTCTATTAAAGAAAAGGGTGAATGTTACCTTTTCTTCAAATTTGCTTGGCATTTCCTCAAACTATTATTATCTAAATACCCCTGGTTTGAGACTAATTACCTTTTCTACTGAATATACTGTATGCTCCTTTGAGTTTCAGATTCCTGCCCCCAAGACCACCCCTCTAACATGTTTTACCTCATTAGATTTAGAGGATCCTCTATGATGAACACCATTCAGTAAAACATGTTAAAGGGGGCAGGACCATATGCTGAAGCTTGCCAGCTGATTAAAATTTTGCCTGTAAAGACATTATCGGTGTGCAGCTTTTCATTTCAGTTATACTGACCAATGTCAGGAGGAGTGATGGACTTGAGGTGTGGGGATCGCTTGGAAAATTGGAGAAGTACAATTTTTTTTACTCTTCCCTTCTAATGTTTGACATATAAGCAAACCAGGTCCAATGTGGACAGTAATTTTATTTGTAGAGAAGTGTTGAATAATATTGGACATTTTGGAGCAAACATTGTGACTGGATAATAAGCGTTAATTTAGACACTACTAATATATACTGTTAGAACAGGGCATAGAACAACTGACTGGTTCAAAATTGAGAAAGGAGTGTGGCAAGGGTGTATATTGTCACCCTACTTATTTAACTTATATGCAGAGTACATCATGCGAAACGCCAGTATCGATGAATCACAAGCTGGAATTAAGATCACCGGGAGAAATATCAACAACCTGAGATATGCAGACGATACCACACTAATGACAGAAAGTGAAGAACTACTAAAGAGTCTCTTAATGAAGGTGGAGGAGAGCACAAAAGCTGGCCTGAAATTGAAAATTAAGAAAACTAAGATCATGGCAATCGGTCCCATCACTCCTTGGCAAATAGAAGGAAAAGAAATGGAAACAGTGACAGATTTGTAGCCATGAAACAAAGAGAAATAAAGAGACGCTTGCTTCTTGGGAAGAAAGCAATGGCAAACCTAGACAGCATTATAAAAAATAGAGACATCACCCTACTGACCAAGTGCCGTATAGTCAAAGCTATGGTATTGCCAGTATTAACCCATGGCTGCGAAAGTTGGATCATAAGGAAGGCTGAACGCCGAAGAATTGATGCATTTGAACTATAGTGTTGGAGAAAACTCTTGAAAGTCCCTTGGTCGGCAAGAAGATCAAACCAGTCAATCCTGAAGGAAATCAGCCCTGAATATTCACTGGAAGGCCAGATCCTGAAGCTGAAACTCTAATATTTTGCCCACCTATTGCGAAGAGAGGACTCACTGGAAAAGACCCTGATGCTGGGAAACATGGAAGGAAAAAGGAGAAGAGGACAACAGAAAACAAGATGGATAGATAACATCATCAAAACAACGAACATGAAGTTAAGCAAGCTCTGGGAGGCAGTGGAGGACAGAAAAGCCTGACATGCTAGGGTCCATGAGGTCATGAAGAGTCGGACAGGACCAAATGACTGAACAACAACAATATACACTGTATATATATATACATTATCTCACAAAAGTGAGTACACCCCTCACAGCAGTACGGAAACTCTCGGGAACAAAGCAGCGGTTACAAGGTTTCTCAGGAGGAGCATCGACCTGAGCAGCAAGAATTTTGTCACCCAAAAGGAGAAGTAAGACTGGTGCGAACCATAGCCAGAATACGATCAGAAGGAATCACAGGAACCAGAACTGACTCCATCTTGGAAGTGGAGGAAAATTGTTGTGACAAGTCGTCAGCCCTAACATTCTTAGTACCGGGTACGAATGAGACAATGTAATTAAAACTCGACAAGAAAAGAGCCCATCGCGCCCTTCTGGGAGAGAGGAGCTTAGCCTCAGAGAATAATGTGAGATTCTTATGGTCAGTAAGAATGGGAACAGGTACAGTGGTACCTTCAAGGAGATGTCTCCATTCTTTCAGGGCTAAAATAAACGCCAACAGCTCTCTGTCACCAATCTCGTAATTGCACTCTGCCGGTGACAATTTCTTGGAAAAGTAGCCACACGGATGCATAGCGCACTCAGAGTTGGGACATTGAGACAGAACGGCGCCAACTCCAGTCTCAGAAGCATCAACTTCTAGAATAAAAGGCAACGGTCATGTATCTGCCACCTAAGGGTTAACTTAGTCCAGGCTGATTTCAGTGATTGGCAACAGGCTGCCTTATTTAAACACCTCAGCAGCTGTGTCCTTGCTGTTTGATCTGCAGCTCTGTGTATGTGTTTCCTGAAGATCTGATATCTGCTCCTGTTTGACCCGGCTTGTTTTGAGACTGTTCCTGTTATCCGCCTGCACCTGACCCTTGGCTTGTTTGACGATTCCTTCTGCCTGCTCCTCTTGTACCTTTGTTGCCAGCCTGATTATCGACCCGGCCTGCCTGACGTTCCAAGACTCTCCTCCAGTCTGCTATACTTACCTACTGCAGCCATCCAGCTTCAGTCCCAGTCTGCTTACCTGTCTGCTGATCCATCCAGTCTGCTCACCTGTCTGCTGATCCATCCAGTCTGCTGGTCCTGTCTGCTGTGCCGGCCATCTGACCCATCTGCTGTTGATCCTGCCAGGCACTCATACCATTCTGCACTCCCCTGCCACCTGTCTGCTCTACCAGGGGCCGCGAGTCAGATACGTAAGGGAGGCCTTCCTCTGCACTATCAGGCTCATCAGTCAGGTATGTGAGAACTTGACAGCAACGTAGGATCAGGGTGTGCCAACACAGGAGCAGAAACAAACGCAGCCTTGAGACTCTCAAAGGCCTTAATGGACTCCGGAGACCAACTCTGTGGGTTGCCGTCTTTCCTGGTCATATCAGTCAGGGGCTTGACCAGAGACGAGAAGTTACAAATAAACTTCCGATAATAGTTGGCAAAGCCAAGAAAACGCTGCAGAGGACATAAACCCACGGGTTGAGGCCACTGTAGGACCGCTGAAAAAACCAGCAGTGGAAATGACATAGCCCAGAAATTTAACCTGTTCACAATGGAATTCACACTTTTCCAATTTACAATAGAGATTGTTCTCTCTTAGTCTCTGAAGCACACGACAGACATCTGTGTGGTGGCTCTCCAGGGACTTGGAAAATATGAGGATATCGTCGAGATAAAACACCACATATAACTGCAACAAATCTCGGAGGACATCGTTAATGAACTCCTGGAAAACTGCCGGAGCGTTACAAAGGCCAACAGGCATTACGACATACTCATAATGACCTGATCTGGTATTAAACGCAGTTTTCCACTCGTCGCCCTCATTAATCTTGACGAGATTGTATGCCCCTCTCAAATCAAGCTTTGTGAAAACCATTGCTCCCTTGAGGCGGTCAAATAACTCCGTAATCAACGGAATGGGATAGGCATTCTTAATCATGAAGCGATTGAGACCCCTATAATCGATACAAGGTCTCAGCTCACCACTCTTCTTCTTCACAAAAAAAAAAGCACCAGCAGGAGACAAGGTTTTGCGGACGAAACCTCGAGAAAGTGCGTCTGCAACATACTCCTCCAGGGCATTATCCTCCAAGACCGACAAAGGGTAAACCCGGCCACTAGGGGGTATGGCACCAGGTTGAAGCTTTAAGTAGCCAGGACTGACGAGCAGATCATCAACAGCTGAGTCGATGTGAAGAGAAAGGAGCTGGCAATTAGCCGACAGTGTCAGGTCACCTTGAGGCTGGGTGACAGATGCACACCGTTGGGATCAGGAGTGCACCACAAGGCAGTGGACCCTACGGCTGACTGCTGCGGATGGGAGTCCGGGTGGTAAGGAAGGCAGGGCCGCTGGAACACCAACACGGATCCCACTGGGGTTAGAGCGTAGGATTCCCTGGGGCGCGGAGTCTAAGAGCCAGCAGGTGTTCACCAGAGCCTCTAGTGGTGAGGATGGAGTGGGCTGCAACTGGCTCCAGGTCACGATCCCCACGGTCCCCCAGCTCACACCCACAGTAGGCAACAGGAGGATAGGGATAGTAAAGGAATAAGCCAAGGTCAGGGCCACAAGCAGACAAGGACAACAGAGTTCACGCCAAGGTTCAGGGTCACAGGCAAACAGGGATAGTCGGGGACACGCCAAAGGTCAGGGTCATGAGCAGACAGGAATAGTAGAGAACACACCAAGGTCGGTAACAGAAACAAATGTAGAGCACACGGCAGGCAGGAACAGGAAGCCAAACACACAAAGGTTGATCAGCAGGGCTGGCCTGCAGTGCAGAGGTTAATATAGAGTTCTCTGATAGGAGCTGTGGTGGAGCCATGCTAGAGGAGAGTTAAAAAAAGCAGTCAAGTGAGAGTCAGCTGGTCTTTAGAGATGAACACATGGAGACAGGTAAGCTGATAGACAAAACTCTATTGCATAACCATGACAGACAGCTGAGCGGCCAGCCCAGAGAAGGAAGGGCTGAGCCCAGCCCTGACATTTTCAAGTCTTGCCACAGATTCTCAATTGGATTTAGGTCTGGACTTTGACTGGGTGATTCTAACATAAGAATATGCTTTGATCTAAACCATTCCATTGTAGCTCTGGTTGTATGTTTAGGGTTGTTGTCCTGCTGGAAGGTGAACCCCCATCCCAGCCTCGTCTTTTGCAGACAGGTTTTCTTCTAAGATTGCCCTGTATTTGGCTCCACCCATCTTCCCATCAACTCTGACCAGCTTCCCTGTCCCTTCTGAAGAAAAGCATCCGCACAACATGATGCTGCCACCACCATGTTTCACAGTGGGGAATGTGCAGTGTTCTACCCCGTACACACGGTCGGACTTTGTTTGGACATTCCGACAACAAAATCCTAGGATTTTTTCTGACGGATGTTGGATCAAACTTGTCTTGCATACACACGGTCACACAAAGTTGTCGGAAAATCTGATCGTTCTAAACGCGGTGACGTAAAACACGTACGTCGGGACTATAAACGGGGCAGTGGCCAATAGCTTTCATCTCTTTATTTATTCTGAGTATGCACAGCCCTCATTGCTTGCTTTTTTACATTTTTTCTTGCTGTTAAAATTATCATAGCAAGAGCCTTTATTAAATCCTTTCGGAGGCTGAGGCACGAGATTTCCTGAATTATGATCCATGAACAAATAGTTGTAAAATTAATGATCGGATGTGACATTTTGAGGAGACGTAGGACCATGGGCACAAATATTACATATCCAGTTAAGTCCACCTTCAGAGTTTTTGGTGTCCTCCCTGCGAGTCTCCTAGGTCTCCTCCTGTTCTGTCTTCTCCGCTTTTACCCTCTTGCTTTTTTCTGACTTTTTCTTCTCTTTCCCTCTACTCCTTATTGCTCTGATTTGTTTTTTTTTTACCGTACTGATGCTCTGCTCCTTCCAGTGCGTTGTTGGATTGGGATGTTTCAATATCCTAAGTTTGTAGTACGTCAATATACATATTGGGGTGTTGTTCCTTTATTATACTATATTGTTTGAAGAATCTCTATTGTTGGTATATACAAAGACATTGGTAACCACCCTTCCTAAAATGTTTCATATTGCTTTACCTACTTCCCAATGCTGTGTTCATGCTGTTCAGTTTACACACTGGATCACAGAATGTGCTATATCTTGTTGTACATCTCCTTTATTTTTCAATAAACATATAGAATGAAAAGAACAACTTAAAACACTATTTTGGTCTATGGTCTGGATAAAATCTAAAAGTAAGGATAGATGGGAGGTTAGTGGTATTAGTAAGAAAGAGGCCTTTTCTGGCATAACAGTAGTACCTGGGCAAGAAGTACATGTAGCCCCTGTGGCAAACATTCGTTTTTCTCCATGTGTCTGATAACTGCAGAATTGCCAAGGAAGAGGGTTCCATCCTGCATTTACTACATACCCACTTTTTGAACTAGGTACACACTATTGCCAAACAGGTCATTGAAATAACATTACCAAAGAAACCAGCAGTTTATTCCTAACTCCTAAATGCAGCAAGATCCTGTTTAAAGGCAGACTGAAAACAACCTAGCACTGCCTCTTTAGGTCAATAGGTAAGAAGAGTATATTACACAAATAGAATAGAGGAACAGATATCTATAACAGAAATAATTCTTCTTGGAGGACCTGGTATCCTTGGATGAAATTGTTTAAAAATCAGGGCTATACAATTACTCATTTGGAGTGCCAAACACATGAGAGAGACAGAGAACCAGCCAGTCTCTTGTACACCTACCCCTGGAACTCACCCCCCACTTTATCCCCACCACTTTTTTTTACACACCATGCTCACTCCTCTCCCACAATAATAACACTATAGTACCTCTGAATTTTTAGTGGCGGTAGTCATGTTAAATCTATGTAATGTTGGTGGGAAATGTTAGAAAAGTGTGTAGGAGGCAGGACAAGTCAAATATACATTTCAGAGCATTGCTGCATAGATAGTTCTCTGAGCAGTGATAGATCCCCTCACCAACTACTATGGGACTAGCAGACCTACAGTTTTGGGTAGTTGTGCTCTCTGCTTCTTAAAGTGGTTTTCTAAAGGTTTTCTGATGTCAATTAAAATCAGTTAGCCAATGAGGAGAGAGAGGGGCGGGGCCGAGCCACGTCTCTGTCTCTGAATGGACACACAGAGCAGCGGCTTGGCTCGGCTGCCCCCATAGCAAGCTGCTTGCTGTGGGGGCACTTGGCAGGAGGGAAGGGCCAGGAAGGCTGGCAAGGGACCCGAAAAGAGGAGGATCTGGGATGCTCTATGCAAACCATTTCACAGAGCAGGTAAGTATAACATGTTTGTTATTTTTAAACAAAAAAACAAGACTTTAGTATCACTTTAACAAGCCTAAGCTCAGTGGGGACAGAAAAACTTTCTACTCTGCACTGTTTCTTAGATGCATTTCTTCACATTGGCAAAAGTTATAGAGAAGAGGCAGACTACAAAAAATAGTCTACTGTTAGCCTAAATATTTTTCTTCTACTCTAATGCCCCATACACACGATAGGATTTTTCAACGGAAAATGTTCTATGGGAGCTTGTTGTCGGAAATTCCGACCGTGTGTAGGCTTCATCGGACATTTTCCATTGGAATTTCCGACACACAAAATTTGAGATCTGGATCTCAAATTTTCCGACAACAAAATCCATTGTCCTAAATTCCGATCGTGTGTACACAAGTTCCAAGCATGCTCAGAATCAAGCAGAAGAGCCGCACTGGCTATTGAACTTCATATTTCTCGGCTCGACGTACCTGTTGTACATCACCGTGTTCTTGACGTTCGGAATTTCTGACAAGATTTGTGTGACCGTGTGTATGCAAGACAAGTTTGAGCCAACATCCCTCGGAAAAATAACCATGGATTTTGTTGTCGGAATGTCCGATCGTGTGTACAGGGCATTAGAATAAACATAATATTTAAGTGGGACTCTAACTACACATTTTTCTTTTAAGTTTTAGTTAGCATGGAGAAGGGTCAGGTCCCATTTTTATTGAGTTCTGTGTCCATTTTGGGGATTTTCCTTTAACTTGTTATAATGGTGATCTATAGGGGCTGGAGACAGTGTCACTGGAAATCTATGGACCTAAAGAGGACACATAGAGCAATAAAAACATGCCAGGGCTACAAGCTGAGATCCTGCAGGTACAGAAATTCTTCCCTTTTACACAGAATTTACCCATTACCCTTGATGTATGTTGGCACTGCAAGAGATCAGAGAGCTCTTTGCTGCATGCTTGGTGGCACTGTCCAGGTATTCAAGCTTTTTGAGAGGAAGTACAAAGGGTTATAACCCAGGTTACTAGCTATACTCTGGATTTTACCACTGCTCAACACCTACTCCATCATACCTGTCTGTCTCATAGACAATACTTCAAATCTCAAGCTATGCACATAATCAACACAGCCAGAATGTGTATACCAGTGCATGGGAAATCTATCCAAATCTTGCATTTTCAGACCTCACCATGCTTACCTCTTAATCTATTGCCTGCATCCAGGCAAACAGCGGGGTGTGGGGTAGTGGGGTGACCTGTTGGCGGAGACTACCCATCCAAATCTTGTATGCTTATATCTAACCTCTCCTTTCCTGTTCTATTCTTTCTATTATTGTTAATACTTTGCCTAGAGGGACTCATTGGTGATAATGTATATTTTATTATTTTTTGTTATTTTCTTATTTATTTTCCTCATCACAGAGAGAGCACAACAGTGGCTATAGCCTAACCTGGATTGTAGTGGTGTTTCTATATCCCATAGGGGTTTTGAAACCCCAGTGAGCTGGCGCAATAAGGAATAACAGTACAGCAGGCAATTTTGCATAATTCTATTGTTTTTGTGCATGCAAGCATGACTTCTCGTATTAGCCTTACAATACCATTTTCCTTTCCTCTTGTAGTAGGGTAGTTCACATTTAATAAAAAACTGTCTGTGAAAAAAGGGCATCTGTAAAGAAATACAAACTGTAGAGCTCTGACTAAAGTTGAATTATACCCTTGCTATAGGTGTAGGCCATTTACGTAACTCCTGAAGCCTCACTGCAATACTCCCAAGATATTGCTATAATGTTGCCAAGTGAGGTCTAGTCATTACTATTCACCACCTCTATCACAGGAGTGAGTTCTCAAACACTGAGCTTAGAGCAACTGCATAAGTGAAGAGAAAGTGTTTGTGAGGAGGACTGAATCAGAGAAAGCTTGTTTCTGTGATGTGGGGGTGAGCAGTAATGACTATACCTCACTTAGCAACATCCTTGGTGTATTTCAGTCAGGCTTCTGGAGGTATGTAAATAGCCTACACCTACAGTGGGGAAAATAATTATTTGATCCCCTGCAGATTTTGTAAGTTTGCCCACTTACAAAAAAATGAAGGGTCTATAATTGATATCATAGGTGTATTTTAATTGATAGAGATAGAATATCAACCAAAAATCATGAAAAAAACACGATACAAATGCTGTAATTTGAGTTGCAGTTCAGTGAATAAAATAAGTATTTGATCCCCTACCAACCAACAGTAATTTTGTCTCGAACAGACTGGCTACAGTATGTGCTCATGTGGTACACAGATTAGTCCTGTCAAGTTAAGAAGGTGCTCCTAACAATAACTCGTTATGTGTATAAAAGACACCTGTCCATAGAATCAATTTCTTCCATTCAAACCTCACCATTATGAGCAAGACCAAAGAGCTGTCAAAGGATGTCAGCGACAAGATTGTAGACCTGCTCAAGGCTGGAATGGGCTACAGCACCTTCAGCAAGAAGCTTGCTGAGAAGGAGACAGCTATTAGAGCAATTATTTGCAAACGGAAGAAATACAAAATAACCATCAGTCGCCCTCGATCTGGAGCTCCATGCAAGATTTCGCCTCATGGGGTAAGGATGATCATGAGAAAAGTGAGGGATCAGCCCAGAACTACATGGGAGGAGCTTGTGATTGATCTCAAGGCAGCTGGGACCACAGTCACCAAACTAACCATTGTTAACACAATATGCCACCATGGATTCAAATCTTGCAGCGCCCACAAGGTCTCCCTCCTCAAGAAGGCACATGTACAGGCCCATCTGAAGTTTGCCAATGAACATCTAAATGATTCAGAGAAGTATTGGGAGAAAATGCTGTGGTCAGATTAGACCAAAATTTAGCACTTTGGCATTAACTCGACTCGCCGTGTTTGGAGGAAGAAAAATACTATGACCCTAAGAACACCATCCCTACAGTCAAGCACATTATGATTTGGGGCTGTTTCTCTGCTAAAGGTACAGGCCGACTTTGCTGCATTGAGGGGCAAATGGACAGGGCCATGTATTGTAAAATCTTGAATGAGAACATTCTTCCCTCAGCCAGAACACTGAAGATGGGTCGTGGATGGGTCTTCCAGCATGACAATGACCCAAAACATACCACCAAGGCAACAAAGGAATGGCTCAAAAAGAAGCACATTAGGGTCGAGGAGTGACCTAGCCAGTCTCCAGACCTTAATCCTATAGAAAATTTATGGAGGGAGCTGAAACTTTGAGTTGCCAAGTGATAGCCAAGAAACCTTAAGGATTTAGAGAAGATCTGTAAAGAAGAGTGGACCAAAATCCCCCCTAAGATGTGTGCAAACTTGGTAACCAACTACAAGTAACGTCTTGCCTCTGTGCTTGCCAACAAGGGTTTCTCCACCAAGAAAGTCATGTTTTTCTTGGGGGATAAAATATTTATTTTACTCACTGAACTGCAACTCAATTCATAACATTTGTATCTTGTGTTTTTTCTGGATTGTATCTTTGTTATTCAGTCTCCATAAATTAAAATACACCTATGATAAAAATGATAGACCCTTCATTTCATTGTAAGTGGGCAAACTTACAAAATCTGCAGGGGATCAAATAAATATTTATCCCACTGTATAGCAAGAGAAGAGAAGGAGACCTCTACCATGTCAGGTACAGAGTATGGTAGTCCCATCCCTGATGCACTTAAACAAAAAGAAATACACCCTAAATGGGACTTTGAAAGACCACCAACTAGTTACATAGTTACATATAGTTACATAGCAGGTGAGGTTGAAAAAAGACACAAGTCCATCAAGTCCAACCTATGTGTGTGATTATGTGTCAGTATTACATTACATATCCCTGTATGTTGCGGTCATTCAAGTAATTATCTAATAGTTTCTTGAAGCTATCAATGCTCCCCGCTGAGACCACCGCCTGTGGAAGGGAATTCCACATCCTTGCCGCTCTTACAGTAAAGAACCCTCTACGTAGTTTAAGGTTAAACCTCTTTTCTTCTAATTGTAATGAGTGGCCACGAGTCTTATTAAACTCTCTTCTGCGAAAAAGTTTTATCCCTATTGTGGGGTCACCAGTACAGTATTTGTAAATTGAAATCATATCCCCTCTCAAGCGTCTCTTCTCCAGAGAGAATAAGTTCAGTGCTCGCAACCTTTTCACAACCAACTCTGATATAAAAATGAATGACTTTAATAATACCGCATAATTCAAGACAAATGGGTAAAAAGACTTATAGCGTCTGTACATTACATACATAATACACAAAAACAAAACACAAAGAAAATCATAGTATACAAAGGAACATCAATACTCTCCAATGGGTAGTGTACCCTGATACCCGACACGTTTCCAGTCTTTATAAAACACCTTCATCAGGGGTAGAGAGTGAAGTATACTCAAATAAATGTTAATTCTAAAAATACAGACACATATCAGAGAGGACATCGATTTTGAGACTTAGGCTGTATTTGTATGTTTTAACACAACAAAATATGCATATGACCACAGAAAAAATGCATACCGTAACAAGAAAACGAAAAAGGTGATAAAAATGACAAACAAAAGTGAAGGAAGAAAAACGAAAATAAACATAGAAAAATAAAAAATAATAAAGAAAATGTAATGTGAGAAAAAATGATGATAACATAATATTATATTTTATGCATCCAGCTATCCTGGTCTGATCATCATTTTTTTCTCACATTACATTTGATAACTGGTAGTTCCTGACCCCACCTACCAATTTGATTGATTCCATGTTCAAAACAGGAGGCAGCTGTTTCAGTAAACACAAAGGCAGATGCCAGACCAGGATAACTGGATGCATAAAATATAATATTATGTTATCATCATTTTTTCTCACATTACATTTTCTTTATTATTTTTTATTTTTCTATGTTTATTTTCATTTTTCTTCCTTCACTTTTATTCGTCATTTTTTTCACCTTTTTCGTTTTCTTGTTACGTACACACGGTCGGATTTTCCGACGGAAAATGTGTGATAGGACCTTGTTGTCGGAAATTCCGACTGTGTGTAGGCTCCATCACACATTTTCCATCGGATTTTCCGACACACAAAGTTTGAGAGCAGGATATAAAATTTTCCGACAACAAAATCCGTTGTCGGAAATTCCGATCGTGTGTACACAAATCCGACGGACAAAGTGCCACACATGCTCAGAATAAATAAAGAGATGAAAGCTATTGGCCACTGCCCCGTTTATAGTCCCGACGTACGTGTTTTACGTCACCGCGTTTAGGACGATCGGATTTTCCGACAACTTTGTGTGACCGTGTGTATGCAAGACAAGTTTGAGCCAACATCTGTCAGAAAAAATCCTAGGATTTTGTTGTCGGAATGTCCGAAAAAAAGTCTGACCGTGTGTACGGGGCATAAGTCTCAAAATCGATGTCCTCTCTGATATGTCTATGTATTTTTTAGAATTAACATTTATTTGAGTATACTTCACTCTCTACCCCGATGAAGGTGTTTTATAAAGACTGGAAACGCGTCGGGTATCAGGGTACACTACCCATTGGAGAGTATTGATGTTCCTTTGTATACTATTATTTTCTTTGTGTTTTGTTTTTGTGTATTATGTATGTACTGTACAAACGCTATACGTCTTTTTACCCATTTGTATTGAATTATGCGATATTATTAAAGTCATTCATTTTTATATCTGAGTTGGTGGTCTTTCAAAGTCCCATTTAGGGGTTATTTCTTTTTGTTTAAGTGCATCAGGGATGGGACTACCATACTCTGTATCTGACATGGTAGAGGTCTCCTTCTCTTCTGTAGTCTCTGGGTAGCAAATACCTCATCCCCCGCTTTAGAGACTTCTACCATTTCAGTATTGTTCACGTTATCTTCTACTTAGAGACTCTCAGAGGACTACATTTGATGGGACTAGCAGGGTGTTTTAGCCTTTGACACATCAGAGTAATCTTTTCACTATGTTTAGAGGGAAAGAATTTGAAGCCCTGATGGGATAGTATAGGGAACATGGGTTAAAGAAAGCAAGAGGTTCAGAGATGAATTCCCTTTTTCTCCAACTAAAAGCTCTAGTGGAAAACAAGGTCTCCTTTTTTGGCAAATTGAGAATTTTGAGCACTATATCCAGGAGGATATTAATGATATGATTGAGAATTCAGATTTTTCCCAGACTGGACAACTTAGATACCATTTTTAAAAAACGATGGGAAAATAACCTTCAACAATGTACAAAAGTGATGATGCGGTTGTCGATTGAGGAGTATCAAAAAAGAACAAATATCCTCGAGAAAGAGATTGAAGGTGTATATACCAAATTAGAACCCTTTAAGGAGGTTTCCACCTTTGAGTAACAGGAAGAACGCATTAAGGGCCACATAGACCGAGTTGTGAAGGAATTAATTACCACTAAAGAGCAAAAGTTTTGGAGGGATAAAGTGGCGTTCAATGAGGGGAAAGCTTATTGCTGGCAACAGCGTAACCCCCAAGGGCGCCAACAGAAGAAAAATAATCCAAAATTATCAAACAAGAATCGGAACAACGATAGGGACTCTAACTCATCCTTAAATTCTCTCTCCTCTACAAGTTCACAAACTTACGGAAAAACGTCCAGGAAACAAAAATGGCGTTCACCCGAGGCAGCAAAGAACAACAAGAAACATATTACGGAAGCCACATCTTCACAACTTTCCTCCATGGTGATGGGTACTGAGCACACAGCAAGGGCAGGTAACTCACGTGGTGGCCCCTCTGGGCAGGGACGTTCAACCAGGGATCCCTCCTTGGCGTCTGCCAATGATGGATCCACGGACACATATTGACATGGAGTATCGGACCAGGTAGGAGGTGATGGGTTGAATATTATAAATCTGTCTGACTACAGGCTGTCTGATGATGAAACTGCCATATTAAGTAAGGGCCTCACCTTTTGTCCTTCCTCTAATATGGATACTTTCGAAACCATAAAAGACCTACACTTATTTGCACGCAAACTGATCCTTAAGAGTCTATATGCTAAACCTACACAGGAAAATGAACCATCCAAAAAAGAAATAAAAGCATTGGATGACCTGGTCTCCTTGTTGGAGGATCAGGAACAAAAAGATTTGATTGACAGCATAGACATAGAATCACTTTTAGCCGTGCATATCACCCCCACTGTAGGGGGCATTCAGGGGAAGTCCTCACTTAAGAAGAAATCTAATAAGTTTCCATCTCTGAACCTTAATTCAAATTTGAAGGCTTTTGTAGCAATGAGGACACAAGATATTCAAAATTTGAAAAGGGACCATTCACCAGATAATATATCTGACAATGAAAGAAAAGCATTGGATTCATTAAGCAGTCAACACCAACTAACAATAAAACCCTCTGATAAAGGATATTGTGATCATGAATAACTCCCAGTATTTGCCAATGTGTAACAAGATACTATCTAATAAAGAATGGTATCAACCAATATTGAAAATAACAATAGAGAAATTTGATAGGGAATTTTTCATATTGGTTTATCAGGCCTACCTTGACATTACCATCACCCAGCAAACGTGGGAGTTTATACATACAAGTCACTTGAGAATTCCAACATTTTGGGGCGCATGCGCAGGACCGAGGAAGATGGACGCTTAGTTTCCTCGCTCCGCACCGACGGAACATCTCTCCCCGGCTGATAAAGCACAGACCGCTCGCCGACACAGCTGGAACGGCTCTCCGGACAGTGGACGTTACCAGGATCCGGCGGGTATGCACTGCACACCCCGGAGTCGACAGCGATACCGCTCACACACGAAAACTTCCCCCACTCCAGGAAAGGAGAAAGGTAAGGGCAAGATGGCGCCTGAGCCTCCGGAGGCAGAAGACTCCACGCTGCACTCAGAGGACAGCCTGCATCAATTCCCTTCTGCCTCAGTCAGCCCCCTGGTCACAGACTCTGATGCCATGCTTAACAAATTCCGATCCATAGTGCGGGATGAAATCACTGCGGCATCCCCCAAGCTCTCTGCTGACCTAGTTAGAGGTCTTAAGGAGCTGGGTCACCGTACCAATCAATTGGAGCAGCGCATGGACCTGGCCACAACTGTGTTGGAGGGACATGAAGAGGAAGTAGACAAATTACACTCAGAACTTGAGAGTATGCAGGATAAGCTAGAAAACAGAGCCCGCAGGGATAACCTCCGCATTCACGGACTCCCTGAGAACATAACTGATTTGCAGGTAACTGCCACTGCTTTTTTTTAGGAGCTTGCACCTGATATCCCCCTTGAGCGCCTGGAATTTGATCGTATACATAGATCTTTGGCTCCTAAACCTACTGAAGGCCCTCCCAGGGACATTATCATCAAATTCCATTACTATCGCACTAAAGAGAGGCTCCTGCAAGCCGCAAGGGACCGTCATGACCTCTCGTTCCAGGGGAACAATCTCCAACTCTTTGCAGACCTCTCCCCAGTCACTATTGCCAAGAAAAGAAATTTAAAGCCTTATCTGCAAGTCCTGCAAACCCAAGGAATCCGTTACAGATGGGGTTCCCCTTTAAGCTCTCATTCTCTCATAATGGCTGCCAATTCCACGCTTCCTCCTTACCTGACCTGCGGCTGCATTTTCAAGAACTGCAGCTTGATCTCTCCCCTTCCCAGAAGGTGACGCCGCCTACATCTGCTCGTTCGAGATCTTCTCAACCATTACATAGACCTTCTCAGATGTCCCAACAAGGTTCTCAAGCCCTTCACTCCCTCCAAGCCCATCGCTTCCAAGATGTGCCCAACGGCTGACAGCTGACAAAAATTTGCCTGGGAAACCCTGGATATCCTTGCTGCCCAGCTCACTTTGGGCCTGATACTTCAATCAGTTTAATGTCTCTCACCGCCCACTGTGGGCCTTGATCTATATTACGTTGTTGATCCCATTCAGCTGTGGCCCAACCGACTTGGTACTTTAAGTATATACCTCTTATGTACCTCTCATATTTTCTCAGTTACTCTCTGCCCCCCATTCCCCCACATCCCTCCTCCCCGTTTTAGGTTATTATACTCACTGAGGGTCCTTTGCCCTGGGCTGCCCCAATTGTGAGATGGCAGCGCTGGGTCTTGGAAATCTGGATCTGTAACTATGTTAACTGTGTTAGCTGACCTTCCGAGTATCACGCCCACAACCCCCCCCTTTTATAATTTTTCTACTTACTTTTTAGTTTTTTTTTTTCTGATAGTGAATATTCACTACACATTTTTACTGATGAGAGTATTCTGATGTTTAAATGGGGGGCCCTCTTATGATGAATGGGATATCCTCATCTGTTTTTTTTTTAGAGGTCCCCGCCCACATGGTGGGCTATGGGTTGCGAAATTGATCATTTAGAGTTGAGGTTCGGTAACCCTGGGCTTTAGAAGCTAATGTTATAGTCAATTTTAAAGTGTTCCTCTGTGTGTTATGATTGTCTAAACCTGCTTTGATTATCAATACAGGATTACTTGCTGTCCGTTGGTTCCTGGCCCCGGCTTCCCCCACTTGTATGTGGGTGCCTGGGGCGACGGTAACCGGCCTCAGCGTAACTGTTATGTTTAGGCTATGAAGTTCTCTAATTTTTTCAGTTGTGTCTCTAAAAGTGTTTTTTTTTTTTTTACAATGTTATGTGCCTAATTTCCATTTATATACCACTGATGTTCTTACTAAAGAAAATGCCGAGTGGTTCCGTCGGACCACTGCTCCCCTAATGGTGCCGGAACTTGGTCTGGGCGACTGTCCTGACCAATCTCCGACCCCCCCCAGTGGGCCCTTTGTCCCACTACTGTACGCAACTATGTTGTATGGATATTTTTCACTCCAAATATCATCCTGTGTCTTCACGTTTTTCTATATGATTTCCTCCTTCTTTTTTCTTACATTCGACCCTATTCTCCTCTCTACTTTTCTTCCCTCTTCTGAGTCAGCGGGGCGTGGGCCCGAGAGGGCAAAATCAACCACCTCCTTACATTTAAAATGACACTAAATTGGCTATCCCTGAATGTTCAGGGCATGAACTCCCCTCAAAAAAGAGTGAAAATTTTTAAATATCTCAAGAAACAACAGATTGATATAACATGCCTGCAAGAGACGCATTTTTCAACTGCCTCTTGTCCTAAATTTTTTGATGCGCAATATCCTCAGGTATTCTTGGCCAATGCCCCGACTAAGCAAAAAGGGGTGCTCATTGCCTTCCGCAAGTCAGTTCCATTCAATTGCACTAAACAGATAGCGGACCCAGACGGTAGGTACTTATTATTGCAAGGTACTATCCAAGACACTGAAGTCACTATTATGACCTATTATGCTCCAAACTCTGCCCCTGGCATCCCATCAAAAGGGTACTCTCCTTCTCGCGGGAGACTCTAACTTGGCTTTGGACCCTTCTCTGGACAAATACCCTTCGGAATGTGCAGCCCCCTCTCCCGATGCCAAAAAATTTGTTAGATCTCTGCAAAACCAGGATCTGGTTGACCTCTGGAGAGAACTTCATCCCCTGGGTAGAGATTATACACACTACTCGCATCTCCATCATTCTCACTCTAGAATTGACCATGTGTTCATGCTGAGGAAACATCTCCCCCTTGTGGTTTCTACTTCCATCCCTGCTGCTCTGTGGTCAGATCATGACCCTGTTTTGGTGGTTTGTCGCTCCATTCTCGATAAACCTCAATGCTCGCCCTGGGTGATGAATGATTCACTTTTATCTCACCAAGGACTATTTCTGCATTAATGCAGGTTCGGTTTCATCTCCCGTAACTCTCTGGGGGCATACAAGGTGGTTCTTAGGGGACACATCATACAGCTGGCCTCAAAACGTAAAAGGGAACGCCGTCTAAAACAGCGGGAACTAGAGAACCGCCTAGAATTTCGAATGAGTTTAAACGATCTCCCACTTCTGCTAACCGTAAACTTTTGGATCAAGTCTGCTCAGAGTTGGACCTTTGTCTTACCGATAACACTGAGCGTGTCTTAAGCTGGTCTCGTCAGAAGTGGTACGCTAAGGCAAACAAACCAAACCAAATGTTGGGGAATAGACTCCGTACTTTCACTCCTAAGCCCATCCCTATTACATTGCGAACTTGACATAACGTACTCACGGGTAACCCAGTGAAGATTTTGGAGGAATTCCGTACCAAACTGTATTCGGCTCCCGAACGGCTGGGTAATCAGAGCGCCGACGACTTTCTTAATAATCTTTCACTTCCCACGCTGACTGAGCCCCATATGGCCCTTATGGACTGGGACATCCAGGTTTCGGAAGTCCTCCAATGCATTAAAGACCTGAAGGTAGGTAAAAGGCCGGGACCCGACGGCTACACAGCACTTTATTATAGGAAGTTAGCCGACATTATAGCTCCACATTTAACAGCTATGTACAATTCTGTCAAAGACGGCCAATATTTTACCTCAGATCTTCTGACTGCTAACATTCTGATGATACCCAAACCAGATCGTGACCACTCCTCCTGGGCTAATTTTAGACCCATTTCTCTTATTAACATAGACATGAAAATTTTGACAAAAATTCTGGCCAACCGTTTGAACTCTTTTCTTCCCCGCTTAATCAAAAAGGACCAATTTGGCTTTGTACCTCAGAGACAGGCCGGGGATGCAATCCGGCGAATACTGCAACTACAACATATAGCCCACAGCCGCTCGTTGGAAACTATGCTTTTGTCTCTGGATGTGAATAAGGCCTTTGACACTTTGTCATGGCCTTATCTAACGTCTGTACTTCGCCATTATGGATTTGGGGCCTCTTTTTTGCGGTGGGTGTGAGTCCTGTATGACTCCCCCCCGGCTAAAATTAAATATTACGGCTTCGAGTCACCCCTTTTCAACATAGGGAGGGGTACGCGCCAAGGGTGCCCACTCTCACCTCTTCTCTTTATTTTGGCTCTGGAGCCGTTGGTGGAGGCGGTTCGTTCCCATCCAGATATAAAAGGTATAGATGTAGCAGGTTCTCCCCATAAAATATCTCTATTCGCCAATGATATCTTGTTAACTTCAACTTCCCCCAGAATCTCTTTACCAAACGTACTATCTCTTCTAGATACTTTTGGCTCTTTTTCCGGTCTCCGTGTCAACTCCTCCAAATCTAAGGCTCCCTCCCCCAGTACTGAAGGACTTGAAAACAGCCTTCCCCTTTCAGTGGCATTCCTCGTTGCCTTACCTGGGAATTCGTCTTACCCCAACATATGCAGGATTATACCAGGCCAATTTTCCATCCTTATTCAAAAGATTGTCTGATACACTTTCCTCCTGGTCCCATTTACAATTGTCTTGGTTTGGCAGAATAACTGCAATCCGTATGTCCTATCTCCCGAAATTGCTATATTTTTTCCGGGTCTTACCTGTTCTAGTCCCTTCTCACATTTTACGAATACATCAGCGTAAGCTCTTGCAGTTTGTCTGGAGTTCCAAGCATCCTCGAATCAATAAGCAGATATTGTATGCTAGGCGGATCAATGGCGGCCTTTCGGTCCCTAACTTACAGGCCTATTATACAGCGGCAAACATAGCTCCGCTCTCCCATCTTCATGACTCATATCAAATGCTGCTGTGGGCCATGATTGATCTTGTTGATTCCGACCCCATACCTGTTTCTTCTATACCCTGGCTCCCTTCCAACCACCGCCCTGCTGTAATAGGACCATGCCTAGCCCACTCCTTTTGACTATGGGACTCGGTTAAATATTCTGTGGGACTGATCTCCCCTCACCTCCCACTTCTGCGACTTCTCCATTGTCCATTGTTTCCCCCAGATTGTGAAAATCCGGCACAATTCTCATGGTGGACCACGAACGGGTTTATGGATATCCACTCCCTGTTCACTCCTACTAGGATAATGTCATTTGATGCATTACGCTCTTCGCATGATATCCCCCTGCGTGAACACTATAGCTACCTACAACTTAGGCATTTCCTCCAACATCTTATTAAATCCCACCCTACCCCATATATTCTGACCCCTTTTGAGAGTATATGTAGAGCCAGACCCCACTCTCCGGGCCTGATATCTCTGATCTATTCTTCTATAATCTCTGCAAGAAAACCCCCGATTAGACCCTATCACCTTCAATGGGAAAAAGAATTGGGAAGGCAGCTTGACCCAGAGGAATGGCAGGCTATGACTATAGCCATTTCTAAATCCTCACAAAATGTCCTTATCATGGAGAATGCCTATAAAGTGCTATATAGGTGGTATTACACGCCAGCTAGACTGGCCCGCTTTATACCAACTTACTCTCCGCTCTGTTTTTGGGGATGTTCACAGGAAGGCTCCATGGCACATATTTGGTGGTCATGCCTGAGGGCATGCAGGTTATGGGTCAGGGTCTATGCTTTAATTCGGAATTTATTTCATGTTAATCTTAAAAGGGACCCCTTTGAGGCTCTTCTAGCCAAACCTATTGCCGAATTGTTACGACCGGAAAGGTAATTGGCACAACATATTTTTACTGCAACTAAGCTGACAATCGCTAAGGCCTGGAAGACCCCTATGCTTAGTTTTGAGGCGGTTAAGAATCGTATGAATGATGTCATGGTGAATGAGAAATTAACAGCTATTTTGTTAGACACGCATGACAAGTTTCTTAGAATTTGGCGACCATGGATTATGTATACTCAACCCTCCTGGTTCGACAGTACGCTCCTTTCGATTTAAAGCTCCTCTGGCTCGCACCCCGTTGACTCTCTCTCTCTTTTCCTCTCTTTTCTTACTCCTCTTTTCCTTTCCAGATTCCTTCTTCTCATATTGGTTGCTTCCTTCCTTCCAGTTCATAAGGCTTTATGTACTGATTGCAAATACCTGTCAGGCAGACAGGGATAGTCCTGATAGGATTGGTTATGCTTGATAACTTTATATTTTCAATATTTCCTTTTGGTTCCCTCCTGAATCAGTTTGCTTTTTGAGTTACATCCACATGAACAGGGAGACTTTTGATCGATACTCCTATATGGCTATGCTGGGTTCTATATGAGGTCACTTTTGCTTACAGACGCCTCGTGCTCCCCGGGATGTCTTGGGTTGCTCATCCCGTGGGGCGTTGAGGATAGCGCCAGCATATCCCTAATGCTTAAGTCCCTTTCTTCACACTTTCTATATGTACTTTATTTTTATTTTTCCTATTTGTTCCTTGTTTATTGCATTATGTAAACATATATATGTTGTCTTGATAAGTTGGCAGACATGCTAATAACATTTTTGCGAAAGAGAATTCCAACATTTTACAGCCTCCCGAATGTCCATAAAGACCTGCACAACCCCCCGGGTAGACCCATTGTATCCGGGAGAGGCAGCATCACTGAAAACCTTAGCAAATACATTGATGAACAACTACGTCCGTTAGTTACTAATTTACCCTCCTGCATTAGGGACACGTCCCAGTTACTACAAAATCTTGAAGACTTATGTGTCCCAGCGGATTTGATCCTGGTTACAGTGGACGTGGAGGCACTTTATTGCTCCATCCCACACAAGAAGGGAGTTGAAGTCATAGGGCGTTTTATTTCTCAATCACATAAGGATGATAAGCCATTGCACCAATTTATTTTGCGTGCGTTGGATTTCATCCTGCTGCACAACGCATTTGCATTTCATGGCTCCCATTTCCTCCAGATACAGGGGGTGGCGATGGGGACTTGCTGTGCCCCATCCTACGCCAACCTGTATCTGGGGGAATGGGAGAACACCTTCCTGTCCACTGACGCCCCCTTTATAAATCAGATACCAGTCTGGTACAGATTCATAGATGATATCTTCTTTGTGTGGAACGGGTCACTCGATGACCTCAACGGATGTATGCTGGCTATGGGTGTGAACGATTTCAACCTTAAATTCACCATGACATGTGATGTCAAACAAATCACATTTCTTGATATTACCATTGTTAAAAATCCAGATGGTCATCTGTCCAGCATATTATATTGGAAAGAAACAGCCGGAAACACCATTTTACACGTGACCAGTTTCCACCCAGCACCACTCATCGAGTCCATTCCCTATACACAGTATCTTCGCATTCGTAGGAATTGCTCTGAGGAGAACATGTTTCTCACTGAGGCCAAAAAATTACAAACCAGACTGCTCAAACGGGGATATTACCCAACATGCCTTAAAAAAACCTTTAGAAGGGCAAAAGAAGAAAACAGATACAGCTTACTTTTTGACAACTCCAAGAAAAGCACCAATACTACCCTACAACAGACACAAACAAGGGTCATCACCACCCCTACAGTAAGCAACATCAAGCCCTTAGAAAAATCCTACAGAAACATTGGCACATCCTCCAGATCGATCCACTATTAGATCAATTTATATCGAGGGACCCACTAATTACGTTCAAACGCACAATGTCCTTAAAGGATAAATTGGTGACCAGCGAATACACTGGTGAATTTAGGGGAGACCCTTGTAAACGCCTGGGCACTTTCACGTGTGGAGGTTGCTCGAAGTGCCAATTTATGAACATCGATAAGCATGTCATACTACCCAATGGACTAAGATTTAAACCTTCCCACTTTGCAAACTGCCGCACACGTGGGGTAGTCTACTTGTTGACATGCCCGTGCGGCTGTTTCTATGTGGGGAAAATGAAACTGGAACTGCATATAAGGATGGGTAGACATATACAGAGCACGCGCACCTGTGACCCTGACCTACTGTTGGGCAGACATACCTGTGACACATAGTGGTATTTTCCCAAAAATCAGGTTTCTGGTACTAGACCGGGTACATACCAGTAACAGGGGGGGCGACTGGGACAAAACTTTGCTGCAAAGGGAGGTGGATAGTGTCATTACAAGCCACCTCACCACCTGGCCTCAATGACTGCATCAGTTACCAACACTTTCTGGAAGGCTACACATCTGGTACATGGGAGGGCTTGGGATAAACTATATGTGCAAATGCATTCTCTAGCACAACAACGTGGGCCCATGAGATGCTCCCTTTCCCTCTGGTTCATTTTTCCACCGTTTTTGTTTTGTTTTTTTTTCCCCCCCTTTCTCCATGCATGTGGCATGCAGAATCTATGCATACTTTTACCCAACCCTTGTTGTTTTGTTCTGATATCCTATAATGATTTATTTTTTGAATCACATATACATTCGTTATTTATTTTTTATTCATTTTTTGTTCTCATGTTTTTGGGAGTTCAGGCTCTACCCAAGTTTACGGACTACGATACACTATACACACCATATTCACCAAGTGTGTACTTTAACGTGTGTATTCGTACTTTGAGTGATTTCATGGGAGATTTTTTTGTTTGCTGTACTGTTTTACATCCACGAGATGGCGCCAGATACCAGGACAGTTTTTTGCTTTTTTCATGTTTCTTGTTTTTCTTCTCATTAGCTGTGTTTCCGCCCTCATACATCAGTGGCCGCTTTTTTGTTATGTAACCCAGTAGTTTGCTGCTTGTTATAAGCACACTGGGATGGGGGTGGCGTTTTATTACACGAGGGGACGGACCAGTGATTTCATTTTGAGTCCCACCCTGTTTCCAGCTGGCTCACGCTGACACTCACATCGCACAGGCGCACTAGGACACACCCCATGGCGCAGGCGCCGGTGTTCGGCGCCAGTATGTAAACGAGAGGGGATAGTAGGGCAGATGCAGGCACTGACACAGAGACACCACGCTTCACTCAGGATCTCGTCTTCCACAGGTAGGTCTTTTGGTACATGCTCCTTAGTGGCACAGGGGTCCTTCCAATAGGTTTACCTCTGGCAATGATTGGCTATATGTTATATTATAGGACACATGAGACTAGGGACTCACGGATCCTATTCCCTTATTGAGTAACTACATTTGAAGCTTTAGTGATATCCCGTCCCGGTGATACCATATATGCTGCTACCGGTAAATATATTAGCACTATCTACGGTTCTCTGCACTTGCATGTCCTGTCTCAGCCCTTCCACCGGGAAGTTTATCCGCCTTGCACAGGGCCGTTAGTGTTGGGGCACAATAAGGGTTTTCCTTCTCCTCCTTCGGCCCCCCCACCCCCCCTTTCAGCTCTGATGGTTATTTATTTACTCTTCTGTTCAGGACTATTGCCTTTTACCTCTTCTGTGGCCCCCCCGGGGGGATATAGGTTCACAGATGTTGGGGTAACAGGGCGACCTGTTTCTTGGTCTCACAACTCTTTATACCCCCACCCCCTTTTGTATTTTAATTTTTATTTTATTTTTTACCAGTCCACAGGTGGAGTCTGATCGCTGCCAAGCACACTTACTGCCATACATACTTTGGAAACGCATTATATTTTATGCATCCAGCTATCCTGGTCTGGCGTCCGCCTTTGTGGTTACTGAAACAGCTGCCTCCTGTTTTGAACATGGAATCATTCAAATTGGTAGGTGGGGTCGGAAACTACCAATTATCATAATTTTTTCTCACATTACATTTTCTTTATTTTTTATTTTTCTATGTTTATTTTCATTTTTCTTCCTTCACTTTTATTTGTCATTTTTTTCACCTTTTTCGTTTTCTTGTTACGGTATGCATTTTTTTCTGTGGTTATATGCATATTTTGTTGTGTTAAAACATACAAATACAGCCTAAGTCTCAAAATCGATGTCCTCTCTGATATGTCTCTTTGTATTTTTAACATTTTTTAATTAACATTTTTTTGAGTATACTTCACTCTCTACCCCTGATGAAGGTGTTTTATAAAGACTGGAAACGCGTCGGGTATCAGGGTACACTACCCATTGGAGAGTATTGATGTTCCTTTGTATACTATGATTTTTTTTGTGTTTTGTTTTTGTGTATTATGTATGTACTATACAGACGCTATATGTCTTTTTTCCAATTTGTATTGAATTATGCGGTATTATTAAAGTCATTCATTTTTATATCAGAGTTGGTGGTCTTTCAAAGTCTCATTTAGGGGGTATTTCTTTTTGTTTCACTGTATAGCAAGGGCATTATTCATCTTAAGTCATTTCTGCGCAGTTTGTTTTTACCTACAAAAATATGTTTTTTACTTATATGTGACATATGCAAACTGTTAATGTACTTTGACACATGATATGCGTACTTAGTCTAATTGTTCTGTATAATGATATACCAATAAATATATTTGGGGAGGAAAAAAGGATCTAATGCATCTCTAATCTATTAAAATGTCAAAAAATCTAATTTTTAATACCCAGAGAAAATTGAAACTTACGTGGAGAAGCTGGGCAACTGCTGTAAAAAAGTTGTACAAGCAAAAACTCAGTGACGTGTTGTTGGGAGTTATAGAGTATAAGCAAGCAGACTTGATCCCAAAAGACAGTGGTCCAAATTTTTAACCACCTGTCCCGAAGTCTCTAACAATAGACATGATCATATGCTCAGTGACAGTGTTGCTAAGGTATTTTAAATGTTTACAGCCAGAGATAGTACTGACTGCAGAAAGGTAGAATTGCAATCAGATGAGAGAATGCCCATAAATGGTCGTAAGTTAGTATATTTAAATTAGCTTCTGGCAGTCACATTTACCAAATAGTTTAATAAATTCAAGAGTTTTTTAACCACTTGCTTACTGGGCACTTCAACCCCCCTCCTGCCCAGACCAATTTTGAGCTTTCAGCACTGTCGCACTTTGAATGACAATTGCGCGGTCATACAACACTGTACCCAAATGAAATTTTTATCATTTTTTTCCCACAAATAGAGCTTTCTTTTTGTGGTATTTGATCACATCTGGGATTTTTATTTTTTGCTAAACAAACAAAAAAAGATGGACATTTTTGAAAAAAAAAAATCATGTTTAATAGTTTGTTATAAAATTTTGCAAACAGGTAATTTTTCTCCTTCATTGATATGCGCTGATGAGGCAGCACTGGTGGGCACTGATAGGCTGCACTGATGGGCACGGATAGGCACAGATAAGGCGGCACTGATGGGCACAGTTAAGGCGGCACTGATAGGCACAGTTAAGGCGGCACTGATGGGGACAGATAAGGCGGCACTGATGGGGACAGATAAGGCGGCACTGATGGCCACGGATGGGTGGCACGGATGGGTGGCACAGATGGGTGGCACAGATGGGTGGCACGGATGGGTGGCACGGATGGGTGGCACGGATGGGTGGCACGAATGGGTGGCACGGATGGGTGGCACGGATGGGTGGCACGGATGGGTGGCACGGATAGGTACCACGGATGGGGGGGCACTGATGGGTGGCACTGATGGGCACTTATGGGCACTGGTAGGTGACACTGATGGGCACTGATAGGTTGCACTGATGTGGGTGCTGATGGGTGGCACTGATGTGGGTGCTGATGGGTGGCACTGATGGGTGGTACTGATGGGTGGCACTGTGGGCACTGATGGGTGGCACTGTGGGCACTGATGGGTAGCACTGTGGGCACTGATGGGTAGCACTGTGGGCACTGATGGGTGGCGCTGATTGTTGGCACTGTGGGCACTGATGGGTGACGCTGGTGGGCACTGGTAGGCAGCACTGCTGCCTATTGCCTTGTGTTAGAAGATCGCCGTGATCGGGACTGATGTCCCGATCACGGCCGCCGGTGATCGGGTTTTTTTTTTCCTCCTCGCGCTGTCAGCGCGAGGAGGAAAAATAGCCGATTACCGGCTCTGTTTACATCACATGATCAGCTGTCATTGGCTGACAGCTGATCATGTGGTAAGAGGTCGGGACCAACCCCTTACTCTGATCTGTGATCAGGCGAGTCTCATAGACTCGCTGATCACCGAGCGCGCCGCGCGCGCCCTGCAGGGGGCGCGCAGGCCGCTCATGCACGGGACGACGTCAATAGACGTCGTCCCGGCAATTTAGATCCGCGCTGTTGCCGTCATTTGGCAATGGCCCGGATCTGAAGCTGTTAAAGAGTAGCTAAACATAATTATTTAACACTGCAATTTGCCCTGGCTGTCTTCTGAGTGTACCAAACAACAAAGGTTTTGCCTTACAGTGTGCAACAAATGTTCCCTTTGATATCCACAAAACTCTCTCTGCTCCTCCAGAAATTAGTTTTACTTTTATACTAGGGCCTGATTTTCCTAACAAAAATAAACAAAAATGCAGCACTCAATGGGATCAGTAGTAAAGAACTATTGCTGATGGTATCATCAATAAAGTTAATTTATTGGATGCATGCTGAGATTTGAAATTAAAAACAACTGTCAATGAAAAAATGAGATGATAAAATTATTAGACTTCATAAGCACAACTCATTATCATGGTTGAAGTAATCCGAAAATCAGTATATATGATACTACCATGACTTTCAGATGACAAGGGGTTAATGTCAGCAAGTGTTCTTTACTACTGGTCCCATTGAGCGCTGCATTTTTGTTTATTTTTGTTGTCTACTTTTCTTCCAGAAGTTTTCAGCTGCACTGGTGTCCAGCTATTCCTTGCATAATTGTTATGACATGACAAAAGTTTCTAATGACTGCCAGCGCTTCAGAACTCTTTTTTGTTTTCATCCTGATTTTCCTAACTTTAGTAAAAAGTCCTGTCAACTCCTGCCTGGGGTCCAGTGCTGTCTTCCCACAGCAGGTTCTTTTTACCGATACGGGTCGCTGGTACCAACATCTTGGATATGGGAGCCAGCTGTGGTTTCCTGAAGAACCACAGCTGACTTCCCACTGAACATGTGTGAGCTCGCGCAGTGGTTTGTTAATGGTCCTGCAGCCTCCTGGAACATGTCACATGTTCCAGGAAAGGAGCGGGCAGGACAAGGGACCAAAACATTGCCTAGATCAGGTAAGCAGAAGTAGGAGCGGGTACTGATTAAAATTGGTACTTGCTCTCCCTCTTCTCTCAAAAAAACCTGTAACTCAGTTACAGGCTGAGGGGGACAGAGCAAACCAGCGGGACTTCACTTTCGCTTTAAGGAGAATAAAAACAAACAGAAATTTAACCTAATATGTCTAATTATTTTATATGCCCACAATTCTCTCCTAGGTTCCTTATAGCATTTCCCACAACTTCCTTTAGGTGGAGGTAGAGGCCCAAAAGTCAACATTCACAAGCTTCAAACTGTATAGCGAAGTACTTACATTCAATTATATTAAGTGAAAATTATTACAATGTCAATAAATAAAACGACCAGTTGACTTTAACAGTAGTGTGTGCATATATATATACATACACACATACAGTATATATATATATATATATATATATATATATATATATTTGCACCGCATTATTCTAATTTAACAAGCAGGAGTGAAATTCCTCTGCTGGCTCAGTGCAATGAGACCAACCACAATCTGAAAAAAGACATTAAGTGAAAAGAAGGGAGGGGAGCTATGAGGAAAAGGAGGGTTGATTGAGGGGAGGGGTTGTCAGGACCAGGCAGGGTCATCTTAGGACAACCTAACTATAATAGGGTAAACATGTGACTGAGCAGGGAGGAAACCTACATAGAAGTCCCCATTACTGCCACAGACAAACTCTCTGCTGCTGTCACACTTAAACTTTCCTGCCATTGATTTTCCACAACCTCCTTTGTTGTGTTAAAGCAGAACACTGAAAGCTAGGAAACAATTCTTTACCCACAAAAACGTTTACCTCCAAGCAACCTACATATTCCAATATTAAACAAATTCAGCAAATGGCAAAGTGCTGCAATGGTGTGCTGAAAATGCAAATCTTAAGATCTGTCTTTAGTTTGCACAGAAAAAACTGAGCTTGTCCTGGTAAGAAGTTCACACTGCATTGCAGATAAATGTTGCACTTTGTACAGGAGTCCCAGGAAAATGAGGTTTATCTACCCTGGGTCTTAAAGAAATCCACTTGTCTGTACCTTGTTCAGACTATATGAAATTCTGTTGCATCTGGTAGGATAGCTACTGTAGTTTTTTTTTTTTTTTAATCTGATTATTGAAAGCTTCTATATACAAGTTTCTTCTTTTGTTAACAAACAGAGCAAAAAGTGATTCCATCTTTAATAGAAAGTGTCACAAAAAATAATACAATGAACTGTGCACAGACATGCAGTTGCGTTCTACACAAATAATATAGCAGTAGTGGCAAGCCATTACCTACATCTAATTGCCGGTTCACACAGGGGCGGCACGACTTGCAGGTCACCTCACCGAGGCGACCTGCACACGACTGCCACGGCGACTTGCAAAACGACTTCTGTATAGAAGTCTATGCAAGTCGCCCCAAGTCGCCCCCAAAGTAGTACAGGAACCTTTTTCTAAGTCGGAGCGACTTGCGTCGCTCCGATTAGAACGGTTCCATTGTACAGAACGAGAGGCGACTTGTCAGGTGGCTAGGTCGCCTGACAAGCCGCCCCTGTGTGAACCGGCACTAGGGTATTATACCCCATTGATCATATTAAATTAAAGACAAAGGAGTTTTAATATATTTTACACATTTTTAAGCTGGGCATACATGGGCTGAACAAAATAAACCAGTCGACTGCCCCATTCATACTGGGTCCACATTGGTGGACAGATCTCTCCTGTTAGTATACCTTGCACCCACAGCTGTCATAATCCCCTACTCATCTGATTGGATGAAGGTGCTGTTAAGCCAAACATTTTTTGCTCAGCTCCTTCAATTTTCAGTTGTTGGGCAGGAGGGTGCCGTCACAGCCACAAAAAATGAATTCCACTTATGGCCATGTTAAGAGTACCACCATCTAGAGCCAGGTTTTTGCTTTTTTTTCTCCCCCGGGTAACTAACTTGTGCCCCCCCACCTTCCAACACACAAAGCACTACAACTAATTTACCAAGACTTACAATATTAGAACAATTGCACAATTATGCTCATACCTACAAAAGTTGAGTCAAAACCACATTAAGGCACTAACAACCTGTGACATGAATGCAGAGAAAACATAAGTACTGTATTGACACAACCAGAAATCAATGCAGAGAAACAATCATTACTAAGCATTTCATTTTTTTTACAAGCCAATAATAATTGTTCAAAAATTAGTTAATCCTAACTTTAAAAAACAAATTAAAGTATGTCTATGGTGAAAACGCAAAATCACATATTCATTTCCACATTGTATTTCAAGTATTTCTAGCCTACTTTGTTTATAAACGTAGATCCCCATGCATTTACTTCCTTCTATAACACTCATTCACTATGCACCGTGAGCAGGCACTGCTGTGTCACACATTTCTCAGAGCCTGCCTTCTAAACTACAGAGGTGCCGAGAGGAGAAGTTTCTATTTTTAGGCAGCAAGGTACCATTGAATATGTAGTCCTTAGAAAATTAACGTAAACAGCAGAGGAGAGGGGAAGCTGCAAAGCATGCAGGGAGCACAGGAAATTGTAGAAAGAGATGGCCAGCAGACAGAGGGCACTCACAACATGAAATCATTTTAAAGTAAGTTTATATTGGATTGACCTATACAACTATTGTTTGTAATACTATTATGCCCTGTACACACGATCAGACATTGATCGGACATTCCGACAACAAAATCCATGGATTTTTTCCGACAGATGTTGGCTCAAACTTGTTTTGCATACACACGGTCGCACAAAGTTGTCGGAAAATCCGATCGTTCTGAACGTGGTGACATAAAACATGTACGTCGGGACTATAAACAGGGCAGTAGGTGGATGTACCCATACAACCCCCCCATGGCTCATGCGCAGCTCCTAGGGTGCACAGCTGCGCACCTTCACAGCAGTCACCGATTGGGGTACAGGGCCAATTGACCCTGTACCATGTGATTGCTATGGCCAATCACAGCGATCACACTTGTAAACAAATGCCGCAAGATGTCTTTAAAATGTTTTCTCACACAGTAATCGGCTGTGAGGTGAAACAGACTGCTCACTGCAGTGATTGGGACAGTAATAAACACTCAGAATGTAAAGAAAAAAAAGACCATCAACCCCTGAGCAGTGCTGTTTCACTATGGTGACATTGTACTGCTCTGTTTGGTTATCAGAAACACTGGACCTGTGGGGGGATGAGGGGGGGTCCATGTTTGGATCATTTCTCAGAGAGTATTTGAAAGGCAGTAAGGAGGCACTGTATCTCCTCCTCACTGCCTGCTTTAACCCTTTGGACCCCACACAAATGGTCCTATTCACTATTCAGGTCACGATACGTGGGTGATATGCCTTCTGAAAGTGACAGGGGGTGCATCGCTGCACAGCAACACATCGCAGCTCTGGAATGTGTACACCTCTGGTGGCCACTGCCTCTGCAGCTAAAGGGGGTAGGGGCTGGAGGGGTGGTAAAACCTTGGCTCAAGCACAAGGTTTAATCACCCCCCCACCTCATCCCATATGTCTGAATGAGCTCTAATAGTGCAGCCAGTCATAATGTCTCCAAATAGCACCACATCAGTCATAGTGAGGCCAGACCAGTGTGGCTAGAAACTGTGTTCCTGATCATCACCACTCCATTCCCAGTGTCACCAGACAAATGTAAGTTAGCAAAAGTGTTCCTGATCACCACCACACCAGTCCCAGCTTTACCAGACCAGTGTAAGCCAGTAGGAGTGTTCCTGATTGCTGCCACAGTAGTCCTCAGTGTAACCAGACTAGTATAATCTGGCAACGGTGTCCCTGGTCGTCACCATGCCAGACCACTGTAAGCCATCAACAGTGTTCCTGATTGCTAGCAACACCAGTGCCAGTGTCACCAGACCAGTGTAAGCCAGAAACAGTGTTCCTGATAGCCACCACTCAAGTTCAAGTGCCACTAGACTAGTGTAAGCCAGCAACAGTATTCCTGGTCACCAAAATACCAGAACCAATGTATGCCAGCAACAGTGTTCCTAACCACGTTACACAAGCCCCAGTGTCACTAGTCCAGTATAACTTAGCAACAGTGTTCATAATTGCTGCCACACCAGTCCTAGTGTCACTAGACCAGTGCAAGCCAGCAGCAGTGTTCTTGCCACACCAGTCCCATTTTCACCAGACTAGTGTCATCCAGCAACAGTGTTCCTGATTGCCGCAACATCAGTGCCAGTGTTACCCGCCCAGTGAAGCCATCAACATTGTTCCTGATCGCCACCACACCAGTTTCAGTGTCGCCAGACCAGTGTATGCCATCAACAGCATTCCTAACCACTAGCCACACCAGTGCCAGTTTCACCAGACCAGTGTAAGCCAGCAACAGTGTTCTTAATCACTGCCCCACTATTCCCAGTATCACCAGACCAATGTAAAAGCCAGAAACAGTGTTCCTGATTGCTGCCACACCAGTCCCCATGTATGCCACTGACAGTGTTCTTAATTACCGCTACTCAAGTCACAGTGTCACTAGACCAGTGTACGCCAGCAACAGTGTTCCTGATTGCTGCCACAGCAGTTCTAGTGTTGCCAGACCAGTGTAAGCCAGCAACAGTGTTCCTGATCACCGCCATACCATTCCCAGTGTCACCAGACCAGTGCAGTCAGCAACATTGTTCTTTATCTCTAGCTATAATGGACCCAGTGTCACAAGATTCTTGTCATCCAGCAACAGTGTTCCTGATTGCTGCCACACCAGTGCCAGTGTTACCAGACAAGTGCAGCCCATCAACAGCATTCCTGATTGCTAGCCATACCAGTGTCAGTACCACTAGAGCCAGTGCAACCATCAACAGTGTCCCTGATTGCTACCACATAAGTACAGTGTCACCATAGCCAGTGTAGCCAGCAACAGTGCTGCTCACTAGCGCCACACCATTTTAGTGTTGAATCTGCCTGCCGCCGGTGCTGACCATGGCCTGTTTTTTTTTTTACCAAAATTCTCTGTCTGTTGCTTGAACTGACCCATCTGCATGTCCCACTGACTACATTCTGGCAAGTCCCAACCATCCCCTGTGAACAACTGCACCACTGGAACCACAGAAACTCTTTTGTTCTTCCTTTCTTCAGCCTCCTGTACTTCCTGGCCAGTGAACATGGCATTCCTTGGGGCGACCACGTACTTGTAGGCTAGACTTGCTTGGCTTATAGGAACTGGGACTGCTACAGGTGATGATGCTAAATTCAGCTATATTCCCTGACCACTTATACTGAGGTGACCGTTACAATACACTGTAAATAATAATAATATATACTGTGAAAATGAAAATACAGTCCAGTGACTATGAACTAGTGTGAACGTGAATGCACCACTATGGTGAGCTAATTAAAACAAGTGTCCATAGATGTAAAGGACTCAGGATCCACTCTTGAGGTGGCACTTGTGAAAATGGAAACAGTTGACTGGCTGTTGAATCACCAGGGATAGTGTGCCCTCCACCAAAGAAATGGGATATGTACTCTTACCGGAATGAGTGCACTCGCATGCCAGCGGCAGTGAGTCAATCACGCTTGTGTTGGCCGCAACCTGGGAATCCAACGTTGCACAGGGCTTGGAAGGAACTGGAACTCAGTTGGAGATCGATCCAATCGTGGATGATGGATAACAAAATGCTCTCACCAGGACCAGCATAAAAATGATGAAAAATAGAAAGGCTCCATATGGTGCAGGTCAGAACGAGGGATTTAGTGTAAAAACGTACAAACATCGATTCATAGATGTGTACAGCGATGTGATCACAAAGTTAAAAAGCAATGTGGGGAGCAATAAATGCAAGACCGAGGCGTTTCGTCCCAATGGACTTCAACTGGGGCATATCTTGGCTCCCCCACATTGCCCATATTTATAAGTGTGACGAAAATATAAGCGTAGGATAGTTTTGCCTTAACAAGATGTGGTGTGATCTGTAGAAGTAGTGTAATTGTAGATGTAGTTTAATTCTGGGTTATTAGAAATATAGTATTCTATGTCAGTCATGCACATATGTTCTTTCATTAGCATTTGAAAAGGACAGAGATAGTTTTTTTTCTAGGATCGAAGTGACACCTAGATGCCAATAAAAGTTCCCCATTAGAGTAAACATAGATTGCCACCTTCCTGAGGCTCAAAGAAAACAGCTAGTCATCTTGGCCACACGGATCTGCAGGGGGCATTCACAAGGCTCCGGACAGTCTGTAAGCTTTGATTAATATCAAGAGATCTAAGGAACCATTTTTATCTCTCATAAAAGCTAAAATATTAACGGCAAAGAGATGAAAATAATTCCTTTTGATCGTACACCTGATGGGTTACGTGTACATGTAACTCTGTATGTTTAGCAGGTGTGGAATCCTAGAGAACGACACAAAACCGTTATATGGCGCCTGATTGCACCAGGCAGGCGGTGATTGGTACTGTTGCGATCGGACTGATGCGCTGGTATCGGAAATCCTATCCATGACCCAGCAATCAGCGCCAATTTGGGCCAATTCCACTCTGGTAAATTCTGAACACAAAACATTTGTGGGCTGAGACAGGAACACCCCCCAGGGTTGATTGGCCAAGGGCTAAAGTCCACCCCACATCCATATTTCAATAAATTGGGTAGCCTGAGATATGGACATTGTTCTTCCACAAAGCCAGTTCGAAACTGGGGAGTTCCCACATGTTCCAGTATGCTTCTACTAACGAATAGACTTGGGTAAAGTTTATTTCTGTTTTTATCCCTTTTTATTTTCATAGCAAATTGCCAATTGTGTGTCTTTCTGCATTTTTTGTATCTTTTTTGGTAAATCCTTTTTCTTTGTATATCTTATATGCACTGCCCACTTTCGGGATATTAAATGATAAAATTAATAAGTGACTTCTGTGTACTAAGCTAAGACTCATATCTCTGGAGAGGTTGTTGTATTTTAGTGCCTAAGTACTCGGTTTAAGTTACGTACCAATCGGTATGCAATTGCACTGTGTGTTGGCAGATTGCATGCAGATTGTAAGCTAACGGATCTTCCAGACAGAGATCTGTGTGTGTGGTGGCTCAGCAGACCAGTCTGCGGACAAACTGTTGGGTGGTGGCAGGCTATCGTTTGTGTGTCTGGTGTGTGGGTGTGGGGACAGTGGGAAGAGTGATTAACACCGGGGTTCAAGCTTGCAGGAAAGCTGGAGGAACCCTAGAAGTGTATAGTAATTGCTGGACTGTTCCCCAACCCTTAGAGTGCACCAGATTGTATGTAAGATTTGTATCTGCCTGTGTGTGGTCAGCTAGCTGGATTGGAGTGGAGTCTCCCTCTAGTGGTGGCCAAAGGTAGTGCAGGCTGTGAAAGTACCGCAGCCGGTCTTACATGCACAGTATAAGTTCCCCCTTATTCCCTTAGTTCCTCATATACCCCGGTCACGGAACGCACGTCGTGGTTAGTTAGTAGCTGTGGGCGTGCGAATTTGTGACAATAAGGTATCTAAATAATCTGGTAATTGAGAGTGAAAAGGCATGGTTACGCCCATGGTGCGAGGACCTGAAAGCGTGGCCTCCAGCATGAGTTGCACGCCTCACTCTGGAAGCCAGTGGGCGAAAACACACATCCAGGTCACTCCCTACGAGACTCCCGGGCCGTGCCCACAGAGAGCACTGGTACCCAATTACAAATTATAGGTAAATTTGTTCTGGATTGGAGGGGAAATTCTTGCTTACGTGGGGTATCTTGCCTTGAAACTTATTAGATACATGAACTCAAGTCCTACTCACCGTTTGGTAAGAAAGTCGTTTTGAACATAAATAGTTTTATTAACCAGGCATGACCTACTAGTTTTCATGTCCCATTTTACCTTATTCCGTGTACACATTGATCAGATTTTACATTTGCTGTATACGTATGTTCTGTTTTAATATTTAATTTCTTTCATGTCTTCGGACTAGTGTGGTCTGGATATTGTTCCATTATGATGTTATAGTCCTAATCCATTCTGATATGTATGTTTTAATGTTGGCCTGTTTTAGATACTTTTTCAGTGTCCCCACCATCTGTTTCTCTCCATTTGTAGTCATGGGAGCTTAGTTTGCATAGCGAGGCTTGAATGCCTCCCATTGGATTTCCGGAGCACATTGTTTTGACAACGTAATTATGTCATCGCGCCATGATGGCAATAACGCTCTCGCTCTCTTTGGTGAGTCACATGATGGATGGACCTGTGGGATCCTGGGGGGGGGTCTCGCAGGATGATACGACGTCACTGTCATGTTTGCGTCATTGCGTAATGGTGGTGATGCGTCCCCCTATGTGGGCACGGCCTGGAAGTCTCATAGGGAGTGACCTGGATGTTTGTTTCCGCCCACAGACTTTCAGAGTGAGGCGTGCAATTCATGCTGGTGGCCACACTTTCCGGTCCTCGCACCGTGGGCGGAACAATGCCTTTTCACTCTCAATTACCAGATTATGATACCTTATAAATATAGGCAATGTGGGGGAGCCAAGATATGCCCCAGTTGAAGTCCATTGGGACGAAACGGGTCAGGCTTGCATTTATTGCTGCCCACATTGCTTTTTAACCTTGTGATCACCTCGCTGTACACATCTATAAATTGATGTTTGTACATTTTTACAATAAATCCCTCGTTTTGACCTGCATCAGATGGAGCCTTTCTATTTTTAATCATTTTTATGCTGGTCCTGGTGAGAGCATTTTGTTAACCATCATCCACGATTGGATTGATCTCCAACTGAGTTCCAGTTCCTTCCAAGCCCTGTGCAACGTTGGATTCCCAGGTTGCAGCCAACACAAGCGTGATTAACTCACTGCTGCTGGGATATGTAAGAGTACATATCCCATTTTGTTGGTGGAGGACACACTATCCCTGGCGTTTCAACGGCCAGTCACCTGTTTCCATTTTCACAAGTGCCACCTCAAGAGTGGATCCTGAGTCCTTTACATCTATAGACACTTGTTTTAATTAGCTTACCATAGTGGTGCATTCATGTTCACACTAGTTCATAGTCACTGGACTGTATTTATATCATTTTCACAGTATATATTATTATTTATTTTTATTTTCAATGCATTGCAGTATGCTGTTTCTTTGATGGTTTTCTAGCGCTACACTGTGTTTTCACATATTTCTTTGACTTTATTTTAGTGTTAGCAGCTTTGCACATGATTGGTTTAGCGCAGTAATTTTCCCAAATCCTATTACAGTATACTGATTTTGATAAAATAGGTTGATTTTTTGTGATACACAGGATACAGTGTCTAGTACATAATCACATAGTCTAAACATTTTGAAAAAGTCTCACTTGTGTGGTCTAAGTATGCCCATGCTGTGTTTGAAAAATATCTTATTAAGCTGACAACTTTGTGTAAAAAAAAATATTTTAATTTTCTTTCCACATTTTCCAAAAACTTGTAGCAAGAAATTAAGTCTTCAAAAGACTCACAATGCTCGCAAATATATCTTGGGCTGTTTCTACTGTCCTGGTGCTCCATGGCCTCCAAAAATGTGAAAGGTAGTCAGGAAATTATATGCATAACTTATGCCCCTAGAAAGCTTAAACAAGCTCCTTGGAATTTGGACCTCCCTATGTGGTTAGACTGTAAAAAAGTCCCACATATGTGCTATGACCATACTCAGGAGGACGAGCAGAATGTAATTCCATGTATACCTATGCTGTGTGTTGGAAATATTGTATTAACAAATTTGTGTGCAAAAATACATTTTCGTTTTCATTCCACATTTTCCAAAAACGTGTCCAAAAAAACTGAAGCCTTCAAAAGACTCACCATGCCTCTTACAATATACCTTGGGGTGTTTTCTTTCCAAATGTGATCATTTTGTTGGTGTTTCCACTTTCCTGATACTCCAAGGGCTCCAAAAATGTAATTGGTAGTCTGAAACTCAGATGTGTAATTTTTTCCTCTAGAAACTTAAGTGGTTATCTAACAAGCTTGCATTTAGAACTACGATCAGACCATTAGTACCACTGGACATGACCCGATCATCAAACTTGGGTGTAGGGAAGAATTTTTGGGGGGGTAAGTTTATGCTTTATGCTAAATTGTACAGTAAGCATCAGAAAAATATCTTGTGAATTAGATCATGGTCATCCTCAAACTGATGAAATAATTTAAGTTGTCCCACTGAGTACAGCTGAATAACTGACTATACCAATTCATCTCCTGTGAACAAAGTTATGTAGTTTATTTAGCTCCATCAGATAGTAATTTTCCCAAAGAGAGGTGAGTGTAGTGTAGCTTTATATTTTTTGTATGCTTTGGGATGCATCCAATATTTTTTCAATAAGTTGTTGTACTGGTAATACAGAATGTAGATTAAAATATCTTCCCATTTCTAAGAAGTGTATTGGGTTGTGGCTAGTGAAATGATATTTAAAAATGTTATTTTTAAGTAAGGTAAGGCATGACTGTGGGATTTCCATCTAGCTAAATTGTGTAGCTGAGAAGGTTTAAAGTAAATCCAAGGATTGGTTGCCACCAATTCAACCTGATTCCTTGGATATTGAAGGGGTTCTAATCAAATTTCATAACAACCCTTTAAATACAAAACAGAATTTTGTATTTTTTTATTAGTAGAATTTTAAGGAGGTTGGTCCTTCCTATTAAAGAAGGTAGTAATTTACTTAATTTATCAGTGGGGTAAGTAGGGGGAAAATAGGTGATGTTGTTAGATGGGTGGATGCCAAAATAGTTAAAGGATTAAACTATCTTGAGCTGGGAAAAGGGATCTGTGAATGGAGTAAGTGGTTAAGTGAGAAAAACACTAATTTTTGCTACCTGCAGAGCAGCAAAATGTTCAAACACATATTTCCTAAATCCCACACAGATAGGGAGTGTCCTACATGTCTAGATAATGTCCAGGGCAAACAGAAGAGGTAACCCTTGTCTATTGCCAATAGAATTTTTTATTTACTTAGGCATTGGGGTTAGCATTGACAAGCTTCACCACGCAAAGGAAGCATGTATATATTCCACCTTTTTGAAGAACAGCCCACAGGTACTCCCTTGTGTCAATGGGAATTTATATGTTCAAGAATACTCTCTTGATATTGATTGAAGTAGATTTAGCACTGCAGTTTACTACTCTGGTGATAACTCTAGGCAGCCTGTTTGCAAGCACTAGTTGCTAGTGTTAATGTCTATTTTCAATTTCTCCTGAGCTGAAATATAGTTCAGTTGAAAAGATGGATCTGAGATAAAGGCCAACTCGGCATTCAGTACATTCTGGCAAACCTAGAAGTCCTAATTCTACTAATTTCTTTCATTAAGAGACCTAGAAGAAATGCTTTCAGTATTCCAAATAATCCGGTGAGCCGTTGCCAGCATTTTATTTACAAGGCTCTTTATCTATTAACTGATGATTTGTTATGAAGGACAACCAAAAAGTGTTTAGCTTCCAAATGTTATAGATAATGTTCCACCGCACAGTTATCTCCACTACTAGTAGGGAAGTCTGATAGTCCCCTCCATATGTAATATGATGACTTGATGGTATTAAAGAGGAGCTACAGTCTTTTAATATAGTTTACATAGTTACATAGTTCGTCTGGTTGAAAAAAGAAGTCCATCCCGTTCAACCAACAGAAGGGGAAAAAAAACAAAAAACAAAAAAAATACATCCTCGTTTTTCTTAGGCAGCGCTTTATTACATTTTAGATAATCTTATACAGTAAAATGTAGTGTTACTTTCCAAATTACCTCCTTGGCAAAGTCCGGCGGCTGCCATTCATTTCCAGAATTTTGTGCAGCTGGCAACCCAGTATGCATATCTATTTTGCCATAGCAATGGCAATGTCAGCAGAAGTTCATGCCCTGTTGCTACAGTAACTTGTCAACGCTTGTGAAGCTGTAAGTTGCACACTTATGCCCCGTACACACGGTCGGATTTTCCGATAGAAAATGTCCGATCGGAGTGTGTTGTCGGAAATTCCGACCGTGTGTGATCTCCATCGGACATTTTCCATTGGATTTTCCGACACACAAAGTTTGAGAGCAGGATATAAAATTTTTCGACAACAAAATCCGTTGTCGGAAATTCCGATCGTGTGTACACAAATCCGACGGACAAAGTGCCACGCATGCTCAGAATAAATAAAGAGATGAAAGCTATTGACCACTGCCCCGTTTATAGTCCCGACGTATGTGTTTTACGTCACCGCGTTCAGAATAATCGGATTTTCCGACAACTTTGTGTGACCGTGTGTATGCAAGACAAGTTTGAGCCAACATCCGTCAGAAAAAATCCTAGGATTTTGTTGTCGGAATGTTCGAACAAAGTCCGACTGTGTGTACGGGGCATTACACCACACAAGAGGTTCCCTCATTCAAAAATGGCACCTAACTGTCTGTAATCACACAATTTCTGGTTTTGAATGAATGCAATGCCACAAGCTGTATATGCTTGAAGACTCCTGGGATATCGGTGTCATCAATTCCAGGAGTCTTAATAGCATAGCAATAGTCTCCATAGGACATCCCTATGACGTAGATCGTCTAGGCGTCCAGAACCAGAAGCTGTGGGAAATTTAAACATAAAAGGTATTTACCAAAAAAAAGACTGCAATATCCAAATATTAAATAACTATGCCTGAACATTTAGATGGGACATACTTCTGAAAGAGGGTGAAGATCTTTGGGGCTGCACAGTGCCCATTTGATATGAAATGTCTGTTTTTAATTGTTTGTAATAACGTTATGACTTTTATATAAAAATATCTTGTATACCTATTGATATTAGAAATATCAGGTGGTCATTGTTTAACGCCCATTTCCACTACTTCCTCATCTTGACTACTTTTGCTGGGTTGAAGACGTCCTGATATATAGCTGGTTTAGATTTCTATATTTGCCCTCTGTACATACCAATTTTTTTGCCATTACAGGGTGAAGATCTACTTTGAGAATCTCATTTGACCTTAATGCCAGGTCAGTCATGACAGAACTATGAGTCTTGCAGAAAAGGACGCATTCCTTGTGGGGTTGAAAAAGCTGGGGTTACTGGCAAAATGTCAGGATGTGAAGTTATCCTGCTTATGTCCCCTGTGATAGCGCTCATAAGATTATAAGTGCACTCTGGATTATTCAACCTTTGTACACTGACTAGGTTGTGTGGACTAATCCTTGCATAACAACTTGGATTTTTACATGCTGGAATCAGAGTGTCAGAAAAGTGGAGAACAGGAAAACGTGTCAGAGGCTGGTTCGGCCTGGGAGCAGGCATAATCAGTGGACAGAGAACCCCTGGATAGAGTTGGATAGAGTTGCTGGTCTCCCAACAGGGAATCGCATGGAGGCTTGGAACACCCTTACTGGATATTATCACACAGTTTATTAACTCAACATCACATTCACAGCAGGTACCATGAGAGCATTTTTGGTCAATGGCCACTAACTAGCTAAGCAGATCTCTAAAAAATATATTTTGGAGTTACACTAAAAGCATGGAGATATTTTTGAAAATATATGGGAAAAACAATTTTGAACACTCTTAGGCCTCGACCACATGGGTGTACGTAAGCGTATACCCGAGTGAGGACCGTGTTTCACCTGCAAGGGATACAAAGGTGTTCTGTGCATGACCATGCAGGCAGTCCAGTTCACGTTAATTGGGACCCAGCGGCTGCAGGGACACTGCTTCTAATTTGACATTTGCGTGGGTGTGTGCATCCAAATACAGAATCTGGACAGCTGTGCATAGTAACCAATCAACCTCTGTTTTCCTGCTTGTTCAGTTAAACTCTAAAAATGAAACATAGAAGCTGATTGGTTCCCATGCATAGCTGCTCCAAACTCTGGCTACTCCAGTCTTAGTAAAGTGCCCTCACTTAGAGTTAAAGCTGAAGTTTAATCTGCTTATATGTTATCTTCCCTCATTTATTCACCCCCCTCAACAACATGCTTACATTTTTTTTTACAAATTTCCATTTTCACCATAGACCTAGTTATATTATCACTGGGTCTTTGAGTCTCTCTATGCAATGCATAGATCATGGCTTCTAGGAGGAAGCCAGCATGATGCTCTCCATAGTTTCCTGAAAACATCATAGCATCCTGCCTCCTCTCAACACCCCTCCATCCCTGATTCAAAAAGTGGGCTGGCTCTTGACAGGAGTTATGTTAATATCAAATTGTCTTGATGGATGTCAGTCTGTAGGAGTAGGTGTTCCTAAGCAGGTGCAGACTACTCTAGGTACTGGTTACATTTAATGTTGAACCTCCATGACTGCATTAAAACCCAATCAATGAAAGGGGTGGCCCAAGGACAGTCACACTGGGGGCAAAAGAGCCAGATGATGCCGGACATCCTCCAGCCAATAAATGAGGAGGGCTCTATCTGATTTCCTGCAAGTTCCAACACATACTGTGAGAAGCTTACAGTGTGTGGTTAACGTAGAGTAACCACTTTCAATACAGGAAAGGAGCCTGTGCAACTGTGCAAGACTAAATGAAAGGCTGGAGTTCAAATAATGGATTTTAATAGATTCTCCAGGATGAAAACATTTTTAGACACAGAAGGGGGGAGGGGGCTAATAATATTTTACAAACTCAAAGATCTACAAGTTCTGAGATACATGTAGTGATATTTAATGCAATGTTTAAAAATGTCCTGTGTGAAATGTAAAAAAGCACAGGGTTAGTTATAAGATTGCACTTAAGAGGGATATATGAAATCATAATAGAGATTAGTACACATTAAGTAAGGTGATCTATAACAATGTTGGAGAGAATAATAGGAGCATATAAGTAGATAGTGAAAACCATTAAACGTGCTGAATTGAGGGAGTTGCATCTAGAATTAATAAATGGGTCATTTATATCCATTAATAGATATTCTAGATTCTCTGGAGAGGTAAAGAAAAAAGATGCCCAAAGTCATTTAAATCACCCAGATTTAAACCATATCCTTTTTTTCTATGGACCTATTAGTAAATTTTGGAACAAACAAGCTTATTAGCGAAAAAAGTACAGATGGTATTAGGGTTTGAAGATCTTATAATTTTAGAGCTGAAGTATGAAGCATGGCAATTATTGGGTGCATTGGTCCAGCTTGGACCAATGTTAGTATAAATGAGCCATCCTGTGGAAGCTGGAAATCACTGTAGTAGCCTCTACTGTGATCACCACTAGCTTTCAGCTGCCATGCTGTGGCTGCCCGGCCACACTGTGAACACAGGAATCTGCTCTCTTGGCACTCTGGTCGGACAAGGCAGATATTGGGACATTACCGCCACCTTCTCCACCTCATCCTATCAGAGCACTCTGCATGCATTGATAAAATGCAAAGTGTTCCTTGAATGGGGCCCATGCTGAGCAAGTGATCTCCTGTGATCACAATGCAGCAGGGCAGCCACACGGTATGGGACCTGAAAGCTAACTGCGGTCAGTTTAGTAGGGGCACCTGCTAAAGTGTATTCCAGCTTCCACAGGGATCCCACAGGTATGGAACACACATACTTACATTGGTCCAAGCGGAACCAATGTAAGCATGTTAAAACTGTGGTTCCTAAACTTTAGCTGTAAGGCCGCAGCATATTAATGTGAAGGAGATGAAAACACTTGTGTGTAATTTAATTTCAGTATAAATACAGCTGTTCTGTGAAGCCCTCAGAGGCATCATGAAGGCCAAGGAACACACCAGACAGGTCAGGGATAAAGTTGTGGACAAGTTTAAAGCAGGGTTAGGTTATAAAAAAAATCCCAAGTTTTGAACATCTCATGGAGCACTGTTCAATCCATCATCCGAAAATAGAAAGAGTATGGCACAACTGCAAACCTATCAAGACAAGGCTGTCCACCTAAACTGACAGGCCGGGCAAGGAGAGCATTAATCAGAGAAGCAGCCAACAGGCCCATGGTAACTCTGGAGGAGCTGCAGAGATCCACAGCTCAGGCAGGAGAATCTGTCCACAGGACAACTATTAGTCGCACACGCCACAAATCTGGCCTTTATGCCATAAGCCATAAGAAGTCGCGTTTTCAGTTTGCGAGAAACCATGTGGGGGACACAGCAAACATGTGGAAGAAGATGCTCTGATCAAATAAGACCAAAATGAACTTTTTGGCCTAAAAGCAAAAGGATATGTGTTGCGGAAAACTAACACTGCACGTCGTCCTGAACACACCATCCCCACCGTGAAACATGGTGGTGGCAGCATCATGTTGTGGGGATGCTTTTCTTCAGCAGGGACAACGAAGCTGGTCAAAGTTGATGAGAAGATGGATGGAGCCAAATATAGGGCAATATTAGAAGAAAACCTGTTAGAGTCTGCAAAAGAGCTATTTTGAAAAGAAGAATGGGCAAAAATGTCACTCTAGATGTGCAATAGCTTGTAGAGACATATCCAAAAAGACTTGCCGCTGTCATTGAAGCGAAAGGTGGTTCTACAAAGTATTGACTCAGGGGGCTGAATACAAATACATGCCATACTTTTCAGATATTTATTTGTAAAAAATTCTGAAAATTATTTATTATTTTCCTTCCCTCCATTAGAACTTGATTTAGTCCCTACAAACTATGCATACACATACAAGTAGTATACTTGAATTGAAAAATAAAATATGCCTTTCCGCTCATTTACTCAACAAAACTATCAATTGATATAAGGGTGTAAATTAGGTAAACAGTAAGTTACACCCTTTGCCTCAGAAGCTGGTGTTGCCCCCATTAGTAAAAACATTTCAATGGGATTAAAATTAGGGCTTTTCCTAGGCCAGTTCTTAACCCTCTATTTCTACTTTGAGTCACTATAATGAAAGGCAAATAAGGGGGTAGAGGCGTGATGACAGTTGCTGCTACTGTCTATTCCCGTCTAGACCCCCCAAAAAAAGGGGGAAAAAGGGTGGGACTATTCCGGTACTAGGTAAGAGAGTACAGTAATGGATATACAAATGAATTAAAACATTATATAAATTCAATTTTTAATAATAAAATTTTTTTTTTTACAAAATACAATTACAGACAGAATAACTACATACAATCATAAAAACAAAAGGGATATACCACCCTGACTAAGCAAGTGGATCCCGCAAGATGTTGAGTAAGGAGTGTATGTAAAGCTTTTAGTCTCGACCGGTTTCGCGGTTAACACTGCTTCTTCAGGAGAAACATATCTATAACATAGTGTAAAATAGCTTTAATACATACAAGTAAATATATTGAACCATTGCAGCAAAAATAATTACAAGGGTAACAAAAAAGCACAATACATATAGGGTAGAAATGAGGACAAGCTCACCCGCTCAGGCGGAATCCGTGGATATGCAGGACCCAATATAAATCCCCTCGCGGCGGACACAGGGGATGATAGACAGACTCTAGTGAGTAAAAATTGGATTAAAAGGATTGTGAACATCAAATTGATGATGATGTGCTGATTAATGAAGGGGTGTGCAATTCCCATACGTATAAGGTGTACCCAGGGCGGTGGTGTGGAGGGGAAGGGACATGCGGGGAAATGGTGGAAGGGGAAGGAGAAAGAGGGACAGAGAAACCAGGATAAAAGGAAAGACGTAAGAGGGGCAAGGGGGGGACATTGGAAAGGAAGGGGGAGGGAAAGGAGATAGAGGAAAAAGGGAGGGGGGGGGGGCACGGAAAAACAGGGGGGAGCCAAGAAGGATATGGTAGGGAAAAGAGAGCTTTTCCCTACCATATCCTTCTTGGCTCCCCCTGTTTTTCCGTGCCCCCCCCTCCCTTTTTCCTCTATCTCCTTTCCCTCCCCCTTCCTTTCCAATGTCCCCCCCTTGCCCCTCTTACGTCTTTCCTTTTATCCTGGTTTCTCTGTCCCTCTTTCTCCTTCCCCTTCCACCATTTACCCGCATGTCCCTTCCCCTCCACACCACCGCCCTGGGTCCACCTTATATGTATGGGAATTGCACACCCCTTCATTAATCAGCACATCATCATCAATTTGATGTTCACTATCCTTTTAATCCAATTTTTACTCACTAGAGTCTGTCTATCATCCCCTGTGTTCGCCGCGGGGGGATTTATATTGGGTCCTGCATATCCACGGATTCCGCCTGAGCGGGTGAGCTTGTCCTCATTTCTACCCTATATGTATTGTGCTTTTTTGTTACCCTTGTAATTATTTTTGCTGCAATGGTTCAATATATTTACTTGTATGTATCAAAGCTATTTTACACTATGTTATAGATATGTTTCTCCTGAAGAAGCGGTGTTAACCGTGAAACCGGTCGAGACTAAAAGCTTTACATACACTCCTTACTCTACATCTTGCGGGATCCACTTGCTTAGTCAGGGTGGTATATCCCTTTTGTTTTTATGATTGTATGTAGTTATTCTGTCTGTAATTGTATTTTGTAAAAAAAAATTTTTTATTATTAAAAATTGAATTTATATAATGTTTTAATTCATTTGTATATCCATTACTGTACTCTCTTACCTAGTACCGGAATAGTCCCACCCTTTTCCCCCTTTTTTTGGGGGGTCTAGATGGGAATTGACAGTAGCAGCAACTGTCATCACGCCTCTACCCCCTTATTTGCCTTTGATTATAGTATTTTGGGATGATGGTACGTATACCTATTACATGATGGTACGTATACCTATTACACTCTATTTTACAAATAAGGCCTTACAAGTTTTGTAATACTTTGAGTCACTGGTGGATTTGCTAGTGTGCTTTAGATCATTATAATGTTGAAAAATCAATTTCTGGTTCAACCATTTTTGGACAGATGGCCTCACATTCTTATCAAGCACAATTTGATATGTTGCAGAATTCAAAGGTGACTTGATGACTGCAAGCTGACCAGCCAATGAAGCAGCAAAGCAACCCCAAACCATACCATTTCATTTTCCACCACCATAAAATGCTGTCTACCCTGTGTGCCAAGCATGTTTATCGCTACTGTGGCCAATAAACTCTATAATTCATTCATCAGTCAACAGTATAATGTTCCAGAGGGCCTGGTCTTTGCCTAAATGGCAAACTGTAGTTTTGCTCCAATGTTCTTTCTGGACATGAAAGGCTTTTTTTACCTGACATACCTTCCTTGCATGTTAAATTGGTGCAATCTCTTTCTGATTGTAGATGCATATTTGACACCAAATGCTGCAAGAGTTACTTGCAAATGTTGTAATACAACTGTAGGTTACTGAGAGACTAGTATCAAATGGTCAGTTATTTGGCTTAATTTGCTGTACAAGCCAGTTGTAGAAAAATTAGCAGTTGTTTAAAATCTATGCCACTTGTTATATATTTTCTCTGTGGTGAAATGATTGATTTAAAATTATCTTTTTAATCATTGCTTTGGGAGCAACTCGCCACCAGCAAATGCCTCCTTTACATGCATGATGATGCATTTATATATATTTATTTTTATAAGAAGTGAAGCCTGAAGCCACTACCAGCAGCATCAAGGTGGTTACTTTCATTTACAGAATTGCAATAGAAAGTGGCAGCCTCAGCCTGGTTGCCCATAGGCAGTATTTTACAGCTTACACTTAAAAATATATTGTGCTACATACATATTAGTGGGTACCAGTCATAACAATACTTTAACACTTACAGTAGGTGGGTAAACCTTGCTAAAAGAGAGTTCAGTTGCAATGAAATGTTCTAACCCCATGCTATCCGAGCAAATGTGATCCAGAAGTGAAAATGACATACTGAGCAGCCATCACAATTCCAGATTTCAGGGACGTGCGGTGAGGTCAGTGGCTGGTGAGGCACTGGCTAGTATCAGAGTCAGATACACACAGGTTAGAGCGAGAGCAATAATTCTAGCACTAGACCTCCCCTGTAACTCTAAACATGTAACCTGTAAAAAAAAAAAAATTTAAAGCGTCTCCTATGGAGATTTATTTGTACTGAAGTTTGGCACCATTCCACAAGTGTGCGCAGTTTTAAAGTGTGACATGTTAGGTATCTATTTACTTGGCGTAACATCATCTTTCACATTATATAAAAAAAAAAAAAATCGGGCTAACGTTAGTGTTTTTTTTTTTTATTCATGAAACATTTTTTTCCCAAAAAAAACACGTTTAAAAAAATTGCTGTACCGTATGACAAAAAAGTTGCAACAGCCACCATTTTATTCCCTAGGGTGTCTGCTAAAACAATATATATAATGTTTGGGGGTTCTGAGTAATTTTTTAGCAAAAAAAATTATGATTTTTACATGTAGAAGTTTCAGAATTGGCCTTGGTGGCAAGGGGTTAATTACCATAAGTAATATACAAATAATTATTATATATTGTTTTTAACCGCTTGCGGACCAGCCACCGCAGTTTTACTGCGGCAGGTTGGCTCCGCTGCGCGAAATCACGTTATTGTATGTGATCTCACAAGGTCTGTATAGCGCGTGCCCGCCGCGAGCTTCGTGAGTCCGACCGCGGGTCCCACGTACTCATTTCATGGAGAGTGGAGAGGAAGAACGGGGAAATGCTGATGTAAACAAGCATTTCCCCATTCTGACTAGTGACAGGACACTGATTACAGCTCCCTGTAATCAGGAGCGATGATCAGTGTCGTGTCACACATAGCCCCCCCCCACAGTTAGAATCACTCCCTAGGACACACTTAACCCCTTCACTGCCCCCTAGTGGTTAACCCCTTCACTGCCAGTCACATTTACACAGTAATCAGTGCATTTTTATTTGCACTGATCGCTGTATAAATGTGAATGGTCCCAAAATAGCGCCAAAAGTGTCCGATGTGTCCACCATAATGTCGCAGTCATGATAAAAATCGCTGATCGCCGCCATTACTAGTAAAAAATAAATTATTAATAAAAATGCCATAATCAATAAACGCTTATTGCGATTTTTTTTTACCAAAAATATGTAGATGAATACGTATCGGCCTAAACTGAGGAAAAAAAAATGTTTTTTTATATATTTTTTGGGGCTATTTATTATAGCAAAAAGTAAAAAATAATGCATTTTTTTCAAAACTGTCGCTCTTTTTTTGTTTATAGCTTAAAAAAATAAAAAACGCAGAGGTAATCAAATACCACCAAAAGAAAGCTCTATTTGTGGGGAAAAAAGGACGTCAATTTTGTTTGAGAGCCACGTTGCACGACCGCACAATTGTCAGTTAAAGCGACGCAGTGCCGAATCGCAAAAAGTGATCTGGTCAGGAAGGGGGTAAATCCTTCCGGGGCTGAAGTGGTTAAGGTAATTTACTATATTTTCAAAATCTGTACTCAAGCAGGTGGCTTAACTGACAAATTACTGAAGTTTGAAGTTATAACTTCCAACCAGTAATTTCACAGTAAATAGATAAATAATACATTACTATCTTATAACATATAGCATATTAATATATGATTTAGCTTGAATATAACAATACCTTTTCAGCAGGCAGCAGATTCTCATTCTCCCTCTTAACCGTGTGAGAAAAACATGGGATTATGGGTAAATCTTATACTCATAAACAAATGTTTTTTCCTTGTAGTTAAGAGGGCTGGGCTGGAAGGAAGCATTTGTCTTTTAGACACATGCCCCTTCTATGAAACTGCAGAGAGAGGCATGCCTCCACTGCAGCATTTTTATTGGACAGCTGGGACCAATGGCACTTTACTATTGGTCCAAGACTCCAAGCTGTTTATTGAGCTCAGTGCCTCTGACAAGAAGTGAGAGGCACTGTGAGCTCAACCTCTCAGTCTGCTGCAAACAGAGTGTGTCGGCTTGTATTATAAACTATGTGTTATAAAGTGGCCGCTCTGTATTTAGTTTTTGACAGGCTGTGCAAGGAGCCCCATATCTCTGGAACCATAGGTTATAGGAGCCCCAAATTTTTACCAGTGGTGGGGTAAGACTTAGGCTACATGCATACAACTTTGTGGTCTCTCTTTGACCCCAGGTCGCCAACCTACGACCCTCGAAGCTCGATTTCGTTTTTTTTAATGTTCATGGCAAGTGAGGCCCTGCCTCACCTGCCTCCCCTGACTGCACGTTTTAACACAAATGCACTACTTACTTCGCCATTTAAAACATGTTACTAATGTTTTCACCCTAGAGCAACTATAATTTTAGTTTGCTTTTATCATAGAAATAAAAACAATAAAAAAATTAAAACATGCAGAAGGGACAAAAATTATAACATAAATTTCAACATTTGGTCTTTAAACTGAAAATAATTGAAGTATTAATATTATTTTATTAAATAATGATTTAATATTTAATAAAGACCCTTTTGCTTTCATCTAATAATTTTTCTTGTATGACAAATTAGGAATTATTTAATACTTCATAGTGCTTTTAAAATGAATAACTTTTAAAGCCAAACCTTAGTTCGTATCACACTCACCACCTTCCATGTCCTCAGTCCAGTTTCGGCTGCTCCCGGTTGGAGAAGATGGAGATGTGTAGAACTCTCCCCCAGGGCTTGTGTCTACATCATCTTCCAGGGAGCCAGACTTGTGTCTTTTACTCCTGTGCAGGGAAAAATTAATAAAGGCTAGAGTAATTGGCAAGCTGGATGTCGTGCAATAAAGTGGAAGGAATCACTCTACAACAAATTTAGAGACTTTGTCATTGAACCCTTTATTTATTTTGCATACATTTACACATATATGACTGCCAGAATGGTGACAGTGGAGTTGATTTACTAAAGCTGGAGAGTGCAAAATCTTGTGTAGCTGTGCATTAGCTTCTAACTTCAGCTTGTTCAAATAGGCTTTGATAAAAAAAAAAAAAAAATGGAAGCTGATTGTTTTTTATGCAGAGCTGCAGCAGATTTTGAACTCCCCAGTTTTAGTAAATCAGCCCCAGTTTGTGAACCTTTAGGATTTTTCTGTATAAACGAATTTTTAAAAAAGATCTCATCTCATCCCATAATATTAATAGTGATAATAAAGACAGTCGTATTTAACAGCCCATACAACATGTATTAGCACATCTTTACTGGAATCAAATGGTTTCAGACAGCTTTTTTCATACTATGAGATATGCTATCTGTGACAGAAGTCACTTTGGGTGGGGGGCTTGTGGAACCCAGAATCCCTTGGAGAGGTTGGGAAACCCTTGTTCCAGCTCCCCATGCACCTCCTATGTCTAAGTCACCTTGTGTCTATTAGGGGAACTGGGTGACTGAGAAAATGGACAGCTATTTAATGGACATTGAGAATGTGGTTTGGATTACTTAAAATGGAACAGTAATATTTATCAACAACATCCCTCAAGAAATCTATGATATATTAATTCCACTATATCAGAATGATGGAACATTGTAAGAGTTTTGTAGACTGTTGCCATGCTGTCTGCAATCCCTGATTAGTCAAAGCATAGCTTGGATGTGGATTCCATGGTCTTCAATGTAGGAGACAGACCGTCTGCTAATCCTGAGAGCTCCTGCTATTGTGAGATGGTGTCCTGTGTTTATATTTATGATAATGTGTGTTGTGTCTTCTGAGCTAAAAGATAGCAAGGCTGACCTGAAAGGTCATACATCTAGTAACCTAGTCACCTAGTAAATGACTAGTTAATTAGCTCATGTTAATTTATGTTTCTGGTTACAGTTGTATTGTTAGGATAATATGATCAGGAGGGGAGAACTTCTTTCTGAATCGTATATAAGACTGTATTCTTGTTCTAACAAACAGTTCCATGTTCCAGTTTTGCAACTGAGCTGGTCTCGGCTGGTTCTTAGTTACAATATATGGGCTGTAATATCTTATATCTGAAGGTCCAGACTGGAAGGAAGCAGTGTACTGATGGAAGCACGCAAGCAGAGTGCGATGGGGTTCCGTTACACTATCTCTTTACAAACAAAGTGATAGGAGAATCTTCTGACATCATTGTCAGAGAACTGCTGCATTTATGAAGTTAGGAGATGAAAGCATCAAGTCCCAGCTTCCTGTGATGGGTTTACATTACAAAACTGGGTCAGTGTTTCAGAGTAATACTGTGCAGTGCAGAACAAGTCTTACTGCTATAATATCCCTGTCCAAAATGAGCAAAAAAGTGTAGGAGCAAAGGAAAGGTTTGGCATTGGACCATATAGAGAACCAAGTGCTACTGTAAGGGGCAATTAATCAAAAGCCGTGTTAGTCTGAGAAAAAGGTAGGCAAGTAAAAGTATTGACAGAAGATGTAAATGTAGGCAAAAGGTGGTGCAGACAGAATGATGCAGAAGGTGATGAAGACAAAGTGGTGCAAGAGTGAATAAAAAAAAAGGTTTTAAGGACACGAATTTTAGAAGTTGTTGAGAAAGAAGAGAGAAGGTGGAAAAAAACAGACTTGTTGAAGGTTGTGTGGACAGATGGCATGCACATAGCTTTGTGTACAAAGTAAGCAATGCAGTTATGGGGCTAAAGAAAAGGGCATACACAAAGTGGGGCTGAGCTGACACAGAGGTTAAAAAGCTAAAATGCTGCACAGTTGAGTATGTTGTAGCCAAGCAGCTACAGTTGTGATTGTATAGGTGTCAGCAGCACATGTTTTCCACATAGATTTCATGGTATTTTTCATGTGAAATTTATGGTATACAAAATTTTAACTTTTAAAACACTTTAGTTCCTATAAACTTCTTATGCTACCAAAGCAAATTTGCGAATATAATCTTTTATATCTCTTTTCCTGTCCTCAGAGATCTGACTTCATGTGTCTAGCCCAGACTTTTTCAACCTTTATTTCTTTAGATAATTAAGCAGATTTTGCTTATACATACGTTGATGTCTCAAGTCATAAGTGCAGGATGTGCTGTGCCCTAGAGGACAGGTATATCATATCAGCTGTTTATATTTTACATGTATTATGTTTCTGTCAGAAACCATAAAATCAGACTGAAACAGAAGTACAGTTATATCACACTTGCTTAATAATCAAATTAAATAGAACAAACGTAGTCGAAATATAGCCAGAGTTCAGAAACCGGAACAGATAGTCAGACAAACCAAACGTCGGGGAGCCGGAGAGGAGCGTAGTAAAATAGCAAGCAGGATCTGGAGTCAGAAGGGATGTCAGCCAAGCAAGTCTTTTACCAGGAATGCAGGAGAGCTTCTCTGTGATGTTGACTAAGGCGAAGGCAGAGATCCTCTGGGCTGGACGGCTTAAGTAGGCAGGACTGACGAGCAGGATATCATTAACAGCTGAGTACCTTTGGAGAGATAGGAGCTGGCAATTAGCCGACAGCTGAGCGGACAGCTCAGAGAAGGAAGGGCTGAGGCCAGCCCTGACAGTACCCCCTGCTCAACAACCCTTCCCCTCAGAGGACCACCAGGCTTTAAGGGAAAACATCTATGGAAATCACGGTGGAGGACAGGGGCATGTACGTTCGAGGATGAGACCCAAGAGCATTCCTCCGGACCGTACCCTTTCCAATGCACCAGGTACTGTATGCGCCCACGGAACCTACGGGAGTCAACAATGGACTATACTTCATACTCCTCATGGTTCTCAACCTGTACAGGGTGAGGACATGGCACCGAGGTGGTAAAGCGGTTGCAGGCCAAAGGTTTTAATAAGGAGACATGAAATACATCCGAAATACGCATGTTAGAAGGAAGGTCTAATGCGTAAGCCACTGTGTTAATCCTGCGAAGAATACGGAAAGGCCCAATAAACCGAGGTGCGAACTTCAGTGAGGGGACACGAAGTCAGAGGTTGCGAGATGACAGCCAGACCCTGTCCCTTACCTGGTAGGAAGGCGCGGGCAGGTGTCTGCGGTCAGCGTGGAGTCTGTACCTATCTTTAGCATGTCGCAAAGCCTCCTGGACTTATACCCAAGGGGAATGAAGACCACGTAGATGCTCCTCTAATGCAGGAATACTCTGCGGAACAAATGAGTGAGGCAACATGGAAGGTTGGAAACCATAGTTCGCCATAAACGGGGACAATCGGGAAGCAGGAGGCACTATTGTGAGCAAACTCTGCCCACGGTAATAGGTCTGACCAGTTGTTATGATGGTCAGAAATATAGCAACATAGGAATTGCTCCAAGGACTGATTGGCTCCTTCTGTGGCCCCATTAGACTGTGGGTGATACGCAGAGGAAAAAGCAAGCTGAATTCCCAACTGTGCACAAAAGGCTCGCCAGAACCGGGACACAAACTGACTACCCCTGTCCAAGACAATCACCTTGGGTAGCCCATGTAAGAGAAAGATCTCCTGTGCAAAAATGGAAGCCAGTTTCTTAGAAGTGGGTAACTTCTTAAGTGGAATACAATGAGACATTTTTGAGAACCGGTCAACCACCATAAGGATAACTGTGTTGCCCTGGGAGTTGGGTAACTCCACAAGGAGATCCATAGACAGGTGGGTCCAAGGCCTCTCTCCATTGGGTATAGGTTGTAGGAGGCCCACTGGAAGATGTCAAACGTGATCAACTTCTCCAGCTCGGTGGGTATACCTCGGGGTACTATCAAATCCTTGATGGAATCCAAGAGACCATGAGAAAATACAGCCACGAGGGCCTCATTGTTCCAAGCAACCTCTGCTGCCAGAGTACAGAATTCAATGGTGTAGTCGGCAACAGTTCTCGTACTTTGTTTGATGGACATGAGGCACTTGGCAGCAGAAGCAGAGCATGCAGGAACGTCAAATACCCTTTTAAACGAGGCCACAAACTCAGGGTAGCCCAAGACAACAGGTTTTTGTGTCTCCCATAGAGGGTTTGCCCAGGCCAAGGCTCTCTCAGAAAGCAAAGATATCACGAAACCTACTTTGCTTTCTGTCCGTGGGAAACGCCTAGGGCAGCATCTCAAAGTATATCTCAACCTGGTTGAGAAACCCTCTGCATTGAACTAGATCGCCCCCTAATCGCTGGGGAAGTGGAGCGGAACCAGACATACCTATTATACTAGGTAATACTCAAGGGAGGTGCCTGCACAGAGACTGGAGATGCAGCAGGGTCGGCCTGCAACATAGGTTGTACCGGAGCAGCCACAGTGGGAGATTCCAGGTGAGCCTGCGACTCTGGAGCGTTTGTAACACCATGGCAAACTGATCCATGCATTGATCTTGCTCATCCAATCTGGAAAAAATATTACCAACAAGTGGATTGACTGTATCTTCTGAACTCATGGCCTTCGCCTACTGACAGAAACCATGAAATCAGACCAAGACAGAAGTACAGTTATATCATACTTGTTTATTAATAAAAGTGAATAGAACAAACGTAGTCAAAACATAGTCAGAGTTCGGGAGCCGGAACGGATAGTCAGACAAACCAAACGTCAGGGAGCCGGAGATGAGCGTAGTAAAACAGCAAGCAGGATCTGAAGCCAGAAGGGATGTCAGCTAAGCAAGTCTTTTAACAGGAATGCATGAGAGCGTCTCTGTGATGTTGACTAAGGTGAAGGCAGAGATCCTCTGGGCTGGACGGCTTAAGTAGGCAGGACTGACGAGCAGGATATCATTAACAGCTGAGTACCTGTGGAGAGATATGAGCTGGCAATTAGCCGACAGCTGAGCGGTCAACTCAGAAAAGGAAGGGCTGTGCCCTGACAGTTTCCTCTTTTGCTCCAGAATCCCTCCCCCGTCTCCTGAAGAAGCATTTACATGTTGATATATAAGAACTCCGCCACAGCCTATTTAACTACTATGTAATATACACAGTGTATATGTCTGCTATGCATCTGGAGCTCATGGCTGTTTCCAGAGCAGACAAATGTGATCTATGTTCATGCTGTGGATGAGTATGTACTTAGGGGGTTCAGTCCATAAAGAATAAATGCCATTTACATATTTTTTTTTGTGTTTTAAGTTTTAACATGACCAACTTGATGTTCGTTGAATTGTGCTAATAAACTTTGGATATTATTACACTTTATGTATCTTTATTCTTTGAGCGATGATACACCTTAAAATCCCATAAACCTTTTTGCTGTCTTGAGGGACAGATGTGAATTGCTAATACTGGCAGGATGTAGTGATTGATAGCTCTGTTTGAACCCTTGGCATTGAGTTGCATCTCTGGGGAGCAACACAGACACAGCAGTAGCACTGTCACTCAGTTGAAAGGGTGCTATTAGATGGACTCATGCCGCGTACACACGAGCGGACTTCTTGTCGGACTGAACTCCGAAGGACTTTTCAACGGAGTTCCGCTGAAATGGACTTGCCTACACACGATCCCACCAAAGTCCAATTGTTTTGAACGTGATGACGTATGACCGGACTAGAAAAGGAAGTTCAATAGCCAGTAGCCAATAGCTGCCCTTGCGTCGTTTTCGGTCCGCCAGACTAGCATACAGACGAACAGTTTTTTCGATAGGTATCGAGTCAGTCGGAAAGATTTGAAACATGTTCTATTTCTAAGGTCTGTCAGATTTTTCGACAGAAAAGGTCCGATGAAGCCCACACATGATCGGAATGTCCGACGGATTCGTTCCGTCGGACCTTTTCTGCCGGAAAGTCCGGTCGTGTGTACGCGGCATAAGATATAGATGGACTTTACATAAGCGAATGCAAAGCCCAACATCAGCTAACACTTTTTAAGCAGTAACAGCAACAGTTCTTTTTCTTAGGGCTAACCATTGTAAGGAACCCCTTCAGTGTTGTTTATCTCAACAATCTACTGTAACTATCACCATTGCTGGACAGCTAGGTCTATTTAAGGAAGTTGAAGAACAACAGACTTACTATGTTAATGCTACTGATTGTATCAAATGTATCATTTTTTTGGGGGGCACAGTTACACTTTAGACTGATTATAGACACACATTGAACATCTCCTGGTATGGCTGATATTTCTGTCTGATATTTCTATAGAACCAGCAGACAGTGTTGACCAGCCTCTGCCTAATCGTAGAAAGCGTGATTTTGGGAAGATTCAACCGGTATTCATACATATTCATAGGACATAAACAAACACTGCAATATTTTAGATACAAAGACACTGATTGATAACAGATAAAATGGGAGATATTGGTTGAAATGTTTTACAGACTTGAGAGACAATCATTTTCTGCAGATTATCTTGTTTGTTTTTTTCTTTTAAACCTGAACTCATGTTATTGATTTTTTTGCATAATTACATTGGTCTATCTTGGACCAATGTATGGTAAGTATGCATATGCCACACCGGTGAGGCCACTGTACAAGCAGAGAATCACTCAAGTAGTCACAGCTTCTACACCAATCACGGCCATCTTTTGAGTCCTGTGCTCAGTGGCTGCCTTGCTGCATTGTGAACCTTGCTTGCTCAGCACCGGTGCATTCAGACAAAATCCTGCATTTTTATCAGTGAATGCATAGTGTTATCTACTTGGATGAAGTGGAAAGGCAGGGTGGTTATGTCACGTTCGCCACCTCCACATTGACAGTAGGAGTTTGAGTATGTCTGTGTACCAGGTTCTTCTGGGCCAGTTTGGTGCAATGAGAACCACTGATCACTTCTCTTTCTCTATTTTGTGGAGCAGTCAAGGAAACATTTGGACTGGAGGAAAGGAATATATTAACCTGAACTAGGACTACCAGAGCATTGATGCCATTTTCTAGAGGATCCCTGGTCCTGGCCACAAACGGGTAACTTGTTGGAAGCCAGAATGTCCACATCTGGGATCCCTCAATTCTGACATTTTAAAGTTTGAAGATGTCAGATGTAGGGTCAATCCATCTTTCAATTGTCCACTCCCAGCATGTGAAAACAGAGACTGCTAGGCAGTGTTATTCCATCCAAGGGATAATTGGACTTACCAATACCATGGTATTGTCTATTTGTACCCCAATTGGGTTTCCCTGGAGAAGGGGGGGTGGGGGTCCCGTGGTGCAGAGACAATTTTACTGCTCTGAGCTCCAAGATGTTAATAGGGAGCTTTGCTTCCCTGAGTGACCAGGTTCCATGAACTGTGAGGGAATAAAACACTCTTCCCCAGCCCCTGAGGCAGTTGTTAGCACCTTCCATAAAAGGTTAATTAGTCCGGTTGAAAATAAGACACAGAGTACATCTAGTTCAGCGCTGGATCAAGTAAGAACTCAGGTAAGTATAGGAAGGGGTGAGGGGGCAATACATGTACTGCCCTGTGAGGAGGAAGAAAGCGGAGAGAGCTGCTGCTTTCAAGTATAGCGCTGGATTGAGATCGGTGAAGGTAAATATAAGGGGGGGGGGGTTGAGAGGGGGCATCCTGTGACACAGAAGATTTTTTCTACCCTTAATGCAAAGAATACATTAAGGTACCTTTAGGCTTTAGAACCACTTTGATATTCTAATGTAGAGGTACTTACATAATAACTTACATAACAACTTACTTTACATATTAAATATACATGTACATAAGGTAGATCAATTGTGGGAACATTGGTGACATAGGGGTCAATTCACCAATGTTTACATTTCCAGGAACATGCTGGGGTGGTGATGTCACAAGGGGGCAGGCCCACCAGGTGATGTCACTAGGCGACTCCTCCCCTTAGTTATTTAAGAACTGTCAGACAGCGGAGCAGGCAGTCGGCGGGAGCCGAGGTTTTCTTACTTTTTTTTTCGGTCCAGTTGCGCGGCGGGCGGCGTGATTGATGTTGTAATCCACTTTGAGGGACATTTTTGAAAAATGTTTTATTAAAGGAATTGTGAAAAACTGTGCGTGTGTTTTTATTTCTTTTTGACACTTTTTTTGGTGAATGAGTAGGGGTGCAATGTACCCTATACTCATTCACATGGGAGGGGGCTGGGACCTGGGGGCCTCCTTGTTAAAGGGGGCTTCCAGATTCCGATAAGACCCCCACAACCACCGACTAGAGTTGTTGGGAAGAGGCCCTTGTCCCCATCAACATGGGGACAAGGTGCTTTGGGGTGGGATGCTGCATACTCAGATAAGGGTCTGGTATGGATTTTAGGGGGGAGGCCCATGTCATTTTTTTTTATTTTGGCATGGGGTTTCCCCTAAAATCCATACCAGACCTTCAATTCTGGTATGTATTGGGGGGGGGGGCCCACGCTGTTTTTTTTTCATAATTTTTAATTGCCAGCATGTTTTCTATACATTCGGCTGTCAGCAGGGAACCCGCTGACAGCTGATGAGTCATCTGTTGTTGATGAGTCATCTGTTGTTAAGGATGCAGCGGCCGGCTTCCTGGCCCGCTCCTTAGCAACCAGCTCAATGTGTTATTTTACTCTTACTGAATTGACCTCATAGTGAAGTAACATTACTCCTACCCAAAGCAATTTACTTGCAGAGCTGCACTGCAGAGTGACCTGCTTCTCTCCCAACTTGGGTTGACTGCAGTGCTTGGGTCCCTCTGCTTTCGGTGATCTATATCCACATGCTAATTTCTCCATATGGCAGTTGCCAGTGCCATCCCTCTTTAAAGTAATTGCAAAGTCTAGTTTTTTTCTTTAAAAATAATAAACATGTTATACTTACCTCCTCTGTAAAACGGTTTTGCACAGTGCAGCCTGGTTCCTCCTCTTCTCGGGTCCCTCTTCAGTGCTCCTGGCCCCTCCCTCCTGTTGAGTGCCCCCACAGCAAGCAGCTTGCTATGGGGGGACCCGAGCTGAGCCGCAAGCTCCGTGTGTCCATTTAGACAGGGAGCTGCGGTTCGGTCCCACCCCCTCTCTCTCCTGATTGGCTAACTGACTTTGATTGTTAGCGGGGGAGCCAATGGTGCCGCTGCTGTGTCTCAGCCAATCAGGAGGGGGAGTCCCGAACGGTCTAGGGACTCCTGCACATCGCTGGATAGAGATAGGCTCGGGTAAGCATTAAGGGGGCTGCTGCACACAGAAGGTTTTTTATCTTAATGCATAGAATGCACTAAGATAAAAACCTTCTGCCTTTTCAACCACTTTAAAATGTGTTCTCTGAACTGCAGTCTCTCTAGTGGTAAGTTAATGTACGGTATTTGACTGAAAATATGTGTTTTAATATTAGAATTAAAGGGGTTGTAAACCCTTGTTCTTTTTTATACAAAAATAACAAACATGCCTATACTTACCTGCTCTGTGCAATCATTTTGCACAGAGGCACAATCCTCTTCTTCTGGGCTCGCTCCCAAGTTCCGCTGCTGTATCCATTGACATAAACAGCGGGACTCTGCCCCGTCCTTCGATTTAGTTGACAGCAGCGGGAGGCAATGGCTGCTATCAATCTGTCCAATGAGGAGAGAGACAGCGGCCGCTGCACTTGTGCACATTGCTGGATCAGATCGGGCTCAGGTAAGAAACAGGGGGTGGTCTGGGGGGAGCTGCAGCACAGACAGTTGTTCACACTAATGCATAGAATGCATTTAAAGTGGAGTTCCACCCAAAATTGGCAATTTCCGCTTTAAGTGATGATGACTCCCTGACATGCCACATTTGGCATGTAAGTTTTTTTTTGGGGGGGAGCAGATATCCTCTTTTTAGAGGCACCCAGCTCCCACTTCCTCCCGGGGCTCCGTGACGCTGGAAGGAAGTTCACCTCTCCTCCCTCCCTCCCTGCAATCTTTTGGGACACGTCACAGGTCCCAGAAGATTGCCCGGGATTTTACAGCGCTCAGCGCGGCTCGCTCATGTGCAGTGCATGCCCGGCTGTGAAGCCACAGCCGGGCGCCCACAGTTACAATGCTGGCGCCACAGAGAGGAGGGGGAGAGGAGAGGGGCCTCATTTGCCCGCATCGCTGGACCGTGGGGCAGGTGAGTGTCTGATTATTAAAAGTCAGCAGCTATACTTTTTGTAGCTGCTGACTTTTAAATGGGTGGAACTCCGCTTTAAGTGAAAAACCTTGAGGCTTTACAACCACTTTGACTTACTGTAAACTATGTATAACATTTGGTATACAGTCAAAAAGAGCTGTATTTTTAGGTGTGGGGTTAAATAAAGTGTCACCTGATTTTGACAGGCAAGGCCTCAGAAGAAAGAGTTTAAAACCCTGATAGTTACACATTTCTAAAAGTTGAGACAACATACCCACTTGATGATGTGCTAGGGAGGGTCCTTCTCATGCCAGTTCCCGCAGGGTTTAAATCATAAGCCAGGTGTCCCTGTAGCTCTCCTAGAGAGAAATTGGGGCCTGTTCCAGACACAACTGGAGCTGCAAGTAAAACATGTCACATTAAAGGAAAAAAAACTTATCTTGATATACACTCTATTAGCAACCTTAAAACTAAAACTAAGACAAAAACAGTACAGAAGAAAATACATACTGTATGTACAAAAGAGATCTTGTTACATATACATAGATATTGACTGTGCAGCAATAGAACAATAAAAATTAGAACAATAACACAACCAGTCTCGTCTGTTGCCATGACAGGCACTCCTCAAGTGTGCCTAGCTATGTCTGCCCTATCCACCCAGCTCCTCCATTCATAGAAATCATACTATAGCAGAGAGTAAACACCTATAAGTGCAGGAGGAGCATTCACATTTGGCGCTCCCAGAGCACGCAGCAAAGTGCACAGAAAATGCATGTTTTGCCATGTGTTTCAGAAATGTGGTGCAAACAAGCATCACTTTTGGGGTGCTATTAATTGCTAATTGCACCCCAAGCACGATTATCAGACATGTGTTTTGGCTTGTTTTTAGCGTGAACAAAATGCGCCACGTTCCACGCTCAAAAAGGTTCTGATGCTTTTTTGGCACATTTTTCGCACATAGGGCAGCCCACACAAGTGAATGGGCTGCCCTATGCACAACCTGCAGAAACACGAAAAACAGGCAAATGAAAGCACGACCTGGAGCTTATATTCCCGCTATGCAAAGTGTGATATGGGTCCAAGAGTGTTAAGCCTGGTACACACTACAAGTAAAACTAATAAAAATTGTCGGAGCCACTGTACTAACATCGCAAAGTTAGTGCAGCAATCTCCCCTGATGAGCTGTTGTGTTCTGACAAGGGGACTCCCCCCCCCCCCCCAGAACACTCCAATCAGCGCTCTCTGCCATTGGCTGAGAGCGTTGATCGGGAGTTGGTCGGCTGCTGGTTTTCCAGCATGCTCGCCCAACAGAAGCCGGCTAAATGGCCTGCTTCTGACGGACAGATCGATATACACATGGGCCGAATGTCGGACATTTTTTTTTAATCGGCCTACATTTGGGCCGTGTGTGCCACGTTCTGACGTTGATTTATCTTATCCATCTATCGATGTGGACTTGAAAGCAAGATGTTCCTTGCAAGGTCCTAAAGGTGGGACGAAGCTGATGCTTTGAGGTCGACTCTGATGGCTCTAACTACATCTAGGCAGTGAAGAACAACTTTCTTTGGGTGCAGGGCACAAAAGCGGCAAGACTATGGGGTTGAGTTACTACAGGCAATTAGACTGTGCACTTCTGCAGTGCAGTTGCTCTAGAGCTTAGTGAATGAGGTAAAACATCACTTTGCAAAGAATACCCAATCACATGCAAGGAAAAAAAAAAAAAGCATTTTTGCTTGAATATAATTGTATGATGGATGTCAGCTGAGCTTCCCCTGATTTTCTAAGCTCTGGAGCAACTCTGCTCTTACAAAGTGCACAGGATTTGTCTTTAGTGAATCAACCCCTATATCTTTATTGAGGTTATATAGCAAGAAAAGATGATCTTGGGGATAAGGCCACTTTGTCTTTGTAAAGAATGAGAAATGTTTTCTTAGAAGAGACATAGTCAGGTCCATAAATATTGGGACAACGACACAATTCTAATCTTTTTGGCTCTATACACCACCACAATGGATTTGAAATGAAACAAACAAGATGTGCTTTAACTGCAGACTTTCAGCTTTAATTTGAAGGTATTTACATCCAAATCAGGTGAAAGGTGTAGGAATTACAACAGTTTGTATATGTGCCTCCCACTTTTTAAGGGACCAAAAGTAATGGGACAATTGGCTGCTCAGCTGTTCCATGGCCAGGTGTGTATTATTTCCTCATTATCCCATTTACAAGGAGCAGATAAAAGGTCCAGAGTTCATTTCAAGTGTGCTATTTGCATTTGGAATCTGTTGCTGTCAACTCTCAATATGAGATCCAAAGAGCTGTCACTATCAGTGAAGCAAGCCATCATTAGGCTGAAAAAACCCCAATATTTATGGACCTGACTGTATCTGACAGATGTGATAGCAACCAAGAAGGCCATTTTGCAAGAAAGATCATCTAAGGTCATTTCCCTGATGGGTTCAAAGGGTGCTTTGTGCAGAGCAGAGGGAACCAGACTGATGTCCCAAGAAAGCACAGTGAACTGTGAAGGGGGTGTCTGATTCTAGATGTACTTTTAATAAAATTTTTGACAAAGTAAAGAGGGAGGCCAAAGGATTTAAAAAAAGAATAGACAAAGCAGAAACCTGGCCTTTCAGAGGCCTTAAGGCCAAGTTCTGGTCAATACTTGATTGTAGGAAGGCAAGAATGTGAGGCACAGAGTATTTTCTGCTAAGTGCCTTAGCTCACACCAGACAAAGAAGGATTTCCAGGTAAAATAGAAGATCTTTCTAAAGTAACATTTCTTGCTTTTAGCAAAGACAAGAAGTCTGACTTTTTGGGAAGGGGCCAGGGGCCAGGGGTCATCTGCTAGTTGTCTGAGTATGTCTGTATACCAGTTTTTTTCTGTGCAAGTTTGGAGCAATGAGAATCACTAGCTTCTTCTCTTGCTCAATTTTGTGGAGCAGGTGAGGTAGATATTGCAATTGAAGGAAAGCTTAGAGTAGCCTGAACTGAGACCAAGAAATTATCAAAGAATGCAATGCCAGTGCTAGAGGATTCTCAGTCCTGGCCACAAACAGAGGTAACTTGGTGTTAAATTTGGAGGTTAAGATCCCCCATGTCTGACTTATGAGGTTGAAGATATCGGGGTGAAGAAACAATTCCTATGATGGCTCAGGTAATCCATCCTCTATTTGACCACTCTGGGTATGTGGACAGCAAAGATCACTGGACAATGTTTCTCCATGCAAGAGATGATCTGGCTTTCCTCCTTCATGGCTGCATGGCTCCTGATGCTCCCTTGTGGTTGCTATAAGCCATAGTCGTGGATTAGTCTGATTGCAACTTGACTGGGTGTCCTTGCAGAAAAGGGTGTCCAATGTTGCAGAGCTATTCTTATTGCTCAGAGCTCTAGAATGTTGATGGGGAGCTTGGCTTCCACCCATAATCATGTTTCCTGAACTGTGAGTTACAAGAACACTTCAGCCCATCCTAAAAGACTGGCATCTGTCGATATATCTGTTATATGGAAGGAAGACTTCCCCATTGTTAAGGCTTTAGGAGCATGGATAGGTAGAGAGAAGGAGCCTGCGTGTTCTAAGCCAACAAGATGTTGTGTATGAGAGGTCTTAAATGAAATGGGGTGAATGGAACAGCCTTGAAGGGGTCTACCATGAGATCCAGCACTCTCATTGGAGAATCTCACAACCACTTTGTGAATAACCTCTTTGACCTTACATCCTGAGTGTGAGCTTTTAGAGAAAGCAGTTTCTTCTCTGGGAGCAAAGCGTGTGGGATGTGCCTCGGATCAGACACAAGTATTCAAGGCAAAGAGAGGGTCGGCAACCAGATTTCTGAAAGTTAATCACCAAACCAAAAGCCTGAAGAATCTGAATTGTCCCATCAATGTTTGCAGATAGCTGAAAGATGAGTCCTTCAGAAGGTCATCTAGATAACCTGTGACTTGGATGCCCCGAGTTCTCAGAAGGGCAAGACGAGGTGGGAAGACCTTTTTAAATACTCTGGGGGGTAGATGGCAGTGTAACAAACTGAAAGTTGTTGTCTCCTACTGCACAGCATAGAAAATGCTGATGAGGCAGATAAATGGGAATATGCAACTTAATGTCTACAGATGGCAAATGTCCCAGAAAGGCAATACCTGACCTTGTGGATTTCATGCAAAATGTTGGAACTTGAAGGTACTGTTTTGGAATTTTGGGGCCACGATAGGGCGAATACCCCTGTTGGATTTGGTATAGTTTGTAAGTTTTAATAGAATCCTTGGAACCTGTCCTGTAAGAATACTGGCACAACTACCACCTGGGACAAAAGATGGTTCAGGGCATACTTCAAAACATTGAGCAGATTATGATCGATTTGAGAGAAGAAAAAATTGAGAGGATTTTTTTACTCCTCTGAAACCACCGATTATTCCCACAGGTATGGGACGTCTGTGACCTGACTATAACAGATGTTCCCCAGCTTCAAGGAGTGAGGATGCCCCTTCATTGGGAAGAGGGCTCTAAGTAAGACTTGCTGGACTTTGTGGCCCAAGTCTTGTGCTGAAAGAAAGGGATCAACTTTTGAAGTTGAAGCCTGGGTTGGGTGTTGAGGTGCTCTGAGTTTTGAAGAGGTAGAGCCCCTTTAGGGAAGGGTATTTTTGAACTTTCCATTGTGGAAGAACCTTTCCATCTATGAAATCTTCAATGAATTTGTCAAGTACCTTACCAAAGAGATGTCCTCCTTCAAAGGGCATATGTGTGAGGCATCTTTTACAGCAGCTTTTGCTGACCAAGCTTTAAGCCCAAAGATTCTGCACATGTGAATGTGAATTAAGAGCCATTCTGGAAATCTGTGTTATTGCTTGTTCTAAGCTATCCACATGAAAGAGCAGAGCAGAAGTTAATTGTTGTGATTTCTCAGTTAAAATATGGTCCTGGAATACAGGATCATGTTGTTTGTTCATTGCCCTACTCTAGTCCAGCTGCAGTTTGACAGACAGAAATTGCAGCAATAGCTGGTTGCAGAGCTGGGTCAGCAAGTGTAAAAAAGCCTTTAAGAGCATCTTAAACGTTCCTAGGAGCATCTTCAGTTGGCTCAGCGAGATGTTTGAGACAGCAGGAGACAGCAGGATCTACTACCAGAACAGACCACTTTTTAGTGAACCCTTTTCCCACTGGATAGAGCTCAACAATTGCTTTCAGAGGGGTGAAAATATTTTCTGGATTGACACAATCTTCATAAACTGCTCATTCTATTTGTTCATGAATTGGAAATTTATTTTAAAATGTTAATCTTTGTACCCAAAGTGACAGCATATCCACATTGAAAAGCATATTGTGTGAAGCGGTAACATCAGGTTATAAAAGGGTGGTGGTAAGAAATCTTTTGCGGCCTCCTCTAACACTACCTCTGGGTCTCCTTCATTCCCTTCTGTGCCTGCCTCTTCTAGGCTTTTAAGCCCTGGACAATGATGGGTATATTAAAACCATTCATTTTCTGAGAAAATGTGACATAGTTGCACAGAAATCTGCCTTAGTCAGGAAGGCTGCTTGTCACATGCCTGAAATAGAGCTAGAATCAGATGCAGAGACCACTGCTAAAATCAGGTCCTGCTCTGGTGCAAGGGAAACAGCATCACTCTAAAAGTTGATAGTTATGTGGGCCTTTAGCAGAGCATAAGTTTGCCTGAGCTTTTGCTGTGATTCCCTTTCGCCTGGTCTCTGTCATAGATGCAAGGGTATTCCCTTGTGGGGTACTCATGGAGTACAGTGCGGAATATAGGGTACATATCCCAGAGAAGGAGTGCACAGCAAGTTCTTGTGGCAAAAGGGCAGGAGGAAGCACCTGAGAACCTTATATGAGGCTTTAGGCAGAAGTGGTGATAAAACGTGCGACCTGTGGTGTGCTGTAACACCTGATCATCCACCTCAGACTAAGCTCTGAGTGATTCAGTTTTAGGGCCAAGTTTAAAAAGTTTACACTGTATTGTGAATATGATCCAAACACAGTCCCTTTTTTAGAGCAATGATCAGAGATACAGGGAGACTCTGTCTTACCTGTCCACATTTCTGGTTTCTATACAGATTGCAGGCTTCGCCCGTTATGGTGGTCATATCCCTGGAGGGGTCTTCAGTGTCTGAATTTCATAAGGATGGACCATGGTTCTGAACCTGTATAGCACCCTGAGGCTAAATACATGTGTTTAACTACATGCCAAGGTAGGAACCCAAGAAGGATCTTGTGACAGAAGCAACATTACAGGCCATACCCAAAACATAAGGTCCATGTACAGCTCCCAAAGTTATACCAAGGTTGCACCTATCTGGATGCACTGCTTCAATTGCTGAATTAGAAGACAGTGGGGGTTGGATAGAAGAGTTAATTGAACTATCTGAAGTAAAATAACATACTAGTGAAGCAAATTATATCTCTGTAAGGGGGAAGAGGTCCATCACCTTAGGACATGCGAAAAAACTGAGATCTTACAGAGCAGGGTAGGGTATTAGGGGTACACCCAGGGGGGGTATGTCCAACAAAGATGTGCCAGTGTCCAATCACCTGAAAGTACCAGCCTATAACCCAGGGTCTGAATATCCAGCCTGTGTTCCCAGTACTGTATATACATTCTGTATGTAGATATACATATTCTCTTAGGCGAAAACAGATAATCCCTCATAATATTACTTACTTCTCGACACTTGAATTAATTCTGTGACGCTGAAAACACCAGAAGTGACAAAACTCTCTTGGAAATCTGTCATATCTGTAGAGACAAAACAGCTGTGACAGATATCAGAAACTCACAAGTAGGAATGTATGCAAAACTCTCTTTTAAACACCATTAAACAGGGTGATTAGATGTAAGCACAATACACGAAGATACTCACTTACCCAAATTGATAGGTTTAGTGTCCTCTATGTCAGAGCCGATAACTGTACGAGGGCTGCTGTCCTGTTCAGCATCTAAAACCCAGAAAACCCTAAGATTACCATTTATTTTACAAGATAATTATATCTTTACAAACCTGAATAAAAGACAATAACATTAAAGATATACTGTATATACTTCCTTAAATGGTTTAAGTATTAGTTAAAGTGGCAGTCTACACAAAACTGATCATTTCAGTTTTTGGGAGTTGCTAAAAAGCTGAACCACCATTCGATTTTTATATGCTTTCAGGACTCGAGAGGTATGTTCTCTGCAAACTGCTGTGGCCATTACAAATAGGTCTTAGAGCAAGGATTTCTAGGAAGAAATACATAACTTTTTTTGCTTTCCAGGAAGGAACTTGCTCAGCTGAAGTCCCCAGGAGATATAACAGAGCTAGCTTTACTGTCGAGAAAATAAACCCAAAATCTAAGTAGTATTTCCTGAAATTTTTAGTAACAAAAATGTAAAACAAATATGAACACACAAAATAAGGAAAGACAAATGGTGCTAAAAGCAAATGCCCAGGGCTGTGATGAAAACATCAATTCATAATTAACCTCTGTAGCCAGGTGCTGGACTACAGAAACATGGAGAAGGAGGCACTGGGGTTAAAGGGGTTGTAAAGGTAATTTTTTTATTGTTTAAAAATAACAAACATGTTATACTTACCTTCACTGTGCAGCTCGTTCTGCACAGAGTGGCCCCGAACCTGCTTTTCTGGGGTCCCTCGGCGGCTGTTTCAGCTCCTCCCCGCAAGAACTATCCACCTTAATGCGAGCTCCCTCGCATGGTGGTTAGTTCTTGCGGGCGCGCTCCCGTGATACAGTCGGCGGCTATAGCTGCTCACTGTATCACTCGGCCCCACCCCCCGGCGTCATCGGATGTGATTGACAGCAGCGCGAGCCAATGGCTGCGCTGCTTTCAATCCATCCACTGCAGCCAATCAGCGACCAGGCTGAGCTGCAATAGAGATGACGGGAACGAGCAACGGAGATTCGAGGTGTCAGGTAAGTAAAACGGGGGGGCTGGGGGCGGCGGTATTGTCAAAAGTTTTTTCACCTTAATGCATATAATGCATTAAGGTGAAAAAATTTTTACCTTTACAACCCCTTTAATTTACTAAAACTGGAGAGTGCAAAATGTGGTGCAGCTCTGCATAGAAACAAATCAGCTTCAAGGTTTTAATGTCACAGCTTAAAGAGGAACTGCAGTCTGCTCACATAATCTGTATTAAAAACATCTTTGCCATTCTGAAGCTTCCCTCCAACCACTTTGAATATTATTTTATATATACTGTGATTCTGTACTTGCCAAATATGCTACAGAAATCTCCCCCCACTGAGTCTGGCTGCAACCATTTTAACTGTGGGCAGCTGAAGCTGCTGCCTGTTCACTTCCTGGATTTACACAGACACACACCTCCAGCTCTGCAGCTCTTATTGGCCCTCTTATGACTCATCCCCCCTCCCTTCCTGGCAAACTCTCGCAAAAATGAGAGAGAGAAGGAGAGAGAGGTGTGCATGATGTCAAAAGCCTAGGCTTTTCTCCAGACAAGAAACAGGAAGTGGGCTGTATAAGGTATTTACTAGCAGAAAAAAAATGTTTTACTATCCAAAGTTAAAACAACAAGGGCAGAAGAATTAATAGATGGAAAGATGAAAAAATGACTGAAGTTCCGCTTTATTTGAACAAGCTGAAGTTAGAAGCCGATTGACTCCCATGCAGAGCTGCACCAGATTTTGCACTCTCCAGTTTTAGTAAATCAACTATATTGTCCTCTTTAGTCAGTTTTAGTTTCACTTTCTACTGCTATGCTGAACATTGGCGTATGATCCCCTCCAGTTAGCAGAATGTGCAGAATGCTGAAGATTATGGAAATTAATGTCCAGGACAGCAGCCATAGAACTGGACTACAATTCCCAAGAGGACCCTTGGGAAAAGCTTTGTACCAGACTACTGAACAGACTGCTTCCTCTTTGCAGCGCGAGAGCTGAGATGTGAACATCAGTCCTGGTGCAGATGGATCATCTACGAGGCGAGTGACCAGAGGCAAAGACACCTGGAGCAGCGCAGCAGATCACAGAGATCACATCTGCACTGCGGCCCCTCTGCGCTAAAGGCCGCTGAGTGGCCGCATATTTGAGTGTAGTCGGCAACTAGGGGTTAAATTGACTGCCTCTTTACCGCATTTTTAATGAATGTTGGTTTACTAAAACTGTCGTTAGGTGCTAAAATTCTTACTAAAGTGACCCAATGATAACCAGAAGAAGAACAACATAAAGGATTGCCCCTCCAGTAAAACCATCCAGCAAGTCCCCTTTGTTCTCTTCTCCCATTTCCTTCATTTCTATGGACAGTGCATACCCAGTCGGTTTAGGCCTAGTATAGCCGCCATTAGTGCACACTGGATGTACAGTCCCAGGCATTTGTTAGGTCAAGCTTTATTGCTGCTCATTGTTGCACTTCAGGTGGTGCTGCTACTGTTTATGCTGACCGGGGCGATACGTGTCATTTTATGCTTAGCCCTTACTGTTAACCATTTTGTATGCTGAATTGTGTTATCGCAGTTGCAAGTCTATTTGTATTTGCTTGGTTATCAACTTTAGTGAGTGATAACACATTAAGATTACCTTTGCTAACTGGTTTTGCCTGCTTTGATACAGCACTATTATTGGGTAATAGGAATTATTTGCGGTGCTTTTACACTCAACCTTGTGTGTCAGAGGGGCTGAGGTCCTTTGGAAGGTCGAGGTGAAAAACACGGCTCCTGTGGAGGTATAGCTACACCTCATACCTGAAAGCTAGAATTAACTTTTACGTTACAATATAATCTGTGTATACATACAGTATATAGTAAATAGGGTAAAGGGACTAATATTAGCTGTTTAGACTAACATGCAAATATTTATATATAGACGTGGTATATAAATAGAGGATTTTCCACTGATTGGACAAAAAAAAAAAATGCAAACAATTTCATCAAAAAAATATTTATCCAGAAGCTATAATGATCTAGCATCACTCTTGAAGCTCAGGGTAAAGAGCTTTTGTTTTAAAGGAGATGTTTGGGACAGGCTAAATAATTAACAAATATTACTATAATCATGAATCAGCTATTCTTTTTTTCCTCCCTCCTTTTAATTTTCCAGCAGGGGCACTTCATCTATCATGTAGGTCCCTGTAAGGGTCCATTTGCTGTTTGAAAGTTTAGAGGGGACAGTCACAACTTCAGCAATCCACCCCCTCTTTCTGTCCCTCCTCTACTGGGAGATGTGGCCGCACCTACTGAACAGGCACACACCTAAACAGTAATAAGTTCAGGCACTGTGCTATTCCTGTGCATTGTGGAAAATACATAAGTGGTAAACACAATCTAGATCTAAGGGGAGGTGTTGGGAACGGCTGTGCACCCCCCCCCCCCCCCCCCCAGATTTCAGTTGTGCACTCCATCCTCCAAGTCCTTTTCACATCTTGGCATGGCACACAGTCTAAGCACAGGCAGCACAGTTCCTCTCCCCCTTCTCTCCCTCCCTCCTACTCTGACATGCTACACAGTTCAGATCGATTCTCTTACAGCCAGCCTCTAACTGCAAACTGCTATGCTGCACAGCCGTTTTTATCTGGGAACTTCACAGGTCAGAACTACAGCATAGCAGGCAGCTACACAGTGTGCAGATAGAGGCTGTCTGTAAGGCTTCATTCACACCTAAGCATACTGCAGCGACACCTGCTGCACCATGTTTTTTTTTTTTTTATAGCTTTTTGGGTCGCTTTTTTGGAGTGGCTCAATGAATGGGCCTCCCTCCACTCCAAAGAAGCTCATATATCAAATTTTGGCACAGAGCCAGGCACGTTTGGCGGTGCGATTTTGCTGCAATTTTAGCGCATTTGTCGCATTTACATGTATACATTTTTTTCTATTACTGCTTTAACCAGCACAAGACTTTTAACGAGACAGACTAAACACACAACACGTCAGCACTGCTTAAATTAATTTTAAAAATGCAAAATGATGCAGTTTACTTTAGTATTTTTTTATATTTTGACATTTGTTTTGTGAACTATCTTCATTTTAAGCACATCAGTCTAGTTAAGTAAATTTACTAAGGAATATTACTTTTCTAATAGCTTAAAAAAAGGTTCTAACTCAATCAACATTTAGCAAAAGGTAAAATAAATGTGATTGTTTATAACCCCACACTGATAAATGGATGTCACACAAACATATAAACATACAACATGTTTCAATCATTTAGCAGAATGATAAAATTGCATCAGTCTCCATTTTAAACAATTAAATATATTTCCCAGAATCAAATTATCATCATTTAGTTTACTGGCACTTACATTTTTCTGGCTGTGCATACATTAATACATACAATTTTTTCCTGTCACTTTAATAAGTTACATACTCAACTGTGTTTTTAATTGCATTTGTCTGTGTCCAGTGCTACATCAGCTCTTTGTAATGTTGCTTATATGATTTTTGCTTTTATCTTCTCCTGGCTCTCGATTCCTATTTGCCATGTGTATTATTGCTTCCCTCTACTGTCAGTGACTGCATATTTCCCTTATCTGTGCTATGTGAACCAAAAGACAGGTAATTCTGTTCTTTTCCAGTGCTACTGTATTCCCATTTCCTCTGCATCCATTTGGTTTGTCGCTGCATCACTGTAACCCCCCCACACCCTCCTCCTTCCCTCTGCATCTCTTTATAAATAACCTGCTCCTGTAGACGCTTAGCTCAGCAATTTTCAGTCCAGCAAGATCTTCACATCTGTCCTCCCTTCTAAGGATCAAAACATCCTATCCACACTACGCACAAAGTAAGCAAATGCCCTTTTTGAAACAGAATATGCATCTGAATTACTACCAATTTAGTATTATAACCACAATGTAGTAAGATTGTAAAGTACTACAAATGAAGTATAATTATAAAGATAAACGAAAAGGACAGCCTAGCATTGCAGATTAGTATGATTTACAATCAATTACATCACACTTGGCTAAGAAGTTGATTATTTGCCTTACAGCACTGAAATTCTGGGTCCTTATCCTATCAAGCACACAACGTGGAAAGCGTTTTTGTATGGTTCTTTCTGTGTTTGTGTGGCTTTTCACTAGAAGCTTAATTTTTCATCCACAACCAAAAAGATATGCTGGTTAGCCAACTAAAGTCTACACAAAGGTTAGTGTGTGAATGTGTATAGTAGTGGTAGGGACATTAGACTAATTGGCTAACTAGTCTCCACCCAAAGGGACATTAGTGCATATATGTGTATGGTATCGGTAAAGATGTAAAGCCTGGTAAACAATAATAGTTTTCTTTTGTTCAACCTGAAAAAACTGACAGCTCCGGTCGCATCCGCTGTACTAACGATCTGATGTTAGTACAGTGATCTTCCCTGCTGAGCTGTTGTGTTCTGACAGGGGGGTGGCCCCTCCCCCAGAACACTCTGGTTGGTGCTCTCCGTCATTGGCTGAGAGAGCTGATCGGGAGCCGGTCGGCTGCTGGTTTTCCAGCATACTTGTCCAACAGAAGCCGGCTTCTGTCGGACCGGCTGACATACGCACAAGCCGTCTCCTGACATTCAGCACGTGTGTGCGGGGCTTAAGACTGTTTGCTCCTTTGACTGGTGGGATCCTGTGAATTGCTCAATATTTTCTGCAGTGCCAAGCTGGCCCATGCACTAGTAGAATCTCATTTCCAAATTTTTGTTTTCAGAACATTTGTTGTATTTTATTAATATTTTATTTATTAGTGGGGTCAAATCAACATTTCTTTTCATCAGCAGTGATGAGAAAATTTGAAGGAGCAGATGGAAAATGTTTAGTCAATGTAGTTTTTCATTTGACAAAGTTTATTCATTACAAAACTGAATGTTAAAAGCAAACTACAATTTGGATATTGGTCAAGGCATTGAATGTGTCCATCAGATTTTTTGTATGAATGTTTGTAAGAATGTTTGTTTGGAAATGTGCTGTGTAGGGCCAGCTTTAGTCTATGAATGATAACACAAAAAACATTTATTTCACTCATGGTTAGTGTTTGGCTGAAGTCATTTATTATCAATCAACTATGTTTAGTCTTTTTAAATCATAATGGCAACAGAAACTACCCAAATGACCCTGATCAAAAGTTTACATACCCTGGTGATTTTGGACTGATAACATGCACACAAGTTGACACAAAGGGGTTTGAATGGCTATTAAAGGTAACCATCCTCACCTGTGATCTGTTTGTTTGTAATTAGTGTGTGTGTATAAAAGGTCAATGAATTTCTGGACTCCTGACAGACCCTTTGCATCTTTCATCCAGTGCTGCACTGACGTTTCTGGATTCTGAGTCATAGGGAAAGCAAAAGAATTGTCAAAGGATCTGCGGGAAAAGGTAGTTGAACTGTATAAAACAGGAAAGAGATATAAAAAGATATCCAAGGAATTGAGAATGCCAATCAGCAGGGTTCAAACTCTAATCAAGAAGTGGAAAATGAGGGGTTCTGTTGAGACCAAAGCACGGTCAGGTAGACCAACTAAAATTTCAGCCACAACTGCCAGGAAAACCCACAAATAACTTCAGGTGAAATACAGGACTCTCTGAAAACATATGGTGTGGCTGTTTCAAGATGCACAATAAGGAGCCACTTAAAGAAAAATGGGCTGCATGGTCGAGTTGCCAGAAGAAAGCCATTACTACACAAATGCCACAAAGTATCCCGCTTACAATACGCCAAACAGCACAGAGACAAACTTCAAACCTTCTGACACAAAGTCATTTGGAGTGATGAGACTAAAATTGAGCTTTTTGGCCACAGCCATAAACGCTTCATTTGGAGAGGAGTCAACAAGGCGGACTCAGAGGTGGAGGTGGATCGCTGGTATTTTGGGGATGTGTGAGCTACAAAGGCACAGGAAATTTGGTCAACATTGATGGCAAGATGAATGCAGTATGTTATCAAAAAATACTGGAGGAACATTTGCATTCATCACCCAGGAAGCTGCGCATGGGACGTACTTGGACATTCCAACATAACAATGATCCAAAACACAAGGCCAAGTCAACTGGTCATTGGCTACAGCAGAATAAAGTGAAGGTTCTGGAGTGGCCATCTCAGTCTCCTGACCTCAATATCATTGAGCCACTCTGGGGAGATCTCAAAAGTGCAGTTCATGCAAGACAGCCCAAGAATTTACAGGAACTGGAGGCTTTTTGCCAAGAGGAATGGGCAATTTTACCATCTAAGAACATAAAGAGCCTCATCCACAAATACCACAAAAGACTTCGAGCTGTCGTTGATGGTAAAGGGGGCAATACACGGTATTAAGAACTGAGGTATGTAAACTTTTAATCAGGGTCATATGGGTAGTTTCTGTTGCCATTATAATTTAAAAAGAGTAAACACAGTTGATAATAAATGGCTTCAGCCAAACACTAACCATGAGTGAAAGAAAAGTTTTTGTGTTATCATTCATATTCTCTGAAAAATGGCCAAGAAATCATAAATTCTGGCAGGGTATGTAAACTTATGAGCACAACTGTATATTGCAGTTTGCCAGTCCCTTATGCCCTGTACACACGGGCGGACTTTTCGGCAACAAACGTCCGACAGTCTTTCCAACGGACTTTCAACAGACTTTTGACGGACTTTCGAACGAACGGACTTGCCTACACACGATCACACGACCGGACTAAAATAAGGAAGTTCATAGCCAGTAGCCAATAGTTGCCCTAGCGTTGGTTTTCGTCCGTCGGACTAGCATACAGACAAGCGGATTTTTCGATAGGAACTGGGTCCAGCGGAGTTCCGACGTAAAGACTTAAAACGTTCCAAATCTAAAGGTCCGATGAAGCCCACACACGGTCGGATTGTCCGCCGGATTCGGTCTGTCGGACAAGTCCGGTCGAAAAGTCCGCATTAGATGTGATGGCTGCATTGTTTTTTTATCCAGTCCTTCGCTTTACTTATGGAGGAGCAACGTAGCCATCCAACTTTTTCAATCTGTGGAGATGCTAGTGTCAGATGGACTGGTAGGTTTAGGTGGATGCCACATAAGTGACTAATAAATTAAAAACTTAACTCAAGCTAACACTTTTTAGGCAGCTACAGATTTATTTTTTGCTTTTCAGTTAAAAGTTTTTACTAAATAAATAAAAGCTGACCTCTGTAAAGCACCCCTCTCAATATTAAAGCAGAACTAAAGTGCATAATAGTTGCCTTCCTTCTAATGGTTGGGCTTCTACAAAGTCCCCTTGCTGGCGCCTGCATCTTCTCCATGACTTCTTACAGGTGCTGGGTCTTCGGCCATCTGAATTAATCAGCGCAGGATAGCATAAAACCTGAGCTCCCAACTATATTGGAAAACAGTTAAATCAATTGATTTTGTTCCGCTAGTGCAAGGCAGTGTATGCCACCTCCTGGATCTTGCTCTTTTCTTCACAGATCACTAGTTCACTGAGCACTGATAATATGGATTTTGTTATACTATGGCACTCCCAGAGGACAGATATGGCACTCCTACACAGCACTCTGCCCACTCCTTCTTTCCCCTACCCATTCACAGAAAGGACAAACATAGTTGATGTTTTGAACTGCCAAAAGTATAGCAATAGCTATACTATCAGTGCTTAGTGAAGCAGGAAATTGAAAAAAAAAGTTGAAAGGGTGAATATGTTTTTGTCCTGTATACATTTATTGAGGCCCCAACTAGGAATGAAGCTCTGTTGGACCTGGTAATCTCAAACCATGCAGAGCTTATTACTAATGTGCGGATAAAGGAACACCTGGGTAGCAGTGACCATAACATGATTTCATTTGATGTTAGCTGTAAACAAGAAATACATAAGGGAAAGATAAAAACACTTAACTTCAAGAGAGCAAATTTTCCAAGGATGAGGGCTGCTCTCGAGGACTTAGACTGGGAGGGAATATTGGCAGCGATAAACACAGAACAGAAATGGGAATTCTTCAAAAAGACTGTTTGGGACCTCACTGCAAAGTATATTCCCATGGGCAATAAGTTTAAAAGGCTAAAAAGAAAACCTATGTGGCTCACGGTCAAAGTTAGAAAAGCTATAAACAATAAGAAAAGAGCTTTTAAAAAATATAAAAATGAAGGAACACTAGAGTTGTTTAAATGCTACAAAGAATTTAACAGAGTATGTAAAAAGGAAATCAAGGGTTCAAAAATTCAAAATGAACGACAGATCGCAAAAAATAGTAGGACAAACCCCAAAAAATTCTTCAAATATATTAATAGTAAAAAGGTCAGGTCTGAGCATGTAGGCCCTTTACAAAATAATCTGGAGTGGGTGACTGGGGACAAGGAGAAGGCTAATTTATTAAATACTTTCTTCAGCTCTGTGTATACAAAAGAGCATGGGGAAGCTCATGTCCATAATGGGGGTGGTATTGACACAGCCCCCAATGATCCACAATGGCTCAAAAGGGATATGGTCCAGAAATATTTAGACAGAATAAAAGTGGATAAAGCACCTGGACCTGATGGCATCCACCCACGGATCCTAAAAGAATTGAGCTCTGTAATTTCAAAGCCATTGTATCTAATTTTTAGGGACTCATTAATGACAGGAATGGTACCACTGGATTGGCGCAGGGCGAACGTGGTGCCTATATTTAAAAAAGGGATCAAAGTCTTTACCAAGTAACTATAGACCTGTTAGTTTAACTTCTATAGTCGGGAAGATACTGGAGCGTTTAATAAAAGACCACATAGACGAGTTCTTGCTGGAAAAAAACATTTTAAGCAACAGACAGCATGGATTCATGAAAGACAGAAGTTGTCAGACAAACCTGATTTCTTTTTATGAAGAGGTAAGTAAAACCTTGGACAGAGGGGTGGCTGTGGACGTGGTTTACTTGGATTTTGCAAAAGCGTTCGATACAGTTCCGCACACACGGCTCATGTGTAAGCTAAAGTCTACAGGGTTGGAAATATCAGTTTGTAAATGGATAGAAAACTGGCTAAAAGACAGAATTCAGAGAGTAGTGGTTAATGATTCTTACTCTGAATGGTCTAAGGTTATCAGTGGTGTACCCCAAGGTTCAGTGCTGGGACCCTTACTTTTTAATATCTTTATAAATGATATTGGGTCTGGGATCAAAAGTAACATTTCTGTCTTTGCAGATGACACCAAGCTATGCAGTGGAATAACGTCCTTACAGAATGTCTCCAATTTACAAGCCAACCTCAATGCACTGTCTAATTGGGCGACTATGTGGCAGATGAGGTTTAATGTTGAGAAATGTAAAGTTATGCACTTGGGGGCTAAGAATATGCATGCATCATACATTCTAGGGGGAGTACAACTGGGGGAATCCGTAGTGGAGAAGGATCTGGGGGTTTTGGTAGATCATAAGCTCAATAATAGCATGCAATGCCAAGCTGCGGTTTCCAAAGCGAGCAAAGTTCTTTCTTGTATTAAGAGAGGTATGGACTCCAGAGAGAGAGATATCATTTTGCCCCTGTTCAAATCATTAGTAAGACCTCATCTGGAATATGCCGTTCAGTTTTGGGCACCAGTTCTCAAAAAGGATATCGGGGAACTGGAGAAAGTGCAGAGAAGGGCAACCAAACTGATAAGAGGCATGGGGGAGCTCAGCTATGAGGAAAGATTAGAGGAACTGAATTTGTTCACTCTTGAGAAGAGGAGAATAAGGGGGGATATGATCAACATGTTTAAATATATAAGGGGTCCATATAGTGAACTTGGTGTTGAGTTATTCACTTTACGGTCAACACAGAGGACAAGGGGGCACTCTTTACGACTGGAGGAAAAGAGATTTCATCTCCAAATACGGAAAGGTTTCTTCACAGTAAGAGCTGTGAAAATGTGGAATAGACTCCCTCCAGAGGTGGTTCTGGCCAGCTCAGTAGATTGCTTTAACCACTTGACGACCGCCTCACGCCGATTTACGTCGGCAAGGTGGCACGGACAGGCAAAATCACGTATATATACGTGATTTGCCTTCCGCGATCGGACCCCCCCCCCGGTGCCCGAGGCGGTCGTCTTTGGTCCCACGGCGATCGGAGATGAGGGGGAGGCCATCCGTTCGTGGCCCCCCCTCGCGATCGCCGCCGGCCAATCAGATAACTTCCTTTGCTGCTGTATGCTAAACAGCAGCAAAGGAAATGATGTCATCTCTCCTCGGCTCGGTATTCCGTTGCAGCGCAGAGGAGAGAAGACATCACTGTGAGTGCACTAACACTACACACACAGTAGAACATGCCAGGCACACAAAACACCCGATCCCCCCCCCGATCGCCCCCCAATCACCCCCCCCCCCTGTCACAAACTGACACCAGCAGTTTTTTGTTTTTTTTTTTGTTTTTTTCTGATTACTGCATTGGTGTCAGTTTGTGACAGTTACAGTGTTGGGACAGTGAATATTACCCCCCTTTAGGTCTAGGATACCCCCCTAACCCCCCCTAATAAAGTTTTAACCCCTTGATCACCCCCTGTCACCAGTGTCACTAAGCGATCATTTTTCTGATCGCTGTATTAGTGTCGCTGGTGACGCTAGTTAGGGACGTAAATATTTAGGTTCGCCGTCAGCGTTTTATAGCGACAGGGACCCCCATATACTATCTAATAAATGTTTTAACCCCTTGATGGCCCCCTAGTTAACCCTTTCACCACTGATCACCGTATAAGTGTTACGGGTGACGCTGGTTAGTTTGTTTATTTTTTTTAGTGTGAGGGCACCCGCCGTTTATTACCGAATAAAGGTTTAGCCCCCTGATCGCCCGGCGGTGATATGCGTCGCCCCAGGCAGCGTCAGATTAGCGCCAGTACCGCTAACACCCACGCACGCAGCATACGCCTCCCTTAGTGGTATAGTATCTGATCGGATCAATATCTGATCCGATCAGATCTATACTAGCGTCCCCAGCAGTTTAGGGTTCCCAAAAACACAGTGTTAGCGGGATCAGCCCAGATACCTGCTAGCACCTGCGTTTTGCCCCTCCGCCCGGCCCAGCTCAGCCCACCCAAGTGCAGTATCGATCGATCACTGTCACTTACAAAACACTAAACGCATAACTGCAGCGTTCGCAGAGTCAGGCCTGATCCCTGCGATCGCTAACAGTTTTTTTGGTAGTATTTTGGTGAACTGGCAAGCACCAGCTCCAAGCAGCGTCAGATTAGCGCCAGTACCGCTAACACCCACGCATGCAGCATACGCCTCCCTTAGTGGTATAGTATCTGAACGGATCAATATCTGATCCGATCAGATCTATACTAGCGTCCCCAGCAGTTTAGGGTTCCCAAAAACGCAGTGTTAGCGGGATCAGCCCAGATACCTGCTAGCACCTGCATTTTGCCCCTCCGCCCGGCCCAGCCCACCCAAGTGCAGTATCGATCGATCACTGTCACTTACAAAACACTAAACTAAACTGCAGCGTTCGCAGAGTCAGGCCTGATCCCTGCGATCGCTAACAGTTTTTTTGGTAGCTTTTTATTGAACTGGCAAGCGCCAGCGGCCTAGTACACCCCGGTCGTAGTCAAACCAGCACTGCAGTAACACTTGGTGACGTGGCGAGTCCCATAAGTGCAGTTCAAGCTGGTGAGGTGGCAAGCACAAGTAGTGTCCCGCTGCCACCAAAAAGACAAACACAGGCCCGTCGTGCCCATAGTGCCCTTCCTGCTGCATTCGCCAATCCTAATTGGGAACCCACCACTTCTGCAGCACCCGTACTTCCCCCATTCACATCCCCAACCAAATGCAGTCGGCTGCATGAGAGGCATTTTCTTTATGTCCTCCCGAGTACCCCTACCCAACGCCCCCCAAAAAAGATGTTGTGTCTGCAGCAAGCGCGGATATAGGCGTGACACCCGCTATTATTGTCCCTCCTGTCCTGACAATCCTGGTCTTTGCATTGGTGAATGTTTTGAACGCTACCATTCACTGGTTGAGTATTAGCGTAGGGTACAGCATTGCACAGACTAGGCACACTTTCACAGGGTCTCCCAAGATGCCATCGCATTTTGAGAGACCCGAACCTGGAACCGGTTACCGTTATAAAAGTTAGTTACAAAAAAAGTGTAAAAAAAAAAAAATATATATAAAATAAAAAAAAATAGTTGTCGTTTTATTGTTCTCTCTCTCTCTATTCTCTCTCTCTTGTTCTGCTCTTTTTTACTGTATTCTATTCTGCAATGTTTTATTGTTATTATGTTTTATCATGTTTGTTTTTCAGGTATGTAATTATTTATACTTTACCGTTTACTGTGCTTTATTGTTAACCATTTTTTTGTCTTCAGGTACGCCATTCACGACTTTGAATGGTTATACCAGAATGATGCCTGCAGGTTTAGGTATCATCTTGGTATCATTCTTTTCAGCCAGCGGTCGGCCTTCATGTAAAAGTAATCCTAGCGGCTAATTAGCCTCTAGACTGCTTTTACAAGCCGTGGGAGGGAATGACCCCCCCCCCCCACCGTCTTCCGTGTTTTTCTCTGGCTCTCCTGTCTCAACAGGGAACCTGAGAATGCAGCCGGTGATTCAGCCAGCTGACCATAGAGCTGATCAGAGACCAGAGTGGCTCCAAACATCTCTATGGCCTAAGAAACCGGAAGCTACGAGCATTTTATGACTTAGATTTCGCCAGATGTAAATAGCGCCATTGGGAAATTGGGGAAGCATTTTATCACACCGATCTTGGTGTCATCAGATGCTTTGAGGGCAGAGGAGAGATCTAGGGTCTAATAGACCCCAATTTTTTCAAAAAACAGTACCTGTCACTACCTATTGCTATCATAGGGGATATTTACATTCCCCGAGATAACAATAAAAATGATTTAAAAAAAAAAAAATGAAAGGAACAGTTTAAAAATAAGATAAAAAAGCAAAAAAATAATAAAGAAAAAAAAAAAAAAAAAAAAAAAAAAAGCACCCCTGTCGCCCCCTGCTCTCGCGCTAAGGCGAACGCAAGCGGCGGTCTGTCGTCAAACATAAACAGCAATTGCACCGTGCATGTGAGGTATCGCCGCGAAGGTCAGATCGAGGGCAGTAATTTTTGCAGTAGACCTCCTCTGTAAATCTAAAGTGGTAACCTGTAAAGGCTTTTAAAGGCTTTTAAAAATGTATTTATTTTGTTGCCACTGCACGTTTGTGCGCAATTTTAAAGCATGTCATGTTTGGTATCCATGTACTCGGCCTAAGATCATCTTTTTTATTTCATCAAACATTTGGGCAATATAGTGTGTTTTAGTGCATTAAAATTTAAAAAAGTGTGTTTTTTCCCCAAAAAATGCGTTTGAAAAATCGCTGCGCAAATACTGTGTGAAAAAAAAAAATGAAACACCCACCATTTAAATCTGTAGGGCATTTGCTTTAAAAAAATATATAATATTTGGGGGTTCAAAGTAATTTTTTTGGAAAAAAAAATATCTTTTTCATGTAAACAAAAAGTGTCAGAAAGGGCTTTGTCTTCAAGTGGTTAGAAGAGTGAGTGATGTGTGACATAAGCTTCTAAATGTTGTACATAAAATGCCAGGACAGTTCAAAACCCCCCCAAATGACCCCATTTTGGAAAGTAGACACCCCAAGCTATTTGCTGAGAGGCATGTCGAGTCCATGGAATATTTTATATTGCGACACAAGTTGCGGGAAAGAGACAAATTTTTTTTTTTTTTTTTGCACAAAGTTGTCACTAAATGATATATTGCTCAAACATGCCATGGGAATATGTGAAATTACACCCCAAAATACATTCTGCTGCTTCTCCTGAGTACGGGGATACCACATGTGTGAGACTTTTTGGGAGCCTAGCCGCGTACGGGACCCTGAAAACCAAGCACCGCCTTCAGGCTTTCTAAGGGCGTGAATTTTTGATTTCACTCTTCACTGCCTATCACAGTTTTGGAGGCCATGGAAAGCCCAGGTGGCACAAAACCCCCCCAAATGACCCCATTTTGGAAAGTAGACACCCCAAGCTATTTGCTGTGAGGTTTAGTGAGTATTTTGCAGACCTCACTTTTTGTCACAAAGTTTTGAAAATTGAAAAAAAAAAAAAAAAAAAGTTTTTTCTTGTCTTTCTTCATTTTCAAAAACAAATGAGAGCTGCAAAATACTCACCATGCCTCTCAGCAAATAGCTTGGGGTGTCTACTTTCCAAAATGGGGTCATTTGGGGGGATTTTGTGCCACCTGGGCATTCCATGGCCTCCGAAACTGTGATAGGCAGTGAAGAGTGAAATCAAAAATGTTCACCCTTAGAAATCCTGAAGGCGGTGCTTGGTTTTCGGGGCCCCGTACGCGGCTAGGCTCCCAAAAAGTCCCACACATGTGGTATCCCCATACTCAGGAGAAGCAGCTAAATGTATTTTGGGGTGCAATTCCACATATGCCCATGGCCTGTGTGAGCAATATATCATTTAGTGACAACTTTGTGCAAAAAAAAAAAAAAAAAAAAGTGTCACTTTCCCGCAACTTGTGTCAAAATATAAAATATTCCATGGACTCAATATGCCTCTCAGCAAATAGCTTGGGGTGTCTACTTTCCAAAATGGGGTCATTTGGGGGGGTTTTGTGCCACCTGGGCATTCCATGGCCTCCGAAACTGTGATAGGCAGTGAAGAGTGAAATCAAAAATTTACACCCTTAGAAATCCTGAAGGCGGTGCTTGGTTTTCGGGGCCCCGTACGCGGCTAAGCTCCCAAAAAGCTAAATGTATTTTGGGGTGCAATTCCACATAGGCCCATGGCCTGTGTGAGCAATATATCATTTAGTGACAACTTTTTGTAAATATTTTTTTTTTTTTTTTTTTTTGTCATTATTCAATCACTTGGGACAAAAAAAATAAATATTCAATGGGTTCAACATGCCTCTCAGCAATTTCCTTGGGGTATCTACTTTCCAAAATGGGGTCATTTGGGGGGGTTTTGTACTGCCCTGCCATTTTAGCACCTCAAGAAATGACATAGGCAGTCATAAACTAAAAGCTGTGTAAATTACAGAAAATGTACCCTAGTTTGTAGACGCTATAACTTTTGCGCAAACCAATAAATATATGCTTATTGACATTTTTTTTACCAAAGACATGTGGCCGAATACATTTTGGCCTAAATGTATGACTAAAATTTAGTTTATTGGATTTTTATTATAACAAAAAGTAGAAAATATCATTTTTTTTCAAAATTTTCGGTCTTTTTCCGTTTATAGCACAAAAAATAAAAACTGCAGAGGTGATCAAATACCATCAAAAGAAAGCTCTATTTGTGGGAAGAAAAGGACGCAAATTTCGTTTGGGTACAGCATTGCATGACCGCGCAATTAGCAGTTAAAGCGACGCAGTGCCAAATTGGAAAAAGACCTCTGGTCCTTAGGCAGCATAATGGTCCGGGGCTCAAGTGGTTAAGAAAGGCCAGGATACTTTCCTAAATGTACATAATATAACTGGGTACTGACATTTATAGGTAAAGTTGATCCAGGGATAATCCGATTGCCTCTCTGGGATCAGGAAGGAATTTTTTCCCCTGCTGTAGCAAATTGGAGCATGCTCTGCTGGGGTTTTTTGCCTTCCTCTGGATCAACTGTGGGTATAGTATTGGGTATATTGTTTTTTTGTTTTTTTTGTTTTTTTATGGTTGGACTGGATGGACTTGTGTCTTTTTTCAACCTGACTAACTATGTAACTATGTAACATTTTAGTCAAGTGATGTAACCTTAAAAGAAGGTTCTTTAAACATATTCTTCATGAGTAGTCCAATTTAGTTTTCAGGTACAGCAGGTTTTTAGAGCCAATTTTTTAATGTCTGCCAAATCTCTTCCTACAAATGCAGTAGATTGGCATAGACTCTATTGGCAGCTGGCAGATCTAAAAATGCACAGAAGAAAGGTGAACATTAGGATGGAGTCCATAAATAATCAAGAATTGAATTAATGCTAAGGATGCTTTGGCAAGGTTATGTGAAAATTCCACCAAGAAAGCAAGCTGTGAATTGATAACAGAATACAAGGCATTTTGGAAATGACAAGGGAAGTGGGTTGATAAATGACACTAGTGTTTCCACGTACTGTATGAGACCATAGCTCTCTTATCTGTAGCAGACACCTCATCAGGTAACCATCAGGTACCGTTTTAAAAAGTCATCATTATCTAAAAGAGGGTAAATTCTAATAGCACAGTTAGGTCTTTACCTATGCTCAATACAACATTTTATTTTATTTTTGAATAACTATACCGAGGGTGTTTGCATTTTGGCTAGAGCTACAGCTATTATACATACTACTCACACGGCAGTATTGCTGAAGCCTTGGAGTTGAATTCCAAGTTTATGTACCTTGTCATGGAATTCAAGATTGTGTGCATTGGCACTTCAGAGTAGTTTCCTATTTTTTTAAACATACTTAGCATGTTTAAACACACATGCAAACACAGACAAACATGCCTAATTAACTCCAATGTTACAAACAATTCTCTAGTGACATACAAGTCTATTTAGGACAAAAAATAATCAGTAATCACTCATGGTGCTATTCATTTAGGGGGGACCATAATATGTATGTTAAGCCAAAACATTTAGTTTTGGCTGAAGCAAAGATGTGTTTATTCATTTCTGTGTTCCCACTGGGGAGATCAACCCTCTCTATCTGTCCTATTGAGCTTTGTCCCAGTGACGAGAATTCCAAAATTGTAACGCTGTCGCTATAAAAGGAAAGTTCCAATGCCTTTTCTGGTGACAACTGTCACCAGGATTTCTCCTTGCTTTGGAGAGATTTCCTCCTAATTCCTGTTATGTCTCTGGGACAGGAAGTCAAGTTAAATCTCCCTGATGGGGTAGAGACAAAAAAAAACACACAAAAAAACTTACAGGGGTCTTAAACATTTCCTTTTCCATCCAAAAAATAAAGATTTGGCTTTACATACATTTTAATTCCAATCTTTTTCAAATTAAAAGCGGATTTCCACCCTAAGGTGGAACTTAAGCTTTAAGCACTCCTCGCCCCCTTACATGCCACATTAGGCATGACATTTTTTGGGGGGGGGTGGGTGGGTACCTTCTTTTTAGAGGGACTTCCTGTCCCACTTCCTCCTTCTGCTTCTCGGCCTCCTAGGCGACTCCTCCTCTCCCCCTAGGCGGCTCCCTCCCTCCCTGCAATCTTCTGAGATGGGGCCACGGAGAGGAGGGGGGAGAGGAGCGAGGCTCTGGGCGGCCGCATCGCTGGACTGTGGGACAGGTGAGTGTCTGTTTATCAAAAGTCAGCAGCTACACTTTTTGTAGGTGCTGACTCTTAATAAACTAAAAAACGGATGGAACTTCCCTTTAAAGTGACATCCTTTATTCTCAGGGTAAGCCTGTAACCCACTGATGTAATAGGATAAACCAAGAGCTTCCATTTAATAGTCAGCAATTTGCAAACATAAAAAGAAGTAAGCAAGGGAAGCTCTCATAGGATTAGAATAAATAAAGTCAAGTCAACCACCCCCGAATACACATTTTAGGATCAGTGTTTGGCAAACAAATAATCTGGAAATAATGACTTTTGATCATTACAGGACACTCCCAAAGGGAATGAGAAAATTGAATTGTAAACCTCTAAGTTTAAAGAGGGGAAGGCTTCTTACTTTTTTGTAGGCGTCATGTGCCACTGCCATTTGCATTAAAGTTACTTCCTTGAATCGAATCTGAGATTTTACCCATTTATAACAAAGTAACAGATTAAAGCTCCCCATAACCCAATGCATTGATGCTGCCCACTCTAGCTGCTGTTAATCTGTTGAAGCAGTGGGTCTAAATGCAAGTTCCATGGCTCCAGGGTTAATGACCTGCTCCCCCGCCACGAATGGCAGTGTTTGGGCCTGGAGATTGATGGGTCAGACCCAAATGCTGCACCATGGGTGGTAGTAGAGAAGGTCACATGCTCCCCTATACCTGTAACCAGTGGGTGTTTTTGATGACTTCAACTGATGAAGGAATGGCAGCAGTAGAAGATTCTGGATATTATTTTAGTTTTAGATATAGTAGCAAATGCTCAAAATGCTGTCAGTTTTCCCTTCTTTCTATGGACCATTGGGGAAATCTTTTACTAAAAGAAATACTAAATTTCCCAGCACGCTTACCAGCCAGCCGACAAAGAAACAAAACAAAACAAAAGAAACAAAGTACATGGTTTTAAAACAAAGGATCTAGTTGTACACATTTGCAAATATATGTGGATGCCACACCACCCCATCAAAGCCCCTCTGTATAGTTTGGTCCCTTACTCCAATCTACGTGACCCTCCATCTTGGAGCATTTTTAGCAATGAATAAACTGAGGGTGGATATGCCTGGTAGCCCATCCCTCCTTACAGGCAAAGGACACACCTGAAGCCCAGCTCAGGACAGCACAATTGCAGCTGAAGCCCTCTAGTGTGTCTCCACTAGAAATAATTTACTTCCTATCACAGGGACACAAAAAGAGAGTGAGAAGAAATTGATCCAAAGTGTCACTGGACAGGTGACATCATTGGAAGATTTCTCCTCACCTCCTGTTATAATAGCAATGTTACAATTTTAGATTTAACTTAATTCTCTTTAGTTAATGTTAATGGCAAAATTACAGGATGATTATAAAAACATTAATTTAATGTATTATCAGCTAGTTTCTTAGGAGTAAAAAGTAAAATAATATATTTGTTTATCAAATCAAGTGCAGCTAATAAAATAGAAAATAAAAAAAAACTGAAAAATCTGCACATAAGACATAACTTACAGTAAGTTGGATGTGTCCCCTGTGCTGATTCCTCTTCTGTTAGTAGAAATCTTTCTCAGTCCATGCCCCCCTGCACAATTTTCCAGTGTGGCGTGGGTTAATAACGAACAGGCTGTAACAGGCTCTCATCAAGAAAGCTTGACTATGCCTGCCCTTTCTGTCCAGCTGCTCCGTTTATAAAAGCCGTGGCACAGCTTCTATGAATGAAACACCATCTATGAATGGAGGGGGCAGAACTATCAATCATCTGCCTGTCCTCTATTCTCAGATCCTGTTTCATTCATAGAGGCTGTAATACAGCTTCTTTGAATGGAACAGTTGGGCAGAAAGGAAAGATGAGGTTGCAGCAGATGTGGCAAATCTTGCACCATGCAAACAGTGCAAGACTCAGGGTGATCATCAAGGCTCTTCACAAGCTCTTTTGCAGACACAAAAAACAAACAGTTAGTGTTGAGGAAAAAAAATGCAGTGGCTGACCACCCAAACTGGCAGATGGAAAATCAACTACAGTCTAATGGACAAACTGAACTGGTAAATAAATTATTGAACAGCTATTGTGACTCTGGATGCTCTCTTAGGATGAATTTTTCCTCAACAATCAAATCTCTAAAGTTTTTAAGTTTTTCGTCTTTATTACCTATGGTCAGCATTCAATTGCTACCCCCCCCCCCTCCCAACCTGATGTTCCAACTGCTATTGCCACTAGAAACTAGAGACAACTTTTAAAGTCTATACAGGGAAGCAAGGAAATACATGCTGCAAGGAACACTGACTGTGTTGATGGGGGGAATATCGTCCGCTGGGCTATTATATCCTGCCAGAGTAGGTTTCCCCACCATAAGAATACAATGATCACTGCCGGCATCTATAGCTGATAGCAGTGATTGAACAGAAATAAGTCAGGCTGGTTAACTGAATTCAATCGATAGATCGACTTCAGTACGACCAGTATGCCCATACATAGATTGAAATTCGGCTGATTCAGCAGGGACTTCAGTACAACTAGCCTGTATGGTCATACATGGATCGAAATTTGGCAGGTCCCTGCTTATTTATTGGCTTGTCCCTGCTTAAGTTATTTGTTCTAAGCCTCTCCAGTGTAGCGTCAGCTAAGTGTTTAGCGTCATTGTTTTGTAGGATGATGTTCTCAGAGTAATAAGCCATGTTCTTCTCTAAAGCCAAAAGATTCAATTTCATAGCTTTTTTCCCATGCATTTGCTGTGTCTTTCACTTGCTTTTTGGCAACTTCCTAGTTGATGTGATTGTAGCCGTATTAGTGCAATTGTGACAGAGAAGGGGACATACCCCGAAAGCTTGTCCTGAAAAATTGTATGTTAAGGCAAAGTATCACGGACAATACTCAATTTTCTCTGGCAAATTCCTATAATATATAGTTTTTTTCTTTTGTAGTGGATCTCTGCAACTACTTTGGAGCTAAACTGGCTATACACTAGTAGATTTTCAAATGAACTTTCGTATGAACACTCAAACAAAAAATATTTGTACATAACTTTCAAACCAATGTTGTTCGAAAGTACTTGAATAATGTTTGCTTTTAACAATTGATTTTGGAACAAATGGACTTTCCTTCCTGCCCCTTTGAATTTTCTCATTACTATAATCGAAAGGGAATGTTGATTTGATCCCATTTGAACGAACATTCTTAAAATGAAAAATTTCAAACGAAATTTGATTAATATATAGTCAGGTTTACTATTGGCCCTCTTTATTACTTTCAAAATGTCTTCCTTACCTGATAACTGCGTTTTGGTGGACAACTTCTTTAGGCTGCATTGCAGATGTATCTTGGTCCTCCACACATTGTGTGGTTCACACATTAATGTTTTAATTTAATTACATTTATCTAGTTTCCATGGTATTCTGCGAATGTTATGATGTTTTCAGTACCTACATCAGTTCCGGTGTCCCTGGCTCGTTTTTTTTTTATATTTATAATAATTTTTATTTTTTAATTTCCTATTTCCAATTTTAAACTATTGTATTTTAGTTCTTCATATTTTAATTATCAGGCTTTCGTTGATTAACTACGATTTCTACGCAATTTTTATTCAGTTTCCAAGGATTATATATTACCCAGTTAAATAGTGGCTTAAACATCCACGAAAAGTTGTCCGCTCTGGTCGATTGGTATAGTTAATACCTAAACAATTGGGGAGACCACGAGAAAATGGCCACCGACTCTATTGTGCAATAAGGCAGGCCACAGGAAACTGGCCACTATAATACATCCCAATAGTAAACTGAGGTGTCATATACATTATAAGAAGACACCATCACCTTTATTCACCACTGAGACTTTATATATTTTTAGTAATTTCTATTGGCATTTGAGATTTGCGAATATAGAAGCATCAATTGATGTAGTCACCTTTCTTTTTATATATTTTAGGGGTGCACCGAATGGGTTTTTTGGTGCCGAAACCGATACCGAAAATGAAAAATACACTAGGCCGAAAACCGAAACCAATACCGAAAATGACCGATACCGAAACTTATTTTTTTTAAATATTTTTATACAGAAGATGGTCAGAGACTGGGGACATGGTGCAGGAGATGGTCAGAGACTGGGGACATGGTACAGGACATGGTCAGAGACTGGGGACATGGTACAGGAGATGGTCAGAGACTGCGGACATGGTACAGGAGATGGTCAGAGACTGCGGACATGGTACAGGAGATGGTCAGAGACTGTGGACATGGTACAGGAGATTGTCAGAGACTGCAGACATGATACAAGAGATTAATGCAGCCTCACCAGTGCCCGTCAGATGCAGCCTGCCTGTGTCCCCAGTGCAGCCAGCCTATGTCCCCAGTGCAGCCAGCCAGCCTGTTTCCCCAGTGCAGCCAGGCAGCTTGTGTCCCCAGTGCAGCCAGTTAGCCAGCCTGTGTCCCCAGTGCAGCCAGTTAGCCAGCCTGTTACCCCAGTGCAGCCGGTTAGCCAGCCTGTGTCCCCAGTGCAGCCAGTTCGCCAGCCTGTGTACCCAGTGCAGTCAGCCAGCCAGCCTGTGTCCCCAGTGCAGTCAGTTAGCCAGCCTGTGTCCCCAGTGCAGCCAGTTAGCCAGCCTGTGTCCCCAGTGCAGCCAGTTAGCCTGCCTGTGTCCCCAGTGCAGCCAGGTAGCCAGCCTGTGTCCCCAGTGCAGCCAGCCAGCCTGTGTCCCCAGTGCAGCCAGCCTGTGCAGGGGAAGAGAGGGAAGAGGGAGGAGAGCCGTCGCTGCCGCCTGGTTGATTACCGCACCGGGAACATAACTTTCATTTCAATAGCTGTGTGTTCCCCGCTGCGCGCCGTCACATACAGCCCCTCCCCCTTGTCCGGGTACTTTGATAGACAGATCACCCGTCCAATTCTGGGACGGGTGATCTGTCTTTCAAAGTTCCCCAGACAAGGGGGAGGGGCGGTATGTGACATCACGCGGCAAGGAACACACAGCTATTGAAATGAATGCTGTTATGTTCCCAGCTCTCCTTTCTCTCCTGCGCTATAGGACGTAATGGGCGGCACCAGGGGCTCCGCTCCCTGCCCAGGCCCCAGACCATTTTTGGCTCCATTATCGGCCATTTTTCTCTTTCGGCAAATTGCCGAAAAGGCCATTTTCGGCTGATATGTTTCGACAGCCAAAATTTCGGTGCATCCCTAATATACTTAAGTGTCACGTACCTGGTAGGAGTCTGAAATGACGAGGTCAGCCTCTCTTGTATCTCCAATCCAAGCCCCACTGGAGATGGAACAGATGGTGGCAAGGATCAGGATGAACATGAGTGCCTGTGAATGCTGCGTGCAGAACTTGCCGGAAGTGTTGCAGACTGGGAAGTGCAGGCAGGGTTTCTGGTGAAGGGCTGGAACCAGCACAGCTGAGAGGATGGACGGCCAGCACAGGTACTCGGAAACAGCGTGGAGCCAAACAGGAGACAGGAGCGATGTCATCAGGTAAGCCGGGTTCAGTAACGGGCGGGCAGCGAGGTACCAAGGTATAAACAGGAGCAAGGTCAAACAGGAAGCCAGGATCATGAACCAGTAATCAGAGTAATCAGAGTCCAGAAACAGAGTCAGGAAGGCCAGGGTTTCAGCAACAGAAAGTCAAGTCAAACAAACAGGGTTTCAGAATCTCAGGACACAGCTGAAGATCAAGCAGCACCTGTCAGAAATCAGAGCAACCCTTAAATAGGCTGTCAGGTGCCAATTGTGGTCAGATGTGTGTTCCTGCGCAAGGAAATCTGCCGATGCCCGTGAATGCGCGCATGCATGCCGAGCGCATCCTGACAGTTCTCTTACATTGCCCCCCCCCTAAGGGCAGTCTCCGGCTGCCCTTCAAGTGTCTTTTCTCTGGATGGCGTTGAAAAAAGGCTTGCACTAGTTTGGGAGCATGCACATCTGAAGCTGGTTCCCAGGAATTTTCTTCCGACCCATAGCCTTTCCATTTAATGAGGAACTGTGTTTGGTTATGCCTTCTTCTACAGTCCAACACGGCTTCCACCTCAAATTCCTCATTCCCTTCGATGAGCAGCGGAGGAGGAATTTCAGAAACCCGATCTGGAAATGGATTTGGTACAGCTGGTTTCAACAAAGAGACATGGAATACAGGGTGGATCTTTAGATTCTTGGGTAACACTAACTCGAATGCTAATGCATTAATTTTCCTCTTGACTGGGAAGGGTCCCAAAAATTTTGGGCCAAGTTTTCTTGAAGCACAGCTCAGTTTCAAGTTTGTTGTGGAAAGCCAGACCTTGTCTCCAGGTTTAAGGTTCAGATTACCTCTCTTCTTCTTGTCGAATAACTTTTTATTGCTTGCTTGAGTCTTAGAGATTGTATCTTGCAGTAATTGGTTATTAGTACTGAGGAAGTTTAATCTGTTTTGTACAGCAGGTACAGATGATTCAATGGCCAGCTCAGGTAAGAAAGAGGGGTGGTACCCATAATTGGCAAAAAAGGGTGATTGTTTGGTTGCAGAGTGGATGGAATTATTGTATGAAAATTCTGCCAGTGGGAGAAGTGATAGCCAGTCATCTTGTGCAAAAGAGGAAAAACACCGTAAGTACTGCTCAAGGGTTTGATTGGTTCTTTCAGTTTGTCCATTAGTTTGTGGATGGTAGGCTGTGGAGAGGCAGAGTTCAATGTTTAGTGCTTGGCATAATGCCCTCCAAAATCTTGACGTAAACTGCACCCCACGATCAGAGATGATGCTATCAGGGACACCATGTAATCTTACAATCTCCTTGATGAAAGCTGAGGCGGTCTCTGTGGCCGAAGGAGTTCCTTGTAAGGGTACAAAATGGGCCATCTTGGTCAGGCAATCCACCACAACAAACACGGTGGTGAAGTTTTCGGATGGGGGGAGTTCCACGATGAAATCCATGGAGATCATGCTCCATGGTTTCTCAGGTACAGGGAGTGGCTCAAGTAGGCCCCAAGTTTTGGCTCTGTCCGTCTTTTTCCCTAAGGCATGTCACACAGGAGTTAACATATCTTTTGCAGTCTTGCATCAAGTCTGGCCACCAGAATGTACGAGAAATCAGATCGGCCGTTTTGCGAATTCCAAAGTGGCCCGCTAATGGGTGGTCATGACATCGCCTCAGGACAGCAACTCTGAATTGCTCAGGGATAAAGATTTGCTCCTTATAAAAGTACAGACCATCCCTCAATTGAAGAGCCAGATCTTTGGAAGATGGTTCGTTTATCACATCTGCTTTTATCTGAGACATCAAATCCGCCTGAAGAAGCAAAACATTTTTGGCTGGTAGAATAGTATCAATTTCTGAGGATACCACTGGGTCGCTGAACATGCGGGACAAGGCGCCCGGTTTACCATTCTTTGAGCCAGGACGATAAGTTATATGGAACATAAAACGAGAGAAGAAAAGTGCCCACCTTGCCTGCCGGGGTCTTAGTCGTCTAGCCGTCCTCAAGTATTCGAGATTTTTATGGTCCGGGAAGATGAGGATGGGGTGAGCTGCTCCTTCCAGGAGGTAGCGCCATTCTTCAAGCGCAGCCTTGATAACCAGCAATTCTCGGTCTCCAACATCATAGTTCCTTTCAGAAGGATTTAATTTCTTAGAGAAAAAGGCCACAGGATGGAGCAAAGATTTGGGACCTTGGCGTTGAGACAAAATAGCGCCCAGTGCACTCTCAGAGGCATCCACCTCCAAAACGTAGGCTAAGGATGGATCAGGATGTTTCAAGATAGGAGCTGACGTGAATACAGTTTTTAACTGTTCAAAAGCTGTTTGAGCTTCAGGGGTCCATCGGAAAGGAACATGCTGCTTTGTTAACTGAGTGATGGGAGTGATGATGCCAGAAAAGTTCTTGATAAATTTTCTGTAAAAGTTGGCGAATCCCACAAATCTCTGAACAGCTTTCCTGTCGACAGGGGCAGGCCATTCCAGGATGGAAGTGACTTTCTGTGGGTCCATGGAGATACCGTCAGCAGAGATGACAAGTCCCAGGAAATGTATGGATGGTTTTTCAAAGTCACATTTCTCAGCCTTTGCATAAAGGCGGTGTTCCCTCAGCCGACCCAGTACTTTCTTTACATGAGTCCTATGGGATTCTAGAGTTTCAGAGAATATAAGGATGTCATCCAGATACACGATGACGAATAAATCAAGGAAGTCCCGAAAAACATCATTAACCAGATGTTGGAATGTGGCAGGGGCGTTGCAGAGTCCGAATGGCATGACTTGATATTCAAAATGCCCAAAGCGTGTTTGGAAGGCCGTCTTCCATTCATCTCCCTCCCTGATTCTGACAAGATTATAAGCACCTCTCAGATCCAATTTGGAGGACACTCGTGCCCCACGCAGCCTTTAAAAAAGTTCAGGGATCAGAGGCAGAGGGTACCGGTTTTTAACAGTGACCCTGTTAAGGTCACGATAGTCCACACAGGGCCTAAGGGTATGGTCTTTCTTTTCCACAAAGAAAATACCGGCCCCTGCTGGTGAAGTGGAGGGCCGGATGAACTGCTTTTCAAGGCATTCATCTATATAAATCCCCAGGGCTTCTAGTTCAGGCTCAGAGAGAGGATAAATTCGCCCAAATGGGATCTCGGCCCCTGGTAAAAGTTCAATAGGACAATCATATGTTCTATGGGGAAGAAGAGTGTCCACTCCTTTCTTGTTAAATACATCCAGATACTCGTGGTAGGCAGCAGGGACCAGAATAGAGGTTTCATTGTCAGGGAGGATACCCAGGAGGAGTGTGGTATTGAAAGTCTTTTCAGGTAGGCAGTGAATTTGGCAGTAGTCAGAGGAGAAGGAGATGTCTCCGGTAAGCCAGTTAATGTGAGGATTTTGTGCCTTCAACCATGGAATGCCAAGGATGACCGGGAACATGGGAGAAGCTATGATATCCAAACGGAGGAATTCATGGTGGCCAGAAGAAGTACATCAGGAAATAGGTAAAGTCTCTTGGGTAACTGGGCCTGATTTAATGCCGGAACCATCAGCCAGATGAACATGGAATTCCTGCTTCTTGGCACATACAGGCAGCTGGTGGAGAGAAGCAAATGCAGAGTCCATAAAACAACTACAGGCCCCAGAGTCTATGATTGCAAGTACAGGAACAGTCTTTTCAGAAAACTGGAGCACAATGGAAAGAGAGACATGAGACTGGTACCTCCCTGAGAGATGCATCATGTGAGGCTGAGGGAAGAAAGACCTGCGGGTCTTTGCCGGGCAAGTCTGTATAAAGTGACCCGCCTCCCCGCAATAGAGACACAGATTGTCCTGTAATCGATGAAGGCGTTCATCAGGAGAAAGGGGTGGTCTTCGAAAACTTCTATGAGGAGTCTTATGCAGTTCCCTCCTTCTGGGGGATGCAACGGATGAGGATGCAGGAATGTCAGACCTTGAAGCCACAGAAAGGGTTCCTTTGGACCTTTCGGATTGCCTTTCACGTAATTGCCGATCGATCTGAATGGTTAGATCGATCAGGTCTTCCAGGGATGCTGGAACTCCCACTCTGGCAAGCTCATCCTTTAAGGTGTCAGACAGTCCTAGTCGAAACTGGGGGCGAAGTGCAAAATGATTCCATTGGGTATCTGCACTCCATACACGGAAGTCAGTTACATATTCCTCAGCAGGCCTTGGACCTTGCTGTATTTTGCCAAGCATGAATTCGGCAGTTTGCTGGTAGAAGGGGTCTGCATAAAGCTGAGCCATGGCTGAGAAGAAAGAATCCGTAGTTGTCAGGACAGGGTCATGTTGTTCCCGGAGATGATGAGCCCAGGAAAGTGGTTCATCCAATAGTAACGTAATGATAAACCCCACCTTGATGTTTTCAGACGTGAAGGTCCGGGGTAACAGAGAGAAATATAGTTCGCAGGAATTCCGAAATGTGCGAAACTTCTTGCGATTTCCGGAGAATCACTCAGGTATAGGCACCCTGGGTTCAGGAGCGGAAGCAACCTCATGGAACAAGCCGGGCTCTTTTTGAGTATATGAATCAGAGACCAAAAGCGGAGCACAGGCCAATGCGACATTCTCATCGTGGGGAAATCGCTCTTCCATGCGACTCAGATTTTCTTGTAACTTCTGCACAATATTGGATAGCACAGAAATAGATCTGTAAATGTCCTCTGGTGGAGAGGCCTCCCTTTCAGACTCCATTTGTGGCTGCTTGATACTGTCACGTACCTGGTAGGAGTCTGAAATGACGAGGTCAGCCTCTCTTGTATCTCCAATCCAAGCCCCACTGGAGATGGAACAGATGGTGGCAAGGATCAGGAGGAACACAAGTGCCTGTGAATGCTTCGTGCAGAACTTGCCGGAAGTGTTGCAGACTGGGAAGTGCAGGCAGGGTTTCTGGTGAAGGGCTGGAACCAGCACAGCTGAGAGGACGGCCAGCACAGGTACTCGGAAACAGCGTGGAGCCAAACAGGAGACAGGAGCGAGGTCATCAGGTAAGCCGGGTTCAGTAAGGGGCGGGCAGCGAGGTACCAAGGTATAAACAGGAGCAAGGTCAAACAGGAAGCCAGGATCATGAACCAGTAATCAGAGTAATCAGAGTCCAGAAACAGGGTCAGGAAGGCCAGGGTTTCAGCAACAGGAAGTCAAGTCAAACAAACAGGGTTTCAGAATCTCAGGACACAGCTGAAGATCAAGCAGCACCTGTCAGAAATCAGAGCAACCCTTAAATAGGCTGTCAGGTGCCAATTGTGGTCAGATGTGTGTTCCTGCGCAAGGAAATCTGTCGATGCCCGTGAATGCGCGCATTCGCACGTGTGCGTGCCGGGCGCATCCTGACAGTTCTCTTACATTAAGAAAAACACGAAACCCCCTAAATGGGGCTTTAATGCAGCCAGTGATATACAATACAAGAGAGTTGTAGAATAATCAAATATAGTTTTTATTAATAGTACAAAAGCTGTAAAATATATTCGAGATTTCAGACATTAAAAGTCAAGTAATACAATACAATCAGTATATCGTGCAATACAGTGTATCCAAGGCAACAACGATCAAAATGTATTAGTATGAATATTAAGGTACTGACGCGTTTTGACCCCGATGGGTCTTCTTCAGAGGACAGGTGACTAACAGCTGTAAAAATGTAAACATGTATCACAACCTTTTAAGAAAGGGCACCAAACAAAACAGAAGATACAGAATCCATTAAGTCTGTATATCTACATAAACATTTTCATATTTTGTATAGTTACCAGTCACGTTGTTTCCGGTGGCTACCAGTGACCATAGAATAATGAAATGATTTCCTCCCCTTGCACCTCTGCTTCCCAGACGGTGGGCCAGCCCCCCTAGAGCAGGTGTCGAAGCGACTTGCCTTACAGGGGATCACACGCTACCCCCCAAACAACTGGAGAGGAGGAGAGGGGGAAGCAAGTATACCGCACCTGTGGTAAAATGACAGTAATACTAATGGAAGCCAGAACGGAATCTGATTACATCATACCAATGCGGTGAAGTGACGGATTGCACAAACTAAAATAGTGTGCGTAATAGTTATATGCGTCCATGCCTATGCAGGGAGCACGGCGTGTCAAAAAGGAAAAAGGGGGGGGGGAGATTGGACACGTGAGGAAAAAAGGGTATGGAAAGAGCGGGGAAGGGGAGGGGAAGTGAGGAAAGGGACAGAAGAGGGGGGGGAAATATGGGAGACTGGGTTAACAAGCCAACTGCCGGCATGCGTGGACCGTTCAACAACCAAAGAATGTTAGTGGAGAAACAATAACCCCCATGGCAAAATTGTGATTTAGGGTGCGGTGTGTGAAAGGTGTAGGATACAGATCAGCCGAAAGGGCTGAGAGAGGGAGAAAAAGCAAGCTGGGTGAGGGGAAAGAAAAAAATGTGAGGGTGGTGTGGAGGGACCTAAAGTAGTGACAGGAGTGAGTGACAAAAGCTGAGTGCGCAGCAATCAAAAAAACCAAGAAGTAATAGGTGAAAGAAATCCCTTGCTAAAAAAGTGTGGGCTGAAGTGGTTACCTTGAGGTGAAGACGTGATGGATAAATCAAATTGCCAAGGACTCTAAAGGATTATTTAGAAAAATTGCCATAAGTGTTTAAAAATGAATAAATTAAATTGTAGGAGTGAACAAGTATGTATGATGTGAAACACATCACACAAACAGTGAAAAGAAAACAAAGGTATCTTACCAGAAGGTCTGGGATTGAAACGTGCGGGCGTTAGGCGGGAATGGAGGATAACACTGAACCTCCCCCGCTGCCCGGATTTATTTATGGGGATAATAATTGATTACACAGTACTCACAGGTGTAGGCAGCATTCCCCGAGTAACTCCCCCGGTGGAGAAGAGGATGGCACCAATAGACGCACGCTGAGTGATCCCCCCGGCGTTCTGGAAGAAGAGTCTTCCCGGGTCCCCCGTCGTTTCCGCCGCAATTGCGAGGCGCCGTGATGTCATGTGCACGCGCATACCATTGCGCGCGCGTGAGCACGGCATCCGGAAAGGATCCGGGACGCCGCTGGCAGGGAGGAGGAGAGCGCCCAAATCAGGTGCTGCCACCTGGTGGGCGCATCAAAGAGGCGCAGGGCCCTTGCGCCATCCCTCTTACCCTGCCAGGAAGGCAAATCTGACGGCATCCCGCCCGGGGGGGGGGGGAGGAAAAAGGGGACATCACCGAATCAAGGAAAGGGCCAATCAGGCATCTCCACCCACATGATATGTGCGAGTGGAGAAAAACGGAGGGGGGGAAAAGGAAATATCAAAAGTAAAGGAAAAACAATATACAGGTCATGTTATTGGACAGCGACTAAACACTCAACTTCCATATGGCTTATGGATGATTGTTAGCTGACTCTAAAGAATACACTGTTTGCAGGTTGCCACTTCCATAAAAAATGATACAAGCTGGTTTCATAAATCTTAACGTAAACAAAACAATAAAGGAAAAAAGAGACAGGGCTGTGAATTGGCTTAGATCTAAAAGCAGTGGCCCTTTAGAACATATATAATTGTTCCTACATGGGGATTACTAGCTCCATATGTATAATATACTTATTTATGCACACCATTCACTGTATATTACTACATATATTATTTATTGTTTCAATAAAAGTGCAGCGCTAGGGCAAAAAGTGCAATTCATGCGAATCACACAACACATGTAATGCGCATACATCCAAAAATGGTATAATAAAATGCAATTGTGCAATAATTGATACAGTTTGAAATGAAATAAATCATAACATATGTGCAATATAATATCACAAGTGTAAACAAAAATAAAAATAAAAAGTTCATATGCAGCTGATTTTCATCAGAAGGAGTCCCATGAAGAGGGGGTATTATGAAAATGATGATCAAATGCTTGGCAGCATGATACCCATCACTACAAATAAAATGAAGGCTTACCAGAAAGCCAGTGACCCCCCTTATTCAGGGAGGTCACAAAGTGCTTTGTTGGATCTGTGATCCACAGAAAAAATGTCCTGATGACTCTCCGCAGTAGTAGAGTATATAGAGCAGGGATATGCAAATAGCGGACCTCCAGCTGTTGCAAAACTACAAGTCCCATCATGCCTCCGCCTCTGGGTGTCATGCTTGTGGCTATGCCTCATGGGACTCATAGTTCTGCAACAGCTGGAGGTCCGCTAATTGCATATCCCTGATATAGATATAGAGACAAAAGACTCCACATAGTATAATATTGTCTCCTCTTTGCAGTTTATTAGCAGCAGTGCATATACACAGGATACCAAAAGTTCAAGCTGAGAGCATGTCTTAATCCAAACAATCCAAACACCTCCTTAAAACTTCCTTAAAATCCAGACAGCGATCGCATATGCACAGTAGCGTGTGTACATGTCCGTCCCTAGTCATCTTTCTTTTTATATATTTATTTATGCACATCATTCACTGTATATTATTATTACATATATTATTTATTGTTGACAGCGCAACATCATCATTATTCTCATACACTCTAAAACCATGGATTTGCTTATCAGTGTTTGCGGCAGTCATATTCACACAATTTTCATTTTTTGCGGGAGTACAATCTTTGTGCATTGCAGAAGTGCCACATGATTTCAAATTTGTAATACTCTGATATGGAGAGAGAAGAGCAGTGCCATCTAAGTGTAGCAACAAGACACCTTTATTGCACATATAAAAGAGCAACTCACAAGATGTAAAGATGAAAAGGGCTTTGTATAACAGGCGGTCATGGAGCCGGGGTCCATGCTGATATGAGTGAAGAGCCGATGAAGCCGGTGGCACTGGTGGCTCCCGGCGCTTGTGTATATGTGTACACTCTGATGCGGGAGCGATGTCACTTCTGGGTCCAAGGTTAGCGGGTGGGGCGCGCGTTCGGAGCATGCTCGGCCGGCACCCAACAATTGGCTCTGAGTCTTATAGAACACTTATATTCTTATAGAACACAGTATTTGTGGGGAAAAAATTATATGAATTTAATTTGTGTACAGCGTTGCATGACCAGGCAATTGTCAGTTAAAGTAACACAGTGCCAAAAAGCAAAAAAATAGCCTGGTCATGAAGGGGGGTAGATCTTCTGGAGGTCAATATATAAGAGTACCGCTTGCATATTTAGAGCCCTTGCACACTGGGGCGGTTTGCAGGCGCTATTGCGCTAATAATAGCGCCTGCAAACCGCCCCGAAAGTGCCGCTGCTTTCATTCCAGTGTGCAAGCCCCGAGGGCTTGCACACTGGAGCGATGCGCTGGCAGGACGGTAAAAAAAGTCCTGCCAGCAGCATCTTCGGAGCAGTGAAGGAGCGGTGTGTATACCGCTCCTTTACCGCTCCTGCCCATTGAAATCAATGGGACGGCGCGGCTATACCGCCGGCAAAGCGCCTCTGCAGAGGCGCTTTGCGGTGGTATTTAACCCTTTCTCGGCCGCTAGCGGGGGGTAAAACCGCCCCGCTAGCGGCCGCATACCGACGGTAAAACGGCGCTAATAATAGCGCCGTTTTACCGCCGACGCCGCCCCCCGCCCCAGTGTGCAAGGGCTCTTTGAGTATCCTAACCCCTGTTACAATATGTATGCTTAAAACTAAAAGAAGGTAAATTAACTACATGTATTAAATAAACATTGTCACACATATTTTGAATACAGGCATACCCCACTTTTAAGTACACAATGGGGTTTATTTACTAAAGCTGAACAGTGCAAAATCAGGCTCACTTCTGCATAGAAACCAATGAGCTTCTAACCCCAGCTTGTTCAATTAAGCTTTGGTAATAAAACCTGGAAGCTCATTGGTTTCTATGCAGAAGTGAGCCTGATTTTGCACTGTTCAGCTTTAGTAAATAAACCCCATTGTGTACTTAAAAGTGGGGTATGCCTGTGCAGTATATAATTACAGAGAACAAAATTTTTTAGCATTATTCATGTACTGTGTATGTTGTATTAGAAGCCTCTTTAGAGTTTCTTACCAAAACAACCCAAAATATCTTCAACCTAAGCTATGTTGGCAATTTTTAGTTGCTTATTCATGCTACTAAAATCAATAACAGCAATTGCTAATGGATGGAACAAATGGCTATACTGCAAGACTGCTTAAAGTAACACTAAACTCTGTAAAAGTGGAAACTCCTGCGCTGTCGGGGGGGCCTACGCTAAAAGGACACTGCTGCAACACCTAAGTACTGATCCAAGGCAGGACAAATGAGACAAAAGTGGGGGAAGATGGTAGTTGCGCTGTGAAGTGGGGGGGTGGGGGGAAGCTACAAAGATGACTAAAGTGGCAAAGTGAACTAAAAAAGCAGAAACGGGCCAATGCATGAATGGATCCTACATGCTAAAAGAACATGGTGGAGATGCAGTGCAGTGCAATGTAGCTGATTAACATGACTACAGTATAATGTTACGGGCAGACAAAGCCTAATATATAAAGGTAATTGTGCTCCAATCCACGGGACGCTGCCACAGACAAACAACAGGAGACGAGCTCGGCGCTCGTAGTTACTACACACTGCAGCATTGTTTTAAATGTAAGTTGATTGGACTTGTTTTATTAAATAAATATACCTTGTGCGTCTCTTTCCCCCCTCACACTGTACAACACTACTCTACCTGACGAACACTGAGGAGAGAGGCACGGGGACATATTCCAATTTCCAGGCACGGGGACAGATTCCAGATTGGTGATACTCCTGGAGGCATATGAGCTCGGCGCTCGTGGATTGATGCCCACACTTACTTTATGAAAGTGAGTGCAACCTCCCCCCGTGTGTGTCTTGCCCCCCCTCCACTGTGGTCATCGCAGAGTTATTTTACATGCTGTATATTTTTTATTTTTTATATTTCGCTTAGCATGTTCATCATTGTCACTACCTTATACACGGAACGTCTACACCTGCGGGTCATTTGCAACACAGGCTGTACACCTTACAGCTGTAAGGTAAGCGGCTTGCAAACACGGAGGTGTCCTCACTGAAGATCCCCCTTCCCTTCACGATTGGAATTGTTTTGTGTTTCTCATCACGAGTTTTTGTTTTTTGGACTGGATGATAGAACTAATATTCATGTTTGCCCTAGGGATTTGTCACTTGTAGTTCACCAGGATTTGGCACGTTTTTGCTAATGGGGCACTAGCCCACATGTTTTTTTCTTGCATTATATATTTTTTTTTTGTATTGTGTCACTATTCATCCTATTTGTGTTAGTATATGCATTTTTGCTTTGCTATATTCAAGCAGTCACTGTTTCACAATTACCTTTATATATTAGGCTTTGTCTGCCCGTAACATTATAGTCATGTTGATCAGCTACGTTGCACTGCACTGCATCTCCACCATGTTCTTTTAGCATGTTGGATCCATTCAACACTAAACTCTGGTTTAGAAAAAAAAGTTCTATTCAAGTATATATTCTTAACCCAAAAAATACCTTTATTGCTCTCAGCCTCCTCCATATGCCTTTCTTTTGCTGCTGTGTTCTGACTTCCTGTTAGAGGATGGCTTAATTCTCCATGGTCCCACTGTATTTAGGAACATCACAACCCTCTCTTGCTCGCCCCTGAGATGGACTAGGGGCCATGGACTATGGGATTTGTAGTGTGCATAGAGCAGTGCACATGCCCACAACTAACGTGCACTGCTTGTTCCAACAAGCAAATGGAAGTGAGGGGAGCTGACAGAGTATGTTACAAGTAGGCAGAAAAACACAGTAAGAAATAATTTAATGAAAAATGTATTACAGGGCCATTAAGTGGTAGATGTGTATACATTTTGGAGAATAAGAATAAAGTTTAGTGTCACTACTAAAGTAGTAGGATAAAGTTTAGTGTCACTACTAAGAGACTACTAAACTAGTTCATACTCTAGTAATGTTTTGCCTTTACTACTGCAGTATTTTCTTAACTGGTATTCCTCTATCTTTACAATTTATTATGAATACGGCTTCAAGACTAGGGCTGAAACAACTAATCGATTAACCGACAACTAATCGATTATGAAATGAATCGATTACTATTTTCATAATCGATTAATCGGCCAGTAACATAATGGGGTTAAAAAAAACTAAAATGAGCCCTTTATAGTACAAAAAGAGCAAATAATCGCTACTGTAAATATTACTTTCACAGTTTTACAGTAAACAAAAAAATTGAACCCCTTACAGTAGTGATTATCTGATTTTTTTTTTGTACTATAAAGGGCTAATTTTAGTTTTTTTAACCCCATTATGTTACTAAACGTCTTAGATCTGGTTCACATCTATGTGTTTTTTGGTGCTTTTTGCAGAAACACACTACAGTTCATTTACATGGTTTCCTATGGGACACGTTCACATCTATGCTTTTTTCAGCTGCTGCATATTTGGAAAGGCTCAGGGACTACCAAGCCTTATGCTGGCCACATGGATCAATTTTCAGACGAGAATATTCAGACAAAAATCTTTGTACATTCACTGAATAAAAGAATGTTGTTTGAAATTTTCACTTGTTTTTAACATTCTGTTTTTAAACTTGACCAAGAAGTTTTCTATTTCCAAATTTTCCTGTCACTGTGTGGTTGAAAATGAACATCGATTTGAGCCCACTAACGATTAGAAAATCGAACGAACGTTCTTAAAATGACAGTTTTTCGAAGGAAGGAACATTGTTTGTTTTTTTTTAAATAAAAAAAATTGATCTCTGAGTCTGATGATATTTAACAGATTCACCCTTTAATAGTATATACAGTATATCTCTCTTAATAGTATATACAGTATATCTCTTCTAATAGTATATGAAGTATATATCCTCTAATAGTAGATACAGTATATATCTCCTCTAATAGTATATACAGTATATTGCCTCTAATAGTATATACAGTATATCTCTTCTGTCTGTTATTCTCAGAGTGGATTAGATATTTTGCTCCCTAACCATATAGTTGGTTATTTATATTTACCATTGCATAGAGATATTTAAGAATAAATTGCCTTTTTTTTAAAACTTTACATATTAACTAAATTATACACCGCACTTTTTTTTAAGGTTATTAACCGATTAATCAAAACAATAATCGGCTAACTAATCGATTATGAAAATAATCGTTAGTTGCAGCCCTATTCAAGACTATCTCTTATTCACGCCCCCTCCTCTGCTGCACCTCTCTGCTATTTCCTTTACTAGCTTCCCATAAATCTAAGAATCAAATTTAAGTTTTTATGCTTTGACTTCAAAGCACTTCACAATGAATTATCCACCTTGAGGTATGCCAAACATCTAATCTGACTTGCAAATGCAGCAGTGTAGATCAAGTAGATCATAACTGCTCTGAAGATGGGTAAAAGACAGACAAAATAGGGGCCTGAGAATTTGATATGGAAAGAAGACATCACTTTGATGGACAAAGCATGGGAAGCGCCAGGATAGGCGTCCTGCAAGAACGGGCTGCCAATTCAGATACTTTCCTCGCCGAGGTGATGGCAACAAGAAATGTTATCCTCTGAGACAAAATCTTGAAAGCTACCTCACACAGCGGTTTAAGGGGGGCACCCAAAAGATCTGATAAGACCAGACTGGGATCCCATGAAACCAAGGGAAGGTTGACAAAAAGAAAAATGTGTACGTATGTTGACAGGTGTTAGTACACAGGTGGCACAGTGGTGTAGTGGGTAGCACTCTCGCCTAGCAGTAAACAGGGTCGCCGGTTCGTATCCCAACCATGACACTACCTACCTGGAGTTTGCATGTTCTTCCTGTGCCTGCATGGGTTTCCTCCGGGTACTCAGGTTTCCTCCCACACTCCAAAGACATGCTGGTAGGTTAATTGGCTTCTGTCCAAAAATTAGCCCTAGTATATGAATGTGAGTTGGGGACCTTGGATTGTGGGCTCCTTGAGGGTAGGGGCCGATGTATGTGTGAAGCGCTGCGTAAATTGATGGGTACCTTAAATAAATAGGGATCATTGTAGACACACACCCACACTTACTCAGGTTGAACTGGATGGACTGGTGTCTTTATTCAACCTTACTAACTATGTAACTATGTAATAGATTCAGTGAAGTTGGGCTCTCTGCAACCCTAGGCTTCAAAAGCTATGCTTTTAGATGCTCTCCTGTGTTCCTGTTAAAGACTTGCTTGGCTGACATTCCTTCTGGCTCCAGATCCTGCTTGCTGTTCTACTATGCTCATCTCTGGCTCCCTGACTTTTTGGCTTGTCTGACTATCCGTTCCAGATCCTGAACTCCAGCTATGTTTTGACTACGTTTACTCTGTTTATCTTTTTTTATTATTATTAAACAAGTGAGATTTAACTGTACTTCTGTCTCAGTCTGATTCATGGTCTCTGACAGTAGGCGAAGGCCATGAATTCAGAAGATACAGTCAATCCACTTGTTGGTAATATTTTTTCCAGATTGGGTGAGCAGGATCATCACATGGATCAGTTTGCCATGGCGTTACAAACGCTCCTGAGTCACACGGCTCACCTGGAATCTCCCACTGTGGCTGCTCCCGTACAACCTGTGTTGCAGGCCGTCCCTGCTGCTGCTCCAGTCTCTGTGCAATGGAAAAACACACAATGATTGTCGCGCTAAGGTATTTCCAGCAGGCAAAGCTGTGCTGTCTGGGGTGGTGAGGGAATGGTTAAAAAGTCAGATCCTGAACATATAGTCCAAAGTTCTGACAAATGAGGAGCAGAGAGTCAATAAATAAAAATGATGTTAGGAATGACTCCTTATAGAGGTGCGGGGTTTTTAAGGACAGTGCATAGCCTGGGTGATTACCACAGGAAGTATAGATGGCAGAGGGAAGGCAGCACGCTGGAGAGTAGAAGAACCTCTGGGGGAATACAAGAAAAACAGACAAGCAGCGCCAATATAAGTACAGCAATATTGTAACATATTTAATTAAGTAGTAATGCGCTCACTCAAAAACGGATAAAAGCAGGCACATCATGGCAAATGTCAGATGGACATCCAGGCAGCGCTGTGGTGTCTTGCTTGGCAGCGCCAGTGGTTTCCGGTGTCCCGGGCTAGAGCGTACAGGGCGCAGGAGGAAGCCGTCACTCAGAAAGTTCCTTGTCTCAGTGGGGGGAAGCCAGGGTGTGCACGTGTTCAGAGCATGTGTGCTCCTTCATCAGGCATAGTCGTCAGCCATCTTAGGTGTGGTATATAGAGCTGACAGGGTGAGCAGTCCAATCAGATCACAGGGCCGCCCCCTTTCAGTAATCACACACACCAGGGAAGCTGAGGGGGCGGGGATTGGGCGTGAATAATGCAGAACATTTGGAACTTTATATATAGGAAGGGAGAACACATATACACACAGTGTAAAGAAGACAGGGCACACAAAGAGTAATAAAAGACATGAAACACCAAAGATCACAAATTTTTTTTTTTTTCCAAACTCCTTTGGTACCATATCTCAGGATGAGAGAAACTCATACCATAAGTCCAAACGACCCACCCACTATCATCTCTAAATCGTCTTTTTTAGTCCTAACCCCCCAACCTGTCCTCAAAAGAAACTAGAAGAGGCAGACGAGGGGGGAGAAGAATCAGAAACAAAACCCAAAGAGAAAATGGCCAAACTATAAAAATCTTCAATCTCTCTTCCCACCTTCTAACTTAAGAAGAAATCGCTTTACTAAACAAAGGTCTACATTTTGCACCCACCACGCAACCCAATCCTTTTTGTGGATCTAAACACATTTGTACAAAATTTGACAGTGAAACGTTTCTTCAATATCAAAACCAACAAAAACAACCCCACTATTAGTTCAGAGCTGGTTGATAATATATACTTAGATTTTGCAAAAGCGATTGACACAGTTTCCCACACATGGCTAATGTGTAAGGTAAAATCTACAGGCTTGGAAAGATCAGTTTGTGAATAGATAGAAAACTGGCTAAAAGACCGAATTCGGACAGTAGTGGTTAATCAGGGCTCAAAATTTCAAGTCCTGAGCTACTAGCCAGGCCTCAAGGGTTACTCGCCATTTCCTCCATCACATATTTAGGAGTTAAGATTATGGCCGACTGTACTGATTATTTGACTCTTAACCTGTTGCCCCTATTGACCTTCTTTAAGCAGAAGGCTCAGGCATTGCATAGGCTTCCACTGTCGCTTATAGGGAGAATAAACTTACTGAAAATGAAAATTCTTCCAGTCATTTTGTACTTCTTGCAACACGCCTCAGTGTGGTTCCCTAAGTCCTTTTTCAAACAGTTGGATGGCATTACTAGTTCGTTCCCCTGGGCCCCCAAACCACCACGCATAGGTCTCAAGGTGCTTCAAGAACCCTGGGGACAGGGGGGGTTGGCCCTACCCGACTGGAGGAAATATTATCTCGCCAGTCACCTGGTGTTTGCCCATAGATGGTTGATATCTGACGATGGGGATTCCGCTACAGTTGTGGAAGCGGCTCACTTAGGGTCATACGAGACCCTTCCCTTGACCATTCATAGAGGTGCAAAATCAGACCTACCCCTCACACTATCCATGAAGGCTACTATTAAGGCATGGGATGAGGCGGTTGAGTTAGCATGCCCGAGTTATTTGGGTTTCTCGCCACAGACTCCGCTGTGGGGGAACCCTAAATTGCCTCACTTCTACTCATTCTCGGATCCCATGGTGTGGGTGGTCAAGGGAATAAAGCTTTTAACCAGTTGCCGACCGCCGCATGCCAATGTACGTCGGCACAATGGCAAGGGCTTACCTGTACATCCCTGCCTGCCCGCGGGCGGGGGGTCCGACCGAACCCCCCCGGTGCCTGCGGTGGTCAGATTCTCGTCAAGAGCGATCCGAGGTGAGGGGGAGGCCACTCATTCGTAGCCACCCCCTCACGTTCGCTCCTGGTGAATGAAATGCTTCCTCGGCTTCTGTAATGTAAACAGAAGCGGAGGAAGTGATGTCATATTTCCTCGAGCCGGTCTTTTCATTCCGGCGCCGAGTAGAGAAGACATCAATGTGAGTTTGTACCAACACTACACTTCCAGTAGAACACGCAGGCGCACTTTTCACCCACCATCACCCCCCGATCACCCCCCTGAACCCCCTGTCACAGTGACACCAATAGCAGTTTTTTTTTCTGATTATTGCATTGGTGTCAGTTTGTGACAGTTATAAGTGGTAGGGCAGTTAGTGTTAGGCCCCTTTAGGTTTAGGGTACCCCCTAATAAAGTTTTAACCCCGTGATCACCCCCCCCCCCGTTGCCAGTGTCACTAAGCGATCGTTTTTCTGATCGCTGTATTAGTGTCACAGGTGACGATAGTTAGGGAGGTAAGTATATAGGTTCGCCGTCAGCTTTTTATAATGTCAGGGACCCCCATATACTGCGTTATAAAGGTTTAACCCCCTGATTGCCCCCTAGTTAACCCTTTCACCAGTGATCACCGTATAACTGTTACGGGTGACGCTGGTTAGTTAGTTTGTTTTTTACCTAATAAAGGTTTAACACCCTAATCGCCCGGCGGTGATATAAGTTAAGTTTTAGGGTCAGATAGGGTCTGCGTCGCCCCAGGCAGCGTCAGGTTAGTGCCAGTACCGCTAACACCCACGCACGCAGCATACACCTCCCTTAGTGGTATAGTATCTGAACAGATCAATATCTGATCTGATCAGATCTATACTAGTGTCCCCAGCAGTTTAGGGTCCCCAAAAATGCAGTTTTAGCAGGATCAGCCCAGATACCTGCTAGCACCTGCGTTTTGCCCCTCGGCCCAGCCCTGCCCACCCAAGTGCAGTATCGATCGACCACTGTCACTTACAAAACACTAAACACAAAACTGCAGCGTTCGCAGAGTCAGGCCTGATCCCTGCGATTGCTAACAGTTTTTTGGTAGCGTTTTGATACAGTCGCTAACAGTCAGGAGCTTTTTTGCCTGTGAGTCTCACTAGTATACCACTAAATTTAGAGCCCAAAATGGCAAATCAAAAGGTACACTAGTGAAGAGGCCTACACGTTTCTGAGCATGACAGATAGTGAAGAGGAAGTCACTCATCTGTCAGATTCAGGCTCAGAATACAAACCTGTAGACAGCAGCGGCTCCATGACAGATAGCTCTGACGACGGAGTTGTGGTCACTGCCAAGGTTAGGCGTACCAGACCCCGAACTTCTTCTCCTGCTGTTGAGGTGCAAGAACCGCAGGGCTCTCGTATGGAGCAGAGCAGTACTAGCACCGCTATTCCTTCTGGTGAACTGGCAAGCACCAGCGGCCTAGTACACCCTGGTCGTAGTCAATCCAGCACTGCAGTAACATTTGGTGACGTGGCGAGTCCCATAAGTGCAGTTCAAGCTGGCGAGGTGGCAAGCACAAGTAGTGTACCGCTGCCACCAGGAAGACGAACACAGGCCCGTCGTGCCCATAGTGCCCTTCCTGCTGCATTCGCCAATTCTAATTGGGAACCCACCACTTCTGCAGCACTTCCCCCATTCACTGGCCAACCCGGCATTCATGTGGAAACAGTTGATTTTACGCCACTTGATTTTTATTCGCTGTTTTTCACCGAAGATGTCTATAGATCTATTGTGAACCAAAGCAATTTGTACGCTGGTCAACACATCGCCACTATTCCCCAGTCCTCCCTTGCCAGAGATTGGAAACCAATTACGGTTTCCGAATTTAAGATCTTTCTGGGCCTTTCCCTCCTCATGGGCAAAAAGAGTGAGCTGCGGTCATATTGGTCCACTGACCCAATTCACCATATGCTCGTGTTCTCTGCCTCCATGACCAGGGCACGATACGAGCAGATTTTGCGGTTCATGCACTTCAACAACAATGAACTCTGTCGTCCTCGTGGAGACCCTGGATACGATCGGCTCTACAAAATTCGGCCCCTCGTAAACCACTTCAACCAATGTTTTGCAGACTTGTTTACTCCCCATCAAGTTGTCTGCGTTGATGAGTCCCTGATTAAGTTTTCTGGCCACTTGTTATTCAAACAGTACCTTCCCAGCAAGCGTGCCAGATATGGGGTCAAGATGTATAAGCTCTGTGACATGGCCACAGGCTATACATGTAGTTTTATGGTTTACGAGGGAAAAGTTAGCCACGTAGAGCCGACAAACTGCCCTGACTACAAAGGAAGCGCTGCCAAGATTGTGTGGGATTTGTTGTCACCCTTATTCGGAAAGGGGTACCACTTATATGTGGACAATTATTACACGAGCGTGCCACTTTTTAGTCACCTTTTTGATCATCAGATTGGAGCATGTGGCACCGTGCCACCTAATCACCGGGGCTTTCCCCAGCAGTTTGTAGATTCCCGTCTTAGGCCGGGGGAGAGAGCCTGCTTGCAGTGTAATAATTTGCTCGCTATGAAGTGGAGGGATAATAAGAATGTTTTCCTTCTTACCTCCCTTCATGCAGACATGACGGTCCAAATTACTATGGCGACTGGTGTTGTGGAGAAACCCCTCTCTGTCCACGAATATAACCAAAATATGGGAGGGGCGGACCTCAATGACCAGTTGTTGGCGCCATACCTAGTTGCCTGTGAGGCCAGATGCTGGTATAAAAAATGTCTGTATACTTATTTCAATTGGCTTTGCTGATTGCTCATGTGCTATACAGAGCTTCAGGACGGACTGGATCCTTCCTTAAATTCCAGGAAGAGATCGTCGATCGATCGATTCTGTTTCCTGACGGTGCTCCACCTCACCTTCCCAATCCAAATGCAGTAAGCCGGCTGCATGAGAGGCATTTTCCTTATGTCCTCCTGCGTACCCCTACCCAATGAGCCCCCCAAAGAAAATGTCATGTCTGCAGAAAGCGCGGATATAGGCGTGACACACGCTATTATTGTCCCTCCTGTCCTGACAATCCTGGTCTTTGCATTGGTGAATGTTTTGAACGCTACCATACACTAGTTGAGTTTTAGCGTAGGGTACAGCACTGCACAGACTAGGACATACTTTCACAGGGTCTCCCAAGATGCCATCGCATTTTGAGAGACTCGAACCTGGTACCAGTTACAAAAGTTACAGTTACAAAAAAAGTGTAAAAAAAAACACAAAAAAATATATAAAGTAAAAAAAACAAAAATAGTTGTCGTTTTATTGTTCTCTCTCTCTCTATTCTCTCTCTATTGTTCTGCTCTTTTTTACTGTATTCTATTCTGCAATGTTTTATTGTTATTATGTTTTATCATGTTTGCTTTCCAGATATGCAATTTTTTTATACTTTACTGTTTACTGTGTTTTATTGTTAACCATTTTTTTGGTTTTCAGGTACGCAATTCAGCTGCAGCGCGGATTTATTTATCTTGGCAGCAACAAGCGTTTGCTCCCACGATACATAAAGCCGTGACTCCAGCGCTGTCAGAGGTGATTTCACCACCACAGTTACATACTTCAGCATATATGCCGAAGCATGGGGGCAGCAGGGGCGGAGGAGCGATTTGCTCCTACCTTGCTTCAGCATATATATATTTTAGGCACAGGTTGCATTAAAAAATGTTTTATTTTTTACTATGTTTTTTTTTGTATTTGCTTTGCAGGTATGGTAAGTCTTACTGTTATACTGTAATGTTACTTTGTTTTATTGTTAACCATCATTTGCTTAGCAGGTACGCCATTCAGTTGCAGCGCGGATTTATTTATCTTGACAGCAACAGCATTTGCTCCCACGATACATAAAGCCGTGACTCCAGCGCTGTCGGAGGTGATTTCACCACCACAGTTAAAAAAAGAGCATCTATGCCGAAGCATGGGGGCAGCAGGGGCGGAGGAGCGATTTGCTCCTAACTTTTGGGGCGGATGCCCCCATGCTTCGGCATATATAAATGGTGCATGTATGCACATAATTAGAAGTGGGTGGATGAAGGGAAGTATTCTAATGGTGGGCATACCCACCGATCAATCTCTTTTTTTCGTTCAGCCCACAGGCTGCATGAAAAAAAAAATTACAATATATGCCCAACAAGGACCAGCAACGTACTGGTATGTTGCTGAACTTTGAGTGGTTATACTAGAATGATGCCTGCAGGTTTCATCTCGGTATCATTCTTTTCAGCCAGCGGTCGGCTTTCATGTAAAAGCAATCCTAGCAGCTAATTAGCCTCTAGACTGCTTTTACAAGCAGTGGGAGGGAATGTCCCCCCCCCCCCCCCACCGTCTTCTATGGTTTTCTCTGGCTCTCCTGTCCCAACAGGGAACCCGAGAATTCAGCCGGTGATTGGGCCAGCTGACCATAGAGCTGATCAGAGACCAGAATGGCTCCAATCATCTCTATGGCCTAAGAAACCGGAAGCTACGAGCATTTCATGACTTAGATTTCGCCAGATGTAAACAGCGCCATTGGGAAATTGGGAAAGCATTTTATCACATTGATCTTGGTGTGGTCAGATGCTTTGAGGGCAGAGGAGAGATCGAGGGTCTAATAGACCCCAATTTTTTCAAAAAAGAGTACCTGTCACTACCTATTGCTATCATAGGGGATATTTACATTCCCTGAGATAACAATAAAAATGATAAAAAAAAAAAAAAAAAAAAATGAAAGGAACAGTTTAAAAATAAGATAAAAAAAGCAAAAAAATAAATAAAATAAAATAAAAAAAAAAACCACCCCTGTTCACCCCTGCTCTCGCGCAAAGGCGAACGCAAGCGTCGGTCTGGCGTCAAATGTAAACAGCAATTGCACCATGCATGCCATGCCATAAATACAGTATTTTAAGCAACAGACAGCATGGATTCATGAAAGACAGAAGTTGTCAGACAAATCTAATTTCTTTTTATGAAGAGGTAAGTAAAACCTTGGACAGAGGGGTGGCTGTGGACGTGGTATACTTGGATTTTGCAAAAGAGTTTGACACAATTCCCCACACGCGGCTCATGTGTAAGGTAAAGTCTACAGGCTTGGAAATAGCAGTTTGTAAATGGATAGAAAACTGGCTAAAAGACAGAATTCAGTAGTGGTTAATGATTCTTACTCTGAATGGTCTAAGGTTATCAGTGGTGTACCCCAAGGTTCAGTGCTGGGACCCTTACTTTTTAATATCTTAATAAATGATATTGGGTCTGGGATCAAAAGTAACATTTCTGTCTTTGCAGATGACACCAAGCTATTCAGTGGAGTAATGTCCTTACAGGATGTCTCCAATTTACAGGCCGACCTCAATGCACTGTCTAATTGGGCGACTATGTGGCAGATGAGATTTAATGTTGAAAAATAAAAAAGTTATGCACTTGGGGGCTAAGAATATGCATGCATCATACATGCTAGGGGGAGTAAAACTGGGGAAATCCGTAGTGGAGAAGGATCTGGGGGTTTTGGTAGATCATAAGCTCCATAATAGCATGCAATGCCAAGCTGCGTTTTCCAAAGCGAGCAAAGTCCTTTCTTGTATTAAGAGAGGTATGGACTCCAGAGAGAGAGATATAATTTTTCCCCTGTTCAAATCATTAGTAAGACCTCATCTGGAATATGCAGTTCAGTTTTGGGCTCCAGTTCTCAAAAAGGATATCGGGGAACTGGAGATAGTGCAGAGAAGAGCAACCAAACTGATAAGAGGCATGGAGGAGCTCAGCTATAAGGAAAGATTAGAGGAACTGAATTTATTCACTCTTGAGAAGAGGAGAATAAGGGGGGATATGATCAACATGTTCAAATATATAAGGGGTCCATATAATGAACTTGGTGTTAAGTTATTCTCTTTGCGGTCAACACAGAGGACATGGAGTACTCTTTACGTCTAGAGGAAAAGAGATTTCATCTCCAAATACGGAAAGGTTTCTTCACAGTAAGAGCTGTGAAAATGTGGAATAGATTCCTGCCAGAGGTGGTTCTGGCCAGCTCAGTAGATTGCTTTAAGAAAGGCCTGGATACTTTCCTAAATGTACATAATATAACTGGGTACTAACATTTATAGGTAAAGTTGATCCAGGAAAAATCCGATTGCCTCTTGGGGGATCAGGAAGGAATTTTTTCCTCTGCTGTAGCAAATTGGAACATGCTCTGCTGGGGTTTTTTGCCTTCCTCTGGATCAACTGTGGGTATAAAATTGGGTATATTGGATTGTACGATATTTTTTATTTTATTCATTTATTGTTTTTAAGGTTGAACTGGATGGACTTGTGTCTTTTTTTCAACCTGACTAACTATGTAACTATGATGCCTCCGACTTACAAGCCAACCTCAATGCACTGTTTAATTGGCAACAATGTGAAGTTAATTGTTAATAAATGTAAAGTTATGCACTTGAGGGCTAAAAATATGCATGCATCATATATACTAGGGGAGGTACAACTGGGGGAATCAATGGTGGAGAAGGAACTTGGGGTTTTGGTATATCATAAGCTTGATAATAGCATGCAATGCCAAGCTGCAGTTTCCAAAGCGAGCAAAGTCCTTTCTTGTATTAAGATAGGTATGGACTCCAAAAAGAGAGATATCATTTTGCCCCTGAACAAATCATTAGTAAGGCCTCATCGGGAATATACAGTTCAGTTTTAGGCACCAGTTTTCAAAAATGATATTGGGGAACTGGAGAAAGTGTAGAGAAGGGCAACCAAACTGATAAGAGGCATTGGAGGAACTCAGCTATGAGGAAAGATTAGAGGAACTGAATTCATTCTCTCTTGAGCAAAGGAGATTAAGCGGGGGTATGATCATCATATACAAATACATAAGGGGTCCATATAGTAAAAGTGTTGAGTTATTCATTTTAAGGTCATCACAGAGGACAAAGGGGCACTCTTTGAGTCTAGAGGAAAAGAGATTTCATCTCCAAATACGAAAAGGTTTCTTCACAGTAAGAGCTGTGAAAATGTGGAATAGACTTTCTCCAGAGGTGGTTTTGGCCAGCTCAGTAGATTGCTTTAAAAAAGGCCTGTATTCTTTCATAAATGTACACAATATAACTGGGTAGTAACAATTATAGGTAAAGTTGATCCAGAGAATATACGATTACCTCTCGGGGGATCAAGAAGGAATTTTTCCCCTGCTGTAGAAAATTGGATCATGCTTTGCTGGGGTTTTTTTGCCTTCCTCTGGATCAACTGTGATTATATGATTGTGTATATGGGATTGTATGATTTTTTTTTTTTTTTTATTGGTTGAACTAGATGGACTTCTTTCAACCTAACTACGTAACTTTATTATTAATTGGCCTTATGTCTATGTGAATAATGCTTTGTTGCTATTGTGTGAGTTTTTAGTAAAAAACAAATGCAAAAAAAAAAAAGTTCTATAGTATGTTTAGTTTGCCCATGTGGATGTAAATGCTGAGGTATGTTTTGGACACTCATTTCAACTGAGGATGCTACTTAAATGAGTGTCGAAAAGCCATTAAAGCAGAGTTCCACCCACTTAAAAGTCAGCAGCTACAAAAAGTGTAGCTGCTGACTTTTAATAAACAGACACTCACCTGACCCACGGTCCAGCGATGTGGCCGCCCGAAGACTCACTTCTCTCCTCCTCCTCTCTGCGGCGTCGGCTTTGCAAGTGTGGGCGCCTGGCTGTGACTTCAAAGCCAGGCACACTGTGAATGGCCAGGCAATCTTCCGAGACCTGTGACATGTCCCAGAAGATTGCAGGGAGGGAGGGGGAGAGGAGAACTTACGCTCAGTGCCAGGAGAGGAAGTGGGAGCTGGGTACCTGTGAAAACTAGGTACCCGCTCCCCCCCTAAAAGGGTCACAAGTACTTAAAGCGGAAGTTCCACTTTTGGGTGGAACTCCGCTTTAACATCACTAAACAAGTCTATCTGAATGTAACTGACTACTATTAGTAGTATACTCTTTACCATAAATAGCTGTATGACTGGAGTGAAAGAAAGGAAACTGGACACACAGAACATGACATCTACTACTATCTTCCCTAGCCATTTTATAAATCTGCTACATTTACCCCTCAACTTCCTTCTTTCATTGCATTTTCAAAAATGCCATCCATTTTTGCCTTCCAATAGTGAAAATGGTTAAAAGAATGGGTATAATTGTAGTAGGTTCTTATTTACTGTTCACTGATAATACTTATTGCTATAAAATATACAAATATAAAAGTCTATTTTCACAAGTACTAAAAAAATTGTGACAATGGCTTTAGTATAGGTGATTATTATACTGCTTCAGGGACATTACTTGTAATTGATAGCTGCAACCTATAGGAAGATTGGGAAAAGCTATTTGTGTTAGTAGGAACAAGCTACAGGGTTAAATTTTGCAGTATGCAAGCCTGCCAAGCAAAGTAGCTGAATTTGGCAAGCTCCTTCTTTCCTCTCTGTCTCCCTCCTTTTCTCAGCACCTTCCACTCCCTCATTTCAGCTGCTTATTCCATTTCCTTCTCTTACTTCCTCTTATCTTTCTCACTCTCTTCTACTTCTCAAGCTTTCCCTTATTTCCTCTTACTAAGCTCTATCTTCCTAGGTCATGTTTCATTGACCACTATCACTGTTCCTTAATTCAGTTTCATATAGTTCTCTTCTAAATGTGTCAACTGTCTTTTTTCAGTTCACCACATTCTACTTTTAATAATTAGAATTGTATTCCCTTGTTTAACGTCACCCAAACATCTTTGGCGATTTGTTAAATACGTGGAAGTTTCAGGCAGACAGACATGTTTTTTTAAATCCTTATTGTAAAAAATTGATGCACTATGCAATAATACTGCCACTGTTGAAAAGCATCCCAATATTAATTTTGCCTTATAGCCTTGTTATGGGGACAATTCATGTGTGTGTGTGATCTATCCAATGCTTGAGCAAGCCTACAGTTATTGGTCTAAATTTTAGCTTTAAGACTGGTAATTTTTTATGATGTACTGTCTTTGCAGTGAAACTCATTAACAAAAAAGACAGAAAAGTATACATATTTAAGTATTCCTCATCACGCATGAGGCATGGAGACTTGGATTCAACATTCAGATTTCGAAAAACAGACTCCAAATGTATTAGCTGTATAAAAAGACTGCGTACATACTGGAATACTGTACGTCTATTAATCAACTGCTCTTAGCACTGTTCTGAGAGGGTCTGCATCTAAGAGACTGTATGGATGTACCCATGCATTGTCATTTCCACCCACCTCCTTAGAGCTTTTGCATGTAGTGTATCCTGCCGGGATGATCCTACCCAAGCTCAACAGCAGCAGATTCAACAAATTGCTAGAGGCATGAATTGGAAGATGTTGAAGGTGTAAAGTTCTGTTGGAGGAAAAAGTATTGATTGGGGAAGAGGGGAAGGGTGAAGTCTTACTGGGTGGAGGAGTCCTGGTGAAAGGAGTTATGATGGATTAAATTCATTATTTTCCTCAAAATTCTACAAACAATACCCCATAATGACAATGTGAAAGAAGTTTGTTTGAAATCTTTGCAAATTTATTAAAAATAAAGAACGAAAAAAATCACATGTACATAAAGTAAGTATTCACAGCCTTTTCCACTGATCATCCTTGAGATGTTTCTTCAACTTGAATGGAGTCCACCTGTGGTAAATTCAGTTGATTGGACGTGATTTGGAAAGGCACACACCTGTCTTTATAAGGTCCCACAGTTAACAGTGCATGTCAGAGCACAAACCAAGCCAAGAAGTCCAAGGAATTCTCTGTAGACAGAATTGTATCAAGGCACAGGTCTGGAGAAGGGTACAGAAAAATGTCTGCAGCATTGAAGGTCCCAGTGAGCACAGTGGCCTCCATCATCCGTAAATGGAAGAAGTTTAGCACCAGGACTCTTCCTAGAGTGGGCCACCCGGCCAAACTGAGTGATTGGAGGAGAAGGGCCTTAGTCAGGGAGGTGACCAAGAACCCGATGGTCACTCTGACAAGAGCTCCAGCGTTTCTCTGTGGAGAGAGGAGAACCTTCCAGAAGAACAACCATCTCTGCAGCAATCCACCAATCAGGCCTGTATGGTAGAGTGGCCAGATGGAAGCCACTCCTCACTAAAAGGCACATGACAGCCTGCCTGGAGTTTGCCAAAAGACACCTGAAGGACTCTCAGACCATGAGAAACAAAATTCTCTGGTCTGATGAAACAAAGATTGAACTCTTTGACCTGAATTGCAAGCATCATGTCTGGAGGAAACCAGGCACTGCTCAATACCTGGCCAATACCATCCCTACAGTGAAGCATGGTGGTGGCAGCTTTATGCTGTGGGGATGTTTTTCAGTGGCGGGAACTGGGAGACTAGTCAGGATCGAGGGAAAGATTAATGCAGCAATGTACAGAGACGTCCTTGATGAAAACCTGCTCCAGAGCGCTCTGGACCTCAGAATGGGGTGAAGGTTCATCTTCCAACAGGACAATGACCCTAAGCACACAGCCAAGATAACAAAGGAGTGGCTACGGGACAACTCTATTAATGTCCTTGAGTGGACCAGCCAGAGCCCAGACATGAACCCAATTGAACATCTCTGGAGAGATCTGAAAATGGCTGTGCACCAAAGCTCCCCATCACACCTGATGGAGCTTGAGAGGTCCTGCAAAGAAGAATGGGAGAAACTGCCCAAAAATAGGTGTGCCAAGCTTGAAGCACTATACTCAAAAAGACTTGAGGCTGTAATTGGTGCCAAAGGTGCTTTAACAAAGTATTGAGCAAAGGTGTTTTTTAGTTTTAATAAATTTGCAAAGATTTCAAACAAACTTCTTTCACGTTGTCATTATGGGGTATTGTTTGTAGAATTTTGAGGAAAATAATGAAGTGAATCCATTTCGGAATAAGGCTGTAACATAACAAAATGTTGAAAAAAGCGAAGTGCAGTGAATACTTTCCAGATGCACTGTATTGAGGATAAAAGGTCTGTTGATATTTAGTTATGCCCCTGAAAACATCCACCACATTTGGACCAGAAGAAAAACTCACCTTTTATTTATGCATTTGTTCCCTGCAATATACTGTAGGCAGTGACTTAGGAGGTTTGTCCTCCCTGAGGCTTATGCTGGTTTCAGCAATCTGGCTCCTCAAATAATATATTGTAATACTGGATACTCTCTGTTTTTTTACAATTTTTATTGGAAAATGAGGCCACAAAGACTATTGTTCTTCGATGTAAAGCCAGGGACGATTCTTGTTAATATTTTCCTCAGCTTTGGTAACTGATGACTTTACCAGATTTTTACCTGCTCTGGAGGTATTTTACCAGGATAGGTAATTGACTGAATAATCAGACAGGGAGTAATTGTAACTTGCTGTGTACTTAACAGGTGGAAAGTTAGAAGCAATAATGCAAAACAGGTTCAGGATGGTAAAAACATGCTGTACAAAGATATGAAAGCTGTACAAACAAGGACTCTTCACAGCAATGTCTCAATCAGGGTAACAGCTGCATAGACTCTATAAGACTCTATAACAATAGAGAGTCTAGCTGCCAATCACTACTTCAGTAAAACAGTTCAGAACACAGACTGCTACTTGTGAGTATCCCCATAGACAGCATCCCTTTACAGTGAAGTCCAGGGTAGCTCTGGTAACACAGGTGAACAGCTGGGGGATTCAAGACCCAAGGTCAAAGTGCCACCCCACAGGAACTAGAGTAGTCTGGTAGCAACTGGGAAGTGGTTCCCTGGGTAGCTGGGTCTTCGTACGTACTAGTGCGTGTTATCGGACTCCAGCCCAGTGGCCACACACTGGTTCTGACCGTGGAAGGCCTCTCACCTGGCTGCAGATGACTGTCCAGCAGTGTCACAGAGAGGACTAAAAACCTAAAAAAGTTTTTAAACGTACAACTATCTCTGTCCAATGCTAATAAAAAAAAAAATGCCTGGATTTGGGCTTTAGTCTCTATAATACAAACAAACCCTTTTCCCTCATTAGACTCATATAGACAACAAAGATGTACGCTGTGCAAGATACACCACTTACGTTCTGCAAATAATTACTGTGGTAAACATATACAGTACTTACATAGGTATGTTAGAAAACGGTATAATATTAATTTGAGATATTTAATACTTAACTGACTAAAAGAAAAATATTTTAGTTTTTTTTTTAATATATACATACAAAAATATGTATAAATCATTAGACATTGTCGTTAAAGATTGCCATTGTTAATTCTTTTTAAATTAAAAGCTGAAACATATGTTACTAGGATTATGAATTTATAAAGGTAATAATATGATATGATAATGAAAAAGTTAAGTTGAATGAAGCCTTGCAAGCTGATTTACATCTGAATGACTGAAATAAACAAACAATATTAATTGTATCAATTTCTACTACATCATCTGAACATATATTATTTAAATGTACAGTATGCTTACAAATTTTACAAGGAAGAAAAGCATTTCATTTTTTTTTTCTGGATGGAAAGAATTCATGCAGTCTCCATCTCACCTCCTTCTCACTCGCATGCAGTATGTTTCAAAAGGACTGATCAATACTCATCGATCGGTTCCAGTCTGGGCTGACAATAAGAGGCTGATTAAAATTCAGAGCTGATAGGAGTGCCTCCCCTCATTTCACCCCAAACCTATAAAAGAATTTGGAATGAGTGTGTAGTATTATCGCTTAAAATCTAAACTGTGTGTGTCTTGCATGTGTGTGTGTATATATATATCTATATATATCTATATATATATAGATATATATATACACAGTATCTCACAAAAGTGAGTACACCCCTCACATTTTTGTAAATCTTTTATTATATCTTTTCATGTGACAACACTGAAGAAATGACACTTTGCTACAATGTAAAGTAGTGAGTGTACAGCTTGTATAACAGTGTAAATTTGCTGTCCCCTCAAAATAACTCAACACACAGCCATTAATGTCTAAACCGCTGGCAACAAAAGTGAGTACACCCTTAAGTGAAGATGTCCAAATTGGGCCCAATTAGCCATTTTACCTCCCCGGTGTCATGTGACTCGTTAGTGTTACAAGGTCTCAGGAGTGAATGGGGAGCAGGTGTGTTAAATTTGGTGTTATCGCTCTCACTCTCTCATACTGGTCGCTGGAAGTTCAACATGGCACCTCATTGCAAAGAACTCTCTGAGGATCTGAAAAAAAGAATTGTTGCTCTACATAAAGATGGCCTAGGCTATAAGAAGATTGCCAAGACCCTATAACTGACCTGCAGCATGGTGGCCAAGACCTACAGTGGTTTAACAGGACAGGTTCCACTCAGAACAAGCCTCACCATGGTTGACCAAAGAAGTTGAGTGCACATGCTCAGCGTCATATCCAGAGGTTGTCTTTGGGAAATAGACGTATGAGTGCTGCCAGCATTGCTGCAGAGGTTGAAGCGTGGGGAGTCAGCCTGTCAGTGCTCAGACCATACGCCGCACACTGCATCAAATTGGTCTGCATGGGTGTCGTCCCAGAAGGAAGCCTCTCCTAAAGATGATGCACAAGAAAGCCTGCAAACAGTTTGCTGAAGACAAGCAGACCAAGGCCATAGATTACTGGAACCATGTCCTGTGGTCTGATGAGACCAAGATAAACATATCTGGATCAGATGGTTTCAAGCGTGTGTTGCAGCAACCAGGTGAGGAGTACAAAGACAAGTGTGTCTTGCCTACAGTCAATCATGGTGGTGGGAGAGTCATGGTCTGGGGCTGCATGAGTGCTGCTGGCACTGGGAAGCTACAGTTTATTGAGGGAACCATGAATGCCAACATGTACAGTGACATACTGAAGCAGAGCATGATCCCCTCCCTTCGGAAACTGGGCCGCAGGGCAGTATTCCAACATGATAACAACCTCAAACACACCTCTGAGAGAACCACTGCCTTGCTAAAGAAGCTGAGGGTAAAGGTGATGGACTGGCCAAGCAGGTCTTCAGTCCTAAACCCTATTGAGCATCTGTGGGGCATCCTTAAACAGAAGGTGGAGGAGCACAAGGTCTCTAACATCCACCAGCTCTGTGATGTTTTCATGGAGGAGTGGAAGAGGACTCCAGAGGCAACCTGTGAAGCTCTGGTGAACTCCATGCCCAAGAGGGTTAAGGCAGTGCTGGGAAATAATGGTGGTCACACAAAATATTGACACTTTGGGCCCAATTTGGGCATTTTCACTTAGGGGTGTACTCACGTTTGTTGCCAGACATTAATGGCTGTGTGTTGAGTTATTTTGAGGGGACAGCAAATTTACACTGTTATACAAGCTGTATACTCACTACTTTACATTGTAGCAAAGTGTCATTCCTTCAGTGTTGTCACATGAAAAGATATAATAAAATATTTACAAAAATGTGAGGGATGTACTCACTTTTGTGAGATAATATCTATCTATCTATCTATCTATCTATCTATCTATCTATCTATCTATCTATCTATCTATCTATCTATCTATCTATCTATCTATCTATCTATCTATCTATCTATCTATCTATCTCCTATTTTTATGTTGATGTATTGGATGTATGGGGTATCTAAGCAATGTGTGGTTCCTGTATTCTAGAGAGGAATTGTCTAACAAATGCATCTCTTAATAACATAGGTGATTTGGTTATCAAGGCACATAGGTTACTTAATCAAAAATGTAGTTTTGTAGTATTTTATGAAAAGGAAACAGTCATATGAATTCCAACTGCATTGTTAGATGAAGACATGCACATACAGTATTATAGCTGGAAAAATTAACACAAAAACATGCACACTACTAGATACCCATGTATAAATAGTCAAGAATTAGGTGTTAATGAAGATGTGCCAATTTAACATAGCACACTGTTGCAAAATATGGATATGGTTTGACTACTCATTACTAGGGATTGACAAATTATATGTAGTTATATATGCACATTCATTTTTGGAAAACCTGTAGCAAATAAGGGTACATACACAAAGGGCATCTGGCAAACCCTCTCTGATCATCAGAACTGCTAGCTCTATATCGCCTGTAAAGTGCCTCAGTGTGAAAGGGGTCTTAATGCATAGAATGCATTAAGATAAAAAACCTTCTGCCTTTACAACCACTTTAAATATATATTTTTTCTTTTTCTTAAAGTAGAGTTCCATCTGAAAAAAAAAATTAAAAGTCAGCAGCTACAAATACTGCAGCTGCTAACTTTTAAAATAAGGACACTTACCTGTCCAGGGCGCCCGCGATGTCCTCACCCGAAGCCGACCCGTCCCTCGGCTCTGAGTGGAGGTGCCAGCATCTTAAGTACGGGAATCAGGAAGTGAAACCTTGCAGCTTAACAGCCTGGTTCCCTACTGCGTGAAAATTGCTGCAAGTTCTGAATGGTCCCTGCTGTCTTCTGGGACCTGTGTGTCTCCTAGAAGACAGCAGGGGGGACAGAGGAGGGGAAGTTCCATTTCTAGGTGGAACTCCACTTTAATCATCAACATTTTTGATATTTAGCAGGTAGAGGGTTACATCTCATATACCCTTTCCTTCTCAAGGCATACAAAGCAGCTGCGTAGTGGTCAGCAAGTACTAGTTATTACCAGGAAGGAGAAAGCTTATTAATAGGGAGTGTTATGTGATTGAGTTGGAGATGTACTTACACTCGGAAAGTTTAAGCGAATGTATGTCTTCTACAGAGAGGGTGTCATAGTTGAAGCCTTCCAAGCCTACTTAAATTGGGATTTCTCAGGTCGCATGATATTTGGTGACCTGGACTTTTTGAGCTGCATAGTAATATTTTGCAATATTTGGAAGTCCAAGACCTCGATTCAGTTTGGGTCTCATCAGAACCATTTTGGAAAGCCATGGCCTGACAGAGCATCAGATATAACATGTGACACTCAATGTTGTAGTATGCACATGTAAAATGCTCGGACCGATATGGGTAAAAACTTGGAAGAGATAAAGGATTTTCAGGAGGATTGTCACCTTTACTGCTTTGATTCTGGCCATCCACAACCTATAAACTTGGGAAGGTCGGTTGGTCTAGCATAGGGGAGTAATTGGCTCAGTAGAAGGTTACTGGGTGGCTAGTCAACTTAATGCCCAAATAAGGTAGGTGGTGTGGTGCCCATGCGAACATCACTGTTATATTTACAAGGTAATAACTGGGGTTTCAAAAAAGTTTTGTGCACACAAAGTGGATTTATATCCTTTGTGGTTTTGAGAAATATAGTGACATGGAAGTTTTTGTTCATGGACTTCATCTTTAAACTTTGAAGTATGAAGATATAAACTGAATTACTAGGTAGGGCCTAAATCAAATTTCATCATTTTCATCGTGCTTCATTTAGGCTAATATATTTGCTCGGTGGCTGTAAATTCAATAGTCTAAGAATAGAGAAGTATACTTACCTTTACTCTTGCTCTTACCTGATATCATTATATCCCCAAGTGGGCCCAGTAATGATGCTCTATGCTCCAAGGTCTTGTGACCCTGGCTGACCCTACGTTCGCCCCGGGATGGCCTTTTTAGTGAGACTACAGATTGCACAGAATATATGTAGTATTGTATTAACATTGTTAAACATATATTGATCTTGTTATATATGTAGACTGATACAGGCATACCCTGCTTTAAGTACACTCACTTTACGTACACTCGCGAGAACGGACATACCGACGAGTGTACGCAAGTAAAGTGCCTCGCAAGTACTGTACAGACATTTTGCAGCTGCAGTAGAACGAGCTGAAGCTCTGAGCGCGTAGCCTGCCCTGTTCCAGTGTACTTTTCCTGTGTGTATCCTGGCCATCTCCCCGCTTCTGGTGACATCACATCCGCCCTGCTATCCACGGTGGTTCTTCCAGCTTCCCTGTCAGCCACAGAACGTCATCCAGCCTCTCCACAGCACCAGTGTCCTCTGTGCACAGCGAGATGTCCAGGGGATGGATTGGAGCGATCCCCTTTGCATCAGATGAGCCTATTTTACATTTTCTTCCTGTGAGTGTTTTTACTCCTGTGATTAAACTGCTTGTTTTTAATACTACACTCAGGTGGCGCTTCTTGCTTTGTCTTTCCTGCCTGACACCCCCACTACAGCCCCTGACACCCCCACTCAGCTCCTGACCCCCCACTACACCCTTGAAGTTAAAAAGGGTATTGCTTCACTTTAAGTACATTTTCGTTTTACATACATGCTCTGGTCCCATTGTGTACTTAAAGCGGGGTTCCACTCAAATTTTTAACTTAATCTTACCCCCTTTAGTTAATTGCATAGATGTTCAAATGCCGCACAAAAATTTTTTTTATTGCTGTAATTAACTTTATATTGTACTTTATTGTGGCACTTCCTGTTTCTCCTCCCATGTGAGTAGGCGTTTTTATTGCCTTTCCCCGGCGCCGCACTGTCTCCTGGGAGCTTAGTGTCAGGCTTCCCAAGATTCAGTGCGGACACAATGATCATGCATGTGAACAAGCTGTGAATGAACAGCATTCACCGCATCCAGGAAATCAATGCTTGTGGGCTTCACATACCCACAAGCAAGATGGAAACAGCCAGCATCACATTTTTTAAGTTATTCTTCAGTACGAAAACAGACAGAGGCGGAAATATTACACCCAAACTGTGAGTCTTATTTTGGGGTTAGCAAAGTGTCTCAATGACCTAAAAAAAAAAAAAAAAGATTGGTCGCCGGACTCCCGCTTTAAAAGTGGGGTATGCCTTTATGTATTTTATGTGCATTGTAGAAAATAGTCTCAGTACTTCTCCTGAAGAAGCAGAATTCTGTTCTGAGAAACACATAGAGAGGAGGCCCCACCTCATCACCTGTCCACCAGATTAGGAAATCTACAGTGATGGCATTTTAAATCTCTTTTCATGACAAATAGCTACAGTCATATACAAACCCTTTATATGCTAATAGGTTCAGGTTGGGGGCAATAATATTAAAGTGTTAATAATCCCAAAAGCAAACATTTATTGAATTGCAGTTTACCGATTCTTAGATATTGGCTGCATTAGTTTTCTTTTTTTTGGATTTCTCTATTATTTTCACCTGGTGATCCTGTCAGTAAATCTGTTTTTTTAACAGAAAAAACTATCCTGCAGATGTAGAAATTGGAGAGTTGAGACAAACCATTTAACACTGACAGGGGTGCTTAACAATGACTAGCTTTTTATTTATATTTATGTAAAACCTTTATTCCAAAATGAACAAAACTGTTGCTGTAACTGTTAAAGTGTTTGTAAAGTCACTGAAGTAAATTTCCCCTATCCATTTCTAACAAACACTTATGCCCCATACACACGGTCGGATTTTCCGACGGAAAATGTGTGATAGGACCTTGTTGTCGGAAATTCCGACCGTGTGTAGGCTCCATCACACATTTTCACACATTGTCGGAATTTCCGACACACAAAGTTTGAGAGCAGGATATAAAATTTTCCGACAACAAAATCCGTTGTCGGAAATTCCGATCGTGTGTACACAAATCCGACGCAAAAAGTGCCACGCATGCTCAGAATAAATAAAGAGATGAAAGCTATTGGCCACTGCCCCGTTTATAGTCCCGACGTACGTGTTATACGTCACCGCGTTTAGAACGATCAAATTTTCCGACAACTTTGTGTGACTGTGTGTATGCAAGACAAGATTGAGCCAACATCCGTAGGAAAAAATCCATGGATTTTGTTGTTGGAATGTCCGAACAAAGTCCGACCGTGTGTACGGGGCATTACACTTTCATTAGTGGCAGCTATGTGCTGCATTATGCAGCTGAATAGAGACGGGAGGGGCGGGGAGGAAAGCGATCTCACGATGACAGGGAGGGAGAGGGAAGAGACTGTCAGAGGAGAGAGAGCAGGGCTGCGGATGACGAGGCACATAAACTGAGTGTGGTAGCCTGGGCTCAGTAGCTATGAATGTCGTTCGTGGTCAGCAGAGGCAGGGGGACTCAGGAACTGGCAGGATTAACCAGGTTTTTTACCTGTTAGGAAGAGAAGAATTGCACAGCACAAGAACTCTGCAACAACGCATGCCTTAAAGGAACAGGACCTTAGTTTTTTTTTTTTTTAGGTTTACAAACACTTTAAAAAGTGTTAACTGCAGTTTGGCTTTAATGTGTTAGTGTATCTAATCTTCTAGTGCAAGGGTAGGCAACCTTTCAGGGGTTGAGGTCTAGCTGACAACATGACGTGAAATCAAAGATCCATGGGGGAAGGGAAAAAAGACATCATGAAGAGCGCACGGCATTTTTTCACGAAAGAAGAACTTTTGCACTATTGTTATGAACAATTTTTTTTGCACTAAAACAACATATGCAATTTTTTCTTTAATATTTTATTGCGATTTGACACATTACTAATGATTTATTATTGCGAATGGCTATTGCACATTTATGCACTATTGTTTGATAATCACTGCTTCTGGCACTTATCACTTTATATTTATTAATGTGAAGATTTATTGGTGTTGTTTTAACATTTGCGATTTTTTGCACATATAGTAGCATTTTTTTCACTTTATAAGGTGTTTTTTCACTAAAATAAGGACAGGATTTTTTTTTTGCAAGATATTTCTGGATCTTATTAATATATATTTTTTCAATTTTATATAGTATTTATGCACTTGTACATGTGTTTAATTTTCAATCCCACTCCTAGATATAACATAGCGCCATTCCATATATTTTGATTTTTATTTTTTGGGGGATCACTTAGGTGTCCCTTTCTCACCTAGGGGGCTGCAGGTGTTGATTAGTCTGTAAGCGCGGATCTTTTGATATATTTATAATTTTGAAGAGCGCATAGTGTTTACCAATAGTTTTCTTTGCCCCGCTTCACATAAGACCACATTGCCCCCCCCCCAGACACAGTAGTGTCCTGTGCCCCCTTCACATCATCTCCCCACAGTAATGTATTCTGCCCCCCACACAGTAGTGTCCTTTACCCCCTTCACATCCCCCCTCCCACTGTAATGTCCTCACCCCACCCTCCATAGCAGTGTCCTCTGCCCCTTTCACATGACCCCCCCCCCACTGTAGTGTCCTCTGCCCCCATATCAGTGTCTTCGGCCCCCCTCCCTCCTAGAATTTGTTCCCTGCCCCCCTTTACATCACCCCTCACCCACAGTGGAGTTCTCTTTCCCCCTTCACATCACCCCCCCTACTTTAGTGTCCTCTGCACCCTCCCACAGCTGTGTCCTTTGACCCCCCCAAGCAGTGTTCTCTGTCCCTCTTCACACCCCTCCCCACATTGTAGTGTCCACTGCCCCCTATAGCAGTGTCCTCTGCCACCCCCAAAGCAGTGTCCTGCCCCCCTTCACATCACCCCTTCCCCACAGTAGTGTCCTCTTCCCCCCTTTACACCCCCTAGTGTCCTCTGCCCTCCCATCCCTCCCACATCTGTGTCCTTTGACCCCCCCAAGCAGTGTTCTCTGTCCCTCTTCACATTCCCCCACATTGTAGTGTCCTCTGCCCCACCCCATAGCAATGTCCTGTGCTCCCCCCCCCACCAAAGCAGTATTCTCTGTCCCTCTTCATATCCCCCCACTCACACATCCCCACATTGTAGTGTCCTCTGCCCCCCCACTCAAAGCGCAATTCTCTGTCCCCTTCACATAACCCCCCAATAGCTGTGTCCTATGACCCCCTCCCCCCAAAGCAGTGATCTCTGTCCCCCTTCACCCCTTTACATTACCCTCCACAATGTAGTGTCATTTGTCCTCTTAAACAGTCCACCCATGTTCAAGGATCTCTTTAGAATTTCTCCAAAACAGATGTGGTAGCCCCATATACTGTATATATAAATATGCATACTATATACTCTGCCTCATTGAAAAACGTTTGTACAATTCATCTTAACCATTGTGGATTGTTCAATTAGACTTGAAAAACGTTTGGCAAGCTTAAAACACGTTGAAGTTGAGCATATCAATAACCAGCATTTAGGCAAATATACAGCATGCGTGATGTTTATAATAAACACAAGTTGCATGACTTGACATAATATATGATTCTTAATGGTAAAACAGCAGGTTGTATTAATCTTAATATTAGGTAGTAGAAAAGCAAAGATGTAAGGTCACCCATAAAGTAGCCCTCAGAACGTTTGGTTCCACCGCTGGATCAAGCCGCAACAGACACATTAAAAGTTGTGGAGCAAATTTTAACACACCAAAGCACCCTGACCTCCAAGACAGATGAGGTTCAACTGGACTTTAGTAAAGTAATGCCTAGTCCACACGATGAGAAAATCGGAAACAAAATACCACTTTCATTGGTATTTTTCATTGGTAAACAGTTTTCGAGAGCTGATCATGACAGTTACTGCGAAAATACCTGAAGGGACAAGCACAAACATTTTTCTTATATAATAACAGAACAAACGATTTTCGTCCGATTAGTATAGTATTTGTACAAAAAGAAGACCAAGACCACCCATGCTCAGAAACAAAAGAATACATTACAATATAATAAAATCCATTACATCACTTCTGAAGTTGTATTCTGTCTTACGAGAATTTTCATAACTTTAGTAACCTATTGGTTTTCAATATGAGACTAGCATGTAAAAAAAAAAAAAGGACGATCATTCGTCCGATATTCTTATTGTGTATATTAGACTTAAGAGAAAGAGTTGCTGAGGCACAGGGAGGACCAAATTCCATCAATGCAACATCCATCACAGCAGCACATTTAACACATCTAAATTTTACTCCATCACTAAAAGGACTTCAAAAATAGCATGTGATGCAGCAACCTTCACTTTGTAGGATTCCCATAGAAGTTGCAAGCCCTCTATGTTTCAGGAGAATCTCTTATGCCGCGTACACACGATCGGACATCTTGTCGGAAAAAGATATGACGGCTTTTCCAACAGGATTCCGCTCAAGTTTGCCTTGCATACACACGGTCACGCAAAAGTTTGCTGAACTTACGACCGTCAAGAATGTGGTGACGTACAACACTACGACGAGTTGAGAAAATGAAGTACAATGCTTCCGAGCATGCATCGAATTGTTTCCGAGCATAAGTAGGAATTTTGTGCGTTGGAATTGCCACAGACAATCGCATTTTCGGATAGGAACTTTTCCCGACCGAAAAATTGAGAACATGCTCTCAATCTTTTGCTGGCTGGAATTCAGTCAGCAAAAGTTCGATGGAGCATACACACGGTCGCATTTTCCGACGAAAAACTCTCATCTGTCTTTTTCGGGCCGAAATTCCGATTGTGTGTATGCAGCATTAGCCACATCCCATGGAAGAGACAAATTCACCTCTAATCTCGTAGTGGAAAAAGCGCTAGGGTCAACATCTCCAGGGGCCAAATTAGGATTTATCACAAAGATGATACATTTCAAAGATAGAGACTATACCATTCACAGACTAATCCACTTTAGCACAAAAGCAGCAAACCAAGTTTACTGGGGCAAAGAAATGTGTTTGGTATCTACAAGGTAAATATGCCATACAGTACGCAGCCAAGTTGCAGGTTGTAGATGGTAACCATATCCTGATTTTCTCATAAACATCCTAAAACTAGTCAGCACAACTGATTACGATATTCTAACCCCAAGATTTTCTTTGAATGGACCTCAAATTGAGTACCTTCTTGTATAATTTCTGGATGTTTCTCTTTCTTCTTCATCCAATTGAAGAGATTATATCTTGGCAGAGTACACAGTGCTACAACACATTGTTCTTTGAGGCATAAAACAGCTATTTCAATCACAGCAAACTTGAACTTTTCCTGCTTTCCAGTGACATTTTGTTAAATTTAACTCTTATATCTCTAAAAACCCATTGCTTTAGTATAGGTTTTGTAGTCTGAATGTCAGATTATCATGCTGTCGCAAGTTAGGGCATCTGTAGAGTTGGACGGAAAAGAGATTTAAAGGAGAAGTTTGGGGTATATAAAAAAACAAACATACATACATACTCACCACCATGTCCCACGTCAGCTTGCAAATCTAGAACTGAGCAATCACATGACAACTGATCACTCAGCTCTCAGTCTTATCCAGAGCAGAGAACAGTGACTGTCAGTCACTGTTCTCCATTCTACCTCTTCGGTGCTCCTGGAGTGCTAGGCTGTTGAGAGGGGGCAGGCGGAGCTGGCTTCGGCTCTCAGTGCAGCAGAGTGAATCCTGACAATATGGTTAGGATCATTCTAAATCTTTTACTTCTTTTTTTTAAAGCAGAACTACACTGCATCTAAGCATCACAAACCAAAATGTATATAATTTTTAATATTCAAAGCAATCTCACACTCATCCATCTATGTCACTATGATTTATTTTTCTCAGAAATCGCTTTAAAAAATAACCCCTAGTATTACTGGCAGTGGCCCTCTTGAGTAAGGGCAGATAATTCACGTAACATTTACTTCCTGCAATCCATCTGACCCTAGCTCAGGCATGCAGGCAAGAGGGTGCGCTTAGCTGAGAAAACCCTATCTCCCCTACTAAAGACTCCTGGGATGTATGACATCATTTGTTTAGGCCTGGAAACCAGGAAGTAACTGTTAAAAAAAGTCTAAAACAAGTAAATATGATATACTTTCCTATCTATTTACTAATGCTAGCAACATACGGATTAAAAATGGTCAATGTTGATTGAGAGAATGAAATTCTGCATTAAGAGCTTTAAGGGTTGTCAATGTATGTATCTATTCATATAATCTTTTTCTATAATGAATGTGCACTGATTGATGCTACAGAGACCCTTAATAGGTAGAATAATATGTTTTCCCCTGTTTGTCCAGCGTCCCTACTACTTTAACAATGACAGCGTTAAAACTGATTTCTAGGAACACATAAAAACCAAATGCTCAGCTGTCTTGGATGGTTTAAAAAACATAAGGCAGACATCATAGTACTAAAGGAGACTCATATAGACAGACATCAACAGATGACACTAAAGTGCCCATAGGGTAATCCTTCCCATTTACATATGCCTCCTCTCCCAGAGGTGTTTCTGTTCTAGTCCCAAAATCTGTACAATTTCAGTTGAATGGGTTACAATTGGACCAACAGGTAAGATACATCTTTCTTTTTAGTAGTACAATTAGGATTCTAAAAAAATAATTTTAGCATTTTATATCCCCCCTATTCTCTGCTACTGTAATAAAGGGGGTTCTCCTTGATGACCCAGTAACCCTTCATGGAGGCAATTTAGCTGGGGTATTTAAACACTACCTAAGCCCACCATATTGATAAACTCGATTCTGTTGGCTGGTAATTTTTCTCATCAGATTTGTCAGACCACCGAGGAAATGTCCTCGCATTCGAAGATTTCTCCAATAAATATAGTTTTAGTGAGTGGACCTCTGCTTCCTAGAATCAAAGATGGCTGCCATTATGTTAGCACATTCAGACCATTCCCTGACTTAATTACTTTTGATTGGTCCGCAATATATGCCCCCTTCCCTTGACCCTTAAATTAAGTGACCTGTCAAAAAATTCAAAACCCAACACCTGAACAAACAGATAAGCTCAAATTTCAAACCAGATTAAACACACACAATTTTCAAAAAGACAGGCATATGCCCCTTTGTTGGGCAATCCAATGTTTCCTCCGTGTCTCTCCACTATTTGTGGACGATACTAAGCTAAGCAGGGCAATAACTTCTCCGCAGGATGTGGAAACCTTGCAAGAAGATCTGCACAAATTAATGAGGTGGGCAACTACATGGCAAATGAGGTTTAATGTAGAAAAATTTAAAATAATGCATTTGGTTGGCAAAAATATGAATGCAATCTATTCACTGGGGGAGAACCTCTGTGGGAATCTAGGATGGAAAAGGACCTGGGGGTCCTAGTAGATGATAGGCTCAGCAATGGCATGCAATGCCAAGCTGCTGCAAGCAAAGCAAACAGAATATTGGCATGCATTAAAAAGGGGATTAACTCCAGAGATAAAACGATAATTCTCCCACTCTACAAGACTCTGGTCTGGCCGCACCTGGAGTATGCTGTCCAGTTCCGGGCACCAGTCCTCAGGAAGGATGTACTGGAAATGGAGCAAGTACAAAGAAGGGCAACAAAACTAATAAAGGGACTAGAGGACCTTAGTTATGGGGAAAGGTTACGAGCACTGAACTTATTCTCTCTGGAGAGAAGACGCTTGAGAGGGGATATGATTTCATGATACAAATACCGCACTGGTGACCCCACAATAGGGATAAAACTTTTCAGCGAAAGGGAATTTAATAAGACAAGAAAAGCGGTTTAACCGTAAGCTGCGTAGAGGGTTCTTTACTGCAAGAGCAGTTAGGATGTGGAATTTTCTTCCACAGGCAGTGGTTTCAGCGGGGGGGCATCGATAATTTCAAAAAACTATTAGATAAGCACCTGAACGACCACAACATACTGGGATATAGAATGTAATACTGACATATAATCAAACACATAGCTGTAACTATGTAACTTTTCAGTGGTGGATGAACAAAGGCTTCCTCCTTCTCACGGATTTCTGCGACCATAGAGGATTACTGTCCAGAAGCACTTTACAGGAAAAATACCTCCTCCCCATAAGGGAACAATTTCGATATTCCTAAAATCCCTGAAACTAGTGACTTAACTTCCTCAACCCCCACGGAATATTTGTGTAGCACAGTGGATAAACACACTGGCCACATATCTATGATATATGCTATTATATACGAAGGGTCCACCAAATTACCTTACATGGTACGTTGGGAACAGGATCTAGAATAAGAATTAGAAGCAGCGGAATGGGGGAAACTGGCCCAATTCAATTCTAAATCTTACATTAATACCTCCCTGATTGAGGCGAACTACAAAGTTTTCTTGTGATGGTATCTCGTTCCAGTCAGATTGACTTCTGCAGTCCAGGGGACCTCCTCCAGGTGTTTTCATAGTTGCGGCCAGGAGGGTACTGTCCTCCACTGTCCACCTGGTGGACGTGTAGCAAAGTAAGGCAGTTCTTGATCTGCACATACAAATTTTTCTATTCCCTCACCCAAGTGAACCTAACAAAGTCTCCACAGCAGGCTCTTCTGGGGAAGCCGGTGGAGGGGATCCCCTGACATGTGAGACGCCTAATTGCATTAATTTTATGGCAGCTAGGATATCCATAGAGAGATCCTGGAGGTCGCCTATAATCCTCTTTGATCTTCTGAAGGCAAAATTGACATGGATCATGATCAATGAACGTATGGTGGCTATCCACTGGGACAGGCTAGCCCACTTTGAGAAAACATGCAATGCATGAATAAAATACCTGTCAGAATCCACCTGATCTGGAAGGACAGACAATAGCACCCTACATAGCAGGGCCATAGAAGGGTACCTAGACAGTACCAATTTCTTCCTGTCATTTCACATCTCATTCTCTATGGGTTTTCTCTTATCTTACCCAATCTTTCTCCCCTCCCCCTCTGTTTTTTTTTCTCCCACTTATCTTTCATTCTCCATTCTTCCTATAAGATGGATTAACCTTTAACCCATTGTTGGTCCTGAGAGACCTAGTCACTAAATATAAAGTGGAAGGGCTCGCAAGAGTACAAGTAAGGGAACAGGCAGCTGTTAATAATACATTCAAAGTTAAGCATAGACTGCCCTGTGCATATTATATCTTCACATTTATTTATTTTATATTACTCAATAGTTCCCCCTGTTGGGGATGATGCAAATGATACTCAGGTTCATGGTATACTGTTCGGATTTTACATCTTCAGTAACCAGACTACCTGACCAATGAGTGGGAAGCCACCCATGGGTCTGAGAGTTATTGGACTGTTTAACTTTGTCTTTCTTTTTCTTGTATGCACCCAGTTCCTTAATATGTTGGGCCAAAGGCTTTCCATAATGTATTACACTTTTGTGTTAATGTTGAAAAATTACCAATAAAAACTATTGAAATGAAAAAGACAGGCAATTTTATATGACAATGTGTCTGAGTAGGCAGAAAGCAGAGGAAAACTACTAGCCTATCTAGATATGCCACAAAACCCTTTACAGTTGTTTCACCTCTGTTCCCTAATAACCAGAGTTCCCAAATGGTGACATTTCAGAAATTTCAAACCAAACATACCAAACCTTACATACCTCCAAATCTGCCTGTAACAATAATTCAATTGTACAGTGTTGGATTATAGTCCCTCTTCTCAATCTAAACACAGCTCAAGTTCAAGTACTTGTACGTTTCCCTGATTATTGAGATGGTCAAAGTAGCAATGCCACATTTTACAAGAGCCAAGACGTCAGGACTAATAGCTTACCAATGAATTTTAGGAAACTTTTAAAGACTGCAAAACTACCTACTATAATAAATGTTGCCCTTGAATTTGTTTAATCCCCACGATGAATGAGAGAAGAGCTAAGTTCATACCTATAGCAGGTAAACTACCCCCCCCCCCAACTACTCCAATCCTATAGCTTACATCACTTCTCCAAGTTGGCATTAAAATTTTTGCTAAAATCATTTTCATTCATCTTAAAGTGGTTGTAAACCCATTAGGTAAGCCTATAATAAGGCTTACCTGTACCTACCCAGGATATCTCCTAAACCTGCACAGTTTAGGAGACATCCCCTGTCCCCTGCATGTGCTGATGACATCAGGCACATGCACACTGGAGAAAACTGAAGCAATGGCACATATGTGCCGTTGCTGCAGTCTGTGTGCCGTTACCGGCGGCTCACGTGCGCATGCGCAGGAGTGACGTCATCGCGTCTCCGGCCAATGACAGCGCTGGAGCCGCGATACCCGAAAATAACCCCTGGGAGATAGGTCGCCGGCTGGAGGGGGAGACGAGGACGGCTGTGGGGGCTTTGTTCTCGGGTAAGTAATTCATAATGAGCTAGTATGCTATGCATGCTAGCTCATTATGCCTTTGTCTTGCAGGTTTTTTTTTTTTTTTTTTAACCAGGGTTTACAACCACTTTAAGTAGGTAATATCACCATCTGGACCAAGCTGGGTTTATACCTGGCAAAATACACTGAGGCCGCTGTCAGCGCTGTATAAACTATATATGTAGGATCAGCTACATACAGTACATAGTGATGTGTTCTGTCAGCTTTCCATCCCATTCCCAGAGCAAAATCAAGTCGGGCTGAGCACTGCTCAGCCATTCACATGAAAAATTTTATTTGTTGATTGGCTTCCTCTGCTTGGCTGAGGTGGAAAGGTGGGCAGATGTCAACATCTCCACCTCAGCCAAAAAGAGAAAGCTTTGGACCCATTCATAAAATACCAAAGCCCAAACTAACTATTTAAAGAGTAACTCCACATTTGTTGGGAAAAAACATTCCCCTCTGGCTGCTCAATGTACATTGCAAGGATTTTAACAAACTTTATTCCAGATTCCTACCTTTTGCTATATTGAAGAAATAGCTGTTTGTTTGTGTCTATGTGCATGTGCAGAGCGAATCTGTATGGGGGTAATTTTATAGTGATCAATCAGCTGCTGTACATGCAGGGCTCTAATGAAGTGGCAACATCTGCATCCCTTGAGACGCAAATTCCCTTTGGGACTATCTAATCAAAAATTGCATTTTTGTTGCAGGGGATTCCCCAAATCTGACTTGTATCTTAGGGCAGACTTTTGGGAAAATCAGTAAGCCAATCACACAAGCCTCCAGGTTGCCATATTGCATTGCATTTTACAGAAAACGACAGCGCTGCAGCTCGAAAAGAAAAGGTAATTTTTTTAATAACATTCAATCACAATATGACTTGTGTCTCAATGGTATATTATATTATTTATTTATTTTTTAATTAGCTTTTTTTCCAAAAAAGTGGAGTTTTAAACATGCATAGAATATATGTGAACATTCAAGCTTTGCAAACTCATGTGGGCACTAGTGTTATGGTCTCACCTGGGGAAGCCAAAGCTTTTGCCTCCGTAGCATAGAACTACCTAAGAAGAGTAATCCAAGGATGTTGCTTTGGCCCTTGTAATATTAAGGCCCCTTTCACACGGCAAGCCCGCTCGGATCTGCCTGTCCGTTTTTCAGGCGGATCCGAGCGGGCCATCCATTGACTCCTATGGGGGATGGATGTCAGCGGAGATGTGTCCGTTGACACCCGTCTGCCATCCGATCCTCTAAAATCAGACGTATGGTGGTACGTTCGCCATCCGTCTTGGCGGATCAGATTGGCTGAGATCTGATGAAAACGGACACCCTGTTCATTTTCGTCCGATCTCTCCATAGGAATCAGCGGCGCTCTGACAGGCCCCTCCCCACTCAGTGAGCAGAGACGGACCTGTCATCCGCCGACTCAGCGGAGATCAACAGAGAGATGTGCTGCTGAGCCGGCGGACTCTGTGTGAATGAGCCCTAAGTGTTTCAACCTCAGCATTAAGATACTGTATGGGGTCTACTTATAAATGTTTTCGCAGATGATTCACACATCTTTTACCCAGTATTCACACCTTTTAACAATTTAATCCAATTACAAAAATGTGTGAATCCTGGGTATAAACTGTGTGAATCATGATTGCAAACATTATACTGTAAATAGACCCTTATGAGTGAATGTGTTGATTTCATTCGAGTTTTTGCTATCTTGGGAAACCAGGCAAGGTTACTAAAAAACTGGACTATAAATTGAAAACGTACTTCTTTAAAGGAGTCCCATGGTAACATCATACACTTCCATTTTATTACATCAGCACTGCAATAGTAATACAAACAATAGTTACGGTATATTTGACAATCCAATAAAAGCTTACTTGAAAAAAAAGTGTTGCCTGTCTGCTGGCCATCTCTCTACATTCCCCATAGTACTTTGCTGCCTGAAGCTGTGATTCCTAAACTTTCTTTGCCTTCTAAAACTCCTCCTCTCAACACCTCTGTAGTTCAGAAGTCAGGCTCTGTAAATTCTGTGACACAGCAATGCCTACTCACAGGACATAGTGAATATGCGTTACAGAAGTAAGTTTACAGAATTCAATATTGTTCAAAATAATAGGAGTAGGCTACAAATAATTGAAATACAATTGACACAGAATCCGCAGATGGTAATGGATTTATTCTACAAATATTATTTTTTGCTGCATGGTGAACAGGAGAATGCATCAACTGGAGCCATAGACAATTTTTTTACCGATCTCACTCACCCTTCTCTCTCAGACTCCCATCAGGAGATTTAAGAGAAGGAGATCACTATAGCAGAAGTATTAGAGGTGATCAAACACGCAAAGACCTCTAGGACTCCAGGGCCGGGTGGCTTCTCCACAGCATTTTGACTAGGGTTGCACCGATGCCAATACTAGTATCGGTGCTGATACCAAGCATTTGCGTGAGTTATTGTACTCGTGCAAATGCTCCGATGCTTGACCCGATACTTGGACAGTCAGGAACAATCGGTGCGGCGGTGGGGGGAGTTAAAATCACCGATCTCAATAAAGCATCGGACAGCCGCTTCTCCTTTCTCCTCCCATGGCTTTCAGCTGCTTTATTGAAAGCCGTGCAGGGAGATTGTGATTATGACTCGCCTCACCAACGTACCGATCATTCCTGACTGTCCCCTGTGTTCTCCTCCGGTCCCCCTCTGTGTCCTCCTCCGGTCCCCCCCTGCCCGCCTCCGTTCCCTCTCTGTGTCCTCCTCCATGTGCTTCTCTGTGTGCTCCTCCGGGTTCCCCCCATGTCCTCCTCGGGTTCCCCTCTGTGCTCCTCTGTCACTGACTCTGTCCATTCATAACTGAGCATTGTAAACTGTGTTTACGATGCTTCAGTTTATGAATAGGGAGGAGCCTCTGACTCCTGTCCATTCATCTTCAGTGCAGCTGAGGCTTCAGAGAAAGGGAGTGGGGAATCTGTGTCCTTAGTCCCTTTCCCTGTCTCAAATGGGAGATGTCAGGGGTCTGTTTAGACCCCTGACATCTCACCAAAGCCCCCCCCCCACCCCAACAGGTTTGATAAAAAAAAAAAAAAAAAAAAAAAAAAGAAACCGTTGTAATAAATAAATATTTAAAAGTTAAAATTTAAAAAAAAAACAAAAAACCACTGACACTGTCCGCTGTAAAAAATTAAAATAAAAAACTATTGACACAGTCCACGCCTCATCAGTGCCCATCAGTGCTGCATATTAGTGCCACTGTCACATGACATTAAAAAAAAGTATCGGTATCGGCGAGTTCTTGAAAAAATTATCGGTACTTGTACTCTGTCTTAAAAAAGTGTTATCGGGAAAGGTGCATGCGCAAGGCTGAAGATGGCGGCGGTGTATTCCTTCAGCTCCGCTCCCCGCTGGCCTAAAATACCCCGTCACAGCACTTAGTGATCCTGCCCGCAATTGCCACATACCCGCCGGGAATCCCGCTGCTACCTGGGTCCAGTAGATATACGGGGGAAGCCTGTAAACCCCTCACAACCTCCAGTGGACAACAATCAGCAGCGGGAACACATAGCTCCGCTCCCCGCTGGCTAGAAAGACCTAACCGTGAGAAGCAGCAGCCTGCCCGTGATTGCTGCATACCCGGCCGGACTCCCGTGGCTTCCAGGACTCGGCTGCTGAACAGGGGTAAGCCTGCAACCCCCTCCCCATTGCCCACAGACAGCTACAGGAACACAGCCTGCATGTCCAAAATGGCAGCCCCAAAGCATAGACAGGGGCTGCAAACAGAGACACAGTCACAGCTTCCAGATTTGCCTGTCCATGGCTCAGGGAGGGGCTCTGAGCAGCAGATCTTCACAGACAGCTTCTATATCCCCAGACAGAGATATCTTCTCCTCTCAATCTGACCTGGACAGGGCATTATGTGACATTGCATTGAGCTAGGGGAGCATGGAGGATGAGCCCGCATCTTTCCCCAGTGCCCAAGCAGCTGCTCCATCAATAGCTACATACTTAGGAGATCCCATTTTGCTAGCACGATTTATCCACCGTGTTAGATCAAGGGCTTGAAAAAGAAAGCAAATGCATAACATCTGACCTGAAACACAAATTTCAGGAGCTGGGCTCTCGTATAGGAACAATAGAAACCACCCTGGATGACACTATTGCCAGAACCAACCAAAATACGGAATGTATTGAAGACATACACAAGAGACTGGATGATGCGATGATGCAGTAAATAAGATCGATGACCTGGAAAATAGGTCCCGCCGATACAATTTCAGGGTCCATGGCATCCCTGAATCCTTTCCTGAGTCCAAAGCAATTGTTAAAGAACTCATCCAACATCTCATCCCTGACATACCTTCCCACAAGCTGGAATTGGATAGGGCACACAGGGCTCTGACGTCACCCCGTGACGGCCTACCAAGGGACATCATCGTAAAGCCTCATTATTACGCAGTCAAAGAGAAAGTAATGGCCAGAGCTAGAGAAATAGCTGACCTGCAATTGCGGGACCACAAAATCCAGATCTTCGCAGACATCTCACCGACTACTATCCAGAAGCGCAGAGCTTTAAAACCACTGCTACAACCTTTGATAGCCAAAAATATAAAATACTACCGGGCGTTTCCTTTCCGACTGAACTTTACTTACCGCAACAAGAAGCCCTCTTTCTCAACGTTCCGGGAAGGTGACGCACTGCTGAAGAAATTCGGCATCATAGCCATTGATCCGGAGAGATCTCCCCGCACCCCACGACCCGGCTCCTCTAATGTGAGCACCGCACGGAATCACACATTTCAAGTGTGGCGCTCCACCAGAAGCCTAGCCAAGCTCAAAAGCAGACCCCCATGAAGATAAAGATGGCTCTTGAGTTCAAATGGACCCTGTGAAAGATTTTCCTTTGTTTGTTTTCTCTCTTTTTTTTTTTCCCCCTTTGATTGAATCTAGGGTGGGATCATAAAGGGGAGATCTAAGATGATTTCTGACATTTCATTGCTAAACGTGGGAACAGGGAGAGGGCCTGTGGTGGCGGCTATGTGCTCAGTTTGTCTTTGTTTCCCTCCCTTAGAGAGGGGATTGGAGCCAAACTAGGACCTGGGCTTTGCCCAGGATGACTTCGGTGGAAGACTAGTGGGAGCTTTTTCCCATAGTCTGGTATAATTTTTGTTAAATTGCATACTACTGCAAATTCACTGTGACCTCTTGTTTACAGGACAGTTTTCGTATTGATATTATTATTTTATTTATTTATTTATTTATTTATTTATTTATTTTCTCTCTCTTTGTGTCTAATTGTTCCTTTTCTTCACCTGAACTCTCTCCTTGAGCTGGGTCCTCTTGGTACCGGTCCTTGGTCGATCAAACAATTCTGAGAACCATGAAAGTTAATTGTCATACCAGCAGGGGTTGGTAAGTGATCTTTTCGTCTCTTTGTGCACCATGGCAGACACTACTACAAAGCTCCCTTTTTGCCACCTATAACGTTAAAGGCCTAAACACCCCATTGAAGCGGAGGATGGCCTTTCAACATTACAAGTCCTTACATGCTGTCGAGCTCCTGCTACAGGAGACACACTTCACGCCAAACTATAACCCAAACTTTTTACACCGCTATTACCCACACTTTTACTTGGCAAATGGTCCGGACGGGACGGGAGGTGTGGCTATTTGCTTTTCTAAACATGTATCCTTCTCGCTAGAAAAAAAGATTTGCGGCCCAGAAAGTCACTACTTGTTGTTAGTGGGGCTTTTGGAAGGCTCTCCAATCTCCTTAATCTCGTACTATGCCCCTAACACAGGCCAACTTCCCCTTTTTCATACTCTACTGCATGCTGTGTCCCCAGACCTGAAGGGGATGGTACTTTTTGCGGGGGATTCCAATGTAGCTCTAGTCACTATTTTTAACAAGACCAGAAGACTATCGTCCTCCTCCAGACATTACCCCAAAATCAGCTCCAAATTGGCTAAAATGCTCCACTATCACAAGTTGACTGATGTTTGGCGGGAACTCAATCCTTCCAGGAAAGACTATACGTTCTTTTCCAACGTACATCGCACCTACTCTAGAATCGACCACTTTTTCACGAACCCTGAAGGGGTACCTCTCTTTCAGACAAGCAAAATAGTGGATGTGACCTGGTTAGACCACTCCCTACTTTGGACATCGTGTGATACCTTAGCAGTGAACAAGGGCCCCACCCCTTGGAGACTGAATGAATAACTTCTGAGCAATCCATCAGTTTGTTTTGACATAGAACAAAATCTTAAAGAATATTTGGCCTCAAATAGACCTGAGGACACCTCCCCAGTGATCAATTGGGCGGCCCAGAAAGCCACGATTCGGGGCTATCTAATTCAAATAGCATCTCGCCTCAAGAACTTGAATGCCCTTATTCACTATAAAGAAAAAGAGTTGTCAGACCTACTGACTTTTCATAAACAAAACCCAAATTTGGACATTAGGGACAAAATATCCGGCTGGAATTGAATCTTTGTCTAATGACCAAGGTGGAAAAGAATCTTAGATGGACTCAGGCCTCCTTTTACACGTTCAAGGATAAACCAGGCACCATGTTAGCCCGTAATCTGACGCCTAGATTCCGCAGAACAGTAGCCCCTAAAATTAGACGTACGAATGGCACTCTGACACAGAATCCGCAGATGGTAATGGATTTATTCCACAAATATTATTTTTTGCTGCATGGTGAACAGGTGAATGCATCAACTGGAGCCATAGACAATTTTTTTACCGATCTCACTCACCCTTCTCTTTCAGACTCCCATCAGGAGATTTAAGAGAAGGAGATCACTATAGCAGAAGTATTAGAGGTGATCAAACACGCAAAGACCTCTAGGACTCCAGGGCCGGATGGCTTCTCCACAGCATATTACAAGAAATTAGCAAATCAGTTAGCACCACATCTCCGCCAGTTTTTTATGGCAATACGGAACGGCTTAGACCTTGACGCAGGCTCTAACAAAGCTAATATATGTTTAATACCTAATACCAGACAAGGACCATACAGATGTAGCCAACTACCGCCCAATATCCCTGATCAATAATGATCTAAAACTCCTGACCAGAATATACACGGATTGATTCAATAACTTTCTATCACAATATATTCACATTGACCAGGTTGGGTTTGTACCAGGGAGACAGGCCGCAGATGAGATTAGACGAGCGATAGATCTGATCTCCATGCTGCGATTTAACTGGGATGGGGCTAATAGATGGGGCATGCTATTGTCATTGGACCTTCACAAGGCCTTTGACTTTATATCCTGGCCTTTTCTGTTTCATATCCTAAGGAAATGGAACTGTGGACTAGAATTTCTTACTCTAATGAGGGCTTTATACTCAACGCCATCGGCTAATATTATTGGGTATGGTCGTACATCGGATCCTTTGCACATCCGGAGAGGAACTAGACAGGGGTGTCCTCTTTGCTCGCTCCTCTTCGTAATTGTTATCGAGACATTGGCGATAGGTATTAGATCCAATCCCAATATTCATGGCATTGAAAGCGGTGGCAAAACGCATAAATGTGGCTTATTTGCTGATGACATGCTGCTATTCATATCGGATCCTGTCACGACCTTACCCAATTTATTTGCCCTGCTATCTGACTTTGGAGCCATCTCTGGATTAAAGGTCAATCAGCTCAAATCGGAAGCTCTCAATATAAACATCCCAGGTGGGGTCTTAAATTCAATACAGCAATCATTCTCCTTTAAATGGTGTACACAAGAGCTACCGTATCTTGGGGTCAAACTGACCCATGACATCGCCACACTATTTCGGACAAACTACACTCCTTTATACGATGCTACAGAACGTGACCGGCAGACCTGGCAAAATCTTTCCTGGATGGGTAGAATAGCAGCCATCAAGGTGACGGATCTCCCCCGCATACTATATTATCTTCGATCTCCTCCGATACCAGTCCCTTTTGTTTTCCTCTGGCAGTTACAGTCCCTGATATATAAATTTATCTGGAAAAAAGGTGGTTGCTGGGTGGCCCGTTATACCCTATACATGTCCAAACAGCGAGGGGGGCTAGGAGTCCCACATTTCTTGCGATATTATAGGAAGGCACAACTGGTCCAATTATATAAATTTTTTTTTGAAGGATACAGACCCGATTGGGTCCACCTAGAGGTGCAAGCCAGTCAGACCATTCCACTGGATCTTCTAATGTAGCTACCTGCGAAGGAGCGTCTTTATCCCACTCTTTGTGTCTGTGGGACACAGCGTGCAGGATACACCCTTTAAAATCCCCCCATCTACCAGCAGCCCCACTTTTCAATAACCCTCACTTCCTACCAGGCCAACAGATCACCCAATTCACGTGGTGGATCAACAAGGGTCTTTATAGAATTGCTCAATTTATAGATAAGGGGGGGGATAAGACGGCAGGACAAAATATACCTAGAGAGGCCAAAACAGGGTTGTTTATTGACTTATCAGAGGAGATCCCCAGACATCTACGATCTCTCATATTTTTTTTTCTCCTAGTGGCTAAAAAACCATAGCCGGTGCAAGGAAATCGCCTGTAACGTTACCTTGGTGAAACACAAGGTGTCCTGAAATATGATCAACGAAAAACTGGCCAGTATAAGACAAGCTAGGTTTGAGAGGGTCTGGAAACCCTGGATTGCTTATCTCCAAGCTCCCTGAAAGCTGGGTTATTTGTGATGAGAGGCCGGGACCCAAAGGACCCATTCCACTCTGTTCTACTCTAATTCCTAATTTCTCCCCCCCTTTTTTTTTGGGGATTTTTGTTTTCGGTTATGTTTATGTTTTTTCCGCTCCATCATTTTTTAGACTATGGTTCGGCTACACCATAATGATGGCGGGAGGGGAGGGGGAGGGGTGACTTTTTGGTTTTGAGGGATGCTATCAGGAGACAATGAAGCCTCTCTGGCCATAAAATGACCATTCTTAATGGGTTTTGTTATTAAATATGCGATAAGAGCCACCGAGCACAATGTATATTACATTCCTGTTTCAACAATCTTCTGATGAATATCTGGGCATAATGTTCTGTTTGCTGTTTAGAAAAAGTAATAAAAACGATTGGAACAAAAAAAAAAATTGTGCAACCCTAATTTTGACCAAAGATGCTCTAAGCATTATACAAATGTGAATAGTTTGTTATTAATTTTGGTTAATAAAAATAAGTCTCAGACCATCCCTATAGTTCTCTTATACTTATACAGTAAGTAAAGCTCCCTACCATTATTCTGCACTAGTTCAATTACATATCCAGAGACAGTGATATCTAGAGCACTCTTGGTCAACTTTCTTGATATGGGGGGGCCACACATAAAATTAAGTGCCTATTCAGTCTCAGAGACAGCAGACACTAAATGATATATTCAAATGCCATGGGTATGATACAAAGAACAGTTAGAGTCTGCAGGCATGATACAAGAGATAGAGACTGTGGACCTGATACATAAAATAGTAAAGACTTTAGACATGATACAAGAGATGGTCAGAGACTGCAGACACCATACAAGAGATAGTTATGCCACGTACACACGAGCGGACTTTTCGACGGACTAGGTCCGGCAGACCGGACTCCATCGGACAATTCGACCGTGTGTGGGCTCCAGCTGACTTTTTTTTCCCAAAAAAAGGTCCCGACGGACCTAGAAATAAAACATGTTTCTAATCTTTCCTGACGGACTCGAGTCCGGTCGAAAAGTCCGCTCGTCTGTATGCTAGTCCGACGGACAAAAACCGACGCTAGGGCAGCTATTGGCTACTGGCTATGAACTTCCTTATTTTAGTCCGGTCGTACGTCATCACGTACGAATCTGTCGGACTTTGGTTGATCGTGTGTAGGCAAGTCCGTTCATTCAAAAGTCCGTCGGAAAGTCCGTCGAAAAGTCCGCCCGTGTGTACGCGGCATTAGAGTCTATAGACATGATACAAGAGATGGTTAGAGACTATGGGCATGATAAAGAAGATAGTCAGAGACTGCGGACATGCTGCAAGAGGCTGTCAGAGACTGTAAACATAATATAAGAGCTGCTGGAAACAGGGGACATGCTTCAAGACCAGTAAAAAACAAAAGATCTATGAGCACAACACACAACACCATCTCTCCGCACACTGTATTCCAGATAACCAGTCGAATGAATGCAACACTAAGGTTCATTGATATGAATACACAAGTAAAATACAGTGAGTGCAACAAAAAGAGTCCCAATCAGCAGCAAACAACAGGACTTCAAACACTGGGTGACGTCATAACCTTCTTTCTGATTCCATCGGATCTTCAAGTGGGTTGGAGCCGCATCCCAGCGGTGAGAATTGATGGTTACACCCTACCTCAGCCTTGGACTCATAGAAGAGCAGAGAGGCGCTGCTTTGATTGATGTTTTTCAATTTTGCTCAAAACACTTTCTAAACATGTGAGTGGCCATTTTTTATCTTCTTTACTTTCAATAAAAGCACTTAATTACTGCACTATGTTGCGCTCTCTGTGTTCCTTTATGTTTTTAGAGCTGCTTCAAGAGACATTCATAGACTGAAGACACATTACATGAGACTGCTAGACATCAGTGCTATAACAGGGCAATAGGGAAACGCTGATTAACATCTGTAGGGTCCCTGAGGGCTGCTAACAGCCCTGGGCAATAGGTTGTGCACCGGGGAGCTAGAGGCTGGCTAGAATATATGCTGTATAATAGATACTGAATCCCTTCCAAATCAAACATATAAAACAGAAAATTCTAACCCAGATCATGCTCCATATAAAAATAATGAAAATTATTCTCCTTTTTAAAATTCTTAAAAATATTTGGCACTCCCCTGTATAGCTACAACTCAACTCACTTTATTAACCAATTGATGCAGTTCTTGAGCCGCATTCACATTGCCATTCAATTTTATTCATTTATATGAAATTATAGGGCATTTCTAAACACATATAAATTTATGTAATGATTATAATGCACAAGGTTACATTTCGGGTGCATTCAGTTTTGCTGCATTTATTAAAAATGGAAATCTGTGCATCCAAAAGCAGATTAAAAAATGCATGTATATTTGCATGCATTTTTAAATTTAGTAGAATTTGATCTGAGTTGCTTGTACGGTATATATGAGGGTTTCCATTGTTTAAATGGGTCAAAATCAGCAAAAATTGAAATGGGCATTTCTAAACAACTTTATTGATCCAGGTGAATCTCAATTAAAAAGCAGCACAAGCCTTACATTAGTATTACTGGACACTAGCTCTGCAACCTCCTTAGTAAACTTGCTAGATGTAAATTTCCTAAACCAATTTTCAACACATTCAAGGGCATTACTAAGATGGGTCCATTCATTGAGCGGACTCCTAAAATATTGGACACTGTCTTATCTATGGTAAACACTAGTATTTAATCCAAATATACACAACAGCTGATCACATGTGCAGCACCATGGCAACTGCAGTTCAAACAAAGGCTTAGGCTTAATGTACACGGGACGTTTTTCCAACCTCTCCTGAATGATTTAACTTGACAGATAGTAACCCACGTTTAAAACGTTTGTTTTGCTGTGTTTACATGCCGTGTTTGCGCCGCATTTGCATTTAGAAGTATTTTTTTTTTTTAAATGTTTTTTCAAAATAGCCAAAAATGAAAAACGCCTGTAACCGAAATGCAGCTAAACGTGGGTTACCGCGTTTAGAAGCGTTTGGCATTTGAAATGCCTTTAAATTCAGTGTCTGAACTAATTTTTTTGCTTTCGAAAAAAAGGCCTTTAAACTCAACTGCCTAAAAACGACATTAAACGAACCTGTGTACATGTACACATAAGATAACATTGGATGAGTTCAGGGGCAACTCAAAAAAACTGCCAACTGCCTCTGAACATCTGTTTACCAGCAGCAGTGTAGATGAGGCCTAAGGCCTCATCTACACTACTGCTGCTAAATGGACGTTTAGGAGCAGTTGGGCATTTTCTTCAAATGCTCCTGAACTCTCCTCTATGTTATCTTATCAGTACATGTACACAGGGTCGTTTACAGTCGTTTCTAGGCAGTTGAGTTTAGAGTCTTTTTTTGGAACGCAAAAAAATGGGTTCAGAAGCTGAGTTTAGAGGCATTTCAAACACCAAACGCTTCTAAACGCGTCTAAACGTAGTAACTCATGTTTAGCCATGTTTCGTTTACAGGTGTTTTTCATTTTTGGCTATTTTGAAAACGTTTCTAAAAGCAAATGCGGCATGTAAATGCAGGAAAACAGACGTTTTAAACGTGGGTTACTATCTGTCAAGTTAAATCATTCAGGAGAGGTTGTAAAACAGGGTGTGCCTAGATTCACCCTATTAAATGCCCAAGCAAAAAAGTAGCTCCTAAAGAGAACTTAACAGAATGATTACCTCACTTCCCTCAGATCGAAGCACCACCTTTATCCCAGAGAGGTATTTAAAAAGACTATAGCATTGCATATGAATACCATAAAATATGGTTAAACCAAAAAGGTAACATAGATTTGCAAGTGCATATACATTCATTTTTTTAACTCACAATTTGGAAAGCAGGTCCCTGCTGTCTAAACTCATCCTCCTGCACCAGGCAGAATTGTGTCTTAGGCCCCTTTCACACTGGGGCGGTGGGGGCGTCGGCGGTACAACAGCGCTATTTTTAGCGCTGCTGTACCGTCGTTCTTGTAGCGGTATTTGGCCGCTAGCGGTTCGGTTTTAACCCCCGCTGGTGGCCGAAAAAGGGTTAAATCCGCTCGTACAGTGCGGCTATAGCCGCGGTATTTCCGCGGTATAGCCGCGCTGTCCCATTGATTTCAATGGGCAGGAGTGGTTTAGGAGCGGTGAATACACCGCTCCTTCCCCGCTCCAAAGAAGCGGCTCGCAGGACTTTTTTTACCGTCCTGCGAGCGCACCGCAGCGGAGGCTGTTTAGGGGCGGTTTTCAGGCGGTATTTTTAGCGCAATACCGCCTGAAAACCGCTCCAGTGTGAAAGGAGCCTAAGTTTTCTCTCTGTCCGGTTGGAACACAGTGAGCCAGTGAACGGGTGGCACTGTGGAACGGAATGCATTATCAGTATCTGCCTGCATGATGTATGAAGAGGTCTTATGCCCTGTACACACGGTCGGATTATCCGATGGAAAATGTGTGATAGGACCTTGTTGTCGGAAATTCTGACCGTGTGTAGGCTCCTTCACACATTTTCCATCGGATTTTCCGACACACGAAGTTTGAGAGCAGGCTATAAAATTTTCCGACAACAAAATCCGTTGTCGGAATTTCTGATCGTGTGTACACAAATCCGACACACAAAGTGCCACGCATGCTCAGAATAAATAAAGAGATGAAAGCTATTGGCTACAGCCCCGTTTATAGTCCCGACGTACGTGTTTTACGTCGTTTTCAGAACGATCGGATTTTCCGACAACTTTGTGTGACCGTGTGTATGCAAGACAAGTTTGAGCCAACATCCATCGGAAAAAATCCTAGGATTTTGTTGTCAGAATGTCCGATCAATGTCCGACCGTGTGTACGGGGCATAAGAGTAGAAGAGAGGCGGGCTGCGCTCAGTAAATGGTAGGTGAGGTCTCTGCTTTTCATGTCCTGTCAGTATTCTAGGGACAGACACAGATCCAAAATAAGAGCTAATGAGGCTCCTGTTAGGCTGATTATCAATAAGGCTATAAAGTGAGTCTTGGTCTTGCTAAACAGACAAAATACACAATGAAGCTTCATTCTAGCAGTGGTGTCTCCAGCGTTCATATTTAGGGATGGCACATGGGGGGACAGGGACAAAAGTAAGAGGAATCACCTGCAGGAGCTGACTGGGGATGCTCTCCCTCTTAGACATTGCCTTTTTGTAAAAAAAAAAAAAAAAAAATGTTTTTTTTTTAATTGGGGGGGGGGGGGGGGGGGCACATGGTGGGGCACAGCATAATGTTGGGGGGGTCAGAGCCCCCTCTGCCCCCCCCAGGGATGCCATTGCATTCTAGCCTTGTCTATAACATATCACATTTGCTATTTGCTTTCACGCCTGACGCTTTTACTTGAAGGATTCATTCACAAGTGCACATAGACACGTACATCTGTGCAGAGGTCTATGTTTATGCACCTGGGGAGTGGCAGGTTTTTCATGCAGCCACGTGCATCCAGCCTATCAAAATAAAAGACAGGCCTAGTGATGCATTCAGTGCTGCGCGTCTGTCCTTGTACTGGGATATGTAGTCCTTAGAAGTCAAAAGTAAACAGCAGTGGAGAAGCTGCAAAGCATGTAGGGAATTCAGGAAGTTGTGGATAGAGATGATCAGCAGACAGCCGGCAATTACAACATGGAAGGAGATTTTTCAAGTAAGCTTATATTGGATTGTCAAAAATAACTACGGTTTGTATCATTATTACAATGCTGATGTTATAAAAAATGAAAGTGTATGCTTAATGCTGTGACCATATAACTCTTTTAAGTGTATTTTATATTGTTTAATATTAAAAGAACTGTGAGGTGTACAATTTGTAATGATATTTAAAATATGAGGGTTTTTTTTATAAAACCTTTATGCAGATTTTTTATCAACATTTACATGTAGACCCAGTCTCTTGTAAAAACAAGGGTTGGTAAAAATATAGCACTGCCAGGGATACTTAAAACAGTTACACACAGTAGTAAAGCCATGTAAATGTGGAAAAAATATAAAGAACACCATGTAAAAAATAAAAAAAAAAGTATTCATTCAATACTATTTGACATGCATTAACCATCTACATTTATCAGAATACAATATTTTTGAAAAATATCTTTTGCTTATGAGGATATGGTATGACATAAGGTAAGGATTATTAAGCATGTTTACTTCCACAAACATGGATCAGATAAGAATGTATTGAAAGCAGCCAAAGGCATCCCCTCACCTCTCTCTCGAATGAAGTAGGCCAAGTACAGGTCTAGCTCTTTAACAGACACACTGATATGGTGCGGCTGAACACATAACTGTGGGTTAGAACAGTGTGCAGCCTTCACCAGTCTCTCGCCATCTGTACTTTCCAATGGAATGCCCTTGAAAAGGATCACCATCACAAGATCCAACCTCCACACTTTATCTGCCTGTCGAAGGCAGTCGATCCTCCGAATCTTTCCTTTCTGGTCTGGGTTGGAGAGAACACAAGTAGCAGCCTTTTTGCCAGTTATAGACAGCACAAAATCCTCACGAAATTCTGGCCTTATATCCTTGCGAAGCTTTGCTAAAAGCCGGGATGCCCACTTCTGCTTAACCTCAGCCTTCTCATTTAGCAGTTCATCTTTTACACCTCGTTCTTCCTCTTTAGTCATTTTTTTCTCATGTTTTTTGAAATACTTTCTTTTCCTAGCCTGAAGGTTGAACCAGGTGTAGGCAAATGCTCGAACATGAGGGAGTAGAGCTTCAATGAAGGGGTGAAATTCATCCTAGAAAGAAGAAAAAATATGTTGATTTTTAAAAAGCCATTCTTAACAATTTAAGTATCTTGAAGTATGGGCTTCTATATATAAAAAAAAAAATTATACTTACCTAAATGGATGCAGCATCGATCCAATGCTGCATCTGTCCCCTTCCGGCTCTAAGACTGAGAACCAAGCCATCAAAGACTACTGATCGCTTGTTTCTTAGCCTTCAGTGACCGGCTCTCTGCTCTTCCCTTGAGTGCTCACTGGAGCGCTAAGCTGTGCAGGGGATGGGAGCATCCGGCTCAGGCTCTCAGTGACTCGCTGAGAGGCTGAGCCAGCTGCTGGTCCAGGAATCTGGGCAGATCCTGACCATAAGATCAGGATCTTTTCAGAGCCTGGAGTGGCTCTGTGATGCCAGCCGACTGCAGGCTTTTGCCGGGTCACAGAAGTGCAGTTCGTTCTGATGCCCAGGAGAAGTAATAGCTTTGGCTCTATTTCTCCTTTAACTTTTATTTGTCTTATTTTTTTAAATGACTATACTTAAGCTACATGCACAACCAGAGATTTTTGATCCAGAGAATATCAGACTGCCCTCTGGGGGATCAGGAAGGAATATATTTTACTCCCGCTAGAGTAAACTGGATCAGAATGTAAGCTTTATGACTACAGTAAATTAAGAGACAAAATGCTGAAGAACAAGGATAAACTAAGGTTGACAATGACATTGCCATATTAGGTCAATTATGTCACCAGCATCCCTTCCACTTTGTTACATGTAGCAATTCTGATTGGAATGACAACCTGCTGTCATGTGACAATTTCTCAATATAGTTTGAAACCTTAGCTCAACCCTAGAAGAGAACACATTATTTGTTTAGAAAACGAAGCCTTTGCCTTAAAGGGGTTGTAAACCCTTGTGTTTTTTCACCTTAATGCATCCTATGCATCCTAGGTTTTACTCACCTGAGCCCATTTGTTCCTTCGGTGGAGACGCGCTGTACCTCTCTGCTCAGGGTTCTCGGCTCTTGATTGGATAGATTGATAGCAGCGCAGCCATTGGTTCCGGCTGCTCTCAATCAAATCCAAAGATGTGGGTGCCGGGGGGGCGGGGCAGAGTCCAGCATTCTGTGTCTATGCGTGCAAATGCTGGACTCAGAAGTGCGCCCGCAAGGTAACCCCCAGGGAGAGCGCTTCTCCCAGGGGGTTTAACGATGCGAGGAGGAGCCGCGAGCGCCGCCAGGGGGACCCCAGAAGTCGAGGTTCGGGGCCACTCTGTGCAAAACAAACTGCACAGTGGAGGTAAGTATGATGTGTTTGTTATTTAAAAAAAAACAAAAAACAAGGGTTTACAATTACTTTAAGCCTTGAATGTAGATAATAAACTACTGTCTAATTAAGGTGATCAGATTCAGCAAAGCAGATCTCATAAAACATGGGCCATGAATCTAAGCAGATGATTTGGTCTCCACATTCAGGGCTACAGCCACAAGATGGTGACATCATTGCCATAGTAGGGGAACACCCTAGCACAGACATTGGTACTAATTATAGTAATGAAAACACTTGACCATCACAAAAACATACAGGGGACTTTGTTTTCCAGCCAAGATTACAGTTGTATTAAACCCAAAATATTATTAAAGCCTTTGTTCCCCCAACACTTCATATTCCTGATATGTGCCTGCTGTACCATGTACTTGTATGAAAAAGTCTCCTGTTCTCTTTGTATTGCTTCCTTTGTGTGAAATCCCTGGTGTTCCTGCCAGTCTCCCTGCTTTCCTATTTCTAACTGACCACACTAGGCATAGAAGCACATCCTTCCCAGCGTGGCCGGTTCTCTAGCTGTGCTGGGAACTCAAGCCTGCTCTCTTCCAATGATCAGACTTGTTCTGACAAGCCCCCAACCCCCCCCCCCCACAGCCTTTCACTGGGAAGCTCAGTGTACTGCTGCTTCTCCTCCCTCACTTCTCCTAAGTGATCACTTATAAAAAAGGGAAAGAAGGTATTTATAATGTTTTTTTTTATATCTATAAACAAATGTTTTGCCTTCCATTACTATTTCAAACTGAATGTTTTTTTTCACAAGGTTATCGTTTACAATCACTTTAAATTGCAGCTCACCAATTCTTAGATGTGTTGGCTGTATTATTTTTCTTTTTTTAAGGCTTTTTTTCTTTGTTTTCAATATCCTTTAGCAGACCAAGCTGCGCAGACAAAGTGGCAGTTAGAGGGTTGAGACAAACTATTTACCACTGACAGAGGTGATTAGAATGGTCAGCTTACAATATATTCATTTTGGTAAAAACTTTATCCCAAAAGGAAAAAAACTGCTTTAACTGCTCACAAATAGTCATAACAGTTCAACTTCATTTTGTTAGTCAGGTCCATCTAAATCTTCTAGTCTAACACTGCCCTTTCAATGGACAAAGTTGCTGTTCAAAGGTGTCTGCTTTACTACAGAAAAATGCCGCGTACACACGACCGGTTTTCCCGTCAGAATAAACTCTGAAGGTTTTTCCGACGGAGTTCCGACTGAATTCCGCTCAAGCTGTCTTGCATTCACATGGTTACTCCAAATTCCGACCGTCCAGAATGTGGTGACGTACAACACGTGCGATGGGACTAGAAAACGGAAGTTCAATAGCCAGTGGCCAAAAGCTTCCGTCTCGTACTTGCTTCAGAGCATGCGTCATTTTTGGTACGATCGGTTTTCCCGATAGGAATTGGTTCCGTCGGAAAAATTTAGAACATGTTCTCTTTCTAAGTCCGTCAGAATTTTCAATGTACAAAAGTCCGATGGGGGATACACACGATCGGAATATACAATGAAAAGCTCCCGTCTGACTTTTTCTGTCGGACATGGCATAAGACAGCAAGTGTGTTACTGGCTGGATCACTAGGTGAAATAAAGGGAAAAAAGTAAAAAAAAATAAACCTAATGCAACCATGACATCAGGGGCGTATATAGGGGGGGATCAGGGGTGTTCAAACATCCCCCCCAGAGCATCCTGGCAAAATGCCAAGACAGTATCCCTGCTGTTTAGCCTCAGCATCAGCACAGTAGAAGCAATCAAAGTTTCGGAGTGCAGCAGCCAGCCCCCCTTCTATTGTGCCCCATCCCCTCAGTTTAATAAGGGGTCCCCCTAAAAAGCATGAAATTACTGCAGGTCTCAGATGCCGGCAACTGACGGTGCACGTTTGAGGGAACTCCTAGATTCCTCCTCGATGTATCATATGACACAGCCGAAGGGAGACTGGGGATGCAGAATTTTTCCTACTTCTGAGCCAGGCTGAATCTGAGGTCTGGTAAGTGGGGAGGCATCAATTTTCTGTTTTGGGAAGGAGGAAGTGAGAATTCCAGCCTGGGGGAGTTTTTTTTGGTGGGAGGTTAAGGAAAGGGGGTTTGCTTTTGCAGAAGGGAGGAGTTTCTTGTAGAGAAGTTTTCAGGGGGGTGGTTAATGCCAGGGATTTGCTTCTGGGAGGGAGTTTGATTGGATGAAGGGAGATTTTCTTCATAACTAGGAATCTTTGCTGGGGGAGAGGGTGTTGACTGAGGGAGATATCTTTGCTTTGGGGGTTCAGTTTAGAGACAGGGGGGTTTAATTTTTGGGGGGATATTTGAGGGAGGGAGATATTTTACAGTGGGAATCTTGCTTGGGGAGGGTTCTTAGGAGGGAGAGGGGGATTTTTTTCCTTTAAAAGAGATGGACTTTGTGCGGTGTACTTTTTGACGGACTTTCCGAATGAACGGACTTGCCTACACACAATCAACCAAAGTCTGATGGATTCGTACGTAATAACGTACGACCGGACTAAAAGAAGGAAGTTCATAGCCAGTAGCCAATAGCTGCCCTAGCGTCGGTTTTTGTCCGTCCGACTAGCGTACAGATCAGCGGACTTTCCGACCGGACTCGAGTCCGTCGGACAGATTTGAAACATGTTTCAAATCTAAGTCCGTCAAACTTTTGAGAAAACAAAGTCCGCTGGAGCCCACACACGATAGAATTGTCTGACAGAATCCAGTACGCTGGACCAAGTATGCCATAAAGTCCGATCGTGTGTACGTGGCATAACACTGGATGGAGCAACAGTCCAATGTTGCATCTGTCTGCTTCTAAGACCAAAAACAGAGCGATCAATGACCACTGATCACTCAGTTCTCAGCCTTCAGTGAGCAAAGAGTGGTGACTGTCAGTCCCTGGCTCTGCCCCCCCTCCCCCAAGCTCACTTGAATGCCAAGCTGTGGGGTGGGCAGGAGTGGTTGGTTCAGGGTCTCTGTGGCTCACTGAGAGGCTGAGCGAGCTGCTGGTCCAGGCATCTGGGTGAATCCTGACTTTAAAGTTAGGATCTTTCCACAGCCTGGACCTGCTGAGCTATGTCAGCTGACAGCGGGCTATAGCTGGCTGTCGGCTAAAAAGTCACAAAAGTGCAAAACGAACTGCACTCCTCCCCAGGAGAAGTACAACCAATCAATATACCATCCCTTCAGAGTGCATGCATCGGGAAATCACCGGCTGCTTTCCATGATATCTCCTAAACAAAACAAGTTTAGGAGATATTTACTGTACCTACAGGTAAGCGTTATCATTGGGCTTACATGTAGGTACAAGTTCAAAAGCTGGGTTTACTACAGTTTAAGACTGAATAAAAGCCAGCCATATTGACTAGGTGCAAAGGGCACGATCCTGTGGTAGGCAGTGCACAATATATTTTTTTTTTCATCTCTTAAAACATTTCATGAAAATTTCTTAGGACACAGTTTTTTAAGGTTTACATAAATCACTGAAATTACTGCCTACCACAATATGTTGCCCCTTGCTCCTGCTCAACTTGCACAGTAAGGTTAGCTAAAATCCAGTCTTTTGTCTCATCCATACATCGTACATGACCATGGCGCAGCAAGTATACTACAAATACCTGCACCCGGGATCTCAGATGTTCCAATATCTGCTCAGCCTGTACACCTGAGTCATGGGCTAAAAAGAGCCAAGGCTGTCTGCTGCTGTAAACATGTATCCACATGTATCTGCACATCCAGTGGTTACCTCTAGGTAGGGATATATTTTTCCCTTGGATAAAATCTCTTTGCATCCAGGGTCAGAAATTTGTCCCTAATAGCAGGTAACTACTGTGACCCACGGTTTGTAAGTGTGTTGCTCAGGCTCAATCGAACTGGGGAGTAATGTAGATGATCCCGAATGTGCTGCAGGAGTACCGGTAGGTTCCCGCCAGGCCACACCCCAATGTGTTTTTGCCTTGTCCCCCCGAGGTGGATGTGCAGATATATGTTAACAGCAGTGGATCTTTTCAGCCCATCACTCAGGTGAACAGGCTGAGTAGCTGACAAAAATTGGAACATCTGGGATCCTGGCTGTCATGGTATATTTGCCATTCCAAGGCCATTTGGAACATATGAATGAGATCTAAAGCCTGAGTTTTTTTATAGTTCTGAACGAAAACAAAACTAGATAGCTTACTTAGCAGGAGCTCGCTCTACTAATGAATACACTACCGCCCCACAACTGCATGCACTGCGTTCTATTCAGTTGAGTAGGGATAATTTTTGCTGCGCTGCATTGCGTCACGGCCCCACTTTGCTGTCACATGTTTTTACCGTACCTCCCCCAACATAAAAGTGTAAATGATGCCCTTAAGTTTGAAAGACCTGAACCCACCCCAGGAAAAAAAAAATTATCTAGGGCCCTGTATCTAGAGATTGGTAAGCTTTAATATATTACATTTTTGGTTATGGGTTTAGTACTGCTTTAATGTTATACAATATAAATTATAGATTACTCACACTACAAAACAACTTCACATGAAAAATTAGAGGTCTTCACTGTTGAGCCAGCTTTCTAAAGTACCTGAAATAAATATATTATAGCCTTGAGACAGCGGACGCAAGCAATCAAACAGTGTCACATTCAGCTCCCTATTTTCTCCACCATTGACGCTAGATCAGGTTAATCCTATGATACTGAACTAGGTACTTACAAATACTACACAGGACTCAGTGCTTTTTTGGGCAATGTTTCCACAAGGTCTCACCAACTCCTTTCGTTTCAAGCCTGCCCCCCCCCCACCTTGCAATTGGGATGGTTTGTAAAAGGTGGCAGAGGACCCAGAGCGGAAAAGACAAGGACAGACTGGATACAATAATTTTTAAGTCATAGCTCACTTTCTTCTATTAAGGAGCAGATATTCAGTAGGGAATTCTTATTTGTCCTTACCAATCTCTTCGATGAGATTACAGTGCCCGGACCTTCAGAGCCAGTGCCCTAAATGGCGGCTCCTGCACGTGAGAGATGTAAGCGCTCCCCCCAGTCACTCATGTAGCCGGAGGGCGTGAACACTGAGGAAAGACCCTGAGGGAAGTCACCGCTGGAGGGCTTCGTTTTAAGGTAAGTCCCTCATAATGAGCTAGTATGCGATGTATACTAGTACATTATGACATAGCCTTGCAGGGGATTTTTTTTTTCTTTAACCGCGGTTTACTACCGCTTTAATATTAAAGCAGACCTTCACTTGAATAATACACTTTACTGTATTTGATTCCCCCCTACATCGAAAATGCTGATTTTTTTTAGTTTATTTACTCTTTCTTTTTACTTTCAAACCCATCCCCTCTCATATTTATTTCTGCTTAGGATAGAATGTGTTTCATTCATGAAGCCTCATATAAATCACATATCATAGGAAGCATTATTAGAGGGTGCATCATTGGGGTGCTGGCTGCTTAAACCAGGAGGAGACAGCTGGCTCTTGATGGAGTAAGAAATAAATATGGCCAGGCAGAACCTGATGTACAGCACAGGTAGGTGGATCATAGCAGACCAATGCTGGAGCCACCACGCGTGAGTATATTTTTCGAAGTTAACCCAGCTTAAAAGGTAAGAGGGGATACAAAAAAACACACACAGGGGCTAGTTAGGATCCTCTTTAACACCGATCTCTACAACATTGAATTAATGTTGGCACTTAGGGAAGATTACAGGAATGTACCTTTAGAAACCTCTGGGTTCTAAATTCTAAATAAAAAGCACCAAAAAATGCATTAGTAATTCCCTCTGCAGTCACAACTTTTCAGTGAGTGGTCCTTCACCAGATTCCACAGGTATTAGAATACCAAAAATAAATACAAGTTGAATGGGAGGCAATGAAAAAGATTGGCTGATAACATGATTGTTATACCTGTATATGGCTTGCTGATAGGGGGTGTGGGGGTGAACAATTGTACTTCCTGATTGCTCCTATTACCATCATGAGTTACTTAACACTCAATTTGTGGATGCTTTAATCACCGTGCTCTCATTGCACGGGTAAATGAGTGTAAATGAGTATAAGTTCCTAACAATTCAATACAGCCCACTGTCCCATTTTATCCACACTGCCAAAAATATATAACGTTTCCACACACTCTCCTGGACAACCACCAATAGTTCATTATTACAACCTCTTGCTGATTTAGTAGATCACTTTCTACAACAGGTAGTCACCAATATGTCATAGTTTTATAGGATTCAATGTCTATAATCCAGGCACAGAAGATCTTGGCCCTATGAGATGCATATTTGGTTATTATTGACATTAAACGTTTAAACACTATAATTACACATATGGGGGGTCTGATTGCTGTACATGAAGCATAATATCAATCACCTCCTGTTAATTTTTTGATAGATTTACTTCAAGTCATTCTGACTCTTAAATATTCAAATTTGAGAACAATATATTTTTTACAAATTCAAAAACCGCTATGGGTGTGAATATATGGTTGTGTTTCCAACATCCTAATGCATCACTATAAACAATTCTTAAGCCCTTACTCTGTGATAAGATCTTACAAGCGGTATTTCAATATTTTTCTACTGATTTGGACAAGTGTCCTTGAAGATATGATGTCCTCAATTGATCAGCTTAATGCACTCCCTACACCTATTGCTCTGACATTAACTTGTTCTGATTCAGAGGTGAATTGTCTTGCTCTTGCCACCTATATGATCAGTTTAGGGGCTGAGACCAGATTGGAAACATGTTTAAATCATAAGGAGACTGATCTTAACATTCTTCTTCATGCTAGGCGCACACATCTGCCTTCATTCATTTGTGGTATTCCCTTAGTATAGTGATGGCGAACCTATGGCACCCATGCCACAGCTGGCACGCCGAGCCCTCTCTGTGGGCATGCGAGAAATTCCTGTACAAGGTGTATCTCGTTCACACCACATCCCCTCCCATAGAGCTACATTTCCCACACAGCTCTGGGGCCAGGAGTGATGCGTCTAGGGTGGGCGTGGATGAGATGAAGTTGTGCTGCTGGGTTGGATGAAGTTTGGTAGGTGAAACACATGGTGGGGATTGAGCCAATTGAAGGCCCTACTGAAGAAACCCAATCACAGGCCGTTCTTGTGCCCGGGAGCTGAGTCGGCTGATGTGTGTGTTATTGAAGCGCTGTGGAAATCATTGTTAAAGTAATTGTATGCTGTGTGGGGAATAAACGTGTGTACACTATGTTTCTGTGCACTATGTTTCTGTGCCTCTTCATTTTATAACCTGGCTATGGATGTGTGAGCTGTGCGGTGGAGTGATAAGAAGCAGAAACCTGGAGCAGGGGGAAGGAGGACTGAAGAGCTGATTTCTGGTTATTGAGATCCTGGGTTACACACATTACATGTGTATTCCTTGTTCCTTGAGGTAAACAGGTTTTTCAGTTGGTAAAGGATGAGCACAGAAGCATGAATATAGATTGAAGACACTGGGTGTTTGTTTACTGCACTGATATAATCATTAGGAGAGACACTGGACTGTGGATCATTGAATATTGGACTTTTTTTAATGTGATGCATTATATACTTGTTAAAATTTGACACTTGATTTTTAGTATGCATTGGTAAGATGTTATGCTACACTATTTTTAGTGGAATTTAATCGTTTCATACGGTGGGTGGAATTACTGTTTAGTGTTTTAGCAAGCAACTAGGGGGAATAAACTTTTTAATTATTATTTAGGTCTGATTGATTTTATTCACTTGATATCCTTTTTATATGCTGTTTGCAGGATTGTCATAAGCTTTATGACAGTTCTCAAAACCCCATAGAAAAAGGATAGACAATGGGGGTTATTTATTAAAGGCAAATCCACTTTGCACTACAAGTGCAAACTAGAAGTGCAAAGTGCACTTGAAAGTGCAGTCGCTGTAAATCTGAGGGGGACATGCAAGGAAACTAAAAAACAGAATTTTAGTTTGCACATGATTGGATGATAAAATCAGTTGAGCTTCCCTCATTTCATCTTTTTCAGATCTACCCCTCAGATTTACAGCGACTGCACTTCCAAGTGCACTTTCAGTGCAATTTCACGTGCACTTTGCACTTGTAGTTTGCACTTGTAGTGCAAAGTGGATTTGCCTTTCGTAAATAACCCCCAATGTTATCACCCTAAAAAACACATTCAAGGGCTCAGGCACCATACACATGCGTTCCACTGTTGGATGAGATGGTAGACCACTTTAAACAGTGTGGCTATCCCTTGCAGTTGTTAGACCAACAACATCAAATCAAGTCAGCAAATCATTGGTACAGTTACCTCCAGTGACCCAGAATTTAACTCTCTACCTCTTATTATGGAATATCAAAGCACTTGCAACTTCAGAATCTAGAGAGAATTCTCTTCTTCTCACCCTCTGGGTACTTGGCTCTCTTAGACAATATTGGACTGCTACAAATATCCCCCAGCAGTACAATATGTACCCACCTGATTAAAGGATTACTTCATCACCAGATTGGTAAACTTACCTGCAGTACAGAATAAATGACTTGCATAATGTGCTGCCTTTACTACTTATAAAGTTGTGCTCATAAGTTTACATACCCTGGCAAAATTTATGATTTCTTGGCCATTTTTCAGAGAATATGAATGATAACACAAAAACTTTTCTTTCACTCATAATTAGTGTTTGGCTGAAGCCATTTATTATCAATCAACTGTGTTTACGCTTTTTAAATCATAATGACAACAGACACTGCCCAAATGACCCTGATCAAACGTTTACATACCCCAGTTCTTAATACAGTGTATTGCCCCCTTTAACATCAATGAAAGCTTGTGGTATTTGTGGATGAAGCTCTTTATCTTCTCAGATGGTAAAGCTGCCCATTCCTCTTGGCAAAAAGCCTCCAGTTCCTGTAAATTCTTGGGCTGTCTTGCATGAACTGCATGTTTGAGATCTCCCCAGAGTGGCTCAATGATATTGAGGTCAGGAGACTGAGATGGCCACTCCAGAACCTTCACTTTATTCTGCTATAGCCAATGACAGGTCGACTTGGCCTTGTGTTTTGGTTTATTGTCATGTTGGAATGTCCAAGTATGTCCCATTTGTATTGCTGTTCAAGGATAACCTCTCCCCCGCCATCAGACTCTGTTGGTTTTTGTTCCGCCTCGATTCTTCTCCCTGCGGCGGACACATGCTCGCCCTGGCAGCCTCTGGGCTGCTTGCGTCTCCATGTCTGGGAATTCGATTCCCTTTGACAGGAGCGCGCGCTTGCGCAGTAGCACCTATTGTGCACCTGCGCAGTGCGGGCGAACAGACCCGGTGACGTCAGGGACCGCCTCTGCCACGCTGTCCCTGACTTCCGGGTTGGGGTGCTCTTATAGCGGCCGGTCACGGCCGCTATGCGAGCCTACAGCCTCCTGACGCCGCGCTAGTTGAAGATCATCATTCTGGGTAAGTCCCGCTCCCCCTCTGTTCTTAGTCAGGCTCTCCTTTTGTATCCTGTATCCTCTGATCTGCACCAAGTTTATTCAACACAGTCTCTCCATGCAACGTCACCTGCAGCGTTAATGTATGCTTGCTTATTGCTACCTCAGAATCTTGTCTCCCCTATTGAGGACCAATACCCCCTAACCTGATACTGTTCTGTGTCCATTGCCAATCCACATTACCCATATTTTGGTAAACTTTAACCCCAGTTTGTTACCTTTATTGCTCCCCCTCTTTGTGGGCAAACCCCCCTTTTACAATTGTGGATTGTAATTTTAATATAAACTTCGATTGCAGTTGCTGCGGTGACTTCTTTCCTCTGCACACATCAATGGTTCCAGCCCTGGGGGGCTCTCATTGCTAACTTAACAGCGTCTGGCCTCTTCAACCTTTCCACTATATGATCCTCTGATATGTTGTCCTCATTTATCCCAACTCATGCGCCTTTCAACCAATTAATGCTTTAGTGGTAAGTGTCAGCTCTAAATACCTGTGTGCAGCTTTTCTCAATTCTGACCTGTTTTCCACATAGACGGAATTATTGGGTTTCGCTTCTTCACTCACCCTTACTGTCCCCCTCCTCCTCCCTCCTTCCCCCCCCTTTCCCCTCTTCCCCCCCCCCCCTTTCCCATCTCCCCCCCCCTCTTTCCTCCCCCTCTCTATTTTCTTTCCCCTCAGTTTTTCTCCCCCCCTCCCCCCTTTTCCCCCCCTCCCCCCCCCTTCCCCCTCCCCTTCCCCCCCCTCCCCCTTCCTCCCCTTTTTCCCCCTTCCCCCCCCCCCCCCTGGATCCTTCCTTCCCCATCCCTTTGTAATCCCCCTTTCCATCACTACCTTATATAAAAAATCCTTTCTATTTTCTCCTGCACACTGGTTCCTAAATCTCAGAGCTGTATCACTGGCACCCCTATACTTCACTTCTCTTCTTTTTCTTGGTCTAGTGACCTATATAAATCAATCATTCAAAAAAAATTTTATTCACCAGAGGCTGTTTGCTATCCCCTGTGTTCGCCGCAGGGGGAATTACATGGGGCCTTACATACCCACAGAGAATTCCTGAACGGGTGAGCTTATCCTTATTGTATTTAATTTGTATGTAATTGTTTAATGTACCATTTAATGATCTTGCTGCAACCATAAACTTTCCATGTATTTGTGGATTTGTTTGTATTCATTACAACTTTTTTCTATGATGCATTATAGATTTTGCTCTCCTGAGGAAGCGGTGAAAACCGCGAAACCGGTCGAGAATCCAAGCTATATATGTACCCTCTGTTATTATTGGGTGTAATCCGTATGGTTGTATATATTGCCTTTGCTTTGAACTACAACTGTTTGTGACACTGTAATAATTTTTAAGATTGTTTCTTATTAAAATTCCATTTTTATTATACTACTATCTCTCTCTTTACCTTTTCTTACTAAATACTCAGCTATATCCAGTACCGTAATAGTCCCCCCTTGCTTTCCCCTGTGTGGGGGGTTGGGATATCGGCCGACAGAAGCAGCCAACTGCGGCCGTTCCTTACCCCCTGCCTCTCTTTGTACTAGACATTTGGGATGATAGTACTTTTATCTGGTAATCGAATTCTTTCAATTTAGGCGCTCTTCCCTATTGTCTCATCACTCCACATGACTTTGTGCCAGAAGGTTTGAGGCTTGTCTCTGTGCTGTTTTGCTTATTATAAGCGGGATAATTTGTGGCATTTGCGTAGTAATAGCTTTGATCTGGTGACTTGACCATGCAGCCCATCTTTCTTCAAGTGCCTCCTTATTGTGCATCTTGAAACAGCCACACCACATGTTTTCAGAGAGTCCTGTATTTCACCTGAAGTTATTTGTGGGTTTTTCTTTGCATCCCAAACAATTTTCCTGGCAGTTGTGACTGAAATTTTAGTTGGTCTATCTGATCGTGGTTTGGGTTCAATAGAACCCCTAATTTTCAACTTATTGATTAGAGTTTGAACACTGCTGATTGGCATTCTCAATTCCTTGGATATCTTTTTATATCCCTTTCCTGTTTTATACAGTTCAACTACCTTTTCCCGCAGATACTTTGACAATTCTTTTGCTTTCCCTATGACTCAGAATCCAGAAACGTCAGTGCAGCACCGGATGAAAGATGCAAAGGTCTGTCAGGAGTTCAGAAACTCATTGACTTTTTACACACACACAATAATTACAAGCAAACAGATCACAGGTGAGGATGGTTACCTTTAATAGCCATTCTAACCCCTTTGTGTCAACTTGTGTGCGTGTTATCAGGCCAAAATCACCAGGGTATGTGAACTTTTGATCAGGGTCATTAGTTTCTGTTGTCATTAAGATTTAAAAAGAGTAAACACAGTTGATTGATAATAAATGGCTTCAGCCAAACACTAACCATTAATGAAACATTTTTTTGTGTTATCATTCATATTCTCTGAAAATTGGCCAAGAAATCATAAATTCTGCCAGGGTATGTAAACTTATAAGCACAACTGTATATAGTTGGTAAGGGTGAATAAAGACATTGGTCCATCCAGTTCAGCCTGAGAGTGTGTGTGACTACTGTTTTCCATATCCCTGTACATTTTGTTCACTGAGAAGCACCAACTGTGGAAGAGAGTTCCTTTCTACTCCCTAACAGTAAAAAAAAAAAACAAAACCTTATGCAGTTAAAGCGGAAGTAAACCCATCTATAAAACTGTTTCATTTCCGGCACGTGCCGGAAATGTAACACTTCCATTGGTTGTGCTCTCAACCAAACTGTCAAGCCATCCAATGGCTGGTGTCATAACTGATCACATGTGCAGCATCAAGGCAGTTGTAGATTAAACAGAGGAAAAGATGGCAGCTTCTTTGGCTGAAAACGATAGGAGGGTTTACTTACACTTTAAAGGTGGAACCATTTCTCGTCCATCTTCCTTGTGTGTCCTCTTTAGAGACCTAAGATTAAAAGTTTTCCTCCCAGTGCTACAGTTATAATTCAAATTTTTCTATATCGCAATCATTTCCCCTCCTAAGCATCGCTTCTCCAGGAAGAATACGTTTAATATTTGTAGTAGTTCCTCATAACTGAGGTCCTCCAGCCCCCTTACTAGCTTTGTTGCCATTCTCTGAACCCTTCCCAGTTCAAGTGCATCCTTCCTGAGGATTGGTGACCAGAACTGGATGGCACACTCAAGATGGGGGCAAACCAGAGTTTTGTAAAGTGGTAGAATATAAAAAATTGTGATGCTACATATATACACTCACCGGCCAATTTATTATACCTGTTCAATTGGTAATCAGCCAATCACATGGCAGAAACTCAATTCATTTAGGCATCTAGATGTGGTGAAGACGACTTGCTGAAGTTCAAACCGAGCATCAGAATGGGGAAGAAAGGGGATTTAAATGACTTTGAACGTGGCATGGTTGTTGGTGACAGATGGGCTGGTCTAAGTATTTCAAAAACTGCTGATCTACTGGGATTTTCATGCACAAGCATCTCTAGAGTTTAAAGAGAATGGTCTGAAAAAGAGAAAATATCCAGTGAGCGGCAGTTGTGTGGATGAAAATGACCTGTTGATGTCAGAGGTCAGAGGAGAATGGGCACACTGATTCGAGATGATAGAAAGGCAAAAGTAACTCAAATAACCACTCGTTCCAACCAAGGTATGCAGAATACCATCTATGAATGCACAACACATCGAACCTTGAAGCAGGCTACAGCAGCAGAAGACCACTCCTGTCAGCTACCAACAGGAAACTGAGTGAAACAAAAAAAGCTGCTCCAGGTGAGTGAGTCTCTGGTTAATCCCCACACACATTAGTCAGGTGCTAGCCCAGCTTGCATGCTGTGTATCATAAGGAAATGATTCTGGATGGCTGCACTTCCAAAAAATCCTTTTATTGAAGCTTCATATGACAAGTGGTTGACAGATGGTGCAGGGGACGAAGAGATAAACGCGTTTCACGCAAATATTAGCGCTAATATGACTAAGCACTAACATTTGCACAAAACGCTTCTACCTCTTTGTCCCCTGCTCCATCTGTCAACCACTTGTCATATGAAGCTTCAATAAAAGGATTTTTGGAAGTGCAGCTGTCTGGAATAATTTCCTTATGAACAGGAAACTGAAGCTATTCGCACAGACTCACCAAAATTGGACAACAGAAGATGGAAAAAATGTTGCCTGGTCTGATGAGTCTCGATTTCAGCTGGGAAATTTAGATGGTAGCGTCAGAATTTGGTGTAAACAACAAGCATGGATCCATCCTGCCTTGTATCAACGGTTCAGGTTTTGGGCCCCTTCATACCAATTGAGCATTGTTTAAACGCCACGACCTACCTGAGTATTGTTGCTGAACATGTCCATCCCTTATGACTACAGTGTACCCATCTTCTGATGGCTACTTCTAGCAGGATAATGCACCATGTCACAAAGCTCAGATCAGCTCAAACTGGTTTCTTGAACATGACAATGAGTTCATTGTACTCCAATTGCCTCCACAGTCACCAGATCTCAATCCAATAGAGCCCCTTTGGGATGTGGTGGAACAGGAAACACGCATCATGGATGTGCAGCCGACAAATCTGCAGCAACTGCATGATGCTATCAATGTCAATATGGACCAAAAATCTCTCATGAATGTTTCCAACACCTTGTTGAATCTATGACACAAAGTATTAAGGCAGTTCTGAAGGCAAAACATGGTCCAACACGGTACTAGCAAGCTGTACCTAATAAGGTGGCCAGTGAGTGTATAATTTTGGCAAACATTTCAGTGAAAAGAGAATTGCTGACATACTGGTTGTGTCATGCGTGATATAAATTAGCTAGATATCTCTTCCCATCATCTCAAAGGATTTTAGACACAGAAGCCTCAGAGGCAGTGAGGACAATGTAAAGCCAAGACATAAGCTAGAGGTGTGTAGTTAATTGCAAATGGCATCTCCAGGAAATCAAATATTCCAGATGATGCGATCCATTTGTGGACAGATTATGACGCTTGTGCCCCGTACACACGGTCGGATTTTCCAACGGAAAATGTTTGATGGGAGCTTCTTGTCGGAATTTCCGACCATGTGTAGGCTCCATCGGACATTTTCCATCAGAATTTCCTTCACAGAAAATTTGAGAGCTGATTCTCAAATTTTCCAACAACAAAATCCGTTGTCGTAAATTCCGATCGTGTGTACACAATTCTGACGCACAAAGTTCCACGCATGCTCGGAATCAAGCAGAAGAGCCGCACTGGCTATTGAACTTCATTTTTCTCAGCTCGTTGTACGTGTTGTATGTCACCGGGTGTGACCGTGTGTATGCAAGACAAGTTTGAGCCAACATCCGTCTGAAAAAATCCATGGATTTTGTTGTCAGATTGTCCCACAGTGTGTATGCGGCATATCAGTGGTGGGTTTTTTAAATTTATTTTTACAAAAATTGGACCCTTTTTACACATAAGCTCAATTCACAAATCTAAAATACCAGAGTGGATCCTTTATTTTTTTGTTGTGTAACAACCTACTAGTTTACCCTCTAGCTGCCTTGCTACTTTTGGCCAAGGAGTCCATTGTTGTCTTGCCCAGGGCACTTCGCTAAAATGTTGTCATGTGAAGAATTTACTTATATACAAAAGCAAGTACACCCCTCACATTTTTGTAAATAATTTATTATATATTTTCATGTGACAACACTGAAGAAATTACACTTTGCTACAGTGTAAAGTAGTGAGTGTACAACTTGTATTAGGCCCCTTTCACGCGATAAGGCCGCTCGGATCCGCCTATCCGTTTTTAAGGCGGATCTGAGCGGGCCACCCATTGACTAATATGGGCAGGTGGATGTCAGCGGTGTCATCCGATCCACTAAAAACAGACGTATGGCGATACGTTCAGCCATCCGTCTGGCAGATCGAGTCAGATGAGATTTGATGAAAACGGTTTTCGTCTCAGTTTTCCCCACTCAGTGAGCAGAGACGGACCTGTCATCTGCTGGCTCAGTGGAGATCATCGGAGCAATCTCCCGCTAAGCTGGCAGACTTCGCTGAGCATATCCACCCTGTGTGGAAGGGGCCTAACAGTGTAAATTTGCTGTCCCTTCAAAATAACTCAACAGACAGCCATTAATGTCTAAACCGCTGGCAACAAAAGTGAGTACACCCCTAAGTGTAAATGTCCAAATTAGGCCCAATTAGCCATTTACCTCACAAGTGTCATGTGACTCGTTAGTGTTACAAAGTCTCAGGTGTGAATGGGGAGCAGGTGTGTTAAATTTGGTGTTATCGCTCTCATTCTCTCCTACTGGTCACTGGACATGGCACCTCATGGCAAAGAACTCTCCAGGGATCTGAAAAATAGAAATGTCGCTCTACATAAAGATGGCCTAGGCTATAAGAAGATTGCCCAGACACTGAAACTGACCCGCAGCATGGTGGCCAAGACCATACAGCAGTTTAACAGGACAGGTTCCACTCAAAACAGGCCTCGCAATGGTTGACCAAAGATGTTGAGTGCACGTGCTCAGCGTCATATGCAGAGGTTGTCTTTGGGAAATAGACGTATGAGTGCTGCCAGCAGTGCTGTTGACGTTGAAGGGGTGGGGGGGGGGGTCAGCCTGTCAGTGCTCAGACCATACATCAAACACTGCATCAAATTGGTCTGCATGGCTGTCATCCCAGAAGGAAGCCTCTTCTAAAGATGACGCACAAGAAATCCCGTAAACAGTTTGCTGAAGACAAGCAGACCAAGGACATGGATTACTGGAACCATGTCCTGTGGTCTGATGAAACTAAGATAAACTTATTTGGTTCAGATGGTATCAAGCATGTGTGGTGGCAACCAAATGAGGAGTACAAAGACAAGTGTGTCTTGCCTACAGTCAAGCATGGTGGTGGGAGTCTCATGGGCTGGGGCAGCATTAGTGCTGCCGGCACTGGGGAGTTACAGTTCATTGAGGGAACCATGAATGCCAACATGTACTGTAACATACTGAAGCAGAGCATGATCCCCTCCCTTCGGAGACTGGGCCGCAGGGCAGTATTCCAGCATGATGACAACCCCAAACCCACCTCCAAGACGACCACTGCCTTGCTAAAGAAGCTGAGGGTAAAGGTGATGGATTGGCCAAGCATGTCTCCAGACCTAAACCTTACTGAGCATCTGTGGGGCATCCTCTAATGGAGGGTGAGCACAAGGTCTCTAACATCCACCAGCTCTGTGATGTCGTCATGGAGGAGTGGAAGAGGGAAAGGCAGTACTGGAAAATAATGGTGGCCACACAAAATATTGACACTTTAGGCCCAATTTGGACGTTTTCACTTAGGGGTGTACTCACTTTTGTTGCCAGCGGTTTAGACATTAATGGCTGTGTGTTGAGTTATTTTGAGGGGACAGCAAATTGACACTGTTATACAAGCTGTATACTCACTACTTTACATTGTGGCAACGTGTCATTTCTTTAGTGTTGTCACATGAAAAGATCTAATAAAATATTTACAAAAATGTGAGGGGTGCACTCATTTTTGTGAGATACTGAATTTGCTATTAATATATACATAAACCTGATGGAGAAAAGAAAGCTGTATTTGCTGAAGCAAATAGAGGGTCACATGTCAACTGAAATCTGACAACTGCTGGCCTGTCAACTGCCTTACATAATGTGTCAGCTAAAGTATCAAGCTCAACCAAAAAAAAAAAAGAATCACTTCCAGGAACAATCTATTTATAAAACTTATAATGGGCAAGCATGGTTACAACAAGTTATTGATAAGTGCCGGTTTACACTAGACGCGGCACGACTTGCAGGTCGCCTCACCGAGGCGACCTGCACACGACTGCCGGGGCGACTTGCAAGACGACTTCTGTATAGAAGTCTATGCAAGTCGCCCCAAAGTAGTACAGGAACCTTTTTCTAAGTCGGAGCGACTTGCGTCGCTCCTATTAGAACGGTTCCGTAGCACAGAACGGGAGGCGACTTGTCAGGCGACTAGGTCGCCTGACAAGTCGCCCCTGTGTGAACCGGCCCTTAATCACACCAGGAGGGTTGCTGGAATTCATTGTAGTAGCCTGTGGTACATACAGTCAGTGCTGTCCTGTTTTGGGTGCTTGTGGAGCGACTTCCCCTTTGTTGTTACACTGAACCCAGGGTTATTGTCATTTAAGCAAACATCTTGTATTTTTTTCCATTATATACAGTACAAGGTGTTTCCTCATTGAACAAGCTGATGATCGCAACATCATCTATTCCTTCTCAAATCGAACGCCCTGCAAATATAAAAAAAAAAAAAACATGACCTCTTGGTCTCACCTCTAAAGCTCCTCTAACCAGAGAACGCTTTGCATTCACTGAAAAAAGCGTTCTCCGAAATGAGCCCCTGCCAAGCAAGCGACCAACCTCTGGCATGCGGATCTCACTTTTTACAGTTGTTACATGTATAATACTTTCTATACCTTGACAAGTTATATCCAGATCCTGTTACTCAAAAGGATGCATGTGTTTTATGAATGCCCAAACTTGTTAATAAAGCATTCTATAACTACAGGATATAAGAAGATTGGGGATGAGCATGTTTCTTCTATCTCTACAGCAGCCTGCATCCATTCTTTGATAATTGAGCAGCACGTAGTGTCCTACACATGACGTCCTTATTGGGCGTCACAGTGGGTGCATGTGTTTTTGACCATTCTCTGGCTGATTCAATGGGGAGTGTTTTGGAACCAAGTGTGGGCGGCGTCACAGGTAGGCTGCACAGGAAACAGACTTACACTATGAGGATTCCTTGTTTCTCCATACATATGGATTTGTTCCGGTGGATACTTATGTAAAGAACAACGTGGATCTAGTTGGAAGGGGATCGCTGAACCTGAGAGGGGGATTCCGGGTCTCCAGGATTTATTCATGCCCTTCACCCCTGCAGGGGTTGGGCTTTCTGGTGAGTGAGGGCACAAGAGGGGGCCTGCCAAACACGGATACACTAACATTGAAATTCGCTGGGGATTACATACCTGTCTGATATACCTTCACTGGACAATTTACATTGGACGATTTTGATTGTATCACATACACCAACTTATTTAATACTTGTTTGATTGCACATATCTATTACTCTCATTTTTTGATTAATTCACCTCAAATTACACTTTTTTTATCAACATTTTTTACTATTTATATCAGTAAGATCACAGATGTTTATTTGGCCCATTTACATGTATTTTTTATGTATTGTCTATGGTATTGGGCACGTGAGTGGGTTTTTTAAATGCTGATATTACTTTTTATGTCATCTTTATCCATCTTGTACCATGTATGATTTTGCATCTTTTCACTTATGGTAATGACTTGCATATTCACACTTCATGTAATATATGTAATGGATTAACTTACAGGATTTTAGTCAGATTCTCTCACATAGTTTGCTGTGGACTTTGGTGCACACTGCACATTTATTGTACATTAATTTTTCACATTTTTTATTCACATTTTCACATTCCCATTTTCTGGTGGGTTGTGTTTTTGCGTTTTTTTTTATTCTTCCATTATCTGTGAACAGCGCCATTCCCCTATTAGAACATTTTTGTTATGTGGATTTCACTTCGGTGTTTCCATTTTGCTTGGGGGGCTGCAGTTCCTTGCTAATACTGATCCTAAGCGCGGAATATTTGATTTTTATCTTGTGGGTGGCGTACCGTCACCCTGTTTGGCTATGCCGGTTGGGTCGCTGGTTGGGTCATGAGCTTGTGTCGGACCAATTTTTGACACTTCTCCTGGCAGCAATCCCTTAGGCTGCACATTTTGAGCACACTACACTCACATGTGGATCATGTTTTCATCAACAAGATTAGGTAATTACCTTGGGTTACTATTTGCCCTCTTCTATCACTAGTCTCACTCACTGCATAATTGCTTTGCCTGGTGATCTGTATGATAGTTTATGCATTACCCTGCATTATACCTGTCATTTAGTTATAGTTATACTTTTTTCATTTCCCATATACTCTCTGAATTTTTTCACATGGGGTATTGTTTTTACTTACCCGCAATAGTACCTTTTCACTATGCTAGACATTTTGCATATTTTCATTATTCTTTTTTAGTATTGCTCAATACCATATGGAGATTTTCAGTTATTCCTGGGGACCTTGTACACACGTCCGACCCACACATGGGTCCATATACCTCAGCTCCCGGGACAAACAATTCCAGCGGTCTCTATACTACAGCACCACATGCTCCTATACCCTAGCCCTATGTGAGTATTTAGGACTGGGACTATTCTCTTCCCTTACCGTTACTTCCCTTACCGTTATATCTATATTTTACTACAGACTTTTGGACGCATCTGCTCCTGATGAAGTGGCTTTGCCCACGAAACGTGTTGAGCACTAGGATGCTTTCACGCCTTAGTATACACACCTGTAGTTCCATTCAGACCATATTGTTAATTATTTTATTTCTACCAATTTTATTATATGGAGCACTATTACCTTGCCCACTGGTTATTGCAATGTGTTGTGTATCCACTTATGTATATGTATGAACACCAGTTACTGCTATGTACCGCTTATTCATTCATGCATATTTATGAATATTTATGAATACTTTGTACTACTATGTGCTGCTCAATTATCTATGTATATTTATGAATTGCAAACTTTTAGTGACTTGTACCTATATGAAATATTTTCACATATCCATATACTGCAATGTGACATGATATATGTTTATGCTAATAAATGCATCATTATAATTCTTACCCAGTTTATATTCTATGCCTCATACAAAGTCCCAAACCTTTTTTTCTTTATCATAGAGTTAGGGACGGAGATGCATGACTGCATGTGTCTCATATAAAGTCTCACATTTCCCCCTTCCCCTTTCCTTTTATTATTGCATCCATTCTTCACCCTGGGGGAGCCTGCAATGTCTTTTACTGTTTGGATTTCTATGTTTGAAAATTACATAATGCTGCTAATCAGGACTCACCTATTGCTAGAAAATGTATTTATTCACTACCTGGGAGCAGAAGGACAGGGTATTTTCTGTACTCTACCAGCAGCAGAAAACACCTATGATACAGCTATCATTGCATTAAAAAACATATTTGGGCCTAAAGTAAATGTGGTTAAAGAAAGCTATTAATTCTAGCAGGGTGGACAGCATAATGGTAAATCTAAAGTAAAAATTATAGCAGCTCAGAGTTGGTTGTTACCACCAATTTTGGTGCTCTAACACATGAAATGATACAAGTCCACTAGTAGAAAAACACTCAGCCCGCATTAGAGAACTACTGCTCCTGAAACACGATTTAATGCTATCAAAGGCTTTTACACTTTCAAGCAAGAGTGAAACTGCTGTGACTGAGAGAAAAACTGTCAGTTAGGGAAACGCTGGCACCCTACAGTTTGTGAATTTGGAATCTGCCTCTAATAAGACACCTATTCAGGCCCTATACAAAAGGTACAACAAAAGATGTAGCTAAGCTGCAATGCAGAGCTGCATGTACACAGAACAAGTACTACATCAAGTGTGACTCAATACAGCACATTGTAAATTATGCTGCATGCCCTGCAAAAGATGCATGGTGCCGTAAATGCAAAAAAAAAATCACTTTGAAAAAATCTGTAATTCTTACATGTTATACTTACCTACTCTATGCAATGGTTTTGTGCAGAGCAGCCCCAATCCTCTTCTTTTTGGGTCCCCACTGGTGCTCCTGGCTCCTCCCCCCTGCCCAAAGCCCCTATATGCAAGCCCCTTGCTATGGGCAAACTCAAGCAGGCTCGCTCCCGAGCCATGCTCTGTGTGTCCACTTACTCAAGGAGAGTGGCTCAACCCTGCTTTTTTCTCATTGGCTCACTAGCTGTGATTGACAGCTGTTGTATGAGCCAATGAGAAGAGAAAGACCCAGGAGAACTCCTGCTCTGATTCACATCGCTGGATCAAGATGGGGCTCAGGTAAGTATAAGGGGTGGCTGGGGGCTGCACCCTGAAGGTTTTATACCTTAATGCATAGAATACATGTCCTCCATCCACCTCGCTTGTGTGGATGGAGGAATGTGTTAGCTTTATTTGTTCGGCCTGCTGGATGAGGAAAAAATAAATAAAAATGTATGCCCAGCCTAACTGTTACTCTTGTATCTGCTAGCAAAGGCTACTCGATTTATCCTGACGCTTGATACAGGAACTGCTGTCTCTATATTGCCTGAAGAAATCAAACATAAGTAATCCGCATGTGAACCAACTACTGGTTAGTTTTTTGAGACCCTATTCCTGTTCCTAATTGCCTGCCAGTAGCTGTAAAATTTAAATTAACTAGTGAGCAGGCTGAATTTTGTCTTGTTGCACTGCTATATGTAGCATGATTTTTTTTTTTGCTGCAATTAGTGAATGGTCTTATATCAGTAGGGAGTAGGGATGAGCCGAACACCCCCCTGTTCGGTTCGCACCAGAACATGCGAACAGGCAAAAAATTTGTTCGAACATGCAAACACCGTTAAAGTCTATGGGACACGAACATGAATAATCAAAAGTGCTAATTTTAAAGGCTTATATGCAAGTTATTGTCATAAAAAGTGTTTGGGGACCTGGGTCCTGCCCCAGGGGACATGGATCAATGCAAAAAAAAGTTTTAAAAGCGGCCGTTTTTTCGGGAGCAGTGATTTTAATAATGCTGAAAGTGAAACAATAAAAGTGTAATATTCCTTTAAATGTCGTACCTGGGGGGTGTCTATGGTATGCCTGTAAAGGGGCGCATGTTTCCCGTGTTTAGAACAGTCTGACAGCAAAATGACATTTCAAAGGAAAAAAAGTCATTTAAAACTACTCGCGGCTATTAATGAATTGCCGGTCCGACAATACACATAAAAGTTCATTGATAAAAACGGCATGGGAATTCCCCACAGGGGAACCCCGAACCAAAATTTAAAAATAAAATGGCGTGGGGGGGTCCCCCTAAATTCCATACCAGGCCCTTATCCGAGCACGCAACCTGGCAGGCCGCAGGAAAAGAGGGGGGGTGAGAGAGTGCCCCCCCTCCTGAACCGTACCAGGCCACATGCTCTCAACATTGGGAGGGTGCTTTGGGGCAGCCCCCCAAAGCACCTTGTCCCCATGTTGATGGGGACAAGGGCCTCATCCCCACAACCCTTGCCCGGTGGTTGTGGGGACCCCTGAAGGGTCTGGTATAGATTTTGAGGGGGACCCCACGCCATTTTTTTTTTAAATTTTGGTCGGGGTTCCCCATAATATCCATACCAAACCTGAAGGGCCTGGTATGGAATTTAGGGGGACCCCCCACGCCATTTTTAAAAAAAATTTTGGTTCGGGGTTCCCCTGTGGGGAATTCCCATGCCGTTTTTATCAATGAACTTTTACGTGTATTGTCGGACCGGCAATTCATTAATAGCCGCGAGTAGTTTTAAATGACTTTTTTTCTTTTGAAATGTCATTTTAAGGGCGGCACAGTGGTGTAGTGGGTAGCACTCTCACCTAGCAGTAAAAAGGGTCGCTGGTTCGAATCCCAACCACGACACTACCTGCGTGGGTTTCCTCCGGGTACTCCGGTTTCCTCCCACACTCCAAAGACATGCTGGTAGGTTAATTGGCTTCTGTCCAAAAAGTTGGCCCTAGTATATGAATGTGAGTTTGGGGACCTTGGATTGTGGGCTCCTTGAGGGTAGGGATCGTGGGTGTGTGATGTATGTGTGGAGCGATGCATAAATTGACGGCGCTATATGGGTACCTTAAATAAATAAGGATAATTGTAGACACGCACACTCACTGGGGTTGAACTGGATGGACTGGTGTCTTTATTCAACCTTATTAACTATGCAACTATATGTATCTATCTATGTAATTTTGCTGTCAGACTGTTCTAAACACGGGAAACATGCACCCCTTTACAGGCATACTATAGGCACCCCCCAGGTACGAAATTTAAACTTTACACTTTTATTGTTTCACTTTAAGCATTATTAAAATCACTGCTCCCGAAAAAGCGTACGTTTTTTAAAACTTTTTTTGCATTAATCCATGTCCCCTGGGGCAGGACCCAGGTCCCCAAACACTTTTTATGACAATACCATGCATATAAGCCTTTAAAATTAGCACTTTTGATTTCTCCCATAGACTTTTAAAAGGTGTTCCGCGGCTTTCGAATTTGCAGTGAACACCCCAAATTGTTCGCTGTTCGGCGAACTGGCGAACAGCCGATGTTCATCGCTGGTATGGAGGATTTACTATATCTGGAGCATGAAAAATCTGGTGTAGCTGTGCATAGAAACCAATCAGCTTCAGCTCCAGCTTCCAGGTTTTATTTTTAAAGCTTAGTTGAACAAGCTGACATTAGATGCTGATAGGCTACCACACACAGATGCACCAGATTCTGAGTGCTCAAGTTTTAGCAAGTCTCCCCCAATGGGGTTGATTAAGGCCCCTTTTACACGGGCTTTCCGATCAGGTCCACCTGTCAGTTTTTCAGGTGGACCTGATCAGACGCTCCATGCACCTCTATGGAGCGGCGGATGTCAGCGGTGACATGCCTGCTAACATCCGCCGCTATGCGATCCAATCCTGTCCGTGAAATCTAGAGGGATGGAGACTCTATTTTCCACCTGGCAGATCAGATCAGATGAAAACGGACAGGCAAGCCATTTTCATCCGATCTCCCCATAGAGGAGAGCGGGGCTGTGACAGGTCCGTTTCAGCTTAGTGAGCAGAGACGACCAAAGGATCGATCCCCCGCTGAACAAAGCGGAGTCCGCTGAGCGGAAAGCTTGTGTGAAAGGACCCTTACTAAAACTGGAGAGTGCACAATCTGCTGCAGCTGTGACTGGTAGCCAATCAGCCTCTAACTTCAGCTTGTTCACTTAAGCTTTGACAAAAAAAAAAAAAAACCTGGAAGCTGATTGGTTCCTATGCAGATCTGCACCAGATTTTGCACGCTCCAGTGTTTGTAAATCAACCCCATAATGTGTCAGTAATTGAGACGCTTATCCTTCTGAAGAGAAGTTGTTTCCCTAGAACTTAAACTACAAGAACGAGATGTGATAAAAAAAAAAAGTATGCATCTGGATGGGTATTTCCTATTGTAATGACAGCGAAGAAAAAAATTGTATTGTATCTGCAGGGTTGAATCTCTGTTTTAGACAAACTTTGCTGTCATTTCTGGGTCATATTATATCACAAGTGGGACTATTGCTTGATTTTGAGCATGTGAAAGCTGTGATACAAGCACCTACTCCATCTGACTTTCAGACTTTACGTGCTTACTTCATGGTATACCTAATTTTTTCCCAATTAAGACTCAGTTGTGGTGCCATTGAAAACATTACTATGTTGAAATCCAGACAAGGTTTGGTCAAAGACAGCCAAACACAGCTTTGAAACAGTTAAACAGCTAATTTTAAGCAGTCCAGCACTAGCATTATTTCATTCTTTTCTACCTATTATTGTCACTGCAGATGCTTCAGACTATGGTCTTGGTTCTGTCCTTACACAGTGCAATTCAGACCAGGTAGTGAAAACTTCCTTTTGCATCTAGAACCCTCACAGAAGCATAACATAAGTATTCTACTGTAAGAAAAAAAGCCCTAACACTTGTTAGGGAAACACAAAAATGAAGTACATAACTGTGAGGTCATCAGTTTAACCTGTGGACCAACCATAGCCCTGTAACTACAATGCTCACCATAACAAGACTAGAGTATAGGATGATATACAGGTGCATATCAAAAAATTAGAATATCATCAAAAATGTAATTTATTTCACTAGTTAAATTCAAAAAGTAAAACTATATTACCGTATATAGATTCATTACACATAGAGTGATATATTTCATGCATTTCTTTCTTTTAATTTTGATGAGTATGGCTTACAGCTAGTAAAAACCCCAAATTCAGTATCTCAGAAAATTTGAATACTACATAAGACCAATAAAAAAAAAAGGATTTTTTATACAGAAATGTTGGCTAACTAAAAAGTATGTACACTATAGCATGCACTCAATAGTTAGTCGGGGCTCCTTTTGCTTGAATTACTGCATCAATGCGGCGTGACATGGAGGCGATCAGCCTGTGGCACTGCTGAGGTGTTATGGAAGCCCAGGTTGCTTTGATGGCCTTTAGCTTGTCTGCATTGTTGGGTCTGGTGTCTCTCTTCTTCCTCTTGACAATACCCCACTGATTCTCCATGGGGTTTAGGTCAGGCGAGTTTGCTGGCCAATCATGCACAGTGATACCATGATGATTAAACCAGATATTGGTACTTTTGGCAGTAGGGACAGGTGCCAAGCCCTGCTGGAAAATGAAATCAGTATCTCCATAAAGCTGGTCAGCCGAGGGAAGTATGAAGTGCTCTAGAATTTCCTGGTAGAGGGATGCGCTGACTTTGAACTTGATAAAACACAGTGGACCAACACCAGCAGATGACATGGCTCCCCAAATCATCACTGACTGTGGAAACTTCCCACTGGACCTCATGCAACTTGGGATTCTGTGCCTCTCCACTCTTCCTCCAGACTCTGGGACCTTGATTTCAAAATAAAATGCAAAATTTACTTTCATCCGAAAAGAGGACTTTAGACCACTGAGCAACAGTCCAGTACTTTTTCTCCTTAGCCCAGGTAAGACGCTTCTAACGTTGCCTCTGGATCAGGACTGGCGTGACACAAGGAATGCAACAGTAGTTTATGTCCTGGATATGCCTGTGTGGTGGCTCTTGAAGCACTGACACCAGCCATAGTCCACTCCTTGTGAATCTCCCCCACATTCTTGGATGGGCTTTGCTTCACAATCCTCTTAAGGCTGTAGTTATCCCTGTTGCTTGTGCACCTTTTTCTACCACACTTTTTTCTTCCACTCAACTTTTCATTAATATGCTTGGATATAGCAATCTGTGAACAGCCAGCTTCTTTAGCAATGACCTTTTGTGACTTACCGTCCTTGTGGAGGGTGTCAATGACTGTCTTCTGGACAATTGTCAAGTCATGCAGTCTTCCTCAATGATTGTGTAACCTACTGAATCAGACTGAGAGATCATTTAAAGGCTCATGTGATTTGAGTTAATTTGCTGATTAGAGTGAGACACCATATAGCAGTGATGGTGAACCCCAGATGTTTTGGAACTACATTCCCATGATGCTCAACTACACTGCAGAGTGCATGAGCATCATGGGAAATGTAGTTCCAAAACATCTGGGGTGCCAAGGTTCGCCATCACTGCCATATAGTCTACAATATTGAATTTTTTGTTGTCAATATTCTAATTTTCTGAGATACCGAATTTGGGGTTTTCACTTGCTGTAAGCCACAATCATCCGAATTAAAAGAAAGAAATGCTTGAAATATATCACCCTGTGTATAATGAATCTATATAATATATGAGCTTTGCTTTTTGAATTGAATTACTGAAATATATTAACTTTTTGATGATATTCAATTTTTTTGAGATGCCCCTGTATACCTAGAAGGTTATCAATACAAAACCAATACAAACTGGACTTGAAAAAAGTTACTGCTGATTGTATGTGCAATAGTACACAGGAAGACACAGATGCAGTTATGGCATCGGAGTTCAAAGAAGTTTATCTTGCATGCCTAGTACAACTACAAAGCAAATGGGCAAACTCAATAACTTGAGCCTGTTCTACGACCTTAATACAGGATTAGACATGAACTGTCCTTAGTTGATGGCTATATTGTCCATGGATATTTTCGCTTACTAGTTCCAGACATTGAGAGAGCACCTTACATAACGTGCACATGACAGTCACCAAAGAACTGCAAGAACAATGCAGCAACTACATTATTGTGCTTTAGAACATTCAGGCAGACATTACAATCACAACACAATTTGATACAGGAAGAATCAGAGGGCCCTGATCATTAGAGTTTACAATCCAGGAGGGAGGGTCAAGTGATACGAAATACGAGTGGGGGATGAGATGATGAAGAAAATAAAAGAACAGTTTTTACGTGAAGGCAGGATAGGCTTCTCTGAAGAGAAAAGTTTTTAGGGATCGCCTAAAAGTAGACAGATTCGGAGATAGACTGACAGATTGGGGTAAGGTATTCCAGAGGATGGGAGAGGTTCGGGAGAAGGTGATAAGGGAGCTAGAGAGCAGGAGGTCTTGGGAGGAACGAAGAGGACGATTAGGTTGGTATTTTGAGACTAGGCTAGTGATATAGCTGGGGGCAGAGTTGTGGATGGCTTTGTAAGATTTGTAAGTTTGGAGATGTAGCAGGGGTTGAGGCAGCAAGCTTTGGAAAGGGATTGGATGTGGGGTCGAAAGGAGAGTTCAGAGTCCAGGATAGCACCTAGCACTCTGGCATGTGAGGATGGGTGGATGGTTGTTCCATTGCTGTTGACAGAGAAGTCAGGGGAAGAGGAGGAAATATTATGAGCTCGGTTTCGGATAAGTTGAGTTTGATGAAGTGGTGTGACATCCAGACAGATATGTCTGTTAGTAAGTTAGTGACGCGTGAGGATACTAATGGAGTGAGTTGAGGGGGTGGAGAGATAGTTTTACGTGTCGTCAGCGTAGAAATTATATTGAAAACCATGTGAAGCTATCAGCTGACCCAGGGAAGAGGTGTAGATTGAAAATAAGAGAGTTCCAAGAACAGAACCTTGGGGGATCCCAATAGAGAAGGGAAGAGGAGAGGAGGAGAAGTATAATTGTAGGTGACACTGAAGGTGTGTTGGGATAGGTAGGATGAGAGCCACCGAAGAGTGTAGTCACGGAGACAGAGGGAGTAAAGTTTTTTGAGGAGAAGGGGGTGGTCAACTGTATCAAAGGCCATCAAAAGGTCCAGAAAGAGCAGTACAGAATAGTTTCCGTTGGTTTTTGCGGTAAACTATACTGGTGGCCAGGAATGGATGCCCAAGAACTAACTGCCATTTATTTGTTGGAGTCATGAAAATATGTTATCGCACATATTCCACCACTCCAGTTAGTGCCATTTCGTGCTCATGTTTGGACGAAGCTTATTGTTGATGTTGTAGGTCACAGAGGCACCTGCGGACTGCTGATTCGCCATAACATTAATGGATTATTACAGTAAATGGCTAGAAATTGCATCCAACTCAAGTATAACATCTGTCACTGTAATTACATTTTTCTCCATAGTCTTCAGCAGGGAAGGTAACTCAACGGAACTAGTGTCTGACAATGGACCACAATTTGTTTGAATGAGTTTGAATGCTTCTTGAGAGAGAGAAATATTGTATGTGGGAAATTCCCAGTTTATTAATCCCAAGCAAATGGAGAGATTGAAAGATTCAATGGAAACCTTAAAGAGGAAGTAAACCCTGATGGGTTTTACTTCCTCTTTTGCTCCCTGCAAAGCCTGCAAAATAAAAGCATAATGGGCAAGTATGCATCACATACTTGCCCATTATGTGACACTTACCTGCAAACGAATTCATCGCTGTCCCCTGTGCAAGCTGCGTCCATCTTCGCCCCTCTTCCTTCCTGGGGCAGCGGACTCCGGCTCTCTGACTGGCTGGAGCCACGTGACACATGCGCGCAGGAGCCGTCAGTCACGGCACACGCTGGGGGAAGAAACAGCACGGTGGTCCGTTTCTTCATAGCACATGCGCCGATGTCGACATCGGCGGACTACAAGTGAAATATCTCCTAAATGGTGCACGTTTAGGAGATATTTCCACTACCTATAGGTAAGCCTTATTTCATACTTACCTATAGGTAAAACTCACTGGACTGCAAACCTTACAGGGAAATATTGGAAAGTTTCTACAACATACAGTGCCTTGCAAAAGTATTCACCCCCTTGGCTTTTTACCTATTTTGTTACATTACAGCCTTTTGTTCAATGTTTTTTTAATCTGAATTATATGTGATGGATCAGAAAACAATAGTCTAAGTTGGTGAAGTAAAATTAGAAAAATATATACATAAAACTAATTTTCAGAAATAAAAAAATGATAATTGGTATGTGCATATGTATTCACCCCTTTGTTATGAAGCCCATAAAAAGCTCTGGTGCAACCAATTACCTTCAGAAGTCACATAATTAGTGAATTGATGTCCACCTGTGTGCAATCTAGGTGTTAAATGATGTGTCATTACATGAAAGGCCCCAGAGGCTGCAACACCTAAGCAAGAGGCACCACTAACCAAACACTGCCATCAAAACCAAGGAACTCTCCAAACAAGTAAGGGACATTGTTGTTGAGAAGTACAAGTCAGGGTAAGGTTATTAAAAAATATCCAAATCTTTGATGATCCCTAGGAGCACCATCAAATCCATCATAACCAAATGGAAAGAACATGGCACAACAGCAAACCTGCCAAGAAACGGCCGCACACCAAAACTCAAGGACCGGGCAAGGAGGGCATTAATCAGACAGGCAGCACAGAGACCTAAGGTAACCCCGGAGGTGCTGCAGAGTTCCACAGCAGAGACTGGAGTATCTGTACATTGGACGACAATAAGCGTACGCTCCATAGAGTTGGGCTTTATGGCAGAGCGGCCAGAAGAAAGTCATTACTTTCGGAAAAAAAAAAAATGTCACATTTTGAGTTTGCGAAAAGGCATGTGGGAAACCCACCAAAATGTATGGAGGAAGGTGCTCTGGTCTGATGAGACTAAAATTTAACTTTTTGGCCATCAAAGAAAACGCTGGAACTGGCGCAAACCCAACACATCACATCACCCAAAGAACACCATGCCCACAGTGAAACATGGTGGTGGCAGCATCATACTATGGGGATGTTTTTCAGAAGTTGGGACTATTAAACTGGTCAGGGTTGAGGGAAAGATGGATGGTGCTAAATACAGGGATATTCTTGAGCAAAACCTGTACCACTCTGTGTGTGATTTGAGGCTAGGACGGAGGTTCACCTTCCAGCAGGACAATGACCCCAAACACACTGCTAAAGCAACACTTGAGTGGTTTAAGGGGAAACATGTAAATGTGTTGGAATGGCCTAGTCAAAGCCCAGACCTCATTCCAATAGAAAATCTGTGGTCAGACTTAAAGATTGCTTTACACAAGCGCAAACCATCCAACTTGAAGGAGCTGGAGCAGTTTTGCAAGGAGGAATAGGCAAAAATCCCAGTGGTAAGATGTGGCAAGCTCATAGAGACTTATCCAAAGCTACTTGGAGCCGTGATAGCCGAAAAAGGTGGCTCTACAAAGTAGGGATGCACCGAAATTTCGGCCACCGAACCATATCGGCCGAAAATGGCCCTTTCGGCAAAAAGCCGTAAGAGAATTCTTGCCGATACTAGCGCCGAAAATCGCGCATGTGCAGTAGAGACGGCAGAACCAGCGGGTGACGTCACTCGTTGTGTGGGCGGCGTGCACGTTCCTCGCGGTTAAGACGCCACAACGCCGCACTCGTAAGCACGTTCCCTGCTGAGACGCTGGCACCTTCCCCGTGGATGCTCCTTGTGCTTGTGAGACGCTGCTGGGACCTGAGAGATGTTGCTGGGAAGCGAGAGACAGTACTGGGAAGCGAGAGACAGTACTGGGAAGCGAGAGACAGCTTCATAGAGGGCTGCACATAGCATACTCAAGTACAAGAGTGGGCACTGTCACTCCTGGATGGATACCATTACTATTCGCCGGTGAGCGTTGCTGCTTTTGCCTTCTTAAACTGACAGAAACAAACTAGTCATTTTATTTCTTGATTATTTTAGTATAGTACTAGTACTGAGTCTGACTATTTAAAATGACTGTGTGTCTGCACTGCAGTACATCTGATCTGACTTGTAGCAAAAAAAATTATATAATTGAACTGACTGATTAAATATGATTTGAAATGGACTGTAATGGATTGCAAATTGCAAGCTATTTTTTTTTTAGCTATTCTGTAGTATACAGTATAAAATTTATGAGCTTGCTATTATTGAATGTGTCACTTTGACAGCGTAGTAAAAGTTATACAGTACTGACATGACAGCAAGCGCATGAATTTTTTAAACATGACAGTATGCAATAAATATATATTATATTGCATACATAATATATTATTAATAATTATATTTATTGCGTACTGTCATGTTTAAAAAATTAATGCGCTTGCTGTCATGTCAGTGTCGTATAACTTATAATACTACGGTGAGACAAAGTGACAAATTTTATTCAATGACAACAAGGCGCATGAAGTATACTATAGAATAGCTCAAAAAAATAAAATAGCATGCAATTGCAATTTGCAATCCATTCCATTTCAAATCAAATTTATTCAGTTCAATTATATTTTTTTGGTACAAGCCGGATGTACTGCAGTGCAGACATAACTACCTTGCATGCCAAGAACAGCACCATAAAAAAAATAAAAAAAAAAGGATTGGTTAGTTTTCATTTTATTTTAAAGCTGCCTCCTGGGGTTTAGCTTTTAAATTGATTTCGTCCTTTTTTTTACCCCCCCTCAGATTTCACTCCCACTATAAATCATTCTATGATATTATTCTACGTTACCAGCAAAGGTGGACCATGTCTGCAGAGTGGAAATATTTTAAAGTTTCTGATAAAGACCCCAAATTTGCAATCTGTACTCTTTGCTCAACAGATATTTCAAGAGGGGGTACAGTGCTAAAGAATTTTTCAACAACAGGTTTGATACACCACCTGAAAACACGTCATCCAGTTCAGCATTCAGATTACAGGAAAACAGCACCACTTTCAAAAAGTACCTCAGGCTTAACACCATCTGTGGCCACAGTGTTTGAAAAGGTTAAAAAATATGCAAGTGACAGTCCCAAAGCTCATGCCATTACAGCTAAAATTATGGATTTTATTGTATTAGACGACCAGCCATTCTCTGTTGTGGAGGACATTGGATTCCGTAGGCTCATGCAACATATTGAGCCACGTTACTCACTACCAAGCAGACGCTACTTTGCAGATACCAGTCTACATGAATTTGTTTAGCAGTGTTAGAAAACACATTCAGGCGCTCATGACTACCGACATCATAGCAATCAGTTTTACTACCGACATTTGGAGTTCAGATGTCAGTCCAACAAGCATGCTCAGCCTGACAGCGCAGTGGATAGATGACAAATTTCAACTGCAAAACATCCTACTTAATGCACGTGAGTTTGTTGGATCACATACTGCAGCAGCAATATCTGATGCTTTAAAAACCATGCTTGACACTTGGCACATTGAGAAGTCTAAGGTGCAATTGATTGTCCGAGATAATGCGTGGAACATGGCAAAGGCAATGGAGGACAGTGAACTTCAAAGCATACCGTGCATGGCACATACACTACAATTGGCTGTGAATGAAAGATTGCTGAGTCAGCGCACCATGTCTGATATCGTATCAAAAGGAAGAAAAATTGTGGGTCACTTTAAGCATTCTCCGCTTGCTTATTCCAGATTACAAGCTTTGCAGATGCAGTTTGGAATGGCACCGAAACGACTGCAGCAAAATGTAGCCACTCGAACAGCACCTACTATATGCTACAAAGTCTTTTTGAACAAAAGCGTGTTTTAGCTGCATACATTGCAGATTACGAGCTGCCAGAAACACTGAGTGCACATCAGTGGACGTTAGTTGAAAATAGTTTGTCTCTTCTATCTCCATTTGAACAGTTAACAAAAGAAATAAGCTCAGCTAATGCTTCCATTGCTGAAGTTATCCCCTTGATTGCTGCACTGAAGCGTCTGCTTGGAAAAGAGGTAGAAACAGACCATGGCGTAAAAACGGCTAAAACCACTCTACTGGAGGCCGTAACTACAGGAGGCCGTTTCAGTCCAACCCTCTGTACTGCATTGCAACAGTTCTAGATCCTCGATTTAAAGAGCATTACTTTAATGTGGAGAAAAAGCAGCGTGCACGGGAAATGATACTGGCACAAATGGAGGTGGTGGAAGCATCTAGTGAAGGAGTTTCGAGGTGTTGCACAGAGGAAAGTGAGAAACGGTCGCATACAAGTGAAGAGGAACACACTCCCTCCATATCTGATATGTTTGAAGAAATTTTACACGAATGCACCCCAATCCATAGCGGTGCCACAACAAGTGCAGCTACCCAACAGCTGGACATTTATTTAGCTGATCAGCCTATTGCCAGAAGAGACAATCCACTGGAGTACTGGCGCATCAACAAAGAACGTTTTCCCTTGCTTGCACAGATTGCACGCAGATATTTATCTGCCCCAAGCACCAGTACAGAGAGTGAGAGACTATTCTGTCTAGCATCTCATATTCTTGATGAGAAGAGAAACCGTCTCTCCTGTGAGAAAGCTGAACAGCTTTTGTTCTTAAAGCGAAATCTGCCACTTTTACTGAAATAGATTTAAAAATCCGTAGCATAGACCAATTCATTTACCATGTTGAACATAGTAACTGAATTGGTATTGGACTGTGCTATTGGACATTTGGAACATATAACATAGTATGACTGACTACCTAATATGTTCCAATTCTCTAGTTGTGCCATTTGTTGGTTGTTCATTGTAGTTCTTCTACAGTTTTTTGCACTTCAATTTAAGAGAGAACTCCAGCTTTTGAACTACTGTACCATAGTTTGTTGCTGTTGGGCTAAAGTTAAACTATGTCTCTCCCTAAGCTGTTAGCCCGCTGCATGTGCAAATGCAAAACTGTATGTTCTGTATCTGTGGCTGTCTACATAACACAGTACTATACCGCACTGTGTTCTGGGTATGGGCGGTGACTTCCATAAACACAGACTAGTCTACATTGCTTGCTGTGATTGGCTGAGCACCGCTGCTGTAGACTAGTCTGTGTTCCACTTCCAGGATGTCTCCGCCCATACCCGGGGCCAGGACACAGTGCGGTCTACTGTATGACTAGTATGTATCTAACCCACAGCTACATACATACACTTTTATATCGCACATCCAGCCGCTGAGACCTTAGGGAGAGAACTTGGGGAAAAAAACTACTAGTTCTCATTTAAGTTGAAAGAAAATAATAAAATAAAAATGTTATTATAGCATAGCAGATAGCACTGTACTATGTTATATATACAGAAACTGTGAAACAGAATAACGGCCTTCTGCCATATTTCTGTTATGGTTAGTTGAGAGAGTTGTTCTTTAAAGTACTACTTACATGTATAGTTTGTTCTGTTGTTGGGCCAAACTATATCATTGTCTCTCCCTAAGCTGTCAGCACGCTGCATGTGCAAAACTGTATATTCTGCATCTGTGGCTGTCTACATACTACAGTACCGCACTGTGTTCTGGGTATGGGCAGTGACTTCCACAAACACAGACTAGTCTACATTGCTTGCTGTGATTGGCTGAGCACCGCTGCAGTAGACTAGTCTGTGTTCCAGCATGTCTCCGCTGATACCCGGGGCCGGAACACAGTGCGGTCTACTGTATGACTATGTTGTAACCCGCAGCTACATAAAAACACTTATCGCACATCCAGCCGCTGAAACCTTAGGGAGAGAGAACTGAATTACTAGTTCTGATGTAAGTTGGAAATTAATAAAATATAAAAAAGTCAGTCTTTGGCATTTATCTTCTGTGTCCACTGTCCAATTTTATGTGGGTTACTTTTTATTAAAGTACTTTTGGACATTACTGGATTGTAGTATTCTTTTCTTCATTAAATGAATGATTACGTTGGATACAAATAATATAACCAATACGAATGTAACACAATTTTGTATATCCAATAATTTTTTGGGGTAATAGATAAAAAAAAAGCCTATTTCGGTTTCGCGCTGTTTCGGTATCGGTTTTGGTTTTCGGGATCAAGGAAGATTTATTTTCGGTATCGGTTTCGGCCACAAAAAAAACATTCGGTGCATCCCTACTACAAAGTATTGACTTTAGGGGGGTGAATAGTTATGCACATTGACTTTATCTGTTATTTTGTCCTATTTGTTGTTTGCGTAACAAAAAAAACAAAAAAATACATCTTCAAAGTTGAGGGCATGTTCTGTAAATTAAATAATGCAAGTCTGCAAACAATCCATGTTAATTCCAGGTTGTGAGGCAAAAAAACACGAAAAATGCCAAGGGGGATGAATACTTTTGCAAGGCACTGTAGTTATTACATGTCTACGGAACTACTAGACATGTACCTACACAAGAATTACCAGCTGTACTACTGCATGACAGACAAATGCACACTGAATTACATGTTATAGGCATACAACTCCCACAAAGTCCAGTGCCTCTGAAATCATGAGTTGCTAAGACAGATAAAAATCAGCATAAGTAAAGCTTCATGTACACGGGACGTTTTTACAACTTCTCCTGAACGATATAACTTGATACATAGTAACCGTGTTTAAAACGTCCATTTTGCGCTTAGAAGCGTTTTTTTTTTTTTCAAATAGTCAAAAACAAAACGCAGCTTAACGACCCTGCTTCTAAACTCAACTGCCTAGAAAGGACTATAAATGACCCAGTGTACATGTACTGATAAGATAACATAGAGGAGAATTCAGGGGCAGCTGAAAAAAAATTGCCCAACTGCTTCTAAACTTCCGTTTACCAGCAGCAGTGTATATGAGGCCTAAGTCACTTTCAGTCTGGATCTCTAGTGAGAGTTAGGATACTTGGTGTACTGAAACAGAGACAATCCAAAATGTACAATCCACTAAAGCCTAATTGAAACTGGAGTTTATAAAAACGCAAGTTTTTTTCTTTAGCGATTTTAGCGTTTTGCCTCGTTATCGTTAGCCAGAAAACACATCTACTACTTTTAACTACCCCTTTCCCACGATGTTTGAGTCTCAAAAATGGTCATAAATGCCGGATAGCCTCGTTTTGCCTCATTTTTCAGTGTTAAGAGTGTTTTTTACAGCTGAAAAACTCCTCTTCAAACGCAGTAGTTCTGTTTTTTTTTCCCAGCCTGAAAACACCCCTGCCAAAAAACGCTGATAAAAGCCTATGTGTGCATGGACACATAGGATAATCACAAGCTGGGGAGTTTACTGGCTGCAAAAAAAAAAAAAACGCCTGACGCCAAAAACAGCAGCTGTAAGAACATCGTGTGCCTGAGGCCTTAGAGTGGCAAGTCGTCAACAAGGACCTTACGCTGGCGATCAGGAGCCCAAACTGCCTAGACATATTCAAAGAATTAGAAAGCCTCCTCTCTACTCCATGTGTGATGTAAATGTAATGTAACTGAAATTATAGTACTGTTTTGTGATAACAAATTAGGACATTGACAAAATATGGTCACATAGCCACTCTAGGTCAATGATACCATGAGCATTGCTGCACCTTTGTTACATGTGGCTGTGGAGCGGGGAATCCCCTGGCTGTAGCTGACTGGATGCCATTTTGGAGTTACAATTCGCATCCCTACTTAGAACACTGCATGTACAGTATTTTATGGATGTGTTCTGTGTTCTGCATAAGCCCTCATGCCTTATTATAAACGTTTCTCCTGACAGGAAAAAATCAGACCTAAAAACTCACCTAAGCTATGTTTTCTCAAACCAGTTTAGGTCAGTTTAGCAGAGATGGGTATTTATTTCTCTAGCCAGAATTTTAATTTTCATTAGGCCATTCAAATTAACCACTTGCTGACCAGCCGCAGCAGTTGTACTGCGGCAGAATGGCACGGCTGAGCGAAACAACGTTATGTAACATCACTTCGTCCTGTGGCCACTAGGGGCATGCGCATGCCCCCTGCTCACCCATGGAGCCGATGCGAGTGCCCGGTGGTCGCGATCACTGCCGGGCTCCCGCGATCGCTCGGGGCACATGGAGAACTGGGATCTGTGTGTGTAAACACAGTTTCCGGTTCTCTGAGGGGAGAAGTGACAGATCGTCTGTCCATACAGAGTATGAACAGCGATCTATCTTTTCCCCTACACAGTCCCCTCCAACACATAGGGAACACATTAACCCCTTAATCGCCCCCTAGTGTTAACCCCTTCCCTACCAGTGACATTTTTACAGTAATCAATGCATTTTTATAGCACTGATCGCTGTAAAAATGTTAATGGTCCCAAAAATGTATCAAAATTGTCCAACGTATCTGCCATGTCGCAGTCCCGATAAAAATCACAGATCGCCACCATTACTAGTAAATAAAAAAATAATAAAAATGCCATAAAACTATCCCCTATTTTGTAGACGCTATGACTTTTGTGAAAACCAATCAATATACGCTTATTGCAATTTTTTTTACCAAATATATGTAGAAGAATACATATCGGCCTAAACTGAGGAAAAAAAATTTTCTTTATATATTTTTGGGGGATATTTATTATAGCAAAAAGTAAAAAATATTGCGTTTTTTTTTAAATTGTCGCTATTTTTTGTTTATAGCGCAAAAAGTAAAAACCGCAGAGGTGATCATATACCACCAAAAGAAAGCTGTATTTGTGGGGAAAAAAAGGACGTCAATTTTGTTTGGGTAAAACGTCGCTCGACTGCGCAATTGTCAGTTAAAGCGACGCAGTGCCGAATCGCAAAACGTGCTCTGGTCAGGAAGGGGGTAAAATCTTTCGGGACTGAAGCGGTTAATAAACGCTTAAGTACTAAACACATCTAGCACTTAAAGCTCCTCTCCAGAACGCAATTCTTTTGCCTCTAAACTCTGCAGGCTTTTATTGAGATGCATTCAGGGGCTTAGGCAAAAAATGCCAAAAGCCCCAAAAACTGCAGTTTAAAGTGTTACTAAACCCACAACAGTAAAATCAGTCTGTATATACAGTAAAGCATGCTTGTTATACTCACTGTGGAACCTAAGGGGTTAATCCTCTGCATTGTGTAAAAAGGCTGCTTGATCTTGTATTCACAGATTCCCTCTTCTTCCACTGACTCCAAAACATGACCTGATAAGACAGAGCCTTTGGAGTCAGGCTGCACATTCTCAGTTTGGTGTGTATTGCTAGAGAGGTTTTTTTTTTCTTGGGAGAGTGCATGTGATCAGCACAGGGCCAATCAGCACTGTCCAAACATGTCCAGACAGCCTCATAGGACAGCTCAGTGCAGTATGAAAACTCCCCCTACAAGCTTCACCAGGAACAGATAGAAGTCACATGACTGCTATACACTGCAGATGAGAAAGGGTATTTAGTAGTCTATATTTACTAAAATAATTGCATTTCCATGTTCTGTGTACTGTGGGAGACCAGATATAATGAATGCAGGGTCCTGAGTGTAGTAAAACTTTAAGAGCAGAAGTGTGCATGAGGCCTTAGGCCTCATACACACTGGACATTATAAAAACGGCAGTAGAGTTCGCTGTGTAAGAATTAATGGCACCTGCAAGCATCTGCAAAAGGCAAATCCCCCAAATCCCCCTACTAGCAAAAAATCCCCCCCAAACACAAAATCCTGTTTTTCCTCCCCCAATAAATCCCCCCTCCTAGCACAAATCCTCTCATCCCACTACATCCCCCTCATCACTACAGGAGTAGAGACAGCAGCAGAGAGGAGGAGAAAACCAGGAGGAGGTGTTGGCCCGTCTGTATACAGGAGATAACACAGAACACTTGCAGATCGGACTGTACAGGGTTTGATTACCCGCCCCCACAGAGAGCCAACAGGCTGCAGCACTGATCAGTACATTCTGATAGCGGAGTCCAGCTCACTCCTCCACTTCCAGAATACAATGACATGGCAGGGAAGATCCATCCACCACAAATATGTGGATAGGAGAATCAGTTCAGTTTTTTGCTGAGCACTCTTGTAATCTACTAAAGTTAGGGTGAATCAAACATATCTTTTATTACAACTGATATGTAGCAACTGTGTTTAAAAGAGGAAATTGTAAGGTGGGGCCATAGATATAATCTGAATGTGCAATCTGAGCAATCTTTTTTAGGTTTGACCTCAAATATTTTGTGTGAAGGCTTCCAAAGCAGTTCATTTAATGTATATGCAATCAGGTAGAACCTCACACTATACAGTAGTTGGCAAAATAAAATGAAATTATAAACTCAGATTCCAACTTGCAGGGACAGCTTTCTAAATTTCTTAAAGTGGACCTTCAGTCATTTTTTTCAACTTTCTATCTATTAAATCTTCTGCCCTTGTTGTTTTAACTTTGGATAGTAAAACATTTTTTTCTGCCAGTAAATACCTTATACAGCCCACTTCCTGTTTCTTGTCTGGTCATTAGCCTAGGCTTATGACATCATGCACACCTCTCTCACTTACTTTTGTGAGAGTTTGCCAAGAAGGGAGGGGGGATGAGTCATAAGAGGGCCAACGAGAGCTGCAGAGCTGGAGGTGTATCTGTGTAAATCCAGGACACAGTTAAAATGGATGCAGCCAAACTCAGTGGGTGGAGATTTCTGCAGAATATTTGGCAAGTACAGAATCACAGTATATATAAAATAATATGCAAAGTGGTTGGAGGGAAGCTTCAGAATGGCAAAGATGTTTTTATTACAAATTATGTGAGAAGACTGCAATTCCTCTTTAACCGCTTGCCGACTGGCTCACGCCGATATATGTCGGCAGAAGGGCACACACAGGCATATTAATGTACCTGTATGTTGCCCTTTAAGACGCTGCTTGTGGGCGTGCCGCGAGCTCCGTGAGTGTGATCGCGGGTCCCGCGGACTCGATGTCCACGGGGATACCCACGATCATCTCACGGAGAGGAAGAACAGGGAAATGCTGATGTAAACAAGCATCTCCCCGTTCTGCCTAGTGACACTGACACTGATCACAGCTCCCTGTAATCAGGAGTGGTGATCAGTGTCGTGTCACACATAGCCCATCCCCCCCACAGTTAGAATCACTCCCTGGACACACTTAACCCCTACAGCGCCTCCTCCTGGTTAACCCCTTCACGGCCAGTCACATTTACACAGTAATCAATGCATTTTTATTTGCACTGATCGCTGTATAAATGTGAATGGTCCCAAAATAGCGCCAAAAGTGTCTGATCTGTCCGCCATATTGTCGCAGTCATGATAAAAATTGCTGATCGCCGCCATTACTAGTAAAAAAAAATATTAATAAAAATGGCATAAAACTACCCCCTATTTTGTAGACGCTATAACTTTTGCGCAAACCAATCAATAAACGCTTATTGCGATTTTTTTTACCAAAAATATGTAGAATACATATCGGCCTAAATTGAGGAAACAAAAAAAATTTTATTTATATAATTTTTGGGGATATTTATTATAGCAAAAAGTAAAAAATAAAGCGTTTTTTTCAAAATTGTCGCTTTTTTTGTTTATAGCGCAAAAAATAAAAACCGCCAAAAGAAAGCTCTATTTGTGGGGAAAAAAGAACGTTCATTTTGTTTGGGAGCGATGTCGTATGACCGCGCAATTGTCAGTTAAAGCGATGCAGTGCCGAATCGCAAAATGGGCTCTGGTCTTTGGGCAGCCAAATGGTCTGGGGCTGAAGTGGTTAAAGTCCAACTCCAGGAATTACAAAAAAAAAGCCACCCTTGCAGTGCCGCAGTATGTAACAATTAAAGTGGTATTAAACCCAAACACAAATTTTGATTATATTATAGCTTACCAATTCTTATATGTGGTGGCTGCATTAGTTTTCTTTTTCAGGCTTTCTTTCTTTTATTTCCACCTAAGTCTGCTGTTTTTCAACAGAATAAGCTTTTTTTTTGCAGATGTAGCAGTTAGAATATTATGACAAGCCATTTACCACTTACAGGGGTGCTTGCAATGGTCAGCTTTACTTATGTAAAACCTTTATGTCAAAAGAAAAAAAAAAGACTATTGCTGAAACTGCTTAAAAAATGTTAGCTGGAGTTTGGTTTCAATTTGTTTAGTGTATCTAAATCAGAGTAAGGGCACTCTTATACAGGAGGTGTGTTACTGGTCAGATGACCAGGTGGGGAAAAAGCCTGAAAAAAGAAAACAAATGCAGCCACCAGATCTAATGATTAGTAAGTTGAAATATATACATTTTTTGGTTTTGGGTTTAAGACCGCTTTAAATGCTCATTAACTCTAGGGCAGGGGTGCCCAACCAGTGGTCCGGGGCCACATGTGGACCGCGGAGCCCTGTGATCTGGCCCGCGACCTCCTGCTCTGGGATGGCGAGTTGGCAAGGCCTGATCACGGGTTGCCGACCCGCCCTCCCAGAGCATCAGTGTTGTGAATGGAGTCGGCGGTAGAGGAAGTAAGCAGTTGTGGAGCAGAGCACATTAAGCAGATGCTTCCTGTATAGCGCCGGCTCCCGTTACAGGCGTTGTGATACCAAATGCACTCCGCCTGGGACAGCAACAGCCAGTGATATCTGAATGGAAGAGTGTTATTAAAGGTAAGTTTATTACTAAAATCACAGTGTATATATGGGCATATCTGTTCTGTAGTGGTTACTAGGCTGCTTTCAAACTGATTTGCAGGGGCAGCGCAGTGCACCTGCGGGTTACCTGCACTGAGCCATAGACATCTGTTATTACCAGTTTTGGTGGGCTTTCAGAAAGTGCACCACACCTGCAGGATATAATAGAAGTCTATGGCAAAGTGCAACTAACCCGCAGGAAAGCAAGTGCACTGAGCTGCACCTGCAATGCGAGTAAACCACAGTGCATCAGTGTGAAACAATAGGCCCCTTTCACATGATCAGTTGGACCCAATCAGACCCTCTATTCACCTCTATGGAACAGCAGATGTAAATGGACTTGTGTCCGTTTACAACTGCCTACCTCCAATCCGCTAAAAAAAACTGAAGGGAATCTGTCCCCTTCCATCTGGGTGGATCAGGATCGGAGGACCCGTAGAGTAGATTGGGCTGTGTCCGTGTCCACTCTGCATATGCAGAGTGGACATGGACCTATCATCCCCCCACACCGCTCATTCTGGCCCGTGACCGGTTACCAAGTCACTTAAGTGGCCCTAAGTCTTCAAAAGCTTGGGCACCCCCGCTCTAGGGTATGAAGAATAAGGCGTAATATCTTACGCCTTGCTCCGTCAGGTTTGTGGGGGGCCCCTTACCATTTTCATGTACAATGCTGGGTCGTTGGCTTGTCATTGCTTGTGTGACCCTGGCCCAAAGAACCTTAACCACTTGCCGCAAATCGGCGTACCGGTACTGCGGTTCCTTTTAAGAGATATAGCGGGTGCCCTCGGCGCCAATGTCGAAGCGCGTGGCTGGCGACCGCGATGTCCGCCATCCACCCGCAAACGCTCCACAGAGAGACAGAACGGGGATCTGTCAACGTAAACAAGCAGATCCCCATTCTGTCAGGGGAGTATAGATGATTGTCTGTTCCTAGTGATCAGGAACAGCGATCTTTCTGTACACCCTGTCAGTCCACTCCCCTCACAGTTAGAAACACCTCCCTAGGACACACTTAACCCCGTGATCGCCCCCCAGTGTTGACCCCTTCCCTGCCAGTGTTATTTATACAGTAACCAGTGCATTTTTATAGCACTGATACCCTGTATAAATGTCACTGGTCCCAAAAAAGTGTCAAAATTGCCCGCAATGTCGCAGTCCCACAAAAAAAAAAATAAATCGCTGATCACCGCTAATTACTAGTAAAAAAAAAAACTTTTGTGCAAACCAATCAATATACGCTTATTGCATTTTTTTTTACCAAAAATATGTAGTAGAATACATATTGGTCTAAACTGATGAAGAAATTATTTTTTTTAATTTTTTTTTTTTGGGGATATTTATTATAGCAGAAAGAAAGGATTTCACTGTGATTGAGAAAATCACAATCAGGTGACAGTTTGTGGAATTACTGTTAAGCTTCTGAGAACTTTGTTGAAATTATTCTTGAACCTTTGCGTCACTTACTACTGAACCCCTGCACTCTATGTCCCTTGAAACCAGAGCCAGTATTAAGCGCAATGAAAACCGTACCCAACTTTTCCTGTGGCGCAGAGCACCGCACTTTTTCTCAGCTGCGGGGGCCCAACTTATGATCCTGCACACAGGCCCAATGCTTTCAGAAAAAGCCCCTGACCTGAGCTCATCATTGCGTATCCATTCCAGATGCTTTATGTGACAACACATACATCCCATGCATCACATACAAGCACATACATCACATACAAGCACATACATCAAATACATCCCATTCATCACCTACAAGCACATACATCACATACAAGCTCATACATCACATACATTCCATACATCACATATAAGCACATACATCCCATACAAGCACATAAATCACATACATAACATACATCCCATACATCACATAAAAGCATGTGGGATGTGAGAGGTGGATCAGCAGGATGAGTGTGCCAGGACAGGTAGATGTGTCTCATCTCTGCTTCCTTTCACCACTCTACATATCATGCATATCATAGGGGGTACGGAGTTGGGGCAGATAAGCAGGGGGGGTTCAGTGTTGGGCCAGATGAGCAGGGGGTTTAGTGTTGGAGCAGATGAGAACAGGATTCAGTGGTGGGACAGAAAAGCAGGGGGGTAGAGCAGTGGGGCAGATATGAAAGGAGGTGTATTGGTGGGACAGATGAGCAGGGGGTTACAGTGGTAGGGCAGGAGAGCAGGGGGAACAGAGGTGGGGCAGAACAGCAGGGGGGTACAGAGGTGAGACAGATGCGCAGGAGGTACATTGGTGGGGCAGATGAGAAAGCAGGTTACGGTGGTGGAGCAGATGAGCAGATGGGTTCAGTGTCAGGACAGATGAGAGGGTTATTCAGTAGTGAGACAGAAGAGCACGGGGATACGGCGGTGGAGCAGATGTCCTTTCTTGTATTAAGAGGGGTTTGGACTCCAGAGAGAGAGAGATATAATTTTGCCCCAGTTCAAATCATTAGTAAGACCTCATCTGGAATATGCAGTTCGGTTTTGGGCACCAGTTCTCAAAAAGGATATCGGGGAACTGGAGAAAGTGCAGAGAAGGGCAACCAAACTGATAAGAGGCATAGAGGAGCTCAGCTATGAGGGAAGATTAGAGGAACTGAATTTATTCAGAGGAGAATAAGGGGGAATTTGATCAACATGTTCAAATATATAAGGGGTCCATATAGTGAACTTGGTGTTGAGTTATTCTCTTTACAGTCAACACAGAGGACACGGGGGCACTCTTTACGTCTAGAGGAAAAGAGATTTCATCTCCAAAAACGGAAAGGTTTCTTCACAGTAAGAGCTGTGAAAATGTGGAATAGACTCCCGTCAGAGGTGGTTCAGGCCAGCTCAGTAGATTGCTTTAAGAAAGGCCTGGATACTTTCCTAAACGTACATAATATAACTGGGTACTAACATTTATAGGTAAAGTTGATCTAGGGAAAATCTGATTGCCTCTTGGGGGATCAGGGAGGATTTTTTTCCCCTGCTATAGCAAATTGGAGCATGCTCTGCTGGGTTTTTTTGCCTACCTCTGGATCAACTGTGGGTATAAATTTGGGTATTTTGGATTGTACGATATTTTTTATTTTATTTATTTATTGTTTTTAAGGTTGAACTGGATGGACTTGTGTCTTTTTTCAACCTGACTAACTATGTAACTATGTAACTATGTGCAAGGAGGTACAGTGGTGGGGCAGATGAGCAGGGGGGTTACAGTGGTGGGACAGAAGAGCAAGGGGGTACAGTGGTGGGGCAAATGTGCAGGAGGTACAGTGGTGGGAGGGATGAGAAGGGGGCTGAGCGGTGGGACAGAAAAGCAGGGGGGTACAGTGAAGGGGGAGATGAGCAGGAGGTTACAGTGGTGGGACAGATGAGCAGGGGAGGTTCAGTGTTGGGCCAGATGAGAAGGAGGTACAGTGGTGGGAAAAATGAGCAGGGGGATTAAGTGTTGGGGCAGAGGAGAAAAGAAGTACATTGGTGGGACAGATGAGCAGGGGGTTACAGCGGTGGGGCAGAGGAGCAGGGGATGCAGAGTTGGGGCAGATGTGCAGAGGAAAAAGGAGGTACATCAGTGGAACACATGAGCAGGGGGTTACAGTGGTGGGGCAGAAGAGCAGGGGGTACAGTGGTGGGACAGATGTGCAGGAGGTACAGTGGTTGGGCAGATGAGAAAGGGGATTACACTGGTGGGGCAGATGAGCAGATAAGTTCAGTGTTAGGATAGATGAGAAGATGGTTCAGTGGTGAGACAGAAGAGCATTGGGGTATGGCGGTGGAGCAGATGTGCAGGGAGGTACAGTGGTGGGGCAGATGAGATAGGGGGAACATTGGTGGGGCAGATGAGCAGGGGGTTACAGTGGTGGGACAGAAGGGCAGATGTGCAGGGGATTACAGTGGTGGGGCAGATGTGCAGGGGGTTACAGTGGTGGGGCAGATGTGCAGGGGGTTACAGTGGTGGGGCAGATGTGCAGGGGGTTACAGTGGTGGGGCAGATGAGAAAGGGGGTACATTGGTGGGACAGATGAGAAAGGGGGTACATTGGTGGGGCAGATGAGCAGGGTGGTACAGTGGTGAAGCAGATGTGCAGGGGGTTACAGTGGTGGGGCAGATGTGCAGGGGGTTACAGTGGTGGGGCAGGTGAGCAGGGAGTTACAGTGGTGGGGCAGATGTGCAGGGTAGTACAGTGGTGGGCCAGATGTGCAAGGTAGTACAGTGGTGGGGCAGATGTGCAGGGGGGGTACAGTGGTGGGGCAGATGAGAAAGGAGGTACATTGGTGGGACAGATGAGCAGGGGGTTACAGCGGCGGGGCAGAGGAGCAGGGGATACAGAGGTGGGGCAGATGTGCAGAGGGGTGCAGAGGAAAAAGGAGGTACATCAGTGGAACACATGAGCAGGGGGTTACAGTGTTGGGGCAGAAGAGCAGGGGGTACAGTGGTGGGACAGATGTGCAGGAGGTACAGTGGTTGGGCAGATGAGAAAGGGGGTTACATTGGTGGGGCAGATGAGCAGATAAGTTCAGTGTTAGGACAGATGAGAAGATGGTTCAGTGGTGAGACAGAAGAGCATGGGGGTATGGCGGTGAAGCAGATGTGCAGGGAGGTACAGTGGTGGGGCAGATGAGAAAGGGGGAACATTGGTGAGGCAGATGAGCAGGGGGTTACAGTGGTGGGACAGAAGGGCAGATGAGCAGGGGGGGTACAGAGGTGGGGCAGATGTGCAGGGGATTACAGTGGTGGGGCAGATGTGCAGGGGGTTACAGTGGTGGGGCAGATGAGAAAGGGGGAACATTGTTGGGACAGATGAGAAAGGGGGAACATTGGTGGGGCAGATGAGCAGGGTGGTACAGTGGTGGGGCAGATGTGCAGGGTGTCACAGTGGTGGGGCAGATGTGCAGGGGGTTACAGTGGTGGGGCAGATGAGCAGGGGGTTACAGTGGTGGGGAAGATGTGCAGGGTAGTACAGTGATGGAGCAGATGTGCAGGGGGTTATAGTGGTGAGGCAGATGTGCAGGGGGTTATAGTGGTGGGGCAGATGTGCAGGGGGTTATAGTGGTGGGGCAGATGTACAGGGGGGTACAGTGGTGGGGCAGATGTGCAGGGGGTTATAGTGGTGGGGCAGATGAGCAGGGTAGTACAGTGGTAGGGCAGATGAGCAGGGAGTTACAGTGGTGTGGCAGATGAGCAGGGTAGTACAGTGGTGGGGCAGATGAGCAGGGTAGTACAGTGGTGGGGCAGATGATCAGGATGGTATAGTGGTGGAACAGATGTACAGGGGGTTACAGTGGTGGGGCAGATGAGCAGGGGGTTATAGTGGTGGGGCAGATGAGCAGGGTAGTACAGTGGTAAGTCAGATGAGCAGGGTAGTACAGTGGTGGGGCAGATGAGCAGGGTAGTACAGTGGTGGGGCAGATGATCAGGATGGTACAGTGGTGGAACAGATGTACAGGGGGTTACAGTGGTGGGGCAGATGAGCAGGGGGTTATAGTGGTGGGGCAAATGAGCAGGGTAGTACAGTGGTGGGACAGATGTGCAGGGGGTTACAGTGGTGGGGCAGATGAGCAGGGTATTACAGTGGTGGGGCAGATGGTACAGTGGTGGAACAGATGTACAGGGGGTTACAGTGGTGGGGCAGATGAGCAGGGGGTTATAGTGGTGGGGCAGATGAGCAGGGTAGTACAGTGGTGGGGCAGATGTGCAGGGGGTTACAGTGGTGGGGCAGATGAGCAGAGTAGTACAGTGGTGGGGCAGATGAGCAAGGTAGTACAGTGGTTGGGCAGATGTGCAGGGGGTTACAGTGGTGGGACAGATGAGCAGAGTAGTACAGTGGTGGAGAAGATGAGCAGGGGGTTACAGTGGTGGGGCAGCAGATGAGCAGGGGGTTACAGTGGTGAGGCAGATGAGCAGGGTAGTACAGTGGTGGGGAAGATGTACAGTGGTGGAGCAGATGTGCAGGGGGTTACAGTGGTGGGGCAGATGAGCAGGGTAGTGCAGTGGTGGGCCAGATGAGCAGGGTAGTACAGTGGTGGGGCAGATGTGCAGAGTAGTACAGTGGTGTGGCAGATGTGCAGGGGTACAGTGGTGGGGCAGATGTGCAGGGGGCTATAGTGGTGGGGCAGTTGTGCAGGGGGTATAGTGGTGGGGCAGATGTGCAGGGGGTTATAGTGGTGGGGCAGATGTGCAGGGGGGTACAGTGGTGGGGCAGATGTGCAGGGGGGTACAGTGGTGGGGCGGATGTGCAGGGGGTTACAGTGGTGGGACTGAAAAGCAGGTGGGTACAGTGGTGGGGCAGATGTGCAGGGGGGTTACAGTGGTGGGGAAGATGAGCAGGGGGTTACAGTGGTGGGGAAGATGAGCAGGGGGTTACAGTGGTGGGGCAAATGTGCAGAGGGTTACAGTGGTGGGGCAGATGTGCAGGGGGGTTAGAGTGGTGGGGCAGATGTGCAGGGGGTTATAGTGGTGGGGCAGATGTACAGGGGGTATAGTGGTGGGGCAGATGTGCAGAGGTGTACAGTGGTGGGGCAGATGTGCAGGGGGTTACAGTGGTGGGGCAGATGTGCAGGGGGTTACAGTGGTGGGGCAGATGTGCAGGGGGTTATAGTGGTGGGACAGAAAAGCAGGGGGTTACAGTGGTGGGGCAGATGTGCAGGGGGTTACAGTGGTGGGACAGAAAAGCAGGGGGTTACAGTGGTGGGGCAGATGTGCAGGGGGGTATAGTGGTGGGGCAGATGTGCAGGGGGGTACAGTGGTGGGGCAGATGTGCAGGGGGGTATAGTGGTGGGGCAGATGTGCAGGGGGGTACAGTGGTGGGGCAGATGTGCAGGGGGCTATAGTGGTGGGGCAGATGTGCAGGGGGTTACAGTGGTGGGAAAGAAAAGCAGGGGGTTACAGTGGTGGGGCAGATGTGCAAGGGGTTACAGTGGTGGGGCAGATGTGCAGGGTATTACAGTGGTGGGACAGAAAAGCAGGGGGTTACAGTGGTGGGACAGAAAAGCAGGGGGTTACAGTGGTGGGACAGAAAAGCAAGTGGTTACAGTGGTGGGGCTGATGATCTGGGGGGTACAGTGGTGAAACAGATGGTGTAGTTGCAGGAATTGGGGCTGATCTGAGGCGTGAGAGTGCAGGATGTTAATTTCTCACTACTAAAGTAGTTTGTTTACAGCATTTACTTTATACAAAATCCTTTTCGTGATTGAGAGTGTGAAGTTGACATTTTTTTGTTATAAAATCGGCACGCTCAATTTCTGTGAAAACATTTTTCGGCACACTGTGCTCAAAAGGTTGCCTACCACTGATCTGGGCACTGCTAGTTGTGGTCAAATAATGTAAAATATCAACTCAGCAGTGAGGAGTTTATCTGAAAACTATAAAAGCATGCTATGCACAATCTACACACAAATATCCACCATTTGAAAGCATTCTTCAGAGAACGCACAGAACTACCAGTTACAGTGGGTGCTGTTGGCATATGAATAGTTAACCCAACACAACAAATGCAAGATATGAAGGGGGGAGGACTACTTCCGGCATAAAAACAGGTGGAGCTGGAGCGGGTTGTTTGTGTAATGAGAACAGAGTAAGGTTATATGAGGATAACATGAGTGTGTGTGTGCATTTGTGAGTACAGTTCATACCCACCAATGCATTTTACACACATATTTTACTTATTTCATGTGAAGTAACTCCGTGTTCTTTGCAAGACACGATCTGTTTGTGTTTAGAAGCCTTTGTGGTCGGGATAAAAAGAAAAAAAAAGTCGTTAATCACGATGTCCAGGTCCAAACTATTCCCTCAAACATAAACAGCTTTTTCTCTCTGTTACCTAATTTATATGAGATCATATAATTAAAAATGTAAAAAAAAATAGGATTATCATACAGGTAAAACTAATTTCTTTGCATTAACCACTTCAGCCCCAGAAGGTTTTACCCCCCTAATGACCAGGCCATTTTTTGCGATACGGCACTCCGTTGCTTTAACTGACGATCGCGCGGTCGTGCAACGCTGTACCCAAACAAAATTTATGTCCTTTTTTCCCCACAAATAGAGCTTTCTTTCGGTGGTATTTGATCACCTCTGCGGTTTTTATTTTTTGCACTATAAACAAAAAAAAGCGACAATTTTGAAAAAAAAACTATAATTTTCACTTTCTGCTATATTACATATCCAAAAAAAAATAGTTTATTCAGCAGTTTAGGCCGATATGTATTCTGCTACATATTTTTGGTAAAAAAAAAAAAAAAATCACAATAAGTGTATATTGATTGGTTTGCGCGAAGGTTATAGCGTCTACAAAATAGGGGATAGATTTATGAATTTTTTATTTTTTTTAATGTTTTTACTGGTAATGGCGGCGATCTGTGAATTTTAATGGGACTGAGACATTGCGGCAGACAAATCTGACCCCAAGTGACACTTTTTGGGGACCAGTGATTATTTAATTGATCAGTGCTATAAAAATGCACTGATCCATGTATAAATGACACTGGCAGGGAAGGGGTTAACACTAGGGGGCGGTCAAGGGGTTAACTGTGTTCCATGGGTGAAGTCAGTCTAATTGTGTGGGGGATGGGCTCACTGGAACAACACAGAGATCGCTGTTCCTGATCACTGTGCACAGCAGATCTCCATGATGTCCCCTGACAGAACTGGGATCCACTTTATTTACATAGGCAAATCCCTGTTCTGCCTCTGTGTACCGCAATCGCGGGTTGCCGGCAGACATCGAGTCCACACACCCGCAGGCGTGCTCCCACAGCGTGCATCGGGCGCGCGTGCAGTTTAACATACGGGTATGTCGGTATATTGTGGCTGGTTGTCAAGTGGTTAAATATGAATTATTACGAAGTCCTGTGTAGTAGTTAAAACAACAAAAGTATCTCTAGCTCACAGCTACTGTATGTATTGCCATGCCTGAATATGGGTGGGTCCACTTATTGCTAAGGTCACACAGTCTGCAGTGACAGCTAAGCAACAGCATATTCCTAAAGGCTGGGCCAAATATCGGCCAGTTCAATAAAAACCGGCCCACATTCGGCAGCCTATCCAACAGAAGTCAGTCTAATGATCGGTTGGGAAAACCAGCATTCATAGTTACATGGTTATTCAGGTTGAAAAAAGACACAAGTCCATCCAGTTCAACCTTGAAAACAATAAATAAAATAAAAAATATCGTACAATCCAATATACCCAATTTTATACCCTCAGTTGATCCAAAGGAAGGCAAAAAACCCAGCAGAGCATGCTCCAATTTGCTACAGCAGGGGAAAAAATTCCTTCCTGATCCCCCAAGAGGCAATCGGATTTTCCCTAGATCAACTTTACCTATAAATGTTAGTACCCAGTTATATTATGTACATTTAGGAAAATATCCAGGCCTTTCTTAAAGCAATCTACTGAGCTGGCCAGAACCACCTCTGGTGGGTGTCTATTCCACATTTTCACAGCTCTTACTGTGAAGAAACCTTTGTGTATTTGGAGATGAAATTTCTTTTCCTCTAGACGTAAAGAGTGCCCCCTTGTCCTCTGGGTTGACTGTAAAGAGAATAACTTAACACCAAGTTCACTATATGGACCCCTTATATATTTGTACATGTTGATCATATCCCCCCCTTATTCTCCTCTTCTCAAGAGTGAATAAATTCAGTTCATCTAATCTTTCCTCATAGCTGAGCTCCTCCATGCCTCTTATCAGTTTGGTTGCCCTTCTCTGCACTTTCTCCAGTTCCCCGATATCCTTTTTGAGGACTGGTGCCCAAAACTGAACTGCATATTCCAGATGAGGTCTTACTAATGATTTGTAGAAGGGCAAAATTATATCTCTCTCTCTAGAGTCCATACCTCTCTTAATACAAGAAAGGACTTTGCTCGCTTTGGAAACCGCAGACTTGCATTGCATGCTATTATTGAGCTTATGATCTACCAAAACCCCCAGATCCTTCTCCACCACGGATTCCCCCAGTTGTACTCCCCCTAGCATGTATGATGCATGCATATTCTTAGCCCCCAAGTGCATAACTTTACATTTATCAACATTAAACCTCATCTGCCACATAGTCGCCCAATTAGACAGTGCAATGAGGTCGGCTTGTAAATTGGAGACATCCTGTAAGGACGTTATTCCACTGCATAGCTTGGTGTCATCTGCAAAGACAGAAATGTTACTTTTGATCCCAGTCCCTATATAATTTATAAAGATATTAAAAAGTAAGGGTCCCAGCACTGAACATTGGGGTACACCACTGATAACCTTAGACCATTCAGAGTAAGAATCATTACCACTACTCTCTGAATTCTGTCTTTTAGCCAGTTTTCTATCCATTTACAAACTGATATTTCCAAGCATGTAGACTTTACCTTACACATGAGCCGTGTGTGGGGAACTGTGTCGAACGCTTTTGCAAAATTCAAGTATACCACATCCACAGCCACCCATCTGTCCAAGGTTTTACTTACCTCTTCATAAAAAGAAATCAGGTTTGTCTGACAACTTCTGTCTTTCATGAATCCATGCTGTCTGTTGCTTAAAATGTTTTTTTCCAGCAAGAACTCATCTATGTGGTCTTTTATTAAACGCTCCAGTATCCTCCCGACTATAGAAGTTAAACTAACAGGTCTATAGTTACTTAGTAACGACTTTGATCCCTTTTTAAATATAGGCACCACGTTCGCCCTGCGACAATCCAGTGGCACTGTTCCCATTCGATCAGTGCTTGCAGCCAAAGGTAGCGAGCGACTGATCACTGTGTTCTGGTGAGGGGGGGCCATCTCCCTGTCAGAGCACAATAGCTCAGCAGTGGTGATCGCTGTGCTAACATCACTTGTGTTATTACAGACCGGTGTAAGACAAATGATCCATTTGCGGGCATCAACTCACCAGACACAGGATTGCTAAAGATGGCCATAGATGAGCAGAATTTTAAACCAAAATTTTTAGAAAAGAAGGTTCAAAGAAAGTTTGTTCATATATCTCCTATATATCATATAAATATATGTCCATCAAATCATTCCCCGCATCTATTACCTATATCTATTGTACCACCACCCCTTCCCTTTAGAATGTAAGCTCTACGAGCAGGGCCCTCCTGTCCCTTCTGTATTGAACTGTACTGTAATTGTGCTGTCCCCCCTCTACATTGTAAAGCACTGCGTAAACTGTTGGTGCTATATAAATCGTGTATAATAATAATAATAGTAATAATGATATATCTAATCTAATTAGTAGGTCAAATTGACATTTGTTTTTGACCACAGTGACAAGAAAGTTCAAAGTTGCAGGATGGGAACTTTTTCATGAGCAAACAGTGTATGTGGTTTTCATTTACAAAAGTCAATTTCTTCCAACATCAAATATTTAAAGCAAACAAAATCTTAGGCTTTTCCTAAGAATTTTCGTTTGAAATTCTATCTATTTACCTATGGCCATCTTAAAGCAGAACTCCGGGCAATTTTTTTTTTTAATTAAATGAGAAATCAATAAAGTTCAGAGATTTCAGAGGTGCTGGATAGTAAAGTGTCTCTACACTGTGTGCACAATTATTAGGCAAGTGAGTATTTTGACTAAATCATAATTTTTATGCATATTGTCCAGCTTCAAGCTGTGAGTACATGAATGCTTATTGGATTGACATGTCAAATCACATGCCAAATCGGAGCCTATTGCCGGCAACGGCACTGTCCGAATCGGTGCGACGCCGACTTTGCGGCTCCGCACTGATTTCTAAAAGTAGTTCCTGCACTACTTTTGGCGACTTCGGGGGCAATTTCAATAGACATCTGTGCATGAACCCACACAGATGTCTTTCAAATTTCCCCGAAACTCGCAATGAAATGCGGGCTTGAAAACGTGCGAGTTCATCTGAACTGGCGCAATTTCAAACCCGCCTTCAATGTAAACGAGGGCTCAAGCATATCAGGTGATGTGTATTTGTGTAATGAGGGAGGGTGTAGCTTAAAGTGATCAACACCCTATAACAAGGTGTGCATAATTATTAAGCAACTTCGTTTCCTCAGGCAAAATGGACCAAAAAAGACATTTAAAATACTCTAAAAAGTCAAAAATTTTAAAAAGTCTTTCATAGGGATGCAGCACTCTTGAAATTGCTAAGATATTGGAGTGATCACCGAACCATCAAACATTTTGTTGCAAATAGTTAACAGGGTCACAAGAAACGTGTTGAGAAAAAAAGACGCAACTTAACTGACAAAGATTTGAGAAGAATCAAACCTGAAGCTACCAGAAACACATTATCCTCCAGTGCTGTCATAATATAGAACTGCAACCTACCTGGAGTTCCCAGAAGTACAAAGCGTTCAGTGCTCAGAGACATGGCCAAGGTAAGGAAGACTGAAACCTGACCACCACTGAACAAGACACATAAGTCGAAACGTCAAGACTGGGCCAAGAAATATCTAAAGACAAATTTTTCAAAGGTTTTATGGACTGATGAGATGAGAGTGACTCTTAATGGTTCAGATGGATGGGCCTGTGGCTGGATCAGTAATGGGTACAGAGCTCCACTTCCACTGAGATGCCAGCAAGGTGGAGGTGGGGTACTGGTATGGGCTGGTATTCTTAAAGATTAGCTAGTTGGACCTTTTTGGGTTGAAGATGGACTCAAAATCAACTCCCAAATCTACTGCCAGTTTTTAAGAGACACTTTCTTCAAACAGTGGTACAGGAAAAAAGGTTGCACCTTTCAAGAAGGCCATTATATTTATGCAGGACAATGCTCCATCGCATGCATCAAATTACTCCACTGCGTGGCTAGCCAGTAAAGGCCCTAAAGATGAAAGAATAATGATATGGCCCCCTTCGTCACCTGACTAAACCCTATTGAGAGTTTGTTTGCCCTTCTTAAATGGGAGATTTACAGTGCAGAAAAAAAGTACACCTCTCTGAACAGTATCTGGGAGGCTATGGTTGTTGCTGCACAAAAAGTTGATCATCAGCAGATCCATAAACTGACAGACTCCATGAATGGGAGTCTTATGACTGTTATTGAAAAGAAAGCTGGTTATATTGGTCACTGATTTTTTTTAAAAGTCAGAAATGTATATTTGTAAATTGTGCACATGGTGTATACTGTAATAAGCGCCAAATAGTCCCATAAAATAAATAGTGATGATGAAGATGGTGTGAAGAAAAGACCCACAGTGCAGATCTTTTACTACAGTTGACTAAAAGTGCTCCACCGTTCCCCTATGTAAGGTAAACTCATTGGGTAATTTTGCCTCACATATACATGATCGGCAAAATACGCTTGCATTAGGTCACATGTTCAGATGTTCCATCCAGCACATTGGCACTTCTTTGTATTCCAAACACTTCTTATTCATGGTCCCTCAAATGTCAGATAAGAAGAACTCCAATAGTGCATTACCGTACACATATAGTTAAAATGTATTGTTCAAATGCTATTTACAAAAAATATTAAAAACATAGGCTCATCATACACACTGGTCCTCATCATGGTCACTGGTCTTCATCATTACTAGTTATTTCATGGGAATAGTTGGCACTTATTACAGTATAGAGGCACATTAATATCCAGTGCCTCTGAAATCTATGAACTTTATTGATTTCTCATCTTATTGATATTATTGCACTAAGAGGCTGCAGAGAGATTATTTTTGATTTCTTGGTGATTGTGTTATTTTAAGTTTTTTTGAAAAATAATTCTGCAGTGTGGTGTTGAAAGAGATAGAAATTTTATTTTTTTAACATGCAGTAGGGCTTTTTGCAGTGGTTCGGAGAGCCGAGATATACTCAACTAATCCCATGATCCTCCCAGCGCAAGACCAGTCTGTTTGGCTCCCGCCCGCCCCCTCGGTCCAGCGGCCTTGTTTAGTGGAATGTTCCTGAAGTCATCATGCCATGAACTGGCTAGAGACTTCAGGAACAGTCCACCGCTGTATGCGAGTGAATGCTGTTTTCTGGAGGATGGAAGGATCAGGTGAGTATAGGCTCTATGTACCCCCTTAGACTAAACGAGCAGTTAACCCATGCCATGCGGGTACAGGCACACTGCATTGAAAAAAAAATTGCCCAGAGTTGGACTTTTATAGTCCACTTAACCTTTCATATGGAGTCACTATGTTCCATTTCAGGCCGACGAGGGAGAACCTTCATTGGGCAGGTGGTTCCCTCACCTGGGTGACTCTGCGTTGGTGATGTGTTGCCAAGGACAGAATCACCTGTCTGACACGGTCATTTATGTATGCAAAAATCCTCATGGAGTTACAGTGGTCTTAAATTTTATAGGGATAATTTGTACCAAAATGTGAACACAAACACAAAATGTAGAAGCATATTTTTACGGGTTACTTATTACCACATTTTGTGTTTTGTGTGTAGCTGTCCTTCAGATAAAGATCTCATAGGAGATGGAGTGCAGCATTCTTGGAAAACATTATTACCAGCATAATGTCACAACATACTTAAGCATTGTTACTGACCATACATGTGCACACCTTTATGAATATAAGGGGGTGTACCTAATAAGGGTGGCCGCTAATTTCAAGATCAGGAACAACTTCATGGTTGCCATACAGGCCTAGTCGATTGAAATACACCTGGATTCATTATCAAAGCATCTCAGTGCTGCCAATTGATGCAAAGTGATCGATAATTATTTTCCACTATGGCCAATCTACTCAGTTTAAGTGAATCGAAACTAAATTGAGTCTAAAGCAATCAGAAGAGATGCTGATTGCAAGCTGATTTGATCATTTTGATTAAATCGCACATTGGACAGATAATAAAATCGAAGCGACCATACGTTTGATTAGTTGGCAGAGTTCGGAAGTCATGAGTTTTAAAGCATATTTTGGTGTACGATTATATGATAACTGCTATTAAATACAATAGCAAGCTTTGCAGTCTTATATATCTATTATGCTTGGTCAATATTTAGAGCCAAAGCATATAGAGTAAATTCCAGCCATTCAGAAACAGCCACAGAAATTGCATTTCCATCTCTCCAGTCCTTTTTACCAGCAACTGTCACAACTTTCCAACAATACTGCATCAACTCACTGGCTAATTATGTCCCCCTCTAGAGGGTGATTTTAATTGAATTACTGGTATGTCACCCTCTAGAAACTCACCAGTTTCTATGGGCACCACTGACATTTTGTATTCAGACACTGATGAGTTCTGTTTAAGGCCTGGTTCACACTGAACTTGGGTTGCACTGAATGATGACGATGAAAATAACATTGCTTTCAATGGTGCCTGTCCATATCAATGCAGCACAGCTGCAATGCGACTTTGGGAAAGGGTGTGCTACTTTAGCAATGTGCTACTTTGGTTAGATTTGATGTCATAGAATATGCAAACCACATCCAAAACACGAACAAAGTTGCACTACATAATCCCACTGCAAATTGCGTCAACATCGTATCACAGTACTGTGAACCTAGTCTAAGTGAAAGGCTGCCAAATAGACGTTGAAACATACAACTGGCTGCAACTATTCCAGTTAGAAATAAGAACTTTCTTTCTGACAATTAAGCTTTCAGAGTTAGTTTATATTAGTCCCATTACCCTGTATTTTGTAATGCAGGCAAAACTCAGGGCAATGCAGAAAACCATGCGTTATCCTCATGTCGTACCAGCCAGGTACTTCCAGGTTTGCCAGCGCGAATGCCCGCACCCCCTGCTGATCCATGCTGTGACTGGACATAGCACGAGTTTGTCAGCAGGGTACAGCCCATGATTATGGCTGTATACCTGCTGATCGGCTGTGGCCAATCGCAGCACAGAGTATGTGTTAACCCCCTGATTGATCCTTGATGTTAACCTCTTTATGGAGAAATGTGATTATTTATTTATTATTATTGGATATGTTTTATAACAGAAAGTAGAAAATATCGGTTTATTTTTAAAAAATTTTGGTATTTTTTTAATAAGAAAATAAAAACCCAGTGGTGATCAAATTCCATCAAAAGAAAGCTCTATTTATATGAAAACAATACGTATAAAATTAATTTGGATACAGTGTGGCATGACTGCGCAATTGCCAGTTAAAGTAGCTCAGTGCTGAATAGCAAAAAATGCTTTGGTCATGAAGGGGGTAAAACTTTCCGGAGGTCAAGTGGTTAAAGTGCAGCACATTCTAATATGCTTGCTGTATCATATCACATTGCCACAGCATCTGAACTGCTGCTTTTCATGTGGCTCTCAAACAAGCCAACCGAATAGGGTTGTTAAAAATGCATGAAAACACGTTAGTACTGCACTTGTTGACTCGTTTTAAAGTGTTAACATCTTAAATAATCTTTGTTGTCTAACTTTTTTTTTTGTATATAATTTATCCTGCACTGAAAAAACAACAGCTGAAATCAACGATTATGCCAAGTCTTTATGTCCCATCACGAGTTTACTTTTCTTGCGTATATCAAGTATGAACTGTCCGTTAATCGTTCAGTATATTTAAAGCTGGAACTAGGTTTCTGACAATTTGAATCCACCTGGTATTAGTGGGAAGGCTGACTGCAGGTCTGCCTGAATTTGTAGGAGGAGTCGGGCTGTTTTTAAGCCCGCCCTCTAGCCTCGACTTCCTGTCAACATTTCTCTCATATCGGCGACGTTTCTCACGTTACGCGTCATTTCCGCTGCAACCGCGACATCATTTCCGGTTTCCTTGCAGCAAGGTGGATGTGCGGCTGCAATTGGGTTCACCTCTCTGCTTCACGCGCGGACACAGGTAGGGGCCGTCTGCTTCTGGACTGTCACCTGGCCGTGTTGGCGTTTGGGGGGCAGGGGGCCTGCTCTGTATGATGTCCGGAGAAGAGGGAGGGGCTGCTTGGGGGTCCTCTTCACTTTGTGAAGGTGGGGACCGGGGGGGGGGGGGAGTATGTCACTTGTATCTGGACCACTTTCCCTTCCCACGTGGGTAGATAGAGAGAGGACACTGCGTAGAGGGTACATGGGCAGTTGGAGGTTGTTGTAGGAATTGTGGTCATGGCTGCCAGAGCCATATTAGGTGTCACGGGATCCCTGGATGTCTCTCTTTTCAGGGAGGCAGACGTGAGGCTGCAGTTGGGATAGTTTCTCCCCATTCTTATGGGCAGACACAGGTATTGATCTAGAGGGGGTCCATGGGCGGAGTAGGGACCACCTGCTTCAGGCATTCTCATGCTGCAGTAACGGCTTTTTAGGGGGACCGCTTCACATGATGTCCCGTGGGGGGGTTAGAGGGGCTCTTCTCAGGCTGGGGTGATTGGGGCTGGGGGCAGTGTGTCTGTCAGCAACCAACGATTCGGTGTCAGGTAGGAAGTCATGCAATCGGCTTCATACGGTCGATCTCCCCCGTCTCGGGTACACTCATCGCAGTTCACTGCTCTTTACGGTCCTAAGCATGTTTCACCATCTTACCAAAGTTGCATCTCACACATATCTGTTTATTTTTCAGGATTCTGGTTGGAGTGTGTATGTGATCAGCCAATCAGTGTTCAGTTAGTGAGCTCAGTGAGTGTCATGTATTTAGTCAGATATGGTCCAGGTTTAACAGATTGAGGTTGGGGTGATGCAGCTTTTTATACTTTATCAGGTTCTCAGTGTATGGCTCGTTGCCGCAATTATTGGTCGGTTGTTTGCGCCTCAGTTCTTAACATATGTGGGATTTTGGGGCAGTACTGCTTACCACCTTGTTCCTTCTGACAGCACGGCTCGTATCCCACCACGTCACTTTGAAATAGCTAGTAAGGGCACCAGCCAGTCGTACCAGGCATCTCACAGGTTGGTTGGCAGGGGTCACAGTGCACAGCTTATCCAGACCTCCTCCACTAGTCAGGCGATGGTTCATCACGATGAGTATTTCATGTTCAATATCTGATTTCGAGGCTTCGTTCGGGTGGTAGCTTTGTTCAGCTCAGGTAGGTGTAGTTTGTTTCACCTTATGCTGATTGCAAACTCATACAATTTATGTGGTCATTTCTTCATGCATTAAGCCTTGCGGCAGTCTACCACTGCGGGGTCACCCATCACATTTTTGGGTGCTAACGAATTGAGATGTTTGTTTTTAAATTGACTTGTGCAGTGGCAAGTCTCCTCATCCGTTTCTCATACGGTTCATGTTACATTTGCATGCTTCATGACATTTCACCACTCATCTAGTTGTCTTCAGGTTTTTCTTAGATCTGGGGTACGTTTTAATTGCCTACCATGCTTCAGGTTGCTCGGGCTCGGTATTTCAGGGGGTTGACACATTTGCAGTCCTACTCATGCGTTGTATTTCAGGGTTGGCCTCGGTCACTAGGTGCATGCCTTTAAGAATAAGAGAGGGAATCTAGGTCGAAGGTAAGTTATGATTGCTTTTAATGTATTTTTCTTGCACAGATATCGGTACTTTTGGTTCGCCGCTTACCGGTGTCTAGTAGTCATTTTCATACTTGGTACAGGTTCTGCCTTCAGGTTTTAGGTCACGACGATCACCACTGCAGTATTACCCATCACATTTACAGGTAACAGCAGGGTGAGATGTTCGTTTCTAAATTGACTTGTGCGTTCGCAAGTCTCCTCACCCGTTTCTCATACAGTAAACCTTAGACTGTTTTCATACGTTGATGTCATTGCACTACTCGCTAAATTTGACCTGACACGCCTTCACGTTCCGTAGGCTTGAGTGTCCATTTTTAATTGGCCTGCTTCACCTCAGGTTTCTCGGCCTCTGTAATTCATATGGTGAACACTTTCTTAGTCTTATATAATGCTTATTTCATTTTCCCCTAAAACCGGGTCCATTATCGCATACTCGGTACATGATCATATCCTCACACTGTAGGTATCACTGTGTTACACCACTGTACGGCAACACTCCACTGCAGGTTTACCTATCATGTTTATGGTTACCCTATGGATTGAGATGATCGCTTCTAATTGACTTGTGTGGTGGCAAGTCTCCTCATTCGTTTTTCATACGGCTCATGTTACGATTTCATACGTCATGACATCTCACTACTCATATTACTTGCCTGACACGTTTCAGGTTTCATAGGCCGGAGTTTACGTTTTTAATTTGTCTGATATGCCTAAGGTAACTCGGCCTTGGTAGTTCTTGAGACTGACACATTTTCAGTCCTGCACAATGTATAATTTGTCATTAACCATCACAACTCAAGCTGTCCTACAGCACTATCAAGACATATCTGGCAGGTATCCAGCATTGTTGCAGCACATGCCATCAAGGTCATTCTCAAGGAGATTCAGAAGAGTAGCCCCCTTACCACGTTTAGCAGACTCCCCATTACAAGGCATATTTTCTGGAGCATGTCCGATTTACTCTCCAGGTCTGCTTTCAGGCTGCTACCCAGCTTGGTCCTCAAGGCGGTCATGTATCTGGTTTTCTATGGTTTCCTCAGGCCAGGTGAGTTCACTCGTATGGGGTCGAGATCCCGCATACTCTTGATCTACCAGTTAGTTAGATACCCCGATCATTTCCGGTTGCATCTGGTCACTTGCAAGATGCAGCAGCCAGGAGCCGGTACCGACGTTAGATTTTTCGAGACCAGCAATACCTGGGCCCGGTCACAGTTTCAGATCAGTTTATGGTGATCACTGCAGATAAACCCAGGGATAGTTCACTTTTACCTTTCCGTAGTACTCCCCTCTCCACGGCACAGTTCATGAAACATTGCCGCGCCCTACTGCTAAACCTAGGTTGGACCCCAAAACTTATTCCGGACATTCTTTCAGGGTAGGGGCGGCTTCCGCTGCTTCTCGCCAAGGGGTTCTTGTTCATGTAGTTAAGAAGTTAGGTAGGTGGAATCCAGCATGCTTCTCCATATGTATTACGGTTCCACATGTGGAGATTTCACGGGCATTCATGCATTCGGCTTTTATGCTGCATACGGTGACTTTCAATAAATCTGTTTTGCCAGCTCATCCTACTGTCTTTATTTCTGCCCCCTTTAGGTATACTGACCACGTGACTACGGCACACCCCAAGTCACTTCCTGTTTTCCCTTCATACCTTTCCCAATGCGGTCTACTAGAGACTCCGAGTACAAGTGGGAAGGCTTACCATAGGTCAGCCTGAATTTGTAGGAGGAGTCTAGCTGTATTTAAGCCCGCCCTCTAGCCTCCATTTCCTGTCGACGTTTCTCTCATGTCCCACCCACCCTTTCCCCTTTCTTTGTATTTATTCTCTTTTACTTATACTTGGGTATGTCCCCTTTAGGCATACTGACCACGTGACTATGGCACACCCCAGGTCACGTCCTGTTTTCCCTTCATACCTTTCCTAATACGGTCTACTAGAGACTCCGAGTACAAATGTTATTCTTGCAATGGCTCCTTATTCCAATTACCATAGACCGTAAGTTTATGTTACAGTGACCTGAGAAAGGACATAAAATAATGGTTTACAGGGTTAGTTTACTTTTGCAAAAAAAAATGCCTATTAGGCCCCTTTCACACTGGGGCGGTAGGGGGCGTCGGCGGTAAAACAGCGCTATTTTTAGCGCTGTTTTACCGCGGTATTCGGCCGCTAGCTGTGCGGTTTTAACCCCCCGCTGGCGGCCGAAAAAGGGTTAAAACCCCTCGTATAGCGCGGCTATAGCCGCGGTATTACCGCGGTATAGCCGCGCTGTCCCATTGATTTCAATGGGCAGGAGCTGTTTAGGAGCGGTGAATACACCGCTCCTTCACCGCTCCAAAGATGCGGCTGACAGGAGATTTTTTCTTCTCCTGCCAGCGCACCGCTAAACAGCGGAGGCTGTTTAGGGGCGGTTTGCAGGCGCTATTTTTAGCGCAATAACGCCTGCAAACCGCCCCAGTGTGAAAGGGGCCTTAGTTAAGGGGTGCCAATAGATTAAAACAAACTGCGCTGCTCTGTTGAGCAGCCTGCTGGAAAAATTCCTAATAGCTGAAACGCCCAACTTTCTGCCTTTTTTCTAGAAAACTGCTATGGTGTTTCAGGCAACAATCCAGCCGTTAATGCTCACCTTCACCATCACAAGTGTGCTCCCTCTTGGATCCAAAACCCCATGCATGCACTGTCTCTCATCAGTCCCAGCAGGTCTTAGTGCCGCAGAGATGAATCCAAGAGAGAATATGCTTCCAGTAATGTCTAAGGTGAGCATCAAAAACTAGAGAGTTGGCCAAAGCATCATAGCAACATCCTTTCAACAAGGCAGGATTGGAGAAAGCCCACTATGAGAGCTTTTCGAATAGGCTTCTAGAGGGGCAAAAATGGCCTACAGCAACAGCAGGTACATTATTCAATATTGTTCATTGCAACATCATTTTAAATATTACCTACTAAAGCTCCTCAGTTTCACAGGCAGTTTTTTGAAAAGGTAAACTAACCCCTTTAGACCCCTTTCACACTGGGGTGTTTTTCAGGTGCTTTTGGGCTAAAAATAGCGCCTGTAAAGCGCCTGAAAAATGCCTTCCTTGCATCCCAAGTGTGAAAGCCCCAGTGCTCTTGCGCTTGCAGGACGTTAGACAAAGTCCTGCAAGCAGCATCTTTCGGGCGGTGGAGGAGCGGTGTATACACCGCTCCTCCACATTGAAATGAATGGGCAACGCTGCTGAAGTGCCCGAAAAGCGCTTCGGCAGCAGTGCTACACGGGCGCATTTAACCCTTTATTCAGCTGCTAGCGGGGGTTAAAAGTGCCCCGATAGCGGCCGTATAGCGCCAAAGCGCGGCTAAAGCTAGCGGGGTTTTACCGTCAACGCCCGCCCCAGTGTGAAAGCCACCTATTTTAATCACTTACAGACCCAGCCTCTTTCTGAGATTCGCTGTTTACAACATTTTTTGCTACATTTTTTTTTCTAACACCCTAGAGAATAAAATGGCAGTCGTTGCAATACTTTCTGTCACACCGTATTTGCGCAGCATCTTACAATCGCACTTTTTTTGAAATTAAAAAAATAAGACAACAGTAAAGTTAGCCCAATTTTTTTTATATTGTGAAAGATAATGTTACGCCGAGTGAATTGATACCCAACATGTCAATCTTCAAAATTGTGCCCGCTCGTTGAATTGCGACAAACTTTTACCCTTAAAAATCTCCATAGGCGACGTTTATAAATATCTCTACAGGTTGCATGTTTTAAGTTACAGAGGAGGTCTAGGGCTAGAACTATTGTTTTTGCTCTACCGATCGCAGCGATACCTCACATGTGTGGTTTGAACGGGGCACGTTTAAAATTTTTTTTTTCTTATTTATTTTACCTTTTATTTTTTTATTTTTACACTGTTTTTAAAAAAATAAATTTTTGTCACTTTTATTCCTATTACAAGGAATGTAAATAGAATGAAACCTTGTAATAGAAAAAAAAAAACATGACAGGACCTCTTAAATATGAGATCTGGGGTCAAAAGGACCTCAGATCTCATATTTACACTAAAATGCAATAAAAAAAAATTGTCATTTAAAAAAAAATAAAAAAATGGCCCTTTAAGAGCTGTGGGCGGAAGTGACGTTTTGACGTCGCTTGTGCCCTGCATTGTTATGGAGACAGATGGGGGCCATCTTCCCCTCACTCGTCTCCATGCCCAGCAAGGGTAAAGATCCGATTGCCTGCGCTGCTGCTGACGGCTCCGGTAAACGGTGGAGAGCACTGGAACGCGGCGGGGGGGGGGGGAGGCCTCTCTCCCGCCATCCATAAAAGTGATCTTGCAGCGAATCCGCCGCAGAGACCACTTTTATCTTAAACCAGACCACTCACTAAAGAAGATACTGGGGTTATGTCAGCTAGCTGCTGCCATAACAACAATATTCCTCTTCAAACAGCTGACGTATAACGACGGTGGGCGGTCTGGAAGTGGTTAATTTAAATTGTTTTTTTCTTTTTTTAACTGCAACTGCTTAAGCACCCATGGCAGTGTTTTAGTTGTTACAATTTCAACAAATAAAACCATTAGCTTTTAAGAATATTTGGATCACTTGAAGGTAAAGGAAGACATTAGAATATACTGTAAACTGGACAAATTACTAAGAAACAGAAATAAAACTTAAAATGTATGCAAAATAAACTTGCACTTAAAGCAATAGTAAACGTTGAAAAGAAAAAAAACCCTCCTTGCAAGGTAAAGCCATAAAGTTCTAGTATGCATTGCATACTAGCATATTATGAAAGACTCACCTTGAAATGAAGCCCTCCAGCGGTGCACTGTCATCTTCCCCCGGTCTTCCTTCCTGGTTCACAGGCTGTGGCCACATGAATGGATGAGCTGCGCTGACATCACGGCGCAGGAGTCACGACCATGGCACAGAGCTCTGAAGGAAAGGCACGGGTATGCTGTTCCTTCACAACGCATGTGCTGGTGAAGTCATTGGCTGCCGCTCACTAGAATATCTCCTAAATGGTGCATGTTTAGGAGATATTAATTCCATCTACAGGAAAGTTTTATTATAAGCTTACCTGTAGGTAAAAATAAAAATAGAGAGTTTTCTACCACTTTAAAGAGGACCTGAACTTAAAAGGTAAAGATTTGCCAAGTTATAGTGAACATTTAGGAATGTTATTTGTGCCTAAGCAGTACCATGAAAAATCTACCTTTTGTCTTGAATTCTTCCTGAATAACAGTATTGTACCTCCTGTACCTTGAAGCATGCCATAGCTGTATATTGGCAGTGTGAGCTCTTCTAAGGCACTGTGCAAGTGACTAAACGTCTTAAGCCCCATATACACTATCAGATTTTCTGCTGAGTTTTTCCTTCAGATTTACCAAAACCATATAATATGAGGTCAAACCTTAGGAGTTTCAATTTGTATGCAGGCTTCAATTTGTATCAGGCACACCCTCGCACTACATGGTTTTGGTAAAGCTGAAGGAAAAGCTCAGCAGAAAATCTGATAGTGTGTATGGGGCTTTACAAGACTTGGAGTGAGATTTGGTGATGTCACATTGTACTTCTCACCTCTCTTCTTCCTAGAGGGGAAACTGTACCACCCTACCTGAGGGCCTACAGTGTAAGGATTTCCCTGCTTCATCCATTCTGTAGATCTGTGATTCCTCTGCTGCTCCAGCTTCCTAAACATTTACCCATAAGTCTTTACATCACCAGTCATCGGGGACAGCTCTTGACATAAGGGAGCAAAGCTCTTCCTCTACCAAGGTGGCTGCTTCCGCACAGTGCAAAACAAGGCACGGTAAGTCAGTAACGGGGAAGAATCCAATAAGCAACACAGCTGACTAGTCCTTTGCCCTCTGCTTGTCTTTTTAGGCACAGCTTCCAAAGTTCTACAAATATAAAAGTAAAAAACCAAAGCAGAAACTTTAAAACTTTTAAGGTCAGTTTACACTAGTCCACAGCCCATAATGCTGCTGCCTGCACACTAAACTGGAGTGGTTTAATGTGCAATCACCAGGATTTTGAGCTGCAGAATCATGCAGCAGGGGTTGGTGTGAGGTACGTATTATTGCATTACACAGCTCTCCCTTTTTTTTTTTTTTTGAGTGAACTTTATGTGGAGTGCACAAAGTGACACTTTATTCCTGTCACTGCACAGTGTGGTAAGCTGCGATGGCTGTGCGGTGACATGCTGGGCCGTCTAGAGTGGTGCAATATTATGCAAATATGTTGCGTAATACCACACAGCTCTGAAACACTAAGAAACATTGTATTCCGGTGTGAACATGACACATAGAAAACTATTGTTTTCTGTGTGTCATTGCAGTTACCTTGTGTTTATCCATGAGGAAAAAATACAAGTAACTGCACATAGTGGGAATGAGCCCCTAAGACAAGCATGCTACAGCATGCACTACACAATGGATTCAAATTAGCAAACAAAAATGCTACATACAAATTTGATTTACAGAGGATGGACAAAAAATAATGGGCATTAAAAATGAAGTTTAACTTTGAAGTGACTAAATCACAATTCCAAACACAGCTGCAATGATTCATTTAATTTTGGTGGCTGACTAGCAATAACTTAATTATGTAATCTATAAAAAAAATGAGTGTCAATTAGCAGTTTATTATCTGGCTTTGCAAATCAACATAAGGCTGCTACACTAATTTCAACGAGTTGATACTTAAAGCAGTATTAAACCCAAAAGCAAAAACATGTATTATATTGCATTCTTAGATGTGATGGCTGTATTAGTTTCCTTTTTAGGCTTTCTTTCATCTGGTGATCCAGCCAGTAAATCTGTTTTTCAAAAGCACAAGCTCTCCAGCAGAATGTATCAGTTGAGGCAAACCATTTAACACCGGTAGGGGTGCTTAAAATCATCAGCTTTTATTTATTCACATAAAACCTTTATCCCAAAAAGGAAAAAAAAAACTATTTTCTGTAACTGACTATAAAGTCTGGGCCGAAGTTTGGCTTCAATTTGTTACTGTGTTTAAATCTGCTAGTACATTTAACAATACCCTCCCCATCAGACTGACAATGATGCTGTCTGCTGTGCCTCCTGTGCTCATTTATCCAGAGTGGTATCTCATTAACACAGGAGGTGTGTTACTGGCCAGATCACCCGGTGAAAACAGAGGGGAGAAAGCCAAAGAAATAAAACTAACGTAGCCACCACTTTTATTAATTAATAAGCTGCAATATAGTACATTTTGGGTTTTGGGCTTAAAGGGATATTAAAAGCAAGTTTAAAAAATAACAAACATTTTATACTCATCTGCTCTGTGTAATGGTTTTGCACAGAGCAGCCCCCATCCTCCACTTCTCGAGTCCCCTGCCGGCGCTCCTGGCTCCTCCCTCCTGCCAAGTGCCCCCAGAGCAAACAGCTTACTGTGGGGGCACCCAAGCAGGCTCACTCCCGAGCCACTGCTCTGTGCGTCCATTCAGACACAGAGCCACGGCTTTCCCCCACCTCCTCTCTTTTCTTATTGGCCCACTGGCTGTGATTGACAGCAGTGGGAGCAAATGGCTCCCGCTGCTGTCTCAGCCAATGAGTGGGAATGGGACTCAGATAAGTATTAGTGGGGGCTACGGCACGCATGCATAGAATACATGAAGGTAAAAAATCTTGAGCCTTTAGAACCACTTTAATATCACTTTAAAGCAGACCTTGAAGCCTGCAGCAACTATTGCAAGGCCTAAGAAAAAAAAAAACACATCTCCCGTAAAAAAGTAAATAATATGTACCTTAGACCCCAGCTTCTGGGCAACTCCTCAAGGCAAGGATGGCACCACTCAGTCTACACATGGGATCCTGTGAGAATTCAGGATCCCAAATCTCACAAGAAGGCATTCCTGCACCGTGCAGGAGCCAATTCTCATATGAATAACTTACTATACTATTTTTTTTTTTTTTTACATTTTTGGCATATACCTTTGTAATAATGGTCTACTTTAGATGGCATGCACACTTCCTTTGTTGGTGTTTCCTCTAACACTCTACTTCTGAGTGATGTAATAGATCACACAATAGCCAGTTTATAAAAACTCGATGAAATGACAGGTCTAGGAACCGGTGACCATCAGATTTCAGTAACAGCACTAAAAATATGCACAAAATCCCCTTTCTTTTAGAATTTTCTTTTCATAATAATGACCTTTACTCACACCAGTAAAAATCACCAAATATAAAATGGCATCAACATGTGTGCAGAATGAAATGGAGTCCCTTTTTATTTATACTATTAGATACGAGCAGTCCTGTATTCCATATTTTTTGTACTACATTACCAAAATGATCCTTTATGAACTTCAAAAACAACAAAAACACAACTCAAAATCATAACCTTAAGGCCCCTTTCACACGGACGGACCGTCTATCCGTTTTTCTTCCATCCGTCGACGGACGACAATGCATTCCTATGGGCAAACGGATGACCATCCGTTACCATCAGTTAACCTCCGCTTCCGTTTTTATCCGTTTTTTTTAACGTACAAAGCTACGTCCAGATCCGTCAAAACGGATATTAACTGACGTTAACTGACAATGTCCGTCAACGTCCGATCAGTTAAGATCCGTTTTGAAGAAATAATTCAAAGTTCATACTTTGAGAAATAAAAAAACAAAGTGAAAAAACCTTTATTTTAAAAGGGTTATGCAGAATAATAAAACTAAAACTGTTTTGAACATATCATGTGCTTTTGTGTCTTTTTATGCTATCAAAACACAATGAAATACCCAAATTAATGAATTAATAAATTAAAATTTGCACTGCATTTTATATATATATATATATATATATATATATATATATATAGGTACTGCCATGAAACTTCTCCTGATGGAGATAGAAAGTAGTCGGCAAATTGTTCACGTATGGCAGTGTAGGATGGGTGGAGCAAGGCTTTCTAGGTAATTTCCTTAAATGCAAAGAAACTGCTGTAAATGGATGAAAACGGATACAAAAACGGATGAAAAAACGGATGTAAACGTGTACATTAACGGATGAAGACGGATATTAACGGAACGGAAGACGGATGAAAACGGAGATTAACGGAACGGATGACGGATGAAGATGGATGAAGCAACGGATAAGAACTGATACGTTTTTAACGTGGCTAAACTGATGGTGCCCGTGTGAAAGGGGCCTAAGAGACACAATACAAATTCGAGGCATGTATGCAATAGATACCATGTAAACTGGGACATTTGACTACAAAGTAGTACAAAGAATTACACCAGCAGCAATTACTATCAGATCAAAGGTTCAAAATGAAAGATATTCGATTTATTAAAAAAAAAAAAAACAGAGTAAAGAAATACGAAGCAGTTAACCTCAACAGCCAGAATCCTCCCTTCATCTAAAAAAATGGAACCTCACTAGTCAATATTAGAAACTTTTCCACTTTTGCTCCAGTTGTTCAGAGCTGACCCTTTCACACATGCACATATGTAACACTGCTAATTGCATGCCATTCAATTCACACTGTGATCCTTCTCAGTTATATCCTGCACATCTCATGCTGGTACATTCAAGTAGAGCCTTTTTTTCTGTCCAGACATCCCTATTTCTTCCTATGTGCATGGCTATCCAGCACCTATAGACAGCAGGTGCAACAATCTCTTCTCAGAGAACTAACAGTTACTTTCTGATGCTGGTGGAGAACACTGTCATTAAAGGCCAAGGTCACTGGAAAAAAAAAATCGGGCCTTTCCTCCCTTTGGTATGTTAACCCAAAAACTGCCAAACCTGCAAAAAAAAAAAAAAAAAAAAAAAAAATGGTTCCCGGTTTCTGCTTTTTATTAGTTAATTTGATTATTGGCTTGTGTGGCTGGAAGTGTGGGACAGGAAGTATATGGGGTAGCTGGGACCCCATGGGCAAAATCCCCCCCATAACTATAAGAGAAAATTTAAGACCTTTTATATGTAAGGTATAAGCAAAGGTTGACTTGGTATTGTTTTATTATGGTTGGTGCACTTATAAACTATCTTCTAACATGTCCGTCACCTACCCTAGCTCTATTGAAAGTACAATATAAATATAAATACATATATATATATATCTCAGTAAAGTAAAACATATGTTATAAAATTATAATAAAATTGTATACGTTCTAGAAAAGAGCGGGCGAGAGGGTGTGGGGAGGGGTGGCTTACACACGTGACCAGTTTTTTTTTTTTTTAGTCGGAAAAGAATGGCCTGCAACACATTCCTGGAAGTTTTTTTTTTCAGAAATGTTTTTTTAGTTGTTAAGACAAACACAATATTACAAACCTATTTTACAAAATAATGTAAATATATTTTATAAAGTGATGGCCTTTTGACTATATTAATTACAGCCTTCGAAACTTATGCTCGTCTTTCCCCTATTTCTACCGCACCCTGAAATGCCCCACATTGCCAAACGTGACATCCGCTCTTCCTTGTTAGATATAAACATGCACCCTTTGTTTTTCTGCTGTGATCTGCTAACTAATAACCTTTGAAAACTGCTGTGAAAAAAAGAAAGGACTTTTAAAAAAATGCAAACAGAGCTGCATAGGATGAGCCTCTAGAATGCAGCGAAGAGAAACAAGCAGGGTGTGAATCAATAGCTGTATAGGCTTAAAGTCAGAAGCATGGGATTTAAGTGACTTTACCTGGGTCAGACATAAAGGTGATGCATACATGACTGTACAGGGTATCCTTGTATATTCCACTGCTATATACACAAAGTTACTGAATCAAAGGCAGCTGCTGTACGTTCTCTTCTCCTTGTAAGATCCCACATCCAACTTTCTGTCTCCCCCCAAAAAATAAAAATAATCCTGAAAAATACACATTAAAAAAAAAATCGATAAAGCTTGTTTTGGGAATTCCAAACTGGGATAGAGAGAGGAGGTCTTGCGTAAAAAAAAAAAAAATAAAACTGGTTACCTCCTTTAACCCCCCAACCCAAAATTCAGGCTTCCCGACAAGGAGATAGAAGGCAACTTGTGAATTGTGCTCCTTTAGGAAAATGAGCAGAGGAACGATAGCATAAAAAAAAGACATAAAAGAGAGAGAGAGAGAGAGAGAGAGAGTGTATGTGTGGGAAGGAGGAGGGGGGAGGGAGGAGGGAAAGGGGTGACGCTCTACATCAAGCCCATCCTGCAGTACTAAAAAAAAAAAAATACTGATATAAAAATGACATCCCTTTAAAGATGCAGGAACCGTACATAGAAGAAGATGCCACGATGGGTGAGATGTGTGAAGCTATTCTTCTTATTGCAGTATTTGAATTCTCTGCTTAAGGACTGGTTAAGCAGTGAGCTGGGACACACTCAAGGTGCCACAAGGTCCAAAAGAAAACCGGGCTTGTGCAAAGTGCTAACAGGAAATGTGTATTGGAGGATGCAAAGTAATCCTTTTTCTCAGGATTCCAAGATTTTATCTATATGTGTTTAAGACAGCATTTAGTTTGATAAACCAGAAAATAAATGTGCTTTCACAGAAATCAGAGACCCATGCTAAATGATCCCTCCCGACCTCTCTCAGATCTAAAGTAACCCACCCTTGTCTAACCCACATTTATACTTCTCTATATCTTGCAGCCCACAGCAGAGTTACGTCCTGCGCACTTGAACCTATAGACTTTAAATGCGCAGGATCAAAGGTGCCGAGGGGCAGCGTGGACATTTCACCGCAGGATTTAAACGCCGCAGCAGGCCGCAGTCATATATACATTTGGGGCGGGGGAATCAGAATGAATAAGTGCACTTTTTGTGTGTTCGTAAGAATTGATTACCAAATCCAATTAATGGAACACTAATCTAATGAACTTACTTTAAACTTGCTCAAAGTGAAACTCTATACCCCTGATGGCCAATATGGTCCTTTGGCACTTATTGTGTGGTCCCTACAGATAGCAATCTGTTTTCCTTGCCCAGGTGCTTACTCAGGTCAGTGAAAGAGAAATACTCGACATTGGGTTTTATTAGTTAAAGCAGAACTATACTCCCAGAAACACTCACCTCCTCATTTCAGGGATACAGATATTAAATCCCCTATCGGCTTGTTGTAATCTTTTCCCTGTGGCTACGTTTGGGTGCTGGGTTTTTGGTTGGCATGTGTATGGGAGTCTGTCATTCAGGCACAGCCGCAGCATGCCAGTACTGCACATTGATCTGTGGAAGTGCAGCTCAATGTGCATTCAATAGAGGACTGCGAGAAGGCATGCAAGTGTTTGTTATTACAGACGAGACATAGCATGTCTCTACTGCAATAAAGAGCAGCCTGCTTGCAGTTTTTTTATTGGTTCACTTCCGCTTTAAATGGCTTGTTTTATTTCTTTCACACCATCCTCCTTAGTTTTGTTGGTCATCCCTATTCTTTATATTTTTATCTCTTTAATAAAGAATCTTAATTTGAAAAATATCAAATGCCGCCTAAGTGTTTTTTAAGGGGGCTGCAGGGAGTATGAATGAGCGACCTCTCCTGTTGCATGTCTGTAGTCTCTGAAAGTTGTCTGTAGTATTACTAATGTCGCTGAATATTACAAGAGCCGCACTTGATCCACATTTATGAAGGAAGTTGACCACCACTGCTCTAGATCAAGGGTTTCCAAACTTTCGGAACAAAGAGCCAGTTTATTGCCCTTCAAACTATAGGGCTCGGAATGTGGCCAGTGAGAAGAGAAAATGCCCTGGCATTATTGGGAGTAAACAGAGCCATAGGCTTGGTGATCAGTGGGAGTAATAAAATGATATCATTGGTGTCAGTGAGAGAATTAGTTCCCCCTCTCTGGTGTCAGTGGGAGGAATTGTACCCCATTGTTGGTGTCAGTGGGATGAACAGTGCTCCATCTTTGGCGTCAATGGAAGGAATAGTGCCCCAAGGGCTGGATAAAAGAAAGCAAAGGGCCACAGCTTGGAGAGCCCTGCTCTAGACTATCAGTAAAATATACGGTTGAATTTCAAGTACGTGAAGGGTTTGATTTACTAAAACAGGAGCACTCAGAATCTGGTGCAACTGTGTATGGTAGATAATCAGCTTTTAACTTCAGCTTCTTTAATTAGGCTTTGACAATATAACCTGGAAGGTGATTGGTTTCTTTGCAGAGCTGAACCAGATTTTGCACTCTCCAGTTTTAGTAAATCTCCCCCGAAATGTTGTACCTGCATTCAACCAAGTCTTATGATCTAGATAGCCTGCCAGTCAGCACAGCAAGGCCACTAGCCTCACCTTTGTCACCAACCTGCCCTAACCTGTGACTGGACAAAGAAGGGGAAGCAGAATGCTGAGGGTACCATTCCATCTCCTAATAGCATGTCCAAACTGTACTATGTAAAACATAACAACTCGTCATTCAACGTGTTTTTTCAGGAGTAAAAATACTAACATCTTTTTCTTTGTATTTTGATAGGTGCGTTGCTTTGATACATCTTTTTGTGTGTTGTGCTGCATGCCTGCATTTTTCCCCAGTGCACTTGTATGATGTGAACAGGGCACAGGGCTGCTGAATCTCGATTGCTAGCGATAAGAGTGACATCTCGCTGCCTCAGCTTCATAGGGAGTGATTCCATAAGGACAGACAGGCAGCTTCTTAGTGATCCTGTGCTATAAACAAAAAGAGACTCGACAATTTTGAAAAACTATATATATATATTTTTTTTTTAACTTTCTGCCATAAAACCTATTCAATGAACAAAATTGGAAAAAAAAACAGATTTCTTCATAAATTTAGGCCAATATGTATTCTGCTACATATTTTTGGTAGAAAAAAACCAATAAGACTGCTTTCACACTGAAAGCGCCATCTGTTAGCTGTTTAAGTGCCGCTTTTGTGTCGCTTTTCGGCCACCAGCGGGGCGCTTTCAACCCCAATGGGCAGGGCGTTTTGGGAGCGCTAAATACAGCGCTCAAACCCGCCCCAATGATGCTGCTTGCAGGATTTTTCCTAACGTCCCACCAGCGCACCACCCCAGCGTGAAAAGAGACACTGGAATGAATGGGAGGCGGTTTTCAGGCGCTTAGCGGAGGCTATTTCTAGCACTAAAACACCTGAAAACTGCCCCAGTATGAAAGTGTATATTGATTTGTTTGTGCAAAAGTTATAGCGTCTACAAATGATGGGATTTTTTTTTTTTTACTAGTAATGGCAGTGATCAGCGACTTATAGCGGGACTGTGATATTGCGGACATTTTGACACTTTTTGGGACTAATACTAATGACACTAGCTGGAAAATGGTTTGCGCAAAAGTTATAGCTACAAACTATAGGATTTTTTTTACTAGTAATGATGGTGATCAGTGACTTAGAGGGGAACTGTGATGTTGCGGCGGACATTCTGACACTTTTTGGAAACCAGTGACACTAATAAAGTGATCAGCGCTAACAATATGCACTGTCACTGTACTAATGACACTGGCCAGGAAGGAGTTTGCGCAAAAGTTATAGTGTCTACAAACTATGGAATGTTTTTCTTTTTTTACTAATAATGGCGGCAATAAGTGACTTATAGTGGGACTGTGATAAAGCGGTGGACATTGACACTTTTTGGGGACCAGTGACACTAATACAGGGATCGATGCTAACAATATGCACTGTCACTGTACTAATGACACTGGCCGGGAAGGGATTTGCGCAAAAGTTATAGCATCTACAAACTATAGGATGTTTTTTTATTTGTAATGGCGGCAATAAGTGACTTATAGTGGGACTGTGATAAAGCGGTGGACATTGACACTTTTTGGGAACCAGTGACACTAATACAGGGATCCGTGCTAACAATATGCACTGTTACTGTACTAATGACACTGGAAGGGGTTACTATCAGGGGCGATAAAAGGATTAAATGTGTGCCTAGCCTGTGTTTTACTTTACTGTGAGGTGCTTTTACTAGGGGACGAGAGTGAATTTATTCAGTGCTTCGCAGGGACACAAACTCCATCCCTTTAGTTTTGTCAGAACAGCGATCTGCCTTGTTTACATAGGCAGATCGCTGTTCTGTGTCTCTGCCTAACGATCGGCTGCGCTGGAGGACATGTGTGTAATCACAGTACTGCGCACGCGCGCCCCTCCACCTGGAAGCACAGGATCAGGCAGGTATATATGTATATATATATATATATATATATAAAGATGATCCGACGCACAGCTGCCACCTTGTAGCAGTAAAACTGGCATAGCATGGATGACAAGCAGTTAAAACAGAGTTTGGTGCACAGTTGTAGTCCTTTTTTCACCTGACAGGTAAACGGTAGAGCGCCTGGCCTGGACGTCCTAGGAATAGCACTTTTAGGGCAGAGCTGAGCCCTATGACGAGGATAGGTAAGTTGCCGTGAAGTTTGCACAGAGTGGTGCAGAGCTGTGTCAGGGAGGTGGCCGGACTCTATCTATGTGGGACAGCAGTGAGTCAGGCGTGCCCCTCACCCTCTCTCTCTGCCCGCTTCATTTCCAACTTCACCCCGATGTCCGCTCTAGGTCCTCCCCTTCCTACGCGGCCATTTTTAACCAACTCCAAATTCTCGTCTGTTAAAGCCATCTCTCCCCACCCCTTGTCCTAAATTCCCCTCCCTCCCCCCTCTACTAAAGCCAGACATGCCGGGGTGAAAGGGGGTCACGGCCGTATTATATAAGGGCCCTTTCCTTAGCCTGCATCGCCCAGGAAAAGGGCCCGGGCAGATACCCCACCCATTGTAGAACATAAGACGACCCGTCACCTACCATGATCCGGCGTCCTCACCACAATCACACCTCGTTCACTACAAAGCGGGCATGTTCCGGGCTGCGGCAGAGGCTCGTAGTAGGTCCGGGGAAGGGAGGTGAGGAGCTGGCCATCAGAGCTCCTTTGTATGAGAGGCGGGTGTCAGTGCCCCTGTCTGCTCTCCCCAGTGCTGGCAATGAAATGCTGAGTAACATAGTACTGTGAGATCCTCTACTGCCCTCCCCGCTGCTCCAACTGGGGAATTACTGGGCCGGAGGGAGGGGAGAGGGAGTTGGGAATAAAGGAGCACCCTAAAATAATGACAGGCTCTGCCCTCACACACCCCAGCATCGCCTCACACGTCGCCTCATACATCGCCTCACACACCACATCGCCTCAGCTGCTTCTGCAGCGATTTGACTTCCTCATACGAATGTAATAAACATGTCAGTAGTTATATACGGCTACATGTGTTACGTGTTCACCAGCCGCTCATACGGCGCACTCAGTGACTACATTTCGGTGTCTTTAAGTTCATATCCGTATTTAGTGTGACCCCTCGTCACCTCATCCATTTCCCTCCCTCACCGACACTCTGCTATTCCCCTCCTTCTCCTCTACATGTCCCCTCCTCTCTTTACACAATGATATCTGTACCCATCTGGCGTGTGCCCCCTGGCATCTGCAAGGGTGAGGGAGGAGCTTTGCTTGCTCTTCCCGCCTTCACCCACCTCACAATTAACCTTCTCTTTCCTTGTCTGCTCTCACATCCCTGCCTCCGTTTTAATGGAAGCTTCTTTATCAGTCAAAAATCCTGAGCGTTATAAAGGAAAAGTGAACCCAAATACTAATATTTCCTAGAAGCTTTGAGACCGCTTTCACACTGAGGCAGTTTCCTGGCATTTTAGCGCTAGAGATAGCGCCTGAAAACTGCCTCCCATGCCACCCGAACGTGAAAACCTGAGTACTTTCACACCGGGGGCGGTGCGTTTGCAGGACGTTAGAAGTCCTGCAAGCAGTGTCTTTGGGGCGATTTGGGAGTACTCCCAAAACGCCCCTGCCCATTGCAATGAATGGGCAGCGCTTCCGAAGCGCAGATACACGGGCCCTTTTAACCCTTTCTTCGGCCGCTAGCGGGGGGTTAATAGCTCGCTAGCGGCCGAAAAGCGCAGCTAAAACGACCGGCGATTTAGTGCTAACACTCGGGCGGCCCCAGTGTGAAAGGGGTCTAAAGCTAAAGTTTACTGCATATATATATTATTATTATTATACAGGATTTATATAGCGCCAACAGTTAGCACAGCGCTTTACAACATGAGGGCAGACAGTACAGTTACAATACAATACAATACAGGAGGAATCAGAGGGCCCTGCTCATTAGAGCTTACAATCTAGAAGGGAGGGTCAAGTGGAACAAAAGGTAATAACTGTGGGGGGTGAGCTGATGGAGAAAATGAATATACATATATATATATATATATATATATATATATATATATATATTACTGTGCAAAAGTTTTAGGGCCAGTTTACACCATAGTCCGGATGCGTTCCAGATGCTGTTCTGCATATGCGGTTTTGACATGTTTTTAATGCAGTCCAGTGCATTTTTTCCCCCCTCTTTTTTCTTAACCTTAAAGTGGTTGTAAATCCTTACAGACCACTTTAACCTACAGTAAGCCTATATTAAGGCTTACCTGTAGGTGCAAGAAATATCTCCTTAACCTACACGGGTAAGGAGATATTTTCCTAAAAACGGGCACCGTTACAGCGCATGCGTCCTGTAGACAACGGCACAAGCGCACTGAGCATGCCGTTTGTGAAGGCGATCATGCTGTCACTGACGGCTCCCATGCGCATGCGCCGGAGTGACGTCATCGCTGCCCCGGCCAGTCACAGCACCTGCAGGGTGTTTTTTTTTTTCTTTTTTTGACAGGGTTTACTTCCTCTTTAAATAAGGACATACTTTTTTTTTATGCTTTTTACAGCGTTCCAGTACAGTCCAGTGCAAGAAAAATGCAGCATGTTCTTATTTTCTTTTCTGGAACTGGAACGCACTGGTGTGAACTACTATGCCATTGAAAACCATATAACTTACTTTCCATGCGTTTTTGATGCAGAAAAAAAACGCATTAGACTGCATGTGGTGTGAACTGACCCTAATGGCCTGTACACATGATCTGAAAATTGTACAAAAAATACTGCTTTCGAAGCAATCAGAGAATAATCGGATCGTTAGTACACAGCTTTCAAAAGCTGATCACGACTCTTCATCTGATATTATCCGATCAGACAAACACGAAAATTTTTCTCGTATGATATCAGATCGTACGATTTTCATTTCATCAGTACAGTTGTCGTCCCAAAATACAATAGAAATATACTACAACACATGACATCACTTCCGATTTTTTTATTCTGTCGTAATAGAATTTTCGTAACTTTAATAACCTCTCCATTTTTGATATGTGACTAGCATCTGTCGTCCAATTTTCGGATCGTGTGTACGGCTATTAGGCAGGTTTGAGCTAATGCTGTAAATTAAGAATACTTTCAGAAATAGAATGATAGACAGGCTTTTCAGGCCTTTTAGCACTAAAAATAGCGCCTGAAAAGCGCCTCTGAAGCCTCCCCACTGTGAAAGCCCAAGTACTTTCACACTAGGGCGGTGCACTTGCAGGACCGAAAAAAAAAGTCCTGCAAGCAGCATCTTTGGGGCAGTGAAGAAGCAGTGTATACACCACTCCTCCACCGCCCCTGCCATTGAAATCAATAGGCAATGCTGCCGAAGCGCCTGCAAAGCGCTTCAGCAGTGGCATTTTGCGGGCATTTTTAACCCTTTCCTCGGCCGCTAGCAGGGCTAAAAAAGCACCCTGCTAGCAGCCAAAAAGCGGCGCTAAATCTACGCTAAAGCTAACGTGGGCCACGCTATAGTGTGAAAGGGCTCTTAACCACTTCAGCCCCAGACCATTTGGCAGCTCAATGACCGGAGGACTTTTTACAGTTTGGCACTGCACTGCTTTAACTGCTAATTGCGCGGTCATGCAATGTTGTACCCAAAGAAATTTGCGTCCTTTTTTTCCCACAAATAGAGCTTTCTTTTGATGGTATTTGATTGCCTCTGCAATTTTGATTTTTTGCGATATAAACGGAAACAGACCGAAAAATTTGAAAAAAAAAATGATATTTTCTACTTTTTGTTATAAAAAAAATGTAATAAACTAAATTTTAGACAAACATTTAGGCCAAAATGTATTCAGCCACATGTTTTTGGTAAAAAAATGTCAATAAGCGTATATTTATTGGTTTGCGTAAAAGTTATAGCGTCTACAAACTAGGGTACATTTTCTGGAATTTACGCAGCTTTTTGTTTATGATTGCATTTCTCATTTCTTGAGGTGCTAAAATGGCAGGGCAGTACAACCCCCCCAAATGACCCCATTTTGGAAAGTAGACACCGTAAGGAAATTGCTGAGAGGCATGTTGAGCCCATTGAATATTTTATTTTTTTGTCCCAAGTGATTGAATAATGACAAAAAAAAAAAAAAATTACAAAAAGTTGTCACTAAATGATATATTGCTCACACAGGCCATGGGCCTATGTGGAATTGCACCCCAAAATACATTTTGCTGCTTCTCCTGAGTACAGGGATACCCCGCAAACCAATCACCGCCTTCAGGATTTCTAAGGGCGTACATTTTTGATTTCACTCCTCACTACCTATCACAGTTTCAAAGGCCATAAAATGCCAAGATAGCACAACATACCCCCCCACCCCCAATAACCCCATTTTGGAAAGTAGACATCCCAAGCTATTTGCTGAGAGGCATGGTGAGTATTTTGCAGCTCTCATTTGTTTTTGAAAATGAAGAAAGAAAAGAAAAATTTTTTTTTTTCTTTTTTCAATTTTCAAAACTTTGTGACAAAAAGCGAAATCTGCAAAATACTCACTATACCTCTCAGTAAATAGCTTGGGGTGTCTACTTTCCAAAATTGGGTCATTTGGGGGGGGTTTGTGCCATCTAGGCATTCCATGGCCTCCGAAACTGTGATAGGTAGTGAGGAGTGAAATCAAACATTTACACCCTTATGCCGCGTATACACGAGCGGACTTTACGGCAGACTTTGCTCGGCGGACTTTTCAACGTACTCTACGACGGACTTTCTGGATGAACGGACTTGCCTACACACAGTCCACCAAAATCTGTCGAATTCGTACGTGATGACGTACGACCGGACTAAAACAAGGAAGTTCATAGCCAGTAGCCAATAGCTGCCCTAGCGTGGCTTTTTGTCCGTCGAACTAGCATACAGACGAGCAGACTTTTCGACCGGACTCGATTTCGACGGATTAATTTAAAACATGTTTCAAATCTGAGTCCGTCCAACTTTTGAGAAAACAAAGTCCGCTGGAGCCCACACACGATCGAATTGTCTGACAAAATCCAGTCCGCCGGGCAAAGTCTGCCGTAAAGTCCGCTCGTGTGTACGCGGCATCAGAAGACGGTGCGTGGTTTTTGTGGCTAGGCTCCCAAAAAGTCTCACACATGTGGTATCCCCGTACTCAGAAGAAGCAGCAGAATTTATTTTGGGGTATAATTCCACATATGCCCATGGCATGTTTGAGAAATATATAATTTAGTGACAACTTTGTGCAAAAAAAAAAGTTTGTCATTTTCCCGCAACTTGTGTCACAATATAAAATATTCCATGGACTCGACATGCCTCTCAGCAAATAGCTTGGGGTGTCTACTTTCCAAAATGGGGTCATTTGGGGGGGTTTTGAACTGTCCTGGCATTTTATGCATAACATTAAGAAGCTTATGTCACACATCACCCACTCTTCTAACCACTTGAAGACAAAGCCCTTTCTGACACTTTTTGTTTACATGAAAAAATAATTTTTTTTTGCAAGAAAATTACTTTGAACCCCAAAATATTATATATTTTTTAAAGCAAAGGCCCTACAGATTAAAATGGTGGGTGTTTTATTTATTTTTTTAACACAGTATTTGCGCAGCGATTTTTCAAACGCATTTAAAAAAAAAAAAAAACACACTTTTTTTAATTTTAATGCACTTAAACACACTATATTGCCTAAATGTTTGATTAAATAAAAAAGATGATCTTAGGCCGAGTACATGCATACCAAACACGACATGCTTTAAAATTGCGCACAAACGTGCATCGGCGACAAACTACATACATTTTTAAAAGCCTTTAAAAGCCTTTACATGTTACCACTTTAGATTTACAGAGGAGGTCTACTGCTAAAATTACTGCCCTCGATCTGACCTTCGCGGTGATACCTCACATGCATGGTGCAATTGCTGTTTACATTAGACATGTGCATTCGTTTTCGTCCAAATGCATTTTCATCCGAATTTCGGGTATTATCATTTTAACAAACGATAACGAACGTGCAGAATCCGAAAACCGAAAGATCCCACATAAACAAATGCTTTATTTTAGTTTTCGTTGCAACAACAGTTCGATATAGATAGGAGATTCAACATGATGCTGACAATAGCGATCTGTGTCCATCGAACCAGTGGTCGAATGTGCCTAACCTTAGCTCTATTAGTCCTATTAGTCCAAGATTATTCTACATAGAGAGAAAAGATTCGACATAGAGAGAAAAGATTCGACATTATAGAGACAATAGCAAAAAAGTTTGAATGTGCCTAACCTTACTCTATTAGTCCAAGATTATTCGACGTAGAGAGAAAAGATTCGACATGAAGATTCGACGAAGCAGTGGCCGCGAGCAGACGTTTATGGTCAAATGCTCCGCCCATAGACTATAGAAGAATTCTAATGTTGGTTGACTAGTAATAATAATTAATAAATATAATTATTACTAGTGTCATACAATATTAGAATTCTACTATAGCTTGTAAGTGAAACATTTGACCGGAAATGTACGATTGCGGCGTCGGGAGTGCAGTCTGGTCCAGAAGTCCCAGAGATCCGGAAAGCAGCAGATGACATCTGTGTCCCCAGGCTGTGGTACTACAAGAGGCTGCATATTTTGCCAGACCAGACTGAACCCAGGGTCATCACTCTCTGGTCTTCCTTCCACGCTGTGACTCTGGTGTTGGAGATGTGGCAGGAGGAGGAGTAGGACCTGGAGGAGGAGGAAGAGGAGTAGGATCTGGAGGAGTAGGAGGACTATGTGTGAGGTCACAAATGTGGGTAGCACATGTTATTTGGCCCCTCAACCCCTTATTGAGAGCTTCCAAAATTAGGAACTCACACAGGAGTCGTTGGCCCTCCTCCATCTGCATCATTTTGCAGGCAGTTATGCCAGCAAAGTCCTCCTCCACAGTGTGGGGGGTTCTCAGGGCCTCTGTAGCCTTCCAAAAGAGGCCTATGGCAGCCTCCTCCAGGTTACTCCTCTTCCTGGCACTTTGTCTTTGAAGGTGTAGGGGAGGGACCTGGATATCAGGCGGCCTGCTTGGCCCGGCCACCTCCTGGCTGAGACTTCCCTGTGTATGAAAAAGGGACATGGTTTTAGTTTTTGCATCATCAATCACAATCATAAATTAGTACTCCAAACTAACATCTAGTTAACATCATTGATTGGACAACCAGAAATATTTAGAGGAATGCTATACCTGGCTCAAGCTGGGCTCCTCCACATGTTGCTGCCTGGAAGGCCCAGGTTGGGCATCAGAAGCCTCAGCTGGGGGGGAAGGAAGAGTGGAGAGTGCTGGCCTGGGTTCAGTCTGACCTGCCAGAAAATGCAGCCTGTCATAGTACCACAGTCTGGGGAGATAGATGTCATCTGCAGCTCCGGATCTCTGGGAATCCTGGACCTTCTTGTGCTCCCTTAGATAAGTGCTCCTCAGGCCACCAATTAGAACCTTCAAATAGGTGATGTCTGCTGTGGGGATCACCGTCTTCACAAATTCCAAAAAATTATCCAGTGCTGCCTTCCTCTTTGTTTGGTTCTTATATTCAGGGTGGTTTATCTGCCATAGACAAGGCAGCTCCCTGAACATATCAATGAATATGGGCATAAATTCCTCATCTTTAAATAGATCCATTTTCACTGCAAGACACAACACAAGACAAACCCTAATGTCAGCCTAAAGTCTCCTAAACTTGTGCAAATACAGGCCTCAATGTATAAGCAGTATAGGCCCAATGTTAAATCTTACCTTCGCTATCACGATTGGCGCCTCCGTTACTCCTTCCTCCGCTCACAGATCGTACGTACTACGCACGCATGTTACGATTTATAGACACTGCGCATGGCTGAAACTCCGCCCGCCCCTGACGTTCTTTCTAGTCTATTCCCCGCCCCTTCTCGTTCGGCGCAGTGGGGAAAGAGCACATGGCGGAGTCAGAGCAGGTGTCTGATATTTACACCAATGAGGAGGAGGAAAGCCCGGAGGCAGAAACGTCCCGATCCAGAAGGAGACGATTTAAGGCATCAAATATGTCCTTTGGGGAGATGGTGGAGATGGTCGACATCCTGAAGAGGGCCGACTATGACGGGAAGTATGGACCTTACCCCAACTCCAATGTCAGAAAGGCCAAGATCATGGCGAAAGTGGTCAAGAGTCTGCACTGGAATTTCGGGGTACGACGATCGAAAGATCAGCTCAGGAAGCGGTGGTCGGACCTCAAATTAAGAGAGCACGAGCAGTACAGAAAGATCCGGAGAGTGCTGCAAAAAAGTAAGTAGTTGTGCTGTGTTCCGATTCTTTATGTTTATTACGTTCGTCCTGCTCCATGTGCTTTTCTTAACTATTATCCAGTTTAAAATGTCAACTTTCATGTTCATGGGCACATTATTTGTTCGTATCAAACATTGTTCGTTCGGCCTAGAAAACACCATTGTTTTGGCCATATGCATTTCACCACATTTTTTAGGGCCTACTTGTCTGAAACTAATTTGGTTGTGTAGATGGGTTTGTTACTAGAATGAAATGCAAATTAAATTCTGTGTAAGGAGAGGACACTCAGCAGCAGTTTTCACGTCTGTACGCTGGAGCACTAGTGTGGGACACAAGAACACCCTTTTTATTAGGGGATCCCACACAGGTGCTCCAGTGTATACTATAGGGGTGTCTCCATCTGTGAAGCTTGTACAAGACAGGTAAGTATTCAAGCTTGACAAAGGCTAAGACAAATGCCACATCTTGGAACTCTGCCAAAAAAGACAATTGTACCCCACTTCCAAGCAATGTTTCATATTCCTATTTCTGCCATCAAATATCTGTGTTCTAAGTATACCTATTTTTATTGTACATAGGGGATAAAAGACTCGGCGGACACCCCTCATCCGAGGAGACCACAGACCCCCCACCTCTGGAAGAAGGGGAAATCCACCTAAGACCAGCAGAGCAGGAGGAGGAAGACGTGGTGGAAATTGGCACCACAACAGGTGAGTGTCTGCGACCACAGGCTCAGGTAAGAGATGAATGCCGCCATATTTATAATACATGGTATGTTTTGTTTTGATCTTTTTAGGTGATGTTGTGGATCCAGATCCTTTCACCTCGGAAAGTGCCCAGATCCTGATCGGGGAGATCATGGTGTGTAATAGGGACTTGGAAAACATCGTGAAAGCCATCAATGATGTTCAGCAAAAAATGAAGAACATCATTGATGTTTTAGGGAGAGTTTAAAACCCCGCAAAATCCTTTGGGTTTTTGTTGTGCCAAAATTTTTCATATTTTTTATGTCAATTTGTAGCAAAGCCAAATTTGGAAGAGGCACACAGTGTGTCAACCTGTGCTATCTGCCATCACGGGAGATCAATGGACGCGTTTTGGGAGTGCAACCCCTTCCTCAATAATAAAGTAGCTGTGAGGAAGGGGTTGCACCCCCAAAACACGTCCCTTGATCCCCCGTGATGGCAGCTAGCACATGTTGACATTTGGAAATTTGTGTGCATCTTCCAAATTTGGCTTTTCCTGGGGTGACTTCACCCCATCTGAACGCAATATCAAACACAGTTTGTAAATACTCATGTCTGATATTGCCTTCAAGTTCTAACAAATGTGAACTTTGTAAGTTCTAAATTTGTGTATTTCTTGTGGGTTTTACACATGCCTGTTTTATCTTAAATGGACATTTCTACTTTTTCTAATGTGACCCCAAAAATTGTTAAACATCAAACATGTTGGTTTGTTTTAAAAACCTTTTGGAAATGCACATGTGATTGTGCTGTTATTAAAAAGATTGTTAATCAAGATTGTGTGGATTATTGTCTCAACACTACAACACTTTTGTGGTGCTCTAATTGGTGTATTCTGTGACAATGGGGGTTATTTCCTAAGGGAAAATACACTTTGCACTACAGGTGCAGTTTCAGTGCAGTTTCAAGTGCACTTGTAGTGCAAAGTGCCTTTGCCTTTAGTAAATAACACCCAACAGTGCTTTGTAATGTTACACAATCACGCCATTTTCAGGAATCACCACATTTCTGTCAGGGTCAGCTTTGTGCACATAAACAGGGAAAGCAGATTAGACACAAACATTGTTGGCCAGCATCAAGATAACATTTATTAGAGGAAATTTTTAAAAACCAAAGTATAAGGTCCAGCTATCAGATCCCCCCCCCTCTCCTGGGCCATTTCTAACATTATAGGGGGGGGCTCTGGGACAGGTAACCCTCTCCACTTCATTGAGAGATGAATGCCTAAATATTGGGTATTACTTTGAACAGCCCCTCCTTAGTTACACTACTGGCAGCCCACTGGACAGGTAAGAAGTGTCATAATACAAAGATATATATACACACTGTACACATTTGAGCACATTTGGACATTCTGCTATTACCTATCAAGATAATAATAGTATACAAAAACTTGAAACAGTACCATTTGAAAGTATTCAGGCAGGCCCTTGCACTACATGCTTTTGGGAATTCATCCATAAATATGACCACAAAAGAGGTGGGTATAGTGTGTATGGGTTTGGCAAAGTCAGCAGATAGATGATTGAGGAAAGATAGAGGATTGGTATCAGCTAACTTAGCAGTTGGGGGGAGGGAGGGTTCCAAATGATTTGGGGACCCCCAAAAAAAGCATCTGGCACTCTGCCTGTTTTTTAAGCACCAATCACATTTCAAAACATTTTAGGGGTGTTTGGGGTAAAGCACTACTATGGAACTCATAAAATACATTGTTAAGTGACTACATGAGGTGAATATAGGGCCTGTAGACCATGCTGGGGAGGTAAGTGAAGGCAAATATGTATGAAGGAGCAAAAAAATAATTACATAAAAATCCAGCATGCATGAGGACAAAGGGGACATTCACAGCATATTCCAATCATGGTAATTAGGGAATGAGGAAAGAAATACAATATATTATCAAATATTAAATACAATAAAATGTGATGTTAAAGGATAAAAATCTTACCTTCATATACTCCTTCTGAAGGACCTGTATGATGGAAGAACAGGTCTCTGGGATAATGATTCCCAGAGCCTGGGGGGAGATGCCTGTCGAGAACTTCAAGTCCTGCAGGCTGCTACCCGTCGCCAAGTACGGCAGGGTGGCGATGAGCCTCTGCTCCGGAGTGATGGCTTGCCTCATGCAGGTATCCTGCCTGCTGATATAGGGGGTCAGCAAAGCCAACAAACGGTGAAAAACGGGGTCCGTCATCCGGAGAAAGTTCCTGAAATCATCAGGATTATTCTCACGGATCTCACGGAGCAAAGGCATATGACAGAACTGGTCACGCTGGAGCAACCAATTCTTGGTCCATGAACTCCTCCCCACCCTGTTCATGGACTGGACTTGTGTCAAGGTCAGGACCCCAACACCAAGCCCCCGCACAGCACGAACTCTACGAGGAGTACGTATACGCAACATGGCTAGAACGGTCGGCTGCTCAGAACGAAGTAACAGAACGCACTGAAGAACAGCAAGGCCTGTGAAGAGCGACCTGAAAAACAGTAACGAACGAACAAGAACACAATGACAAGTCAATGGTACTCGCTGCACGCACTGAAGAGCAGATACAAACCCACAAGCACAAACTGAACAGCAGAAAACGATCTGAAAACCACGAGTCTGAAAAAGCGCGAATCGTCTCTTACCAAAACTTTTACTAACACGAGATTAGCAAAAGGAGCCCAAATGGTTCTGAAATGGCTTTTTCTAGTCTCGTTGTACGTGGTGTACGTCACCGCGTTCTTGGCGAGCGGAAATTCCGACAACTTTGTGCGACCGTGTGTATGCAAAACAAGTTTGAGCCAACATCCGTCTGAAAAAATCCATGGATTTTGTTGTCGGAATGTCCGATCAATGTCCGATCGTGTGTACAGGGCATTAGACATACCATACCTGCAAAGCAAATACAAAAAAACATAGTAAAAAATAAAACATTTTTTAACGCAATCTGTGCCTAAAATATATATATATATGCCGAAGCATGGGGTCATCCGCCCCAAAAGTTAGGAGCAAATTGCTATTCCACCCCTGCTGCCCCCATGTTTCGGCATATATGCTCTTTTTTTTAACTGTGGTGGTGAAATCACCTCCTACAGCGCTGGAGTCACGGCTTTATCTATCGTGGGAGCAAGCGCTGTTGCTGTCAAGATAAATAAATCCGCGCTGCAGCTGAATGGCGTACCTGCTAAGCAAATGATGGTTAACAATAAAACAAACATTACAGTATAACATACCATACCTGCATAGCAAATACAATAAAACAGTTAAAACAAAACCGAGAGAGAACAATACATATAGAACAATAGTGAGCGAACAGTAGAGTGGAAAATAGAGAGCGAACATAAGAGCGAGAACAATAGAGAGAGAAAGAAGAAAAATACAACCACAACTATTTTTGGCTTTTTTTTTTTTTTTTTTGTGTTTTTGTGTGTGATTTTTTTCACTTTTATTAAAACTGTAAAAAAAACTATAAACTGAACGTTGCAGATTAGGGTCTCTCAAAATGTGATGGCCAGCACATCTTTCGAGACCTCGAGACCCTGTGTACGTGTGCCTATGACTGTGTGGTGCTGTACCCTACGCTAATACTCAACTAGTGTGTGATAGGGTTCGAAACAGTCACCAATGCAAAGACCAGGCTGGTCAGGACAGGAGGGACAATAAATACTGGTGTCACACATAAATCCGCGCTTTCTACAGACACAACATCTTCTTTGGGGGTTTTTTTGGGTAGGGGTACCAGAGAGGACATGCGGCTCACTGCATTTGCGTTGGGAAGTTGGGCCAGAGCACCATATGGAAACTCTGGAATCTCTTCCTGGAATTTAAGGAAGGATCAAGTTCGTCCTGAAGTTCTGTATAGCACATGAGCGTTCAGCAAATCCATTTGAAATAAGTATACAGACACTTTTTTATACCAGCGTCTGGCCTTATGGGCAATTAGATACGGCGCCAACAACTAGTCGTTGAGGTCCACCCCTCCCGTATTGAGGTTATATTCGTGGGGTTTCTCCACAACACCAGCCGTTGTGGTAATTTGGACAGTCGTGTCTGCGTGAAGGGAGGAAACAACGAAAACATTCTTGTTATCCCACCACTTCACAGCGAGCAAATTATTACATCTCAAGCAGGCTCTCTTCCCCAGCCTAAGACGGGAATCTACAAGCCGCTGGGGAAAGCCCCAGTGATTAGATCGCACAGTGCCATATGCGTCAATTTGATGATCAAACAAGTGACTAAAAAGTTTTGTGTAATAATTGTCCACATACAAGTGGTACCTATAAGGGTGACACCAAGTCCCACACAATCTTAACAGCACTCCCTATGTAGTCAGGGCAGTTCTCCGGCTCTACGTAACTATCTCTTCCCTCGTAAACCATAAAACTACATGTATAGCTTGTGGCCCTGTCACAGAGCTTATACATCTTGACCCCGTATCTGGCACGCTTGCTGGGAAGATGCTGTTTGAATGACAAGCGGCCAGAAAACTTAATCAGGGACTCATCAACGCAGACAACTTGATGGGGAGTAAACAAGGCTGCAAAACGTTGCTTGAAGTGGCTTACAAAGGGCCAAATTTTGTAGAGCCGATCAAATTCAGGGTCACCAGAGGACGACAGAGTTCATTGTCACTGAAGTGCATGAACCGCAAGATCTGCTCGTATCATGTCCTGGTCATGGAGGCAGAGAACATGGGTGTATGGTAAATTGGGTCAGTGGACTCTTTTTAGTTACGCCCATGGGGAGGGATTGGCCCAGGAAGGTCTAAAATTCGGAGACCATAATTGGTCTCCAATCTCTGGCAAGGGATTAGCGGCGATGAATTGACCAGCATACAAATTGCTTTGGTCCACAATAGAGATCTTCCGTGAAAAACAGCGAATAAAAATGAAGTGACGTAAAATCAACTGTTTCCACCTGAATGCCGGGTTGGCCAGTGAATGGGGGAAGTACGGGTGCTGCAGAAGTGGTGGGTTCCCAATTAGGATTGGTGAATGCAGCAGGGAGGGCACTATGGGCTCGACGGGCCTGTCTTTGTCTTCTTCTTGGTGGCAACAGGACACTACTTGTGCTTACCACCTCGCCAGCTTGTGCACTTATGGGACTCACCACGTCACCAAGTGTTACTGCAGTGCTGGATGTATGACCAGGATGTACTAGGCCCCTGGTGCTTGCCAGTTCACTAGAAGGAATAGCGGCTCTAGTACTGGCTCTCTACTCCATATGAGGGACCTGCGGTTCTTGCCACTCAACGACAGCAGAAGAAGATCGGGGTCTGGTACGCCTGACCTTGGTAGGGACCACAACTCCATCATCAGAGCTATCTGTCAGGGTACGGCTGTCGTCTACAGGATCGTATTCTGAGCCTGAATCTGACAGATGCGTGACTTCCTCTTGAATATTTGTCATGCTCAGAAACATGTAGGCCTCTTCACTACTGTACCTTTGATTTGACATTTTGGTCTCTAAATTTACTGGTACAGTAGTGAGACTCACAGGTAAAAAAGCTCCTGACTGTTAGCGACTGATTCAAACGCTACCAAAAAAACTGTTAGCTTTCGCAGGGATCAGGCCTGACTCTGCGAACGCTGCAGTTATGTGTGTTGTGTTTTGTAAGTGACAGTGATCGATTGATACTGCAATTGGGTGGGCTGGGCTGGGCTGGGCGGAGGGGTTAAACGCAGGTGCTATCAGGTATCTGGGCTGATCGTATGGTGTGTTAGTGGTACTGGCACTGATCTGACGCTACCTGGGGTGACGCAGACCCTATCTGACGCTAAAACCTAACTTTGATCACCTGCCGGGTTTAGGGGGTTAAACCTTTATTGGGTAAAATACAGCGGGTGCCCTGACGCTATAAAAATAAATCTAGCTAAACTGCGTCACCCGTGATCACAGGTGACAGGGGGTAATCAAGGGGTTATTGGGGGGGGGGGGTTAGGGGTGTTAGACCTATCTGGGCCTAAGGCTAATTACCCTAACACTGATTAGTGTCACTAATGACACTAGTACAGCGATCAAAAAAAAAATCTGATTGCTGTACTGGGTGACACCGTGACAGGTGGTCATGGGGGGGGGGGGGGGGGGTGATCGGGGGTGAATTATGTGCCTACGTGACATGGTGTCAGTGTAGTGTTGTACAACTCACTTTTCTGATGCTCTCTCCTCTCAGTCTGGAACGAAAAAGACCGACACATAGGTTGGACTTGATGGACTTGTGTCTTTTTTCAACCTCACCTACTATGTGACACGAGGGAGATGACATCACTTCCCCTGTCAGTGTTTACAGTTACACAGATAGGGGAAGGATATCATTCATCAGGATCACCAGGTCCAGGCTAGTTTTAATTGGCCTGGGCCTGGGGATTGATCAGTTCCTGATCGAATCCGATCGTCGCGGGGTGGGGGCGGGGTCCGGCTGCGCGCCCGACGTGGCATAACGGCGATTCGACTGCCTGTGCCATTCTGCTGCAGTACAACTGCGGCGCCTGTTTGGGAACAGGTTAATAGTTTCTTTTTATCAATTAACAAAATGGAATGTAAATGAACAGAAGAGATATCCAAATCAAATCAATATTTGGTGTGACCGGCCTTTGCCTTCAAACCAGCATCAATTCTTCTAGGTACACTTGCACAGTTTTTGAAGGAACTCGGCAGGTAAGTTCCAAAGTTCCAAAAATCTTGGAGAACTAAGTGAAGGATAACGCTGCGCTCAAGTGTGCTAAATGTGCTCCTAATTTGACACAAAAAGTGTTGTGCGTATACAAACACATATAAGATGCATAAACATATATAACCTATAAATATTGTGAAATAAATTCTGCGATCCGCACAGAGCCCGGGGTGGCTCAAAAGCGTTTTCTGACTTTGTTTAACTACTTCTACTACGCATTACCTTGGGGGGGTCATCTGTATTGCGCCATCGCATGATCTGTGGCACGTGGAGAGATTTCAAGCATGTTTGATTATACCACCATTGGAAATCACGCATAAGCACTTTATCATTTGTGTGCAGGACTTTTTTATTCATATGTTTAATATATCTATATAGTTCATCCAGGACTATTATTTACACAAATTATGTTGACACTAAGCACTCTGCAGTTTGTTTGGCACATGGCACTTTCTGTGATTTGTTTGCACTTATGATATAAGCTCACAGCATTATGTGGTTTCATTAGATTGTTATTACATGTGCAATTTGTACTGTTTGCTTGTATATATATGAATCAGGTTTATGCAAATATGTTTATTTAATTTATTTCACAATATTTATAGGTTATATATGTTTATGCATCTTATATGTGTTTGTATACGCACAACACTTTTTGTGTCAAATTAGGGGCACATTTAGCAAACTTGAGTGCAGCGTTATCCTTCACTTTTTTCACTATCTACACGCAATACGAGACGTGTTTCACACATGTAGCTGAGTAGTGCTTACATTTAGCACTAGGTTCAGTGTGGCTCGTAGGATTTTTCCTTTCTTTTATCTTGGAGAACTAACCACAGATCTTCTGTGGATGTAGGCTTCCTCAAATCCTTCTGTCTCTTTATGTAATTCTAGACAGACTCGATCATGTTGAGATCAGGGCTCTGCGGGGGGCCAAACTATCACTTCCAGGAATCCTTGTTCTTCTTTACACTGAAAAAATAGTTCTCAACCACTTGACCTCCTGAAGATTTTACCCCCCCTATATGTCCAGAGCATTTTTTTCTATTTGGCACTGCGTTACTTAACCCTTTTACTGTAGCCAAATGATGGCTACAGTGCGGTCTAACATTTCCGGGAGGGCATCTATTGACGTCACCCTGTGATCGCGCTTCCCGAACGCTCCCTGTGGCGCGCGTCAGTAGGCACCTGTGACTGCTGTGTCAGCTGATCAGAGATCGGGGTAAATAGCCCATCACAGTTGCTCTTTACCATGTGACTAGCTGTGCTCAGTCACAGCTGATCACAGTTTAAACAGGATTTTCCGATTATCGGCAGTCCTCTCCTCATGCTGACAGCGCGTGATGAGAGGAGAGCCGGTAAGTGGCAATCCACACAGGGGACATCTACACTGATAAGGCACTGATCATCAGTGTCTTGATTATCAGTGCAGCCCCATCTGTGCCAATTATTGCTGCCTGTCAGTGCCCATCACTGCAGCCTCATCAGTGCCCATCAGTGCAGCCTCATCAGTGCCCATCAGTGCAGCCTCATCAGCGCAGCCTCATCAGTGCAGATCAGTGAAGGAGAAAGATTACTTATTTACAACATTTTATAACGGAAACTAAGAAAAACTTTTTTTTTTCCAAATTTTTGGGATTTTTTTCATTTGTTTAGCAAAAACAAACAATTCCAGTGGTGAATAAATACCACCAAAAGAAAGCCCTACCTGTCTCAAAAAAATGATAAAGATTTTGGGTACAGTATTGCATGCCTGCGCAATTGTCAATTGTCATTCAAAGTGCGACAGCGCTGAAAGCTGAAATTTGGCCTGGACAATAAAGGTGTGAAAGTGCCCTGTAGGCAAGTGGATAACTGGCAATTGCGTAGTCATGCAATGCTGTGCTTAAATTACATTTATTTAATTTGTTTCCGCACAAATAGAGGTTCCTTTTGGTGATATTTGAGCACCACAGTTTTTTATTTATTTTTTGTGCTAAAAAAATAAAAAATTTTGAAAAAAAAAGTATTTTTTATTTTATATATACAATATATATATTGTATATATACAATATACAATATATCCAATAAAAATTTTAAAAATCAATTTTCATCATAAACTTAGGCTAAAATATATTTGGCTACATGTCTTTGGTTAAAAAAAATCCCAATAAGTGTATATTAAATGGTTTGTGTGAAAGTTAGTGTCTACAAATGATGGTATATATATATATATATATATATATATATATATATATATATTTATATATATATATATATATATATATATATATATATATATATATATATATGGACATTTTTACGTAGTTAGTTGGGTTGAAAAAAGACAGAAGTCTAGTTCTTCTTTATTTATATATTTATTTTTATACTACTAATTACGATCAGCGACTTATAGTGAGACTGTGATAGTGCAGCGGGCCATCTGATACTAACTGACGCTGGGGGGGAACTGACTAGCTATGACTGACAGCACCAGTGACACTAATACAATGATCAGTGCTAAAAATATGCACTGTCACTGTACTAATGACACTGGCTGAGAAGGGGTATTAAAGGTTCAGCTTTTTAAAAAAATAACAAACATGTTATATTTACCTGCTCTTTGCAGTGGTTTAGCACAGAGCATCCCCGATCCTCTTCTTCTCGGATCCCCCGCTGGCACTCCAGGCTCCTCCTCCCTGACCAGTACCCCCAATAGCAAGCCGCTTGCTATGGGGGCACTGGTGCGTGCTCGCTCCCGAGCCCTGCTCTATGCGTCCATAACACAGATAGAGCCCCGGCTCAGCCCCGCCCCCTCCGCTCTCTCCTCATTGGCTGGCCAATGGCTCCTGCTGTCATTTTTTTAAATGACTTTTTTTTTTTTATTGCATTCTAGTGTAAATATGAGATCTGAGGTCTTTTTGACCCCATATCTCATATTTAAGAGGTCCTGTCATGCTTTTTTCTATTACAAGGGATCTTTACATTCCTTGTAATAGGAATAAAAGTGACACATTTTTTTTAAAAACAGTGTAAAAATAAATAAAATCATGTAAAATAAATAATAAAAATAATAAAAAAAAATTTTTAAACTCCCCGTCCCGGCGAGCTCGCGCGCAGAAGCGAACACATACGTGAGTAGTGCCGCATATGAAAACGGTGCTCTGTAACGCAAAACATGCAACCTGTAGAATTTTTTAAACGTCGCCTATGGAGATTTTTGAGGGTAAAAGTTTGACGCCATTCCACGAGCGGGCGCAATTTTGAAGCGTGACATGTTGGGTATCAATTTACTTGGCGTAACATTATCTTTCACAATATAAATGGCTAAATTTACTGATGTCTTAAAAAAGTGAATTTTTTCCAAAAAAAGCACGCTTGTAAGACCGCTGCGCAAATACGGTGTGAAACAAAAGTATTGCAATGACTGCGATTTTATTCTCTAGGGTGTTAGAAAAAAAACAATATATAGTGTTTGGGGGTTCTAAGTAATTTTCTAGAATAAAACCTGTTTTAAACATGTAAACACCTAAAATCCAAAAGGAGGCTGGTCCTTAAGTGGTTAAGCGCAAAATCACATACCTGTACGTCATTTTTTTGCTTCGGGTATGGGACACAGCGGGAGCCAATCAGCGAGTCCGGCGATCATTCCGAGAGAGGTAGAACGGCAGTCTGCCTATGTAAACAAGACAGATCGCCGTTCTGCTAGTAAGGAAGACAGAGATCTTGTGTTTCTGCTAAGCAGGGACACGGATCTCTGTCTTCCTACAGTTAAACCACCCCCCACACAGTAAGAAAGCACTCCCAGGGAACACATTTATCCTTTGATCACTCTGATGTTAACCCATTCCCTGCCAGTGTCATTAGTACAGTGACAGTGCATTTTTTTAGCATTGATCACTGTATTTGTGTCCAAAAAGTGTCACTTAGTGTCCGATTTGTCCGCCGCAATGTCATAGTCCTGCTAAAAACTACTGATCGCTAAAAAAACAAAAATGCAGAGGTGATCAAATACCACCAAAAGGAAGCTCTATTTTTGGGAAAAAAGAGCCATCAATTTTATTTGGGAACAGTGTCACATGAACGCTTAAATGTCAGTTAAAACAATGCAGTTCAGTATTGCAAAAATGGCCTGGTCATGAAGGGGGGGGGGGGGGGTGAACCTTCCGGAGCTGAAATGGTTGGAGTTCCACCCCTCCCCACCAAAAAATGTTAGCAGCTACAAATAGTGTAACTGGTGACTTTTACTATTAGGGAACTTACCTGTCCAGGCATCCAGCAGTGTCCTCACGAGAGCTGAGTTTTGAATCAGCTCTCGAATGCTGGCACCGCCATCTTGGCTAAGGGAAACTTGTAGTGAAGCCTTGCGGCTTTACAGCCATTTTTCCACTGGGCATCAGCAAATTGCACTGGGACTATGAATGGGCCAGGATGGAGGTGGGGCTGAACTGCGGTGAAATGAGCCAAAAGTGAAAGCGGGTACCTGTCAAAACCAGGTATCGCTCCCTCCTACTCCCCAAAAGGTGCTATATGTGGCAGCAGCGAGGGGGGAGGAGGCAGACAAGCAGAACTTACCCTTTTGGCTGGAGCTCAGCTTAAGGACTCGTTCACACCATACCTGCATGAAAACTGATAAGAAAACTGCGCAGATTTCACTTGCAGAGACATCAGTTTCAAGCGTGTTTCAGTCAGTTTTTATGCACCTATTTTATGTGACCTATTCACACTAATGTTGATGTTGAGTCAGTTTTTTTTCCTGTGCAGAAAATTGCCTAACACGTGATATGACAGTTAGGACTCATTTATACTTGCTTCAGCTTCAACACACATAGACGGCTAGTTTACACTTGCTTCAAAACAAGGCTTCAGACAGGCTTTGTTAAAGCTCTCTGAACGCCAGTAAAAGCCCCTGTCACTAAATAAAATGGTTAGCTTACAGTCCTGTTTACACCTTGCTTTTGCTTTGCTTTGCTTTGCTTTGCTTCGGCTTTGCTTCAAAAATTATACCCCATGTAGCTTTAGTGGTGCTTCAAAGCGTCTTCAAAGCCTCCATAGAAGTCTATGGCAAAGCTCACTTGAAGCCCCACTGAAGCCCCACCAAAGCCTCACCAAAGCCCCACCATAGACTCATTGAAGCTCCATCAAAGCTTCATCGAAGCCCCACCGAAGCCTCATCGAAGCACCAAGAAAAAGCAAGGTGTAAACAGGACTGTAAGATAACCATTTTATTTAGTGACAAGAGCTTTGACTGGCGTTCAGAGAGCTTTAACAAAGCTTGTCTGAAGCCTTGTTTTGAAGCAAGGGTAAACTAGCCCTTAGTAATCCCAGCATGCCAGGAATGTAACTTTTTTTTAAACTGTTAACGTGGAACTTTACCCTTAACAACTTGATAAAAAAAAATGTTCTTTAGCAAGGGACATACTGTACATTCCATATTAATAATTATGCTATTAAAATTAGTGTGTGCTGTAAATTGCCTCTAGTATTGCTCCTGCTCCTTCTTGCTGGAGGTTGCCATTTTGTTTAAACCCCGGAGCCCCAGCAGAAAATCATAAAACAGAACAAAACCCATCCATTTAACAGTTTCAAAAAACGATTACATTCCTGGCATGCAGGGATTGCTAACTGTCACATTTGCTTGTGTTCTCAACCAAACTGTCAAACCATGAAATGGCTGGTGTCATAACTGATCACATGTACAGCACCATGGCTGTTGCAGATCAAACAGAAGCACCTTCCTTGGCTGTAAAGGATAGGAGGGAATTAAGTCTGCTTTAGGGATTGAGGATAGAAATTGGAACGGGACTTTAGATGAGGCATGTCAAATGCCGCGTACAGACGAGCGGACTTTATGGCAGACTTCGCCTGGCGGACTTTTCGACGGACTTTACGACGGACTTTACGACAGACTTTCCGAATGAACGGACTTGCCTACACAAGATCAACCAAAGTCCGACGGATTCGTACGTGATGGCGTACGACCGAACTAAAACAAGGAAGTTCATAGCCAGTAGCCAATAGCTTCCCTAGTGTCGGTTTTCGTCCGTCGGACTAGCATACAGACGAGCGGACTTTTCGACCAGACTCGAGTCCGTCGGACAGATTTGAAACATGTTTCAAATCTAAGTCCGTCAAACTTTTGAGAAAACAAAGTCTGCTGGAGCCCACACACGATCGAATTGTCTGACGAAATCCGGTATGCCGGACCAAGTATGCCGTAAAGTCCGATCATGTGTACGCGGCAAAAGAGTAGATGTCTAGTTGTTTACTGAGGATATTTTTTTGACTATAAATTTGGTTTAACTTATTGTAATGTCACAGTACAAATCAGTGGTCCATGATATTAAAAATATATCAATACTTAATAATATAGACTGAATAGCGTATTCACAAAGGATTTACTTAATAATATGCATATAAACATATTTACTATAGTTAATCACTGGACATGATGGTACGGTAAATACAAATAAATCAGACAAAAAACATGATTGATACAATTAATACAGAGGTCAATACATAGAAGAATATAAAATAATTTTATAATAAGAATATTTTTTGGGCATCCATTAGTTGGTAACTCAACGCTTTTCATGGCTTGTAACCAATCGTCGGGAGTCAGATGCATGTATAAAGTAATGAGACATCTGTTAGTATATAAACACTCTAAGTAGGGGGGATGAAAAAAACAGTTTAAAAATACTTACAGATCAGCCCACAAGCTAATCGCAGCTCCTAAATGGGATCATAATGGTGGCCTGGGTTGAGTAGTGTCACCCGGGGTTGAGGCACAAAAACACCCCCCAGAAAGACAGAAAAGGGACCTGGGGATGGCGGCAGCCAGGAAACAAACCAGACCACTCCAACACATGACACATTGTGGTGGATATGCACACTTGGACATACACCCAGTTCTGAAAGGAACAAAAATTAAAAATTTCGAGTAAAAAAGAGAAAGATATAGAAAAAGGGGAGGTGATGTGGAATGAATAATAAGTGATATTGATGTCAAGGATAGATAATGCATCAAAAATGTGTTAACTACACCAGATAGGTGAATGTGTAGGTAACTACACTTTTATATACACATAACCCACACATTTCTTTGTTTCTTTTCATCCAAACACCCTCAACAGGATACACCAATCGTCCACGAATTTTACCTTATTCACCTATCTGCTGTAGTTAACACATTTTTGATGCATTATCTATCCTTGTCATCAATATCCCTTATTTTTCTATATCTTTCTCTTTTTTACTCCAAATTTTTATTTTTGTTCCTTTCAGAACTGGGTGTATGTCCAAGTGTGCATATCCACCACAATGTGTCATGTGTTGGAGTGGTCTGATTTGTTTCCTGGCTGCCACTATCCCCAGGTCCCTTTTCTGGCTTTCAGGGTGGTGTTTTCTGCCCCGGGTGAGACTACCCAACCCAGGCCGCCGTTATGATCCCATTTAGGAGCTGCGATTAGCTTGTGGGCTGATCTGTAAATATTTTTGAACTGTTTTTTTCATCCCACAGTACTTACAGGGTTTATATACTAACAGATGTCTCATTACTTCAAATTTTTTAGTTTATACATGCATCTGACTCCTGACGATTGGTTACAAGCCATGAAATGCGTCGAGTTACCAACTAATGGATGCCCAAAAAATATTCTTATTAAAAAAATTATTTTATATTCTTCTATTTATTGACCTCTGTATTAATTGTATCAATCATGTTTACTGTCTGATTTATTTATATTTACTGTACCATCATGTCCAGTGATTAACTATATTAAGTATGCTTATATGAGTATTATTATGTAAATCCTCTGTGATTAAACTATTCAGTCTATATTATTAATTATTGATATATTTTTAATACCATGGACCATTGATTTGGTACTATGACATTACATTCAATTAGATCAAATTTATAGTCAAAAAAAGTATTCTCGGTAAACAACTAGACATCTACTCTTTGACATGCCTCATCTAAAGTCCCGTTCCAATTTCTATCCTCGATTCTACACAAATTAGGGATGGAGGCATGTCATTGCTATACCCAGGCTGGGACAGGTCACAGCCCCCTTTTCTGCTTTAAGGCTGTCAGCAGATCAGACTCTACAAATTCAGCAGTGCCTAAAAGTGCCTTAAAATGGAGAGTAACATGAACAGGGTAAGGCAGTGTATTACTGGGATTTAAGAATTATAGACACTTATTTTTTTATGTTTTACATACCTATACCTGCAAAAAGGGCCAGCCTGAAGTGATCGCAGGACTTAAAGTGATTGTAAGGGTTCATTTTTTTTTTTAAATAACAAACATATCATACTTACCTCCACTGTGCAGCTCATTTTGCACAGAGTGGCCCCGATCCTCGTCTTCTGGGGTCCCCCAATGGCTCTCGCCGCTCCTCCCTGCATCAGATACCCCCCTAGGAGAAGCGCTCTCCCTAGGGGGTTGCCTTGCAGGTGTGCTCCCGAGTCCAGCATTGGACGTCCATAGATGCCGAATGTATAAATGAATGGCACCTGTGTCATTAGATTTGATTGACAGCAGCGGGAGCCAATGGCTGCACTGCTATCAATCTATCCAATCAAGAGCCGAGAACCCCGAGCAGAGAGACAGCGTGTCCCCGCCGAGTCAAGTTAAAGAGCTCAGGTAAGTAAAATGGGGGGCTGGGGGGCCGGTCACTGCCAGGTGTTTTTTCACTTTAATGCATAGGATGCATTAAGGTGAAGAAACAAGAAGGTTTACAACCCCTTTAATTTTCTGACTAAAGTTCTACTTTAAACCAATGGATGTTTAAACCGACATTAGTATCACTTTAACTAAAAGTACATTTTATTGATCTCCACCTCCAAGGCTAATTTTGCATTATTTTGCTTCTCTGATCTGACTTCCTGTTAGAGGGTGGCTAGGTTTGGTGTTCTCACTGTATGTAGGGATGTAGCCACCCTCTTTTGCTCACTCCCACTGTGGGGTTTGTAGTGTGCATAGAGCAGTACTAGTCTGCATAGAGCAGAAACTAACATGCATTGCTTGTTTCAAACACATGTAAGGGGCAAAGGAAAGGGCTCTGAGGACTCCAGGGTGTGGCACATATGTGTAACGGGTGTCCCACTTTTCCCACTGCCTTGTCAAGCTGGCCACTGCGAGTGCATAGGCTCTCCAGAGAAAAAATTGTTAGGCCAGTGATCTTGAGCAAGGGGTAGTGCCACATCCAGTATTAAGCAAAAAAGAAAAAAATTCCCCTATGTGATGGACTTTTAAGGCACAAAGAATTTTAAAGAATTTTAGTAAAATATTGTAATAATTTCAAAAAGAGTATTTATTTAGAAAATATAAGAAAAGGTATATAAAAACATAGAATGTTTAAACACAACTATAGCTTATGCACCGTCTTATACATGGATATACAATACAGTTTGTGTTTTCTTGCACCCAACGCGTTTCAGAGCATTAAATTGTCTCCTTCCTCTGGGGTGTAAGCAAGAAGAAGCTATATTTTCAAATATTTTAACGGTGTGGTCAACATTCCAATAATTGTGTCTTTAAAAACATATGAGAGAGTATGTGCCTTCAAGTTCTCATTCAGGAGACCCCCAGCAGTGTGAATGTGTGCAGATGTCAGGCCCAGGAGGAAGCCCGCTGCCAGCCCAGCGCCCCCTCCTCCACCGTGGGAGGGAAGACCAGAAAGAGGGCAGTAGAGGCCTGAGGACACACTGGGGTCGGGAAAGGAGAAGCCCTGTTAGCGGTGGAGTTGCTTCTACACAAAACAGGTGAAGTAACGTAGAACCGCAGCTCTTGAAGGCAGAGATTTGTTGTGACCGCTCGCTTCAACATCCAGCAATCCAATGAAGGGGATGTCCCTATGCTGACTGATTATGATTATCACAAGCTACAGTCCTTCTCTGGGAAAGTCCCCACATTCTCAGGAGAGGATGACTTTGACACCTGGATTGACAAAGCTATACCAGCAGTTGAAGAGTGGGACGTGGCCGACGTAGTGAAGAGACAGAGAGTGGTGGAAAGTCTACAGGCTCCAGCTCTGGATGTAATTAGGAACATGGACAGCAGAAAGAGTGTCATTGGTTGCTAGGATAGCAACCAATGAACGCAAAGGAGATCATTGTGGCGGCGGGGGGGGTGTGAGAGGCGCTAGACAGGGGAGAACTGAAGGCAGAGAGAGGCGCAGCCTAAAGGCATCCTCACTTGTTTGAGAACAGCCAATTGAGTGGAGCGCAGTGCTGGAACTTGACCCGGCACTAGCTCCATCCCCAGGAGTCAGGACAGATTAACTGGATGGATGGGACTCGGTCCGGGGACTGTCCCCGTCTGATCACCCTATGCTATGTGAACCTGGGTGCCTGCCTGGTCCGTGGCCAGAGGAGCATGTAAAAGTAAAGTGAGGCTTGTGGCACTTCAGGAATAAAACCACTTCTTTAGTTCAAATCCATGAAAACAACGATATGACACACATGGTACATACTGGTCAGCAGATGCGTTTCACACTCCTGCGCTTAAAGTAGAACTATAGTCAAAATGTTTTTTTCCATTTTGGATAGAACAAAAGAGAGCAGTAACCCCTGTCAGATTTTTTTCCGCCATCTGTGTCCCATTGCAGAGATTTCCATTCACTTAATGTCCCATAGCCAAACAGGAAGTAAGAGAAAATCCCTGCAAATTACACTTAATTACCAGAAGGCTTTACCTCCTTCATGACCAGGCCATTTTTTGCGATACGGCACTGCGTTACTTTAACAGACAATTGCGCTGGCGTGCGACGCTGTACCCAAATAAAATTGATGTCCTTTTTTTTCCCACAAATAGAGATTTCTTTTGGTGGTATTTGATCACCTCTATGGTTTTTATTTTTTGTGTTTTAAACAAAAAAAGACTGACAATTTTGAAAAACAATATTTTTTACTTTCTGCTATAATACATATCCAAAAAAAAATATAAAAAAAAATAATTTATTCATCAGTTTAGGCCAATATGTATTCTGCTACATATTTTTGGTAAAAAAAATCGCCATAAGCGTATATTGATTGGTTTGCACAAAAGTTATAGCATTTACAAAATAGGGAATAGATTTATGGCATTTTTCTTATTATTTTTCATTTTACTAGTAATGGCAGTGATCAGCAATTTTTAGCGGGACTACGACATTGCAGCGGACAGTTCGGACACTTCTGACACTTTTTTGGGACCAGTGACATTATTACTGTGATCAGAGCTAAAAGTATCAACTGATCACTGTATAAATGACACTGGTAGGGTAGGGGTTAGCACTAGGGGGCGATCAAGGGGTTACGTGTATCCTAGGAAGGTGTTTCTAACTGGGGGGGTGGACTGACTGGGAGTACAGAGAGATCGCTGTTCCTGATCACTAGGAACAGACGATCACACTGTACTCACCTGTCAGAGCAGGGATCTGCTTTGTTTACTTTGGCAGATCCCAGTTTTGCCTCTCTGAGGAGCGATCGCGGGTGGCCGCAAGACACGTGCAACGGCTCCCTCGCGCGCCACATTATCTACCACTATCTATCGTACCACATACGGGTATATCGTTTCATGCAATAGGGCCGCCTTGCCGCAGTATATATGGCGGTCCTTAAGTGGTTAAGGGAATTCCTTCGGGACCCCCAGGTCACCAGTGCTAGTGTCCCCAATAGAGGGGAAGATTTCCCCTCTATTACTTTTCTGGGGACAACCCAAAATTTGGGGATCTTCTTTTACTTTCTCTTTCAATGATAATGGCAAACAGGACAAATAGAGAGGGTGAATCTCCCTAACGGGCACAGACAGCAATTATAACTAACAGGCATTCTAATCCCTCTCCACTCTATCCAAAACTAAAAAAAAAGTTTTGTCTTTAGTTATACTTTAATCATTGCTGATCACCTTCTTCCCTTCCTCTGCATGAAACCACTGCACCTGCCCCTCTTCCCTCCTCCTTGTCCTGGCCCTGCTCACACCTGATGGGACCATGCCATTGGACATTATATTATTTAAATTCTTCTGACTACAGAGTGGATCTCCCCTTCCTGTAGGGTACCTTCTTCTTCTACTTAAAGACTTCCTACATGCAAGAGACACTTCAGAAGGGGCCTCAAACTGAAGCTTTTAGAATATAGATATGGGAGCTATCAATGATGTCGAGTAAAATGCACTTATTCACTCAATGACATTCCGAGGATACAAACAACCCCCCTCTCTGCAGCTGCATCAGTGCACACTGATTTACTTGATGCCACTGCAACAACACACACTTTTTCAGTTGACAGCACTACACCATCATAGGCTTACTCACTGCCATTGCACTGATGAGCACTTGTTTACTCACTGCCCCTGCACCTACATGTACATTTTTATTCGCTTCCAATTACACTTTGCTGTCACTGCATCCCTGCACATTTATTTACTTGCTGCCACTCCACACAACAGGAAATGGGATAAAACCCCTGGAAAGTGAAAAGAATTCCCATCTTAAAGTGTTATCCCCCCCACCAAAAAAAAAAAAAAAAAAAAGGATTTGATGGGGTCCCTTTCACAATGCATAACAGACCCTTATCCTAGACAGGGGTCTGGTATGGTTTATAAATTGGACCTATGCCATACTCCTGAAGGTGTCAGTACTCAATAATATCCTCAATGAGCAACATCCACTCCAGTATGTATGAAATTTTTTGATGTTACCTTGGGATATTGTGTGATTAGTGTCAATACAATGGGACTTTTGGCGTGACTGACCCATGTTTGTCATGTTACATCCTGATGTATCTTTAAAATTAACACTTTACAGGGTCCATCCCCAGCTCGACTCATGCCATCCAGCAGCGCAAGAGGCAGACGTAGGGGTTGCCAAACCACAACTAATTTTATCCTGGAGAGCCAGGTAATCCCTTTGCTTGATTAGGGAAACCCAGGTTGTTCCTCAAGCCCAGGTAGATCCAGATGATTTTAGCACTGACAGAGATGCCAGTATCTCTTTTCTACAAGCACTGCTGCCTATGCTGAGAGAGATGAAACTGGAATGGTATACAGAAGCTCTCAGCCGCATGTGTTAATTTTTTATAAAAATGCCTCCCTGCAAAGAACAAGGGGCTTCCTTTCTGTACTGTGGTTGTTTATGACATTGAGTGCTGTATCTGTTGCATATGGAATATCTGCTGCCAGTCCTTTCAGACCACAGCTGGTAGAATTATAGTCAGGTTAGAGGTCTCAACCTTGGACCTCTAGAGCACCCAGACAACCTACAGTTTGACACAACTACTCTCTTCTCCAGCTCCTCCATATGACAGCCTGGCCCGCCAAGCCTTCTGAACTTTTAGCAGCAGTGTTCCACATATCATTATCCTCATTATTTATGTTTATAATTTTTTTTCTAACCCAAAATTTGGAATGTTCATGCTGTACCCTGTACCAAATATTTGGATTATTAAAAGCTAAATATATCTTGTGTTTTTGTTGTCATTATTTCTGGTACTTGCATTTATAGTTATTTGGGAAGTTTACCGTGTTTGCTTCAGTGCTTGCTCCAGATCTATGAAATTAGGGATGTTGACACAGACCCACAATTTGCTGGACGTTGGACATTTTAAGCAACCAGTGTGTATGTGTACATTGGGCAGGGTGCTGATACATCTCATTCGGGCTAGATTTAATTACCTAAACACTACCATTGTGGCACAGTATTTGTCTACCTGTAAGCAGCCCTCAAATTGTACTTAACCTACTTGACATGATAAAATATATATATATAAGAAAAAAAAATACATAATTGCTCCATAAAGTTAAAGCTTTATTCTAGATTATAACAAAGCTGGCATATACCAACAAAAGAACATTTAATATGGTCCAATCGCCATGGAACAATTCTATTTGTGGACATTAAAAATTGGAAAAATGATTTCTGATAGGCCCAAACATCAGTCACTGACTAAGATCATTGAACTGCACATTTTGGAGTATATCGATAGGAATGCTGTCTTCATCAAAAGAATTCAATCTTCACCTTTCACAAAATTGTGCAGCACACAGCATGTCAAGTTGCATTCATTGTTGACAGGAAAATTCTGCATTTTGCACAACATGTGCCAGTGAACACTTCACCAGTCGCCTAGCATGGCCAAGGGGGTAGATAAAATCTCTTCTTTGACCATAGGGACCACTGCCACTGTAAAGACGGATGATATTTTCTGAGAGGCAGATAGTCTCATAAGCCACAACGACTTATGGCATAACTGGTTCCTCTGTTCCTGGTAGGGGCTTTGGTGCTGGTAAATTGAAGTTGCCTGCATATAGTTTTCACCCCATGGCAAAATGGAAAAATTATTTAGAATCCTCACCATAAGCCCCCACATCAACAGAGATAAAACGTTGATTTACATTAGAGATTTGCAGTAATACAAAACTTTCTTCTAATTAAAATGTTTGGACCTTGACTTGGGAGGCTTCCTTAAATGGATCTGGTTTCCATCAAGAGTATCCAGAGGGAAAAAGTCTGAGGATTTCTACTGTGAACAGAAGTCACCAGAACTTGGGACACACTTCATTGCTGCTAAGTAAAAACATTTTTTTTCACTAAACTACAACTAAACAAAAATGTTTTTAAAGTGTTAAATAATGAGATTATAATAAAAAAAAAAATAAAAATAACAAAATTATGTTAAAATTAAACCTGTCACCCTGCGCACCTTTGTGAACGCACCCAAATGCATAGGATGTGATAGTGTATGTAAACTGCAATTGAACGACGCATATTAGGTATCACCATGAAAGCTGGAGTGAAAGCAATAATTTTAGAGCCAGCACTGACTGTTAACTCTAAACTGATGATTTGTAAAGGCTTGTGAAAGTATCACTTATTGACAACTCTGGGTACTGTAATTTTTCACTATTGCGTGCAATTTTAAGGCTTGACATTTTTGATATCTATATATTTAACGCAATTCCATCTTTTATATTTGACCAAAAATGTGATATTATATTGTGTTTGTGTGCACTCAAATTATTAAAGTGTATTTTTTTAATTAAAAAGTTAGATTTGATAAACAGTTTTACAAATATTGTGTGGCATAAAGAAAAATCAGTCTGCCACCATTTTATTCTACAGAGTCTTTGCTGTCAGAAAATATAAAATTGTTTGGAGGTTTTAAAGTGGAGTTCCAATGACATTTTATAATTTTTTTTAAATGCATTTCTTAGGATCATTACATTAACTAATGCCACCCACTTATTTTGTTAATTTCACAGCTACATTGAAGATTATAGATTAATAAATACCTTATATTCTGCTGTCTCGGCAGTTCCCATATTGCTTGTGGGCATGTGAAGCCCACAAGCAGAATCTTCTGGGATACAGTGCAGCTGAGCGACCAGCATGCACCGCCCGTTCTCGCGCATGCCCAGTATGTTCAGCTCACAGCACTGTAAACTTCTGACATTGCCATCACAACGGGCGTCTTCGTCGGAAGTGCCCGCCCCGTTGTGATGGTAACAAAGAAATCTCACGATGCTGAGCAGGGATGATCCACACTGACTCCTGGGAATTATGACACCAAGCTCCCAGGAGACAGTGCGCCGCAGGAAATGATGTTATCAGCCATGGTGGGAGAAGGAGGAAGTAAAATGAAAAAGCCTATAAACATGGTAAGGTGACAGAAAAAAAACAAAAGTGATCGATAATGAAACTACTGCCATATGTTTGTTACATAAGAGAAAATTTAAAAAGTGGGTGGAACTCCGCTTTAAGTAATTTTAGCAGCAAAAAAAAAAAAAATGCAGACTTTAACATGTGTTAAAGTGGGGTTCCCATTTAAATAAAATAAATAAAAAGTCAGCAGCTACAAATACTGCAGCTGCTGACTTTTAATTGGACACTTACCTGTCCCAGGGTCCAGCGATGTGGGGGATCGAAGCCCCGCTCGTCCCCCCATCCGCTCGGCGGCACTGGCATTCTAACTGTGGGCGCCCGGCTGTGGCTTCACAGCCGGGCACCCACTGCGCATGCGCGAGCCGCGCCGCACGCTTTCACTGGCCCCGCAGTCATCTGGGACCGGTCACAGATGATTGACAAGAGGGAGGGAAGAGAGGCGATCTCCCTTCCTGCGCCGAGGGAAGTGATGTCACCAGCCCAGGCACCGAAGGAGGCAGACTGCGAGGGACCCCCTAGCAACAGGAATTTAGAGGTGAGTTAAAAAAAAAATTTTTCTCCAAATGTTTTTTTTTTATTTTTTTTAAACACATTACTAATTTTTTTTTTTTTTTTTTTTTTTTGGGTTGGAACTCCACTTTAACAATAAAAGAGTTGCTCAAGTAGTGAAGTAGTACAATACCCCAGTCAAGTGCAAGAGAGCATCTGGAAATCATTTTTAAATTTTTCCAATTTTGTGAGGGCAAAATCATAGTTCAGACTATAAACTTTTTAGTCTGAATGCTTGCCATCTGAAAACAGTCAAGCCTCAGGAGACACACTTGCTTGCGTCAGAATTGTGCATTCAACGTCCAATAGATCTATCATGACACCAACCACACCCCAGCTCAACAACTTCAAACATCAGCACTGTACATGCACTCTATGGTGCCATCTGGTGTTCATCACAGTGTTAGGCCAGCTCTTTTTTAAAGCAAATACAAACAAGTTAGGCAAATGTCCAAAGAGTGATGTAGCATAATTATTAGCCACATTATATTACATATTACTAAATGAAGATACAGCAGTATATTCTTTACTTGACTATATTTTGATTCTTATACCTATGGTGCATCAACCAAATTATCTGCACTTAAGTTCACCACACACATTATAATCTGATTATACAATTCCCTTTAGATGTTCCAACAATGATGTAGTGCAAGGGCCTGCCAGACTACATACAAACCGATTGGGCAGTTAAAGTGTTATTTCACCTTTACAGTAAAAATGTAAGGTATGAACTAACACTGGACACACCCTCCCCACCCCCTCAATCCCTACTGTACTTACCTCTGGGGTTAAAATCTCCGCTCTTCTCCGTCAGTGCTTCCAAGATGGACCAAAAATGAATTCTGAACCAGATTTATTCAATCATAAACCATCTGGTCTGTCCTTGAGGAGAACAGGGATTTCAAATGCCCGGACTGCTGGAGCAGCTAAGGGGGTGATGACAGCTTGGCAGACCCAAAGGTAAGTACATTTGGAACCCATGAAGTGGGGAGGGTGTCTTGTGTTAGTTCACCTTTACATTTTTTCTTTAAAAGTGTGCTAACTCTTTAAGTTAGGTCCTCATATTACATAGTTTTGGTAAATCTAAAGTTGATTGTGCAATACATACCTTGCATGTTCAGATTGTAACTTGTATGGTGAAACTTAGGCCTCATTCCTCATCTGAAAGAATTACCGGTTAATGTAGCTATCTTCTGTTCCTTCTACACACACTGCTATCATCATTTGGAATTAGATAAAATCTAGGAGGTGCAACAATGTCACTAACCACCTGTTTGTAAAGCTGATACGCAACTGAAGTTCACCACACATGTTACAGTCTGATTGTACAATCTCCTTTAGAGCTACTAACAACTATGTAGTGCAAGTTATAGAAGCAAACACCGCTCAAGGTCAGTGTCCTGATTCCACCTCCACTGACACACCTCCAGGTGCCAGCCATGTCCGTCACAGGCTCCAAGTAGCAAAGAAAATTCTGGTTGGCCACATGTCCGGATAAAATTACCTTTATTGTAGCATAGTCATAAAAGCAACTCCAAAATACAAATGTGGGTAACCAGCATCACCATCTAACGCTTTTCACGCTAACTTAGCGCTTAATCATAGCTATGAACTATATACTAAGTAGTGCAAGTACCTGCCTGACTGAATACAAAGTGAGGTAAACCCTTATATTACATAGTTTTAGTAAATCTAAAGATGATTGTACAAGGATTGTATTATCAGATTGCAACATGTATAGTGCCTTTTACAGTCTTGTTGTAGCATTTTACTTGTGTCTGTTACTTAAATGGTTGCTTTTGACTGATCAAGGATGCTGAAATGACCTGTGGGACTGGTTGGTTGTCATAAGCATATTGGAGTGTAATAACTAACTCATGAACAACTAACCTGATGATGATCCTATGTCATCATTAGGTGTACTGCTTTGCAGGGCCATGCAAGGGGTAGATGCCACCCAAGACAGCCTCAAGACAGCCCCACCAACTTAGTCAATAGCACTGTATGTCTGTGTGCCCCTACACACACATGTAACCAGCTTAGGGCCTAGCTTAGCACAACCAAATAAAAGTCTCTGCTTGGCCACTGCAGCTCTCACACAAGTAGGCAGAGTGGCTTGTGCTCATGAAGTGGTACCTGCACGGTTAATAGGCTCCGCATCATAAAGAGGCTTGGCCGCTGCCTGTGGTTTGTGTTCTACCAAACACATACCTGAAGCCTATATTTAGAATTTTTTTGGAATAATTGGAGATACAGAGATAGGAAGGGGTTCAGTAAGAGCTCGTTTACACTTACTTCCAAACAAGGCTTCGGACACGCTTTGATAAAGCTCTCTGAATGCCAGTCAAAGCCCCTGTCACTAAATAAAATAGCTTACAATCCTGTTTACACCTTGCTTTTGCTTTGCTTCGGCTTCGCTTCAAAAACTATACCCCATGTCACTTTAGTGGTTCTTCAAAGTGTCTTCAAAGCCTCCAACGAAGTCTATGGCAAAGCTCGCTTGAAGCACCTGCAGTTTTTGAGAGGCTTTAAAGGAGTTGTAAAGGCAAATGTTTTTTTTATCTTAATGCATTCTATGCATTAAGATAAAAAACCTTCTGTGTGTAGCAGGCTCCCCAGCACCCCCTAATACTTACCCGAGCCCCCTTTCTGTCCAGCGATGTCCAAAATTCCCTCGGCCGTCCGGGACTCTCCTCCTGATTGGCTGAGACACAGCAGCGGCGCCATTGGCTCCCATGGCTCTCAATGGAAGTCAGCCAATTAGGAGGCTCGGCTCGGGTGCCCCCATAGCAGCTGCTTGCTGTGGAGGCACTCGGCAGGAGGGAGAGGCCAATAGAGCCAGCGAGGGACCAAAGAAGAGGAGGAAACGGGGTTGCTCTGTGCAAATCCACTGCAACAGAGCAGGTAAGTATAACATGTTTGTTATTAAAAAAAAAAACAAGACTTTACAATCACTTTAACTCAGCTTTAGCTTCGCTTTGTTTTAGAGAAATTGCAGGGAAATTGCAGGGATTACTGAGTTTCATTAATGCTTCAAAAAAGCACCACCAAAGCATCACAGAAGCATCAAAAACACATCAAATAAACCTGTTGAAGCTGTAGGCGCTTTAATGTGTTAAAGTTGAAGCAAGTGTACAAAAGCCCTAACTGTGGGGTTATGGTTTTGAAGTGTTTTTGTGCTTTCTGCTTTGACATTTTAATAAACTTTAGGTCCGGTTCACATGTCAGCGGAGAGCTGCGTTTTTCTGCATAAGAAAAAAGAGACTTTAAAGCCTTTAGATTTACTTTATTTTACTATAAACAGTCCTAAAACATTTAGAGCTATTTTGGCTGCTACTTTCACCATTCAATTCAGGCCTATTACCGCTAAATAAATAAGCAGGTGTAGCAGCCAAAACTACAGAAAAAGTATTTTTTTTCAACCTGAAATTGATCAGGTTGGGCTGCTGCTACTGTATTTAAAGCGGAGTTCCAGTCTGTAAAAAAGAATTAAAAGTCAGCAGCTACATATACTGTAGCTGCTGACTGTTTATATAAGGACACTTACCTGTCCAGGTATCCCGTGATGTTGGCACCCCTAGCCAATTTGTCAATCGCTTTGGGTGCAGGCCCCAACATCTTCACCTTGCGGCTTCACAGCCTGTTTCCTATTGCGCATGCACTTTCTGAATGGTCCCGCTGTCTTCTGGGAGCTGTGTGGCTCCCAGAAGGCAGTGGGGGGGAGGGGAAGGAGGAGGGGCCGCAAATATCATAATTAGCCGCAATAGTTGTGCGGCAATCTTACACGTAAGTGGGGGCGGGTACCTGGTTCTGACAGGTATCTGGTCCCCCCTCCCTTTGTGGTAGTGGATGGGGGGGGGATGCGAACAAGTGGAGCTTCCCTTTTGGGTGGATCTTCGCTTTAAACTGGTTGTATACCTTCCTGTATACTTTGTACCTATAGATTAGCCTAGAATAAGGCTTACCTATAAGTACTGTAAATATCTCCTAAACGTGAGCCGTTTAGGAGATATTTACTGTATACTGCGCCGATGATGTCATCGGTGCATGCACTCTGCCTCTGAAGGAACGGCCGCCCGCATTGTTTCTTCAGGAGTGTGTGCCATGACTGGCAGCTCAAGCGCGCATACGCGGGCAGTGACTTTACGTGACTCCAGCCAGTCACACAGCCCCGGAAGGAAGATGGCGAAGATGGATGCGGCCTGCAGCAGGGACAACGCGGGCTTCGTTTGCAGGAAAGTGTTACATAATGTGCTAGTATGCTATGCATACTAGCACATTATGCCTTAACTTTGCAGGGAAGAAGAAAAAACAACTTTAAATGTAAAAGGTTAACATTTCAGTTTTATGCATCTAAAATCTGGGATGTCAGAATTTGTTGTTGCTGACGTTGTGAAAATCATACTGTTCTGTTACACTATATACAGCTTAAAGGAGTTGTAAGGGCAGAAGATTTTTTATGTTAATGCATTCTATGTATTAACCACTTCAGTCGCGGAAGATTTTACCCCCTTCCTGACCAGAGCACTTTTTAAATTTGGCACTGCGTCACTTTAACTGACAATTGTGCGGTCATGCAATGCTGTAACCAAACAAAATCCTTTTTTTCCCACAAATAGAGCTTTCTTTCGGTGGTATTTGATCACTTCTGCGGTTTTTATTTTTTGTGCTATAAACAAAAAAAGAGCGACAATTTTGAAAAAAAAACAATATTTTTAAATTTTTGCTATAATAAATATCCCCCAAATTTTTTTTAAAAAACTAATTTCATTATCAATTTAGGCCAATATATATTCTTCTACATATTTTTGGTAAAAAAAATCGTAATAAGCGTATATTGTTTGGTTTGCGCAAAAGTTATAGTGTCTACAAACTATGGGAAAGATTTATTGCATTTTTAATATTTATTTATTTTTTACTACTAATGGCAGTGATCTGCGATTTTTAGTGATACTGCGACATTGTGACAGACAGATCGGACACTTTTTTATACATTTTTGGGGACCATTGACATTTATACAGTGATTAGTGCTTTAACCCTTTCATGACTAAGCCTATTTTTAAAATGTGGTGTTTACAAGTTAAAATCCGTATTTTTTGCTAGAAAATTACTTAGAGTTCCTAAACATTATATATATATATATTTTTAGCAGAGAATCTAGAGAATAAAATGGAGATTGTTGCAATATTTTATATCACACGGTATTTGTGTAGTGGTGTTTTAAACGCAAATTTTTGGAAAAGGGACACTTTCATGAATTTTAAAAAATCCAAACAGTAAAGTTACCCCAATTTTTTGTATAATGTGAAAGATGATGTTACGCTGAGTAAATAGATACCAAACATGTCACCCTTTATAATTGCACGCACTCGTGGAATGGCGACAAACTACGCTACCTATTAATTTCCATAGGCGACGCTTTAAATTTTTTTTACGGTTACCAGGCTAGAGTTACAGAGGAGGTCTAGGGCTAAAATTATTGCTCTCGCTCTGACGATCGAGGCGATACCTCACATGTGTGATTTGAACACCGTTTACATATACGGGCGCGACTTCCGTATGCGTTTTCTTCGCTGTGTGAGCTCGCGGGGACCCGGCGCTTTAAAAAAAAAAATTTTTATTTATTTATTTTTTTTTTTATACTTGTAAATTGTGTTTAAAAAAAAACATTTTTTTTTTAAATTTTATTGCTGTCACAAGGAATGTAAACATCCCTTGTGACAGTAATAGGTGGTGACAGGTACTCTTTATGGAGGGATCGGGGGTCTAAAAGACCCCCGATCCCTCCTTTGCACTTCACAGTATTCAGATCGCCGAAAACGGCGATTCTGAATACTGTAGATTTTTTTAAAACCGGCGCCATTGGCAGCCGAGTAAACGGGGAGTGACGTCATGACGTCGCTTCCGCGTTTACATTGAGAAGGCTGGAACGAAGCCACCCACAGCTTCGTTCCAGCCCACCCCCAGCCGCCGAAGGCGGCCGATTGGACACCGGGCATCCCAATCGCACGGGAGGCCCGGTAAGAGCGGCGGGAGTGGGGGATGTCCCCTCCCGCTCCTCCGGTATAACAGCCGAGCAGCTTTTAGCCACATCGGTTGTCATAATCAGATAGCCGATCGCCCGCTCCAAACAACGGTACCGGGATGATGCCTGCAGCTGCAGGCATCATCCCGGTATAACCCTGGAAAGCCGAGTACGCAGATGTGCGTACGGTCGGCGGGAAGGGGATAAATATGCACTGATTACTGTGTAAATGTCACTGGTAGGGAAGGGGTTAACACTAGGGAGCGATCAAGGGGTTAAATGTGTATTCCCTAGATGTGTTCTAACTGTATGGGGATAGGACTGACTGGGGGAGGAGACATATCGTTGATCCTACTTAGTAGGAACAAACGATATGTCTCCTCTTGTCAGAAACCATGAAATCAGACCGAGACAGAAGTACAGTTAAATCACACTTGTTTAATAATAAAGGTAAAAAGAACAAACGTATTCAAAACAAAGCCAAAGTTCAGTAACCGGAACGGATAGCCAGCCAAGCCAGAAGTCAGGGATCAATGTAGTGGAACAGCAAGCAGGATCTGGAGCCAGAAAGGATGTCAGCAAAGCAAGTCTTTAAACTGGAACGCAGGAGAATGTCTCTGTGAAGTTGACCAAGGTGAAGGCAGAGATCCACTGGGCTGCACAGCTTAAGTAGGCAGGACTGACGAGCAGGATATCATCAACAGCTGAGTAACTGTGGAGAGATAGGAGCTGGCAATTAGCCGACAGCTGAGAGACCAGCTCTGAGAAAGAAGGGCTGAGCCCACCCCTGACAGTACCCCCTCCTCAACGACCCCTCCCCCTCTGAGGACCACCAGGCTTGAGGGGAAAACGTCTATGGAAATCACGGAGGAGGACAGGGGCATGTACGTCTAAGGATGTTGCGACAAAGTGTCAGCCCTTACATTCTTAGTACCGGGTAAGAATGAGAAAATGTAATTGAAACTTGACAAGAATAGAGCCCATCGCGCCCTTCTGTAACGAAACGTCCCTACATGCCTCTTGAGTGCGTTCATCATATACCACTTCCTCCCAGTCTGAATACAGATATCAGATATTCCAACCGCTCACAAGCACAAAACAAGACGATACTTGTATAGCTGCTGAACATGGATTCTTTTATTTGAGATGACACACAAAAATATACAGCAGGCTTACAATAAGAACTGTAACCAGAAACCTAATTAACATGAGCTAATTAACTAATCCCTTAAAGCAGCCGATGTGACTCTGTGCCCTCCTGAGCATTGTTATGATTAATCAGGATTTCACTACAGGTCAGACTTGTTGTCACCGAGCTTCACGCATAAGTATAAACACAGGACACCTTCTCACAATAGCAGGAGCTAATTACATTTAACAATACAAACAGTGATCTCCCCCCCTCCTCAGCCTAGTAGGCAACAAACTATAGTAGGAGTAGACTGTCCGGCTCCTACCTGGGTCTAGAGGTCAATGTGATCAGCTCTCTCAACTAACATGTTGAGTTCAGAATCAAACAAACCAAGAATATCCTGGGAGATATTTTGGATAAATATTACTGTCCCATATTAAGCAATCCAAGACATACCCTCCATCCAAGATCATCCCATGCAGAAACAGGATCGTCAAGGTCAGTAAGCACTTGCTGCATCTGCCATAAGACCCAGGAATTTAACCTGTTCAAGATGGAACTCGCACTTCTCCAGTTTACAATAGAAATTGTTCTCTCTTAGTTTTTGAAGCACATGACAGACATCTGTGTGGTGGCGCTCCAGGGACTTGGAAAAGATGAGGATATCATCGAGAAAAACCACCACATATAACTGCAACACATCTTGGAGGACATCGTTAATAAATTCCTGGGCGTTACAAAGGCCAAAAAGCATCATGAGGTAGTCATAATGGCCTGTTCTGGTATTAAACGCAGTTTTCCACTCCTCGCCCTCCTTAATCCTCACGAGATTGTATGCCCCTCTCAAATCAAGGTTCGTGAAAACTTTTGCTCCCTTGAGGTGGTCAAATAATTCCGTAATCAAGGGAATCAGATAGCATTCTTAATCATGAAACAATTGAGACCCCTATAATCAATACAAGGTCTCAGTTCACCACTCTTCTTCACAAAGAGGAAACCAGTACCAGCAGGAGACGAGGATTTGCAGATGAAACCTCGAGAAAGTGCGTCTGCAACATACTCCTCCATGGTCTTATCCTGCAAGACCGACAAAGGGTAAACCCGGCCACGAGGGGGTATGGCACCAGGTTGAATGTCAATTGCGCAATCATATGGCCGGTGTGGAGGCAAACTACCAGCTTGACCTTTGTCAAAGACATCGCTAAAATCGTGGTACTCCTCCGGCAGGGAGGAGAGTGAAGAGGTGCACCGGACTTTGGCTACCTTCTGGAAGCATGTCTCACTGCATTGTGGTGACCAGGAGAGAACCTCAGCACGGAGCCAATCAAAAGAGGGGTTGTGCCTCTGTAACTAAGGATAACCAATAACCAGCAGAAACTTAGGTGAGGAAATAACTTGGAATTGGATTATCTCATGGTGAAGAGCCCCTATGGCCATGGACAATGGAACCGTTTCATGAGTCACATGGGCAGGCTGTAGAGGTCTCCCGTCAAGAGCCTCAATGGCAAGTGGAGTGTCTTGCAGCTGCGGCGGAATCGAGTGCTTTGATACAAAGGCAGCATCAATGAACAAGCCTACAGCCCCAGAGTCGATTAGAGCCTGTATCTCGATGGACGACTCAGCCCAAGAAAGGTTGACCGAAACCAGGGGCTTATCCTTCTGGATAACTGGGGATGAAACAATGCCACCTAAGGTCTGTCCATGACAGGACCTCAAGGTTTGGGCATTCCCTGGACGGGTAGGACAAGACTTCAAAAAGTGATCTGCCTGGCCACAATAAAGGCACAATCTCTCCCTCCTCCTAAAGTTCTCTCATCCGCAGAGAGACACGTGAAGCCCAAGTGCATGGGTTCACCTTCACTGACCGACTTGGTACCAGGAGGCATGGGAGGTGGGACTGCAAAGCTCGGAGACAAACGTACAGGAGGCTTCCGCAAGCGCTCCTTAAAAGAGAGTCTTTCTCTGAGTCTGGAGTCAATGAGGATGGCAAACAAGATCAAGCTCTCCAGCTCAGTGTATCTTGGGCTGCTATCTCATCCTTGATGGTATCCAAGAGACCATGAGAAAAAGCATCCACGAGGGCCTCATTGTTCCACGCAACCTCTGCTGCCAGAGTACGGAATTCAATGGCGTAGTCGGCAACAGTTCTCGTACTCTGTTTGATGGACATGAGGCACTTGGCAGCAGAAGCGGAGTGCGCGGGAACGTCAAATACCCTTTTAAAGGAGGCCACAAACTCAGGGTACCTCAAGACAACATGTTTTTTCATCTCCCATAGAGGGTTTGCCCAGGCCAAGGGTCTCTCAGAAAGCAAAGATATCACAAACCGTACTTTGCTTCTGTCCGTGGGAAACGCCTGGGGCAGCATCTCAAAGTATATATTTCAACTTGGTTGAGAAACCCTCTGCATTGAACTGGATTGCCCCCAAATCTTGGGGAAGCAGGGTGGAACCAGACATACCTCTTATAGAGGTAATACTCAAGACAGGTGCCTGCACAGAGACTGGCGCAGCAGCAGGGGCAGCCTGCAACTCAGGTTGTACCGGAGCAGCCACAGTGGGGGATTCCAGGTGAGCCGTGCAACTCAGGAGCGTTTGTAACGCCATGGCAAACTGATCCATGTGGTGATTTTGCTCATCCAATCTGGAAAAAATATTACCAACAAGTGGATTGACTGTATCTTCTGAATTCATGCTCTTAGCCTACTGTCAGAAAACATGAATCAGACAGAGACAGAAGTATAGTTAAATCACACTTGTTTATTAATAAAAAAAAAGGGTAAATAGAATAAGCATAGTCAAAGCATAGCCAGAGTCCAGTAACCGGATCGGGTAGTGAGCAAAGCCAGAGTTCAGTAACCAGATCGGGTTCTCAGCCAAGCCAGAGTTCAGTAACCTGATCAGGTAATCAGCCAGGCCAGAAGTCAGGGATCCAAGTAGAGGAACAGCAAGCAGGATAAGGAGCCAGAAGGGATGCCAGCAAAGCCAGTCTTTAAACAGGAACGCAGGAGATGATTTCTTATGATGTGACCAAGACGAAGGCAGGAATGAAGTGAGCTGGAGATCTTTAAGTAGGCGGGACTGACGAGCAGATCCACAACAGCTGGTTAACTGTGGAGAGAGATGAGAGCTGGCAATTAGCCGACAGCTGAGTGGCCAGCTCAGAAAAGGAAAGGCTGAGACAGCCCTCACACAGTGCGACTCAGGAACGTTTATAATGCCATGGCAAACTGATCCATGCGGTGATCCAGTTCATCCAATCTGGAAAAAATATTACCAACGGGGCAGGAGGCGGAGCCTAGCGGAGCAGACATGCATTGTTAGAGCTCCACACCGCTGAGGAGAGAAGAGAAGGACAAAGCGGAGCCTGCAGGCTCAAAAGGTATCCATTTGAACCTTTTTGCCCCAGGGAACAAACTGTGAAAGTTTGGGCAGGAAATATGGTACTGGGAGGAAACCGTGGCAGAAATAAAAATCACCTCACAAAGAGCTCATAGGCACTCGCTGCAGCTGAAGCAGCTCCAGTCACCTCACAAGATACAGCATCAGGGCGCTCTCACAGACAGAAAATCTCACAGCAAGACTCTCCATTTGAGTCAGATACAGAACAAATCCTCTCACAAACTTCTCCACAAGCCTCCTCAGTATCCCCAGTAATATTATTACAATTTGAAAAGATGCCTCATAAGGCTTTAAAAAAAAACCTCAGATCAAATAACAAAAAGCCTAACCAAAGAAATAAGAGAGCTGGGAAACCGCACCGCAGCCTTAGAAATAAAAATGGATGAAATTGAAATTACAACCCAAGAAAATATAACAGAATTGGAACAATTAAAAAAAGAGAATTTAATACTTCAAACTAAGCTCGAAGATTACGAAAATAGAGCCAGACGTTCAAACTTGCGCATAAGGGGAATACCTGAAACTGTGACAGACCTGCAATCTACTATTACTGCTCTATTACAAGAACTAAAGCCAGATATCCCTATTGAACGTTTAGAACTGGACAGAGTACACAGAGCCCTCACAGCCAAAAAGAAAGATGGTAATAACAATAGATTTATTACTTTTTAGGACAAATATGTTCAATAATCCAGAAGTAATGGAAGCTTTTTCTTTCTTTTCTTAAAACAAATATATTATTACCTAACTAGTTCCTAGAATTATGTTTTTGTTTATTCTAATCTGAAGCAATACAACCTCAATTTTATGAGTTAACATATCTAAACAGTTACATATGAATAAAATATGTAATTGTTTACTCTAAAAGGGTTAAAATCCCAAAATAATTCAAACTATCTTCATCAATACCAAAGTTATTAACAGTACCTTTCTAACTGAATTATTTAGCCTAGGGCAAGACTAACCATATACAAACACCCTGGAATAAATAATTTCAACAAAAACTATATTCTGCACTCCAATTAATGAAACATCATTTTGATGTCTTTTGACATAGCACTTCTCTCCTGTAAGCGGAAGATCCGTGTACCCCCATTAGCCCTCCTCATTCTCCCAACCATATTATGTGGGAGTGTGACGAAGGCACTTATTCCCCTGAGAGAGATATTTATTCTCTTTCACGGGTAAATTGTGATTACTTGCAAAAAATAATTTATACAATGTATCATCTAATCTCATATGTTTTTTGTTTACTCTTTACTCCAGAATTCACTGGTTTCTTTTCTATCTATTCATCTCTTCAGTCCACACAGGTTGATCTGCGCAGTCAGCTCTGCATAACAAAAAGTAAGTCAAAACTATTTGATCTATTGCCATGGCACCACTGAATATACTTTCCCTGAATGTTCGGGGAATAAATGTCCCTCAAAAAAGGACCAAAGCCTTCCGTACTTTCCATAACAAGAAGGCTCACATAGTATGCCTCCAAGAAACACACTTCACCAAAGATTCTACTCCAAAATATATTTCTCCTTTTTATCAACAAATTTACACGGCTTCTGCCTGTACCAAGCAAAGGGGAACTCTAATTGCATTTCACCGATCCACACCATTCACCTTATCATCAGAAATTAAAGACCCAGAAGGTAGATACCTGATACTCATGGGTTATATAATGGATACAGCAATCACGGTGATTTCCTACTACGCTCCTAACAAACAACCTACACCATTCCTCTCACATATATTACAAGTGATTAATACACACAAAATAGGAACAGTGATAATGTGTGGGGATTCGAACCAGGTCCTCCTCCCATTTCTAGATAAATCACCTTTTACACCATCCAAAATAACCTCTAGATTACTTTTTTCTCAACTTCTTTCCAAATACAATCTGGTAGATTCATGGAGAGAAACTAACCCAATGAAAAAGAAATTCACTTATTTCTCGCACCCTCATCAAACCTTCACCAGAATAGATCATATTTTTCTAACAATAGGAATGATACCAGAAATTATTGCATCAGATATAATTCCGATTCCGTGGTTTGACCATAATGCAGTATACACTACTATAGCCTCAGCCATACCAAAAGCGCATGACCCAACGTGGTACTTACCGGACATAATGCTCAAACACCCACTACATCAGATGGCCATTGAACAAGCTTTAAAGGAATACATATCAATTAATAATACAACAGACATCTCCCCAATAACACTGTGGGAAGCTCATAAGCCTGTCTTGCGTGGTACATTACAAAGACAAATGGCACTATTTAAACGGGAACGCAAAAATCTAGCAAAAAAACTAGAACTCAATTTTAATGCAGCCTACATATCATTTCAAGATAATCCATCTCAGAGTACAAAATCTCATCTGGAAAAATCTAGATTGGAATACGATCTATTTCTCACTGAATCAGTTGATAAATCCCTCAAACGCTCCAAACACAATTTCTACATGAATACAAACAAACCAGGTACATATTTGGCTCGGGCATTAAATTCAACTAACAAATCTTTCAAACCAATACGTTTGAAATTATCAAAAAATGTTTACACTTGTAATCCAGTTAAAATAGTCCATAAATTTCACTCACATCTCGCAACTTTATACAAGACAAACAATGAATTTAATCCTACAGAAGCTGAATCCTTCTTCTCAAAAATAACCTTACCTGAGTTATCTCAGAATCAAAAAAGCAGTTTGGATGAGCCTATAACTATAGATGAAGTTGCTAACGCCATAAAAGACCTAAAACTTAACAAAAGACCAGGCCCAGATGGCTACTCGGCTTTATACTATAAAACATTCTCAGAAATACTCTCTCCCATTCTCACTGAAACTTTTAACAAACTTTTAGATGGACATTCTTTTCGGCAAGAAACACTAATGGCAATTGTTTGTATGATCCCAAAACCCCTTTCTGATGATACTTCCTGTGTGAATTATCGGCCTATCTCTCTGTTAAACCTCGATATTAAATTATTAGCAAAAATAATAGCAAAACGCCTCAATAGCATTATAGGAAAATTAATACATAGAGATCAAGTAGGCTTCATGCCAAATAGACAGGCAGGCGATAATATACGCAGGGCAGTGTTATTGGCACATATTGCTAAAAAACGGAAAATCCCTTTATGTTTTCTATCTCTCGATATTAAGAGGGCATTTGACACAGTATCCTGGCAATATATGCAATATTCATTACAAAAATGGGGTTTTGGACCCCACTTTTTAACATGAATCAAAGCATTATATAATAAACCCAAAGCCTATATAAAATATGCTGGATACAAATCTGAAGCCTTTAATATCGAAAGAGGTACCCGACAGGGTTGCCCATTATCTCCCTTATTATTTGCCCTTATACTCGAACCCATGGCCCAATACATCAGAACAAACCAAACTATAACATATGGCATTGAAGTAGGAGGTATTACACACAAATTATGTATATTTGCAGACGATATATTACTTTTTCTATCATCACCACAGGTCTCTGGTCCTAACTTAATACCAGCTCTTGATGGATTTGCAGCCCTATCCGGCCTTATGATTAATCCTAAGAAATGCCTAGTGCTTAATATTTCACTCACAAACATGGAATTGATCCCGGCTAGGGCTGCCCTCCCATTCACATGGGCAGAAAAATCAATCCCATATCTTGGAATTCATTTAACAGCATCTCATTCTGACTTATTCTCAACCAATTATCCTCCTGTATTAAGACAGATCACAAATCTAATAAAACAATGGTCGCAACTTCCTTTATCCTGGATAGGGAAGATTAATGCAATCAAAATGACTATTCTACCCAAATTGCTTTATCTATTCAGGGTCCTCCCTATTCCAATTCCTTCCTATTTTTTGAGAATAGTACAAAAAAGAGCAACTTCGTTTATATGGGGCTCTTCTAAACCACGTATACCTATACACACACTACATCTTCCCAAAAATAAAGGAGGCCTGGGATACCGTAATTTTACTAACTACTACAGAGCAGCACATTTGGCCAGTCTGTCCAAATACCATGCAAAACAGGAAATCCCATTATGGGTATTTATAGAGGCTTCAGAAAATGACCCTCTATTAATATCAAATTTATTATGGCTTGATCCTAAAGACCGCTTTAAAATTCATAATCCCATAACTAAACACTTCTTATCTCTCTGGGATAAACTAAAAACCAAATATCAGTTACAATCTCCACACAATCCTCTCCTTTCTTTTATCAGAAATCCGGCCTTTTATCCGGCATGGATCTACCCAAATTCTTTTAAAGCTTGGACAACATCAGGCATTCAGACACTAAATGACTTCATAGCATCTAAATCATTCCTTTCATTCACATCGCTTAGAGAAAAATATGATCTACCAAACTCTGAGATATTTAGATATCTCCAAATCAAAAATTTCTATACACCATTCCTAAAGGGGGATACACCGTTATCCCAATTATCCATTTTTGAATCAATCTGTACAAAAGATCCATTTGCTAAAGGTACAATTTCATCACTTTATAATCAATTATATGGAGTAGCAAATCTTAATAGACCCTCTTACGTTCAGAGGTGGGAGGAGGACCTGGGACGAACTTTAGAAGACACGGACTGGTCTAACATATGGCTCACATCTAAGTCATCTTCACCCAACATCTTAGCACTGGAGACAAATTATAAAGTCCTAACTCGCTGGTACCTTGTACCCGCTAGAGTGGCAAAATATTCACCTAATACCTCAACTCTTTGTTTTCGAGGATGCCCAGAAATAGGCACATATTTACACATATGGTGGACGTGCCCAGTAATCCAAACCTTCTGGAAGGAAGTCTTCGTGATTGCATCTAAAATATTTAAAAAAATAATACAACCAGATCCATATCTAACTTTACTTAATCTAAAACCGGAATGGTTAACACTCTCTCAATTCAAACTTATGATCCAACTAATAACGGCTGCAAAACAAACAGTGGCCAAGGCATGGAAATCTCCTACATTGGTACTAGCAGAAACAATTCACAGAATGAATAATACAATGTCCCATGCTAAGATGGTAGCCATCGATCAAAATCAAATTCCAAAATTTGAAAAACTTTGGCATCCTTGGATAAAACAACAGTTCCTGTCAAACTTCAATGACTCTGTCCTGTTGCCATGGTAACAGATTAAATGACTTACAGAGACACCCATTCTAAGGCTTCAAAGAGAACTAAAAAGAATAATAAACTGACGAGCGGGACAACCTTGTGGACCATACCTCTACCTTTCAACCCTTTTTCTTCTTTCTCTTTCCTTTTCTCCACCTTATGATTAAAGCTCATTATCAGAATTTATTTGACCTATATACACTCTACTTGTAAACAATATGTATAGTAGGTATAAATCATTTAAATACCTACAAAAGTAACTAAGGAAATGATATATATCTTTAATTTAGGTTTACGTGAACCCAATGTTTAATATTTGAAATTTCATGATATTTACCTATATAAACCCTACTGTAAAACAATGAGCTTACTTTATAGATCCTTGTAAACTTACTTTATGTATCTTTATAACATTGTATACTCAATAAACTTCTTTTGACAAGGAAAAATATTACCAACAAGTGGATTGACTGCATCTTCTGAATTCATGGTCTTCGCCTACTGTCAGAAACCATCAAATCAGACCGAGACAGTTAAATCACACTTGTTTAATAATAAAGGTAAAAAGAACAAACATAGTCAAGACAAAGCCAAAGTTCAGTAACCGGAACGGATAGTAAGCCAAGCCAGAAGTCAGGGATCAATGTAGTGGGCCAGCTCTGAGAAGGAAGGGCTGAGTCCAGCCCTGACACCACTTCCCTGACAGAACATGGATTTGTGTGTTTACACACACAAATCCCCATGCTGGCTCTCGTGCGTGCGATCGCCGTCGGCCACGCGCATTGGGTCCCTCGCCTTGCAGCAGGCGCGTGCGCGCCCTCTGGCCGCCCTAAAAGGAAAGGACGTACCCATGTGGGGTTTCGCCCAGGAGAGCCATTGTGCCGCAGTATATCTGCATGAGCCGGTCGGGAACTGGTTAAGATAAAAAACCTTCTGTGTGTAGCAGCCCCCCCAGCACCCCCCAATTACCTAATTGAGCTCCTTCTCTCTCCAGCGATGTTCATGATCCCTTCAGTCATCCAGTACACGCCTCCTGATTGGCAGAAACAGAGCAGCGGCGCCATTGGCTCCCGCGGCTGTCAATCAAAGTCAGTCAGCCAAACAGGGGAGAGAGGGGGCGGGGCCAGGGCGGGGCTCCGTGTCTGAATGGATACACGGAGCTTTGACTTGGCCTGGGTGCCTCCTGTAGCAAGCTGCTGGCTGAGGGGCACTAAAAGGAGGGAGGGGCTAGGAGCAGTGAAGAGGGACCCGAGAAGAGGAGGATCCTGGCTGCTCTGTGCAAAACCAACTTTAAATAACAAAAAAAATAGCAAGCCTTTACAATCGCTTTAAGGGCATGTCCCAAGCATGTATTTTAAAGAATTTATTTTTTTTTAAACAATAAGTTTACCTTTTTTATAGAAAATTAAAAGATTACTTAACTTACAACACTCTCTCTACTCCCCCTGGTCTCCACTGCATATAGCTGCTGTAAGGTCTCTTGCACATGGTACTGATGTTTGAGAATCAGCATTTCTGGATGTAGGTAACAGTAAGGAGAAATAAGGGATTTTAATGGTGCAGGGTAATTAACAGAGAAGTGATAGATAAAAAAATATCATTTTTAATTTACATTCAAAGTTAAAAAACATATAGATAGTACATATTTTACACGTATTACAGTGTTTATACGGTTACGGTAGTCAGACAGGACACAATTGTGTTTTTGAGATGATATGTTTGGGCTAGTATGCGGCCACATCATCTCAAAAACACAATTGTGTCCTGTCTGACCACCGTAACTGTATAAACACTGTAATACGTGTAAAATATGTACTATCTATATGTTTTTTAACTTTTAATGTAAATTAAAAATTATATTTTTTTATCTATCACTGTTAATTTCCCTGCACCGTTAAAATCCCTTATTCCTCCTTACTGTTACCTAAATTTTCTTCAGGGATGTGGTGCCAACCTATTTGTGTGCTTCACCATTAATTGGAACCAAATCTCTGCTATTTCTGGATGTAATTTCAGGCACTTGTGTTGCACATATTTGCGCATATCTGCCGCGAGTATGTGCACGTATGCACATTCATGTAATAATACATTCCTTAGGCAAAATCTATGAACATGTTCATTAATGTACACACAGCACCCCATTTTGACAGAAAAACACAGAACTGTTGACATTTTTGCGGATTTATTAAAAAAAGAAAAACTGAAATATCACATGGTCCTAAGTATTCAGACCCTTTGCTGTGACACTCATATATTTAATTAACGTGCTGTCCATTTCTTCTGATCATCCTTGAGATGGTTCTACACCTTCATTTGAGTCCAGCTGTGTTTGATTGTACTGATTGGACTTGTAAGGAAAGCCACACACCTGTCTATATAAGACCTTACAGCTCTCAGTGCATGTCAGAGCAAATGAGAATCATGAGGTCAAAGGAACTGCCTGAAGAGCTCAGAGACAGAATTGTGGCAAGGCACAGATCTGGCCAAAGTTACAAAAAAATTCTGCTGCACTTAAGGTTCGTAAGAGCACAGTGGCCTCCATAATCCTTAAATGGAAGACGTTTGTGACGACCAGAACCCTTCCTAGAGCTGGCCGTCCGGCCAAACTGAGCTATCGGGGGAGAAGAGCCTTGGTGAGAGAGGTAAAGAAGAACCCAAAGATCACTGTGGCTGAGCTCCAGAGATGCAGTCGGGAGATAGGAGAAAGTTGTAGAAAGTCAACCATCACTGCAGCCCTCCACCAGTCGGGGCTTTATGGCAGAGTGGCCCGACAGAAGCCTCTCCTCAGTGCAAGACACATGAAAGCCCGCATGGAGTTTGCTAAAAAACACCTAAAGGACTCCAATATGGTGAGAAATAAGATTCTTTGGTCTGATGTGACCAAGATAGAACTTTTTGGCCTTAATTCTAAGCGGTATGTGTGGAAAAAAACAGGCACTGCTCATCACCTGTCCAATACAGTCCCAACAGTGAAGCATGGTGGTGGCAGCATCATGCTGTGGGGGTGTTTTTCAGCTGCAGGGACAGGACGACTGGTTGCAATCAAGGGAAAGATGAATGCGGCCAAGTACAGGGATATCCTGGACGAAAACCTTCTCCAGAGTGCTCAGGACCTCAGACTGGGCCGAAGGTTTACCTTCGAACAAGACAATGACCCTAAGCACACAGCTAAAATAACGAAGGAGTGGCTTCACAACAACTCCGTGACTGTTCTTGCATTCAAGAGCCCAGCCAGAGCCCTGACTTAAACCCAATTGAGCATCTCTGGAAAGACCTAAAAATGGCTGTCCACCAACATTTACCATCCAACCTGACAGAACTGGAGAGGGTCTGCAAAGAGGAATGGCAGAGGATCCCCAAATCCAGGTGTGAAAAACTTGTTGCATCTTTCCCAAAAAGACTCATGGCTGTATTAGATCAAAAGGGTGCTTCTACTAAATACTGAGCAAAGGGTCTGAATACTTAGGACCATGTGATATTTCAGTTTTTCTTTTTTAATAAATCTGCAAAAATGTCAACAATTCTGTGTTTTATGTCAATATGGGGTGCTGCGTGTACATTAATGAGGAAAAAAATGAACTTAAATGATTTTTACAAATGGCTGCAATACAACAAAGAGTGAAAAATTTAAGGGGGTCTGAATACTTTCCGTCCCCACTGTATGTGCACATTTACGCATATTTGCATGTATTTGTGTGCATTTGCGGATACCGGCACAAAATACTGACCCAGAATACAGATTTGTCAATTTTTGATTTTACTCATGGATATGCAGCGTTTGTTTACGCCTGTGTGTACAGGCACATTGTAAACAATAGGCTGCTTTTTAGATGAAGAACAAAAAAACACTGTACTGAGTTTTTTCAAGCTGCAGTGTGCAGTGAGAGGCCTAAATGCCATCTTTTACTGCCAGACACTTGAAAACTTCACTACACAGCCCCAGCGGCATCATAATGCTTGCAACGGCTAGTGATCATTGGTCCATGTGACTGTGCTGACCAATAACCACCAGCCATTATGATACTACACAGCTTTTGGGGTTTTGTTGTGAAGTTTTCAAGTGTCTGGCCTGTTACTCCTGCTAGCATGGGTGGTGGAAGATGGCATTTACAGAAGCTAAGTGCACTGGGGACCGAGGGAGCTTAAAATTGGTTGTGAGTTAGTTCACCTTTTAATTTTTTACAAAAAGGGTAATGCATTCTTTAAATGTCCCCCATGGCAATGTGTAGCTCCACATACCCTTTTTTGACAACAGCTTAGCTATTAGCCTTGAAAATATCAAGATCCGGCCCCATGTACTTCAAGGGAGTTCACTGCTAAGTTTAGGTTTTGAGGATTACAGGACAAAACCCACACAACCAGCCCATCCCTCCGCGTGAATTGAACCCAGGCAGATTCACTCACCCCTACTGCTGAATCCAGCTAATAAGGTATACTTCACATCACTGCAGGCAAAGAGCTATTTGCAAACACTATATGCTCATTCTTGTCTCTCACAGATAAATATTCTGATATAGCAAAATATGCTTGAGACGTTTGATTGTAATATAGAAATGAGAAATAGAGAAAGCTGCAGAGTACTGCCTTTAGGTACATATCCAGTGTTGTATTCTCTAGATTCTTGCTGCAGTGGATTATACAAAGTTGATTCAGCAAACCTTTTTTACTTTGGCACAGTTGTACTGTTTGACTTTAGCAAAATTGTTGGGACTGGTTAAACTTGTGGCCTGGAATTATTCCTTAAAGTGAACCTGTACCTTGCACACACAGGGGAAAGCAACTTTTGAACTTCAAAAAAGTACATACCGTTCCATCACTTTCCTGGCACTCCCCTGGCACTCCCGCACACATTTCCCTAATAACTGTCAATGCACTTTGCACTGACTGACACTGTACTGGTGCTATTGATCACCACCAACATAATGATGCATTGTCTCTTGACTGCCATTGTAATGGTATAGAACTTAGTCCAACATAGTCCAAACTGCTGCACTATTTACCCTGTTTTATACAGTACATTACATTTCTCAGATTGAAGAACTCTACAGACTATCATGTTAGACATGATGTGCATTATTGTTTGTTTGCCTTTAAATAATTGCATCTCCTTTCCCCACTCCATGTTTAAGCAGGTGCTTAATAAGTGTGTTGCCTGTGTTAGTTATTTTTTAGACATTAAAATTCAGTGTTAATTGTACTACTTAGGTACTGTATGATGGCCTGGCTGAGGTGGGGAGTCCTGACAAGCAAGGATTAACTCTGCTGGCCAGGTTTTCCTATGTTCTTTGGGAAGTACCACCCTTTGCTGAAGAAAACAGTTAAAAGGGTAACTGCCGCTAGGTAAAAGGGATAGCTCTATGCATGGGAAGGGAACAGAAGCTGAGCTAGGATGTAATTTCCACCTTACTGATTAATCACCCCTCTGCGGGAACCTAGTCAGGGTTCCAGGGGTATGGACTTATGCTGCTGAAATGGATTAATGGACTAAAAGTCTTTTATTACCTGTTAAAGGTTTGATCACCTCATGGGGCTGAGAGCACCAAGGGTATAATTAGATTTAGAAGATTATATACAGGACTGTATGTTGAAGATGTCTTTGAGAACTCTTCATCTGTTATATTTAACTATCTCAGTAAAAGAACTTTGTTGTTATTCAGTTTGCCTGGTCTGAAGTCACTAAAGGGGTGCATGCATGGCGTAACCAAAGAACAGGGCTTAACAAGGAGATGAGCGGAGTTAGTGAAAATGGTAATGCAGGGGATTGGTGCTTAGGGTCCTTCCCTAGCCACCAGTTCCTCACATATTGGGACTGACCTGGTGGCACAGGGCACTCTAGGGCCCTAGCCTGGAGTATAATAAGAAAAGGATGCATACAATTGAGCTTAATGGTTTCTACGATTTGCAAGATGTCATTTGGATCAAGTCACTGTCTGCCAACGCTGTTGAGATTGTACGTTATAGCTATCTTACCACAACTGGATCAGCTATGGAAATCACACTTATGTACACACGATCGGACTTTCCGACAACAAAACCGTGGATTTTTGTTCGAAGAGTGTTGGCTCCAACTTGTCTTGCATACACATGGTCACACAAATGTTGGCCAACAATTACAAACGTAGTGATGTACAAGACGTACGACGAGCCGATAAAAAGGAAGTTCAATAGCCAGTGCGCCCCCCTTTGGGCTCCTTCTGCTAATCTCATGTTTATCTTGTGTTAGTAGAAGTTTGGTGATTGACAATTCGCGCTTTCAGCCTTGTGCTTTTCAGTTCATTTCTGCTTTTCAGGTTGTGCTTGTTGGTTCGATTCTGTTCTTCAGTACGTGCTTGTCAGTTCATTTCTGTCTTTCAGTGCATTCTATTTATAGTTGGCTTCTGATTTTCAGTGCGTGCTTGTCCGGTAGTTTCTGATTTTCAGCTCATTCTTGTCAGGTCCTTTCTGATTTTCAGTGGTTGATTAATTGTGACCAATTCTGTCATATGCCTTTGTTGCAGGAGCTCCAGGAGAATAATCCTGATGATTTCAGGAATTATCTCCGGATGACGGACCCTGTCTTTCACCGTCTATTGGCTTTGCTGTCCCCTTATATTACGAAGCAGGACACCTACATGCGGCAAGGAATTACTCCCGAGCAAAGGCTCATCGCCACCTTGCGGTACTTGGCGACGGGGAGGAGTCTCCAGGACATCAAGTTCACAACTGGGATCTCCCCCAGGCTCTGGGAATCCTTATTCCAGAGACCTGTTCTCTTCAAGTCCTGCAGAAGGACTATATTAGGGTAAGTTTTATCCTTTAACATCACATTCTATGTATTTAATGTTTGTTAATGTATTGTATTCATTTCATCATTCCATAATTACTATGATTGTAAAATGCTGTGAATGTCATCTTTGTCCTCATGCATGCTGTAAGCTTTTAATGCTCCTTTTTGTCCTTCATGCATATTTGCCTTCACTAACCTCCCCAGCATGCTATCCTGGGCCCATACACACCTCGCCTAGTCCCTTAACAATGTATTTTGTCAGCTCCATTGTGGTGCTTACCCTAAACACCCCCGAAAATGTGTCCAAATGTTGTTGTTACAATGAAGATATTTGCCAGCACACCATGGAACGGCGTAGATAGCGTCCAAACATGTAATTTATTGCATAAATCACAACACAAGGAGAGTGCAACGTTTCGGAGTCACGCAGGACCCCTTTGTCAGGCATGTGATAAATGTGAAAAAACAGTGGAAAATATTTAAAGAAACCAATCAGAAAAAGAGAAAAGGAAAAAAAACAAAAACTCCCACCCCCAGACTGGTATGACGTCACAAATCCCGCCAAAAAAAACCACTAACAAATGTTTAAAAAAATTGTTGCATGAATGAAAGAAAAGCAAATGACAAAAGAAGGTTTAGAAAAAAGTATTATGAAACTGTCATCAAGGTACCTCCTTGATAATACTGCAAACCATTGTGGGGATGAAACAACTGTCAGGGAACATCAGGCTGCTGCGCACAATCCTGCAATGGATTGGCACCAGTGCAGGGATCGGAGGCTGTGGGGCGAGATTCCAGCAGTAATCATAAGACGCGCTTGCGTCATGCGGCGGTAAGCGGGGCAACAGGAAATGCTGAAGTGCTTGGTATATCAGCGTATAAGGGAGATAACAGTGGCCACCGACTGCGCCTGCGCGATGGGCCGGCGGTAGCTGAGCAACGAGGGACGCTGCTGTGCTGGGGACGCCGATGTCATGGAAACGAGTGACGTAGACGGACCCCGCCCCGAGCTAGGATATATCAAAACAAGGGAGGTGGGTAAGTGGGGTGAAGTGAGAATGCAAGAAGTGAGAACGAAATAGAGGAGAGAGAGTAGGAGGAGAGAAGAGAAGGAAATAAAAGCGAAGAGTTTAAATAAACGAAGCAAAAATAACAGACAAAGTAGATCAAGGAGAAATGATACTCAGAAAGGATGCTACTGAAGTGCAGATGAGAAGTAGAGAAAGAATTAAGAAATAAAGAGAATGATGAAATAAAATAGAAAAAAATAAATGGAAAAAAGAAAAAATGAAAACAGAAAAAATAAATAGAAGATAAAGAAGAAAAAATAATAAAAAATAAGGAGAGAAAGAAAATAAGGGAAAAAAAAAGAATAATAAGTAAATAATAAAAAATAAGGGAATGCAGAAAGAAATAGAGAAGGAATAATGCTAATGCTAATAATAAAGGAAAATGAAATAGAAATATATAAATGAAGATAAGAGTACAATGAAAAATAGATGATGTGGAAAAAAAGGAAGAATTACAAGGAAAAGAAAAACAAAAACGAAAAAAAAAACGAAAAAACGAGAGAACAAAAAACACTGAATAAGGAAAAGAATGAAGGGGAAGGGGCTAGTGGAAGGGTTGTAAAGGGGTGGTGGTGGTGGGGGGGTGCGAGGGGGGGGCATTAGGAGAAGGGGAAAAAAAGGAAAAAGAAAAAATGGGGACACAAAAAGGGAAGGGGGGGGGAGGGAAGGCTAAAATGACATTTGCGGAGAACCTGAAAGGCTAAATATAAAAAGAAATTTAAAGTACGTGCATTGCAGGGAAAATTGCAGGTGAGGGGGTCACCACAATTACATAATGATCCCTAAATAAAATGCCATGGGTTCATCATCAGATCATCACCGAGATAATCAAAAAGAAAAAAAAAGGAAGAAAAAGGATCAAATGGTCAAAGAAAAAAGAAAAAAGGAAAAAGGTTCGATCATCATTCAAAAACAAGAACACAAGTCCGTTATCTCTCATTTAAGAAGCATGTGAATGATAAGTTGGCATTAAGTCCTCCAGGATGCACCGTGCCCAGGGTGTGGATCCAATAGGCTTCACGTTGTAGTAGTAGACGGTTATGGTCACCACCTCTGATGGGTTGATGGACATGTTCTATGACCATACCTCTTAGTTCGTGTATCTGATGTTTGTGTTTGAAAAAATGCGCAGCCACTGATTTATTATGATCGATCTGTATATCATCCCCAGTTTGAGATAGGGCAGGTCTAATGTCGCTTCTGTGTTTTTGGAACCTTCTTTTGAAAGGGCCGGTTGTTTTGCCAACATAAGTGAGTGCGCATGGGCATTTAAGGATGTAAACGCAGTAGTCAGTGTTGCAGTTCAGGTACTCACTTATGCGAAAGCAGTTACCCCTATGGGGGTGCATAAAATGTTCGCCGCATATAAGGGAATTGCAAACATTGCAATTGTGGCATTTGCAGCAGCCAGTCTTCTGGGAAATTCGCGGTATGGTTTTAGCATATTTGTGCCTAGGATCCGCTTGTACGAGGAAGTCACGAAGGGTTTTGTTGTGTCTATGTGTGATTAGGGGCATCATTTTAAGTTCATATGCCAATGCGTTGTCAGCTTGTAGAATATGTACTTTTTTTGTCATGGCCCGAAGAAAGATGTAACCAGAGAGCCATGAGAGTTAGTGATCATTACATCCAAGAATGAGATATTGCATGGTGAAATTTCAGGTGTGAACACTACCCCTGTAAAGATGCTATTCAAGAAGTCAACAAAGTCAAAGAATTGGGCGTCCTCATCGGTCCAAATAAGAAAAATGTCATCGATATACCTAAACCAACATTTAATATGGTTGGTAAAGGTATCGGATGGATAAATGTAACGTTCTTCAAGTAGGCCTACAAAAAGGTTGGCAAAAGATGGGGCCGCTGAGCTCCCCATAGCTGTACCTCAGATCTGTGCATACTTGGTGCCCTCAAACGTGAAATGGTTGTTTGAAAGTACAAAATCAAGACATTCGATGGTAAACTTTTTTGGGTATTAGTGTGGATTCCACGTTGGTCAGCAAATGTCAAACAGCCTGCAATCCAGTATTGTTGGGTATGCATGTGTATAGGGATCCTATATCCATAGTTGCAAGTTTCCATCCTTCACCAAAGTCTGTAAATGCACTAAGTTTCTCCAAAAAGTCATTTGTATCTCTTATATAGGCTGGTAGATTTTTTACCAAAGGTTGTAGGAGATGATCGAGAAACTGGGCCAGAGGTTGGGTGATCGACCCTGTACCAGATACAATGCGTATAAATTTCAAAGGATTTGTGCCTTTATGAATTTTTGGTAGGCCGTAAATTACAGGGCAGCGTGGGTGTTCATTACATAGAAATTCAGCAGTGTCATCAGATAACCAGCCATTTAGTTTCCCAAGGTTAATTAGGGAGTTTAACGCATTCCTAATGCTGGGTACAGGTTCTGTTTGAGTACGGCATAGCTGGCTGTGTTCGACAGCAAGGCAGTCATGCCCTCTTTGTAGTCAACGTAGTTCATGACCACTATGGCACCGTCTTTATTGGCGGGTTTGATAATTATACTTTTATCATTTTTGAGTGTCCTAAGTGCGACAAACTCATCCGGGCTTAAGTTGGTGTATGTTTTGTTGGAGAAACTATTGCACACGTCATGCTTAATTGTCCGTATAAAGCTATCGATGGAATGAAAATGTCCAGGAGGAAAGAATTTGCTTTTAAGTTTAAATGGTGTCACTGTTCTTGTAGGAACTTTTTTGGGTATTGTGTGGAAATGTTGTTTGATTTTTAGCGATCTTTCAAATTTAAACATATCAACCTCAAAATCAAAGTTCTCAAATCTGGCAGTAGGGCAAAAGGAGAGGCCTTTAGATAATAATTGTAACTCATTGGTCCCCATGGCTCTAGATGACAGGTTGATCACTGGGCACGCCTTGTGCCCTGGCGGGTGCTGCATGGCGGCAGGGTGTTGCGGCTTCTTGATGCCCCTCCTGAATCGTCGTCTCCTGTTGGAACCGGAAAATGTGGACCCTGAGACCTGCTAGTCAGAGCTTCAGTGCCTCTTGGTTTTCCGGAGTCGCTATCGGTTGATGGATTCTCTGTAGGGCAATCGCTGTCAGATGTCGCAGAACGGTCGTTTCTGAATGGTTTTCCAGGGGGTCTTGTGTAGGCTCTACGTCTTGGGTTTCTGATACTGGTAAGCCTTCCCTCCTGGTAGTCCTGGTTGATCAATTTGAGTTTATCTCGCTTGGCTTGCTTTTGTCTTGTGTTGCGATTTCACTATCGATTTTTTGCAATGTGTCAGGTTGTTTGTCCTTATCCTGGATTGATAATTCCAGTGTAGTAAGTTCTCTGTTGACTTGACACAATTGGACTTTAACCTCTTCAATGACGATCAGCATAAAATTAAGCGAGTTCTGGGTAGCTTCTTCACACCAACGTTCACAAAACTTACGTTTATGGCGACCAATCGTGGGTTGATTTTTTATACGAAATCCACGTGGTATCTTCTTGGTTCTTTAGTACTCAGAGAGTGTCTGGCCATGTAGTTCAAGATCAACTTATCTCTTCTTTTCTTCAAGAAAAAGATCAGTGGCGGTCTCAATTCCAAAAGCTCTGCCTTCGTTTCTGGGAAAGAGGATTGTGTCAGTCTCTTCCTGGCTGTATATGTGACCAAACCTTCTGTCAGATTGAGTGGTGGTTTCATCAGATTCCATCTGTGTTCTCGGAAGGATGATCGATTGGTCAGATCGGTAAATGTCGTGTCCCACAATGTATGGGCACCATGCAATATCTCATTCTTGGATGTAATGATCACTAACTCTCATGGTTCTGTGGTTACATCTCTCTTCACAAAACCCACTGACAGAAACACACTCCTGCATTATCAAAGCGCGCATCCCAAACATCTTTTAGATAGTCTGCCGATATCTCAGTTTATGAGAGTGTCACGGATCTGTTCTGACGAAGATGACAAACTAAAGCAGCTAAACAAGATGTACCACAAGTTTCTGGAAAGGGGGTATCCTGCAGAAGTCCTTGACCAGGCATTAACCAAGATAAAGACTACCCATACCAGGCCATCTGGGCCTTCCAATCGACCTCTGTTCATACACACATTCAACCGTGAATATGACCATATTAAACGGGCCATGACAAAAAACTTACATATTCTACAAGCTGACAACGCATTGGCATATGACCGCGAATTTCCCAGAAGACTGGCTGCTACAAATGCCACGATTGCAATGTTTGCAATTCCCTTATATGCGGCAAACATTTTATGCACCCCCATAGGGGTAACCGCTTTCGCATAAGTGAGTACCTGAACTGCAACACTGACTACTGCATTTACATCCTTAAATGCCCATGCGCACTCACTTATGTTGGCAAAACAACCGGCCCTTTCAAAAGGAGGTTCCAAAAACACAGAAGCGACATTATACTCGCCCTATCTCAAACTGGGGATGATATACAGATCGATCATAATAAACCAGTGGCTGCGCATTTTTTCAAACACAAACATCAGATACACGAACTAAGAGGTATGGTCATAGAACATGTCTATCAACCCATTAGAGGTGGTGACCATAACCGTCTACTACTACAACATGAAGCCTATTGGATCCACACCCTGGGCACGGTGCATCCTGGAGGACTTAATGCCAACTTATCATTCACATGCTTCTTAAATAAGAGATAACGGACTTGTGTTCTTGTTTTTGAATGATGATCAAACCTTTTTCCTTTTTTCTTTGACCATTTGATCCTTTTTTCCTCTTTTTTTTCTTTTTGATTATCTCAGTGATGATCTGATGATGAACCCATGGCATTTTATTTAGGGATCATTATGTAATTGTGGTGACCCCCTCACCTGCAATTTTCCCTGCACGTACTTTAAATTTCTTTTTATATTTAGCCTTTCAGGTTCTCCGCAAATGTCATCTTAGCCTTCCCTTCCCCCCTTTCCCTTTTTTTGTCCCCATTTTTTCTTTTTCCTTTTTTTCCCCTTCTCACAATCCCCCCCCCCCCGCACCCCCCCCCCACCCTTCCCCTAGCCCCTTCCCCTTCATTCTTTTTCTTATTTGGTGTTTTTTGTTCTCTCGTTTTTTCGGGTTTTTTTCCTTTTTCTTTTTCTTTTCCTTGTAATTCTTCCTTTTTTTCCACTTCATCTATTTTTCATTTTACTTTTATCTTCATTTATATATTTCTATTTCATTTTCTTTTATTATTAGCATTAGCATTATTCCTTTCTTCTCTATTTCTTTCTGCATTCTCCTTATTTTTTCTTCTTTACCTTCTATTTATTTTTTCTATTTTTCTTTTTTCTTTTTTCCATATATTTTTTTCTATTTTATTTAATAGTTCTCTTTATTTCTTAATTATTTCTCTACTTCTCATCAGCACTTCAGTAGCATCCTTTCTGAGTATCATTTCTCCTTGATCTACTTTGTCTTTTACTTTTGCTTCGTTTGTTTAAACTCTTCGCTTTTATTTCCTTCTCTTCTCTCCTCCTACTCTCTCTCCTCTATTTCGTTCTCACTTCTTGCATTCTCACTTCACCTCACTTACCCACCTCCCTTGTTTTGACATATTCCAGCTTAGGGGCGGGGTCCGCCGACATCACTCGTTTCCATGACATCGGCGGCCCCAGCACAGCAGTGTCCCTTGTTGCTCAGCTACCGCTGGCCCATCGCGCAGGCGCGGTCGGCGGTTGCTGTTATCTCCCTCATACGCTGGTATACCAGGCACTTCAGCGTTTCCTGTTGCCCCAGTTACCGCCGCATGACGCAAGCGCGTCCTATGATTACTGCGGGAATCTCGCCCCACAGCCTCTGATCCCTGCACTGGCGCCGATCCGTTGCAGTGTCGTACGCTGCAGCCTGATGTTCCCTGACAGCTGTTTCATTCCCACAATGGTTTGCAGCATTATCAAGGAGGTACCATGATGACAGTTTCATAATACTTTTTTCTAAACCTTCCTTTGTCATTTGCTTTTCTTTCATTCATGCAAACATTTTTTTAAACATTTGTTAGTGTTTTTTTGGCAGGATTTGTGCCATCATACCAGTCTGGGGGTGGGTGGAGTTTTTGTTTTTTTTCCTTTTCTCTTTTTCTGATTGGTTGATGTTTCTTTAAATATTTTCCACTGTTTTTTCACATTTATCACATGCCTGAGGAAGGGGTCCTGCGTGACTCCGAAATGTTGCACTCTCCTTGTGTTGTGATCATGCAATAAATGACACGTTTGGACGCTATCTTTGCCGTTCCATGGTGTGCTGGCAAATATCTTCATTGTGACTTGAACCAGTATCCAGCTGGTTGATGCTGCAGCATCCATATTCGTGAGCTCATCTAGGAATGTGTGCGATGGGAATATGAAATATCAAATGTTATTGTTGTCCTTAAATTCAGGCAGAGTGCAAGAGGCTTTTTTTGGGGGGGCCCAAACTCATTTTGAACCCTCCCTCCCAACCGTTAAGTCAACCGATACCAATACTCTATCTGCTGATTTTGCCAAACCCATACTCACTATACCTACCTCTTTTGTGTTCATATTTATGGATAAATTCACCAACGCATGTAGTGCAAGTGCCTGCCCGAAAACTTTCAAATGGTACTGTTTAAAGTTTTGTTCTCCTATTATCTTAAAAGGTAATTGCAGAATGTAAAAATGTGCTTCAATTTGGACAGTGTGTATTCATATTTTTGGATTATGAAACTTCTTACCTGTCTAGTGGGCTGCCTATAGTGTAAGTAAGGAGGGGTTGGCCAAAGTAACACACATTATTTATGCATTCAGCTCTAAATGAAGTGGAGAGGGTTACCTGTCCAAAACATCTACCCCCCACCATAAAACTTTTCCAATGGGTCACCAAAGGGGGTAAGGAATCTGATAAGTTGACCTTATACTTTTGTCTTTAAATACTCATTTCAATAAATGTTGTTATACTTATGTTGGCCAAGAATGTTTGTGTCTATTCTGCTTGCAATGTTATGTGCAAAAGTACTATTTTTTTTTCTTGTTTGACTCCACAGTTTCTTTACAACCCACAGGAATGGCAGACTGTGGCTTCCCAATTCCACCACCAGTGGGACTTTCCCAATTGTGGTGGTGTGTTTGATGGGAAGCACGTCAGGAATGTCCCACCACCCAACTCGGGGTCATACTACTATAAGGGATTCAGTAGTATTATGATGTTGGCGGTGGTGACGGGCAATTATGAATTTCTATACTTGGACGTAGGGAGGAACGGCCATATGTCTGATGGAGGAGTGATCGCCCAGATGGAGTTTTACCTCTCCAAAATGGCACCTTGGGGTTGCCACCTCCAGAGGATAATGTTGTGGGCCTCAAGTTCGTGTTTGTAGTGGATGAGGCCTTTGCTCTGGGGGAACATCTGATGAGGCCGTTCCCCATGAGGACCCTCACCCCAGAGCAGAGGGTTTTTAATTACCGGCTGGCCCGTGCCAGAAGAGTGGTTGAGAATTCCTTTGGCATAATGGCCAGCCAGTTCCGGATTTTCCTTATGGCCATCAACATGGCCGAATGCAAACTGAATCACATTGTCTTGAGCTGCTGCATTCTGCACAGTTACCTTCAGAAGAATGCAGCCAACTATCTGGCCTCATTTGCGACTGAGGCAAACTTTTCAACTGAACAAACAACAATGACGGCGCTTGAAAATGGCCATCCTGGCTTGCCCCCCCAAAGCACATGCAAAGTATGGCAAAACTATGTTGAGTGCAATTGATTTACAAGCAAATTTAGGGGGGCAATTTAGGGGGGCAATTGATTTACAAGCAAATCTTGAAGCTGTCTAATACATTTTTTGGGAAAAATTAAACTCATATTTCATTTGAATTACTGTTTGTGTTTCTTATCTGTCTTCTAGGTTCTCAAATGGCCTTTTCATTTTGGCCATTTTCTTCAATAGTGCAAACATAACTTATTTGATACATGAGGTGACAATCTCTTCTTCAGCTAACTATTATATTGTGCTGTGGATCTGCTACACACACACAATGTTATTTTTTGTAATGTATGTAATGCATTAATGATAAAAATAATCATCCTTTTCAACTCCATGAATTAATTGCTTGGAGTCCCTAAAATGGCCTGATTTTGGCAAATTTTACAGCACAGTGGGGGTTATTTACTAAAGGCAACTCCACTTTGCACTACAAGTGTGCACTTGTAGTGCAAAGTGGAGTTGCCTTTAGTAAATAACCCCCATTGTCACTGTAACTACACCAACTTAAAAAATAAACTGGTATTTAGCATTTAAATAAGAAGCCACACACTGTTGTGTATAAAACATTTTACTCCAAGCACATTCACATGTGTGTTATAAACGGTTTTGGAACAAATCAACATCTTGGTGTATAACTTGTATGTTTGATATAAATTTGCCTTTTTTGGGTCTAAACATACACATCTCCAACTCAGGAACTTACAAAGTTCAACTTTGCTAAAGTGAAGGCCATATGAGACATTAGTATGTCAAAACTGTGTTGATTTTGCCTTCATCAGATAGGGTGATCTCACCCCTGTAAAAGCCAAATTTTAAATTGGGACTCAACATTTGGATTTCCCTCATGATCCCATGCCTAAAATTTGTGTCTTTTCCCTACATCTATTTTGCTAAAGCCCCAAAACACACAATGTGTCAACATGTGCTATCTCCCATCATGGGATATCAATGTACGCATTTTGTGGGTGCAACCCCTTCCTCCAAACTAAAGTAGGTGAGAGGAAGAGGTTGCACCCCTGAAACACGTCCATTGATCCCCCATGATGGGAGCTAGCACATGTTGACACACTGGGGATTATTTCAGAAAGGCCAATCCACTTTGCCCTACAAGTGCGCTTTCAAGTGCGCTTGCATTGCGCTTGTAGTGAAAAGTGGTTTTGCTTTTTTGAAATAAGCCCCAGTGTGTCAACATGTGCTAGATCCCATCATGGGGGATCAATGGATGTGTTTTGGGGGTGCAACCCCTTCCTCTCACCTACTGTAGTTTGGAGGAAGGGGTTGCACACACAAAACGCGTACATTGATATCCCATGATGGGAGATAGCACATGTTGACACACTGTGTGCATCTTCAAAATTTGGCTTTGCAATTAATTTAAAACTGTAAAAACACGTACAACAATAACGACAACTTAAACATTTGTTTTTGGTTTTGGTCTTTTTTGAACATCATGGATGTTTTGCTTCATCTTTTCCAAATCACGATTGCACACCATGATCTCACTAATGAGTATTTGTGCACTTGCGCTGCTGAAGTGAGTTTCTTCTTCCACAACATCCACATCACCTAAAAATAAAAAAACACACCATGTATTATAAATATGCAGGCATCCATTTATTACCTGAAGCTGTGGTCTCAAACACTGACCTGTTGTCGACACCATTTCGACCACTTCACCTAGCACTTCCTGAACCTCTGCATCCACATCTTCATGTTGTGTGGTGAGTTCCCTTTGTTCATTAGGTGTGGGGTTACTGGTGTCCTCAGATGTCCCTATTCTTTTCTCCCTATGTGAATACAAAAAAGGTATACTTAGCAGACAGATATGTTAGGCTAGAAATAGTAATATGAAACATTGCTTGGAAGTGTCGTTCAATTGTCTGTTTTGGCAGAGTTCCAAGCTGAAGACATGATTTTTTTCAAATTCTTTATTTATATAGAAGAAAAACATAGTCGTCACAACACATAGCAGCCAAAAGCACAAAGGGTGCCATTTCAAAACAGACATAGGTATAAGCTATCATAACATCGTCGGAGGTTGGGTAGCTTGATAGTAGGTTAGTGTGACAATTCTAGCAGTCAGGTAAGTTTCTCCCTTCAACAGATGAGGTGGTAATCATATATATTCTGTTCGCATTATGCGAGCAGCCATTTCAGTTCTGTGTAGGGGAGAGCTGTATTGTAAAGACGTAGAGTCACCCATAAGGGTGTCAATGTGGGTAGTAGTGGAACAGAGGTGAAGAGGAGAGAAAGGGGGAAAGAGAAAAAAAAGAGTGCCAGGGTGATGGAACGCACAGTTGCAGCAGTGCAAATAATGGGAGGACTTTATTCCTCAGAGCAATTCTCCAGGAGGGAATTCCCTTCGTCCAAATATACGAACATGTTCCAGTGTGTCCACGTCTTCGAATATCATTCCCTTTTATTTTGGGCAGTAAGTACCAGATCTTCCAGGGTATTGATACTCCTAACCCAATTAAGCCACATGGCAATGGAAGGAGGATTGGGGTCTTTCCAACACAAAGCAACACAGACTTTGGCGGCGTTAGTTACGTGACAGAGGATTGATTTTTTGTATGTCCGAATTGGCATTTTTGAGCAGTGTAGCAGGAAGAAGGCAGGATCCCTTGGAATGGGGAAGTCCGTAAATTGCTGGGAAATCCTCTGTACCTTTGACCAATTGTGTTGGAGCCTCGAACAGGACCAGAAGATATAAAGGAGGGTTCTCCTCTCTTCCCCACACCTCCAGCAACGCTCCGAAGCTCCGGGTAAGCACTTACTCAAAGTCGACAGGTTAAGGTACCAGCGCATCAGTATTTTATAGTTGGATTCCTGTATACGCGTGCAAATAGATGACTTCAGGGAAAGGTGGATGATATTTTGGCATTGTGAAGCTTTGAAGGTCCTATCAAGGTCTCTTTCCCATTTGCTGAGGCTCAGCAGGATAAAGTCATCCAGGGGGGAAATCAGCAGAGCATACATCTTTGATAGGGTGTGGGAGAGGGGGTTTCTGTCTTCACAGTATGATTTGAATAAAGTCCTCTGGTTGCGGAATTGAGTTGGGGGGACCTAGGGTATGGAAGAAGTGATGAAGATGAAGCGCTTGCCAGAAAGGTAATTTATACTGACCATCTGGCAGCATCAACATGGAGAGCTTGGGCCAGGCATTAGTAAGCAAAAAATGGGAAGCTTGGAAGCAGTCTCCCTCCTGGAGGTTCCGAAATTGGCCCTGCTCTATTCCTGGCTGAAATCCGGGGTTTCCCAATATGGGAAATAGTGGGGAATGGGCGGAGGAAAGCACCAGTTTCATACAGGTCATGTGTCCGACCCAGAGAGTGGGGCCTATAGTAGGATCAGACTTGAGGGAAGCCAGTAAGGAAGCATAGCACCATAGCGCCCTGTTCAGAGGGATAGGGCTAAACTGTTGTTCTACGTGTGTCCATAGTGTAAGGTCGCTATGTTTGCACCAGTCTATTACTCTGCCCAAGTGGGCCGCTTGGTAGTATTTAAAAGCGTCCAGGGCAGCTATCCCCCCATGAATTTTGGGTAGTGTCAGGTCTGTAGTGTGAGGCCAGGTTGCTGACAGGGCGTCCCTTGCGGCTGAGTGCAGCGCTCCCCTGGGATTGATACAGAGGATGCGATGCCCAAAGGTACACGGGTTGCCGGGGCAGCTGCAGGCAAGCTGGTTGGCAGTAGGTAGCTGGAGTTGTGGCAGCCGTGCGGAGAGAAGTCTTGAGTAAGGAACAGCAGGATAAACCTGGAACAGGGTCCGCAGCCAGGCCAGGGATCAGGTACCAGAAGACAGTTCTAGAGAAATACAGGAACAAACCGGGTCATACACAGAGGGCAGAGGATCGGAGAGTAGTCAGCCAAGCCGGGGTCAGAGCGAGGAGATAAGCAGAGTCACAGGGTAAGCCAGGCAGAGGTCAACCAGGAGTCTTCAGAGTAAACAAGGCACAGGAACACAGGAAGCTGTTTGATAATCCAGCAAATTGCAAGTGTCAGTGGCGGGTTTAAATAGGCCGGGGGGGTGTGCCCACAAGGTCAGGGCGTGCGCGCACACCGGCGCGAGGAGACTGCTGTGGTCTGGCTGTCGCGCATCTACGTGCGCGCAGGCGCAAGGAAACACGTCTGGCGCAACAATGACGGTTACTGGCGACATTGCCCATAACACGGCCATTTCCCTGACAGATAGTGTCAGGAGGCGTTTTCCGATCCTAGGCTTCTTGTGTGCCCAGATGAACTTGGTAAAGAGGGTATTTTTTTGGCGAAAGAAGGATAGAGGGATAGAGATTGGTAGAGTCTGAAAGAGGAACAGGAATTTAGGCAGGATGATCATTTTGATGATGTTAAAGCGTCCAAACCATGAATGCAAGCCTCAATTCCATTTGTCTAGAAGGGAGCGGACTTCGCTAAGCAGAAGATTTTTTCACTTTCAAAAGCTGGAATACTTACCTGTTTTGTGCAAGTTTCACACATGGAGAGACCCCTAGTATCCACTGGAGCACCTGCGTGGGACACCATAACAAGGTTATGCATCCAGATGTGTAAACAGTTGCTGAGTGTCCTCTCTTTACACTGAATCAAGTTGTCATTTCATTATAACACATCTAGACAACAATGTAATAAACTTATTTTAATCAAAATGGGCTTGAACAAATGTAGTTAACCTGCATCTGCCAAAAACGTTGTATTAGTGGTCAAACGAATGATGGCTACAGCGCGGATCTGCTTTGCCAGGAGTACATCTATTGACATTCTACCCTTTCAAAGCTGGCCACGCCCCCCTGAAGGGGGCGCACGACGCGCGCTGTCATCACCCGAGTCAATGAGACTTGGGTGATCACAGATCTGAGTAAGGGACCGATCCCAGCCCCTTACCACGTGATCAGCTGTCAGCCAATGACAGCTGATCACGTGGTGTAAACAGAGGATCGGTAACTGTTTTTTTTTCTTCTCATGCTGACAGCGTGAGAAGAAAAAAAGCCGATCGCCAGCTTCTGTTTGCAGGGACATCAGTCCTGAAGAGGAAGAGCCTCTGTGCCCACCATTACCGCCTGCCAGTGACAGCAATCAGTGCCACGAATCAGTGCTCACAGTGCCCACCAATCAGTGCCAACTATCAGTGCCCACAAGTGCCACCTATCAATGCCCACCAGTGGTGCCAATCAGTGCCTCATCAGTGCCACCTAGCAGTGCTGCCTATCAGTTTAACCTACCAGTGCCGATCAGTGCCCATCACTGCCACCCATCAGTGCCCATTACTGCCACCCATCAGTGCCCATCAGTGTTAGCTATCAGTGCCACCTATCAGTGCCACCTATTAGTGCCCTTCAGAGCCACCTATCAATGCCCTTCAGTGCCGCCCATCAGTGCCACTCATCAGTGCCACCCGTCAGTGCCCACCAATGCCACCTATCAGTGCCCACCAGCGCCACCTATCAGTGCCCACCAATGCCGCCTATTAGTGCCCATCAGTGCCGCCTTATCAGTACCCATCAGTACAGCCTATCAGTGCCCATCAGTGCAGCCTATCAGTGCCCATCAGTGTAGCCTCATCAGCGTACATCAATGAAGGAGAAAAATTTGCAAAATTTATTAACAAAATAAAAAAAACGGTTTTGTTTTTGTTTGTTTGTTTTTTTAAATCTGTCTTTTTTAATTTTTTTGTGGGAAAAAAAGATACAAATGTAATTTGGGTACAGTGTTGTATGACCGCGCAATTGTCGTTCAAAGAGTGACAGCGCTAAAAGCTGAAAATTGGTGTGGGCAGGAGGGGGTTTAGGTGCCCAGTAAGCAAGTGGCTTCACTTCAGCCCCAGACCATTTGGCTGCCAAATGACCGGGCCATTTTTTGCGATTCGGCACTGCGTTGCTTTAACTGACAATTTTTGCCGTCGTGCAACGTGGCTCCCAAACAATATTGACGTCCTTTTTTTTTCCACAAATAGAGCTTTTCTTTGGTGGTATTTGATCACCTATGCAGTTTTTATTTTTTGCGTTTTAAACAAAAATAGAGCGACAATTTTAAAAAAAAAAGCAATATTTTGTACTTTTTGCTATAATAAATACCCCCATTTTTTTTTAAAAAAGCTAATTTTTTCTCATTTTAGGTCGATGCGTATTCTTCTACATATTTTTTGTAAAAAAAAATCGCAAAAAGCGTATATTGATTGGTTTGCACAAAAGTTATAGCGTCTACAAAATAGGGGGTAGTTTTATGGCATTTTTATTTATTTTATTTTTTTTACTAGTTATGGCGGCGATCTGCGACTTTTATCATGACTGCAACGTTATGGTGGCCACATTGGACATTTTTTACACTATTTTGGGACCATTGTCATTTATACAGAGATCGATGCTATAAAAATGCATTGATTACTGTGTAAATGACACTGGCAGTGAAGGGGTTAACCACTAGGGGGTGTGGAAGGGGTTAAGTGTGTCCTAGGGAATGATTCTAACTGTTAGGAGGCGTGGCTTACTGTGACATGTCACTGATCGCTGCTTCCGATGAGAGGGAGCAGACGATCAGTGTTGTGCCACTAGGCAGAACAGGGTGATGCCCTGTTTACAAAGGCATCCCCCCATTCTGTCGTTCTGAGACACGATCGTGGGACACCAGCGGACATCGATTCCGCGGGTCCCACGGGCAGGGTCACAGAGACCGTGGCGGGCGTATGTATACGTTGCTTTGCCTGCCGTGCCATTCTGCCGACGTAAATGTGCGTGAGGCAGTCGGCAAGTGGTTAAACTGTACAACAGTAAAGAAAAGCACATGGACCAGCACAAATGCACTAATAATAATAGCAATACACGCAAATACTTACTTTTTTGCAGGACTTTCCTGATCTTTCTATACTGATCTTGCTCCCTCAATGCTGGGGTCAAGATGATAGTCTTTTCAATTTGTTAACATTCAATTTGCAACAGTCATGAGCTCAAAATTGTGTGTGATTGATAACCAAAAACCTAAAACTATGTACCATTTTCATACACAGGAAAGTCTCAGCCAGGAGGAGGCCATGGCAAGCAGCCTGACCGAATCACAGGTTCCTCCCCTCCACCCTCCAACCAAAAGGACCAGGAAGGCAAGGAACCTGGAGGAGTCTGCGGCTGCTTTCCTAAAACATGCTACTGTGGCAATTACCACGACCCCTGGTGGCCACGAGGCATTTGGATGCGTCACTGCCAGTAAATTATAGCACATAAAGGAGGCCCAACGCACTATATGTGAGGAGATAATACTGCAGGCCCTAAACAAGGGGACGAGGGGTGAACTCACACGTCAAATACACCTCTGTGAGTTGGACCATGCTCCTCCACCACCTCCACCAACACCACAGCCACCCCACCCACCACAGCAGCATGGAAGGAAGTCTGGAAGGAAGTGTTGAGAGTGATGGCCTGGGTTTGGTGTGGTCTGGCAAAAACGCAGGCTGTTGTAAGATTACAGCTTTGGGACATATATGTCATTTACTGCTGCTCCCGATCTCTCATAGTCCTAGACCGTATTGTGCTCCCTATTAAATGGACTCCTCAGGTTACCAATTTTGACAGTCAAATAATTGTTGTCTGCCCTGGAGTACAAAGGCTTCACCAATTCCAACTGTTTCTCCATCGTTGCCTTCCTCTTTATTTTGTTAGGGCTAGTGCTCCCTAGTAAATTATAAATTTTGGTTTTGACAAATGTATTTTACTTCAAAAAGGACAGTTTGTTTGTGAGTAGACAGGTACATTTCAAAAATACAATGTCAAATTAGCAAGGGACACCAGATAGTATCTTTGAGGTTAAAAAATACAAGATAATAATGGTGTTGTGGCAACTTGACACACAAAATGAAAAAAAAAAATATTCTGGAGACCACTAGAAAGAAAACACAAAAAATAAAAAAATATGGAGATCACTAGAAAAAAAAAAGAAAAAAAAAATATTCATGGGATCACTAGAAATAATAAAAAAAATAGGTTTGTCAGAACTCTGTGAATATCAGCAGCAAAGATACTTCATTATTATAGCAGTATAAAGAAGAAGCGAATGCGCTGCATTGAGAGATTTCATAATTTGCCGCGTCATGAATGTGATATCCCCATTACAAATGTTTTACAAGCCTGAGTGCTTCCGGCTCGTACTTGATTGCGAGCATGTGTGGACTTTTGTGTGTGGGACTTGTGTACACACGATCGAAAAGTCCGACAACAAACATTTGTTGGCAGAAAATTTGAGAACCTGCTAGCCAACATTTGTTGGCGGAAAGTCCGACAACAAATGTCCGATGGAGCATACACACGGTCGGACTTACCGCCAACAAGCTCACATCCAACATTTCCCGTCGGCAAATCCGATCGTGTGTACACAGCATTACAATGCTTAGATTAGGGAAGCAGAACAAGACTGTATTATACATTTATAACAATATTTCATCCTTTTTTCTTGAACAAATAATTTTAAACAAATTGAGAACTATTTATAAATATTTTCACATTTGATTTACACATTTTCTAATTAGATTCAGTTGGAAAAATGTGTGAATTCTCGGCTAAGGTTGTGTGAATCTTGTGTGAATTTTTTGTGGACCCCTTTTTGTTACACACCTTTTTTTTATGATATGATAATTAAGCCAGCTCTAAGTACAAATTGTTTTAAAAGTTGCCACCTCACCCAGTTATCATCTTAACTTTTAAATCAACTTAGAGAAGTCAAATGTAAGGCCCCTTTCACGTTGGATGGACTCTGCTAGCTCAGCGGGGGATCGCTCCTTTGATCCCTACTGAGCAGGCGGATGACAGATCCGCCTCATTGTGCAGAAATAGACCTGTCAAAAGCTGTTCTCTATGGGGAGATTGGATGAAAACAGACAACCTGTCCGTTTTCATCCAATCCCATTTGATCCGATCCACTGTTTTGAGTGGATCTTGTTGGATCGGATGGCAGGCGAGCATCAGCGGACAAATATCCACTGACATCCACCTGCCCATAGAAGTCAATGGGTGGCCCACTCGGATCCACCTAAAAAACAGACAGGTGGATCCAATCGGGCCAATCGTGTGAAAGGGGCCTAACACTACAAAAACAAACTTTACTTTTGTCACATTTGTACAGTGCATTTATAAAGGATTCAAACCCCCCTTTACTTTTTTCAGTTTTGTCACATTGCAGCCTAATACCACAGTTGTTTAACTTCATTTTTTTTCTCATTAATATACACTCAGCACCCCATAATGACAAAGTGCAAACTGAATTTTAGAAATGTCTTTGAATTTATTAAAAAGAAGTAACTGAAATATCACATGTACTTACTGTAAATACTCAGACCCTTCACTCAGTACTTTGTTGAAGCGCAATAACAGCCTTAAAATTATTGTAAGGGTTCGTTTTTAATTTTTTAAAAATAACAAACATATCATACTTACCTCCACTGTGCAGCTCGTTTTGCACAGAGTGTCCCCGAACCTGCTCTTCTGGGATCCCCTGGCGGCTCTCGCGGCTTCTCCCCGTATCAGATAACCCCCTAGGGGAAGCGTTTCCCTGAGGGGGTTACCTTTCTGGCGCGTTCCGGAGTCCAGCATTCGGCGTCCATAGCCGCCGAATGTATGACTCTGCCCCGCCACCTGGAGCCTGCGTCATTGGATTTGATTGACAGCAGTGGGAGCCAATGGCTGCGCTGCTGTCAATCTAGCCAATCAGGACACGAGACACCAGCTAGAGCTGGTGTGCTTGTCCCTGGCGCGAGAAAAAGAGGGTTCAGCTTAGTAAAACGGGGGTGGGGGCTGGGGGACTGCTGCACTGCAAGAGGTTTTTCACCTCAATGCATAGAATGCATTGAGGTGAAAAACCACGAAGGTTACAACCCCTTTAAGCTTTGCATACTTGGATTGGGGGGATTTTCTGCCATTCTTCTTTGCAAATTCTCTCATGCTCAGTCAGATTGGACAGCCATTTTCAGGTCTCTCCAGAGATGTTTAATAGGGTTCAGGTTAGAACTCTGGCTGGGCCACTTTAAAACATTCACAGAATTGTCCCTAAGCCACTCCTGTGTTGTCTTGGCTGTGTGCTTAGGATCATTGTTATGTTGGAAGGTGAACCCTTGGCCCAGTCTGAGGTCCTGAATACTGTAAAAAAGGTTTTCTTTGAGGATATCTCTATACTTTGCTCCATTCAGCTTTCCCTCAACCTATCTATCTGGATGACATCATCACGCACAAAGTGAACTGATGTTGTAACTTACTGAGGGTTTGCTTGTGTTGATATTCAATATTTGCCATCCCATCTAAGGAAGACCGGGCTCAGCATTTACGCATTAGAGTTGATCCCATTCAAAGGGGACAAGTGTATTTTTTAGCCCAGGTTTACATTGGAGCGATTTAACATGTCAAATCGCATGCCAAATCGGCGGCTATTACCAGCAATAGCACCGTCCAAATGAATGCAGTGCCGACTTTGTGGCGCTGCACCGATTCCCAAAAGTAGTTCCTGTACTACTTTTGGCGACTTCGGTGGGCGATTTATGTAGACATCTGTGCAGGAAACCGTACAGATGTCTGTCAAATTGCCCCTGAAGTCAGACTGCATTGCCGGGTTGAAATTGTGCAAGTTTAGCTGAACTTGCACAATTTCTAACCCGCAGCAATGTAAACCTAGGTTCAAACTTGCATTTTTATGTGGGTCATATAAATCAGGTGAGAGCTCATTTGGTGGGGATGAAGCACTCAAGGTGGTGGAGTGGAAGTGTACACATTATTATTGTGGAAGTACAATTAGCACAAAAAGTCTTTTACAGCAAGTCACTTAGAGACTTATTGCACATATGTATTTATTTATATGTTTGTTGGTACAGTGTTTGTAGTTTCGCAAGTTATAGTGCAATATTTGATGTATAGCGCTACACAATTTTTGTTTATAATTATAATTCATACATGTGTCTTATATCCTGGTCCTGAGATTCAGCTTTTTGCACCAACCATCACACCGTTAAGTAAAGTGGTTAGAGGTAGGCTACAAGGGACAGGCTTTTATATCAGCAGTCAGCCATAGTAATTATTTTTTTTCTAATGCTAATGCTAATGAGTCCTGCTCTGCTATGTGGCCTCAATATGCTAGTCAGGCAGTAGAGATGTGTGTGTCATTGACATAATTTACCTGATTTTCAGATGGATGACCGTAACAGTCTCATACATGAAGCTTGAAATGCTTAAGACGTGTATGAACTGTTGTTTTTCCTTCCTGTAGGTAGGAATTACTCTGGGTTCAGACATCTTTTTGCAGGCACCTTTAAATTACACTCAACACAAGTCAAATATATATATATATTATCTTAACTTTTACTGAAGCACAGTGGTATATATTTGCCCAAACAAAACTGACGTCCTTTTTTTCCCACAGATAGAGCTTTCTTTTGGTGATATTTGTTCACCTCTGCGGTTTTTATTTTTTGCGCTATAAACAAAAAAAAAAGCAATATTTTGTACGTTTTGCTATAATAAATATCCCCAAAAATATATATATATATAAGAAAATTTCTTCCTCAGTTTAGGCCAATGTGTATTCTTCTACATATTTTTGGTAAAAAAATCGCAATAAGCGTATATTGATTGGTTTGCGTAAAAGTTTTCACGTCTACAAAATAAGGGATAGATTTATGGCATTTTTATTATTAATTAATTTATTTATTAGTAATGGTCTGCGACTTATTTTGGGACCATTGACATTTATACAGAGATCAGTGCTATAAAAATGCACTGATTACTGTGTAAATATCACTGGCAGGGAAAGGGTTGAACACTAGGGGGCGATCAAAGGGTTAAGTGTGTTCCCTCAGCGTGCTCTAACTGTAGGGGGGATGGGCTCACTAGAACATGACAGAGATCACTGCTCCCGATCACTGGGAGCAGTAGATCCCTGTCATGTTGCTAGGCAGAACAGGGAAATGCCTTGTTTACATAGTTCTGTTCTGCATCTCTGTCCAACGATCACGGGCCACCGGCGGACACCAGCTGCCGATGACGGCATGACGTATGGGTACATGGTTTTGCCAATGTATATTGGCATGAGCCGGTTGGCAAGTGGTTAATGAAACAGCCTAATTACAGTTCAACAGTACAAAACACAATATACAGTATCCCACAAAAGTGAGTACACCCCTCACATGTTTGTAAATATTTTTTTTATATCTTTTTATGTGAGAACACTGAAGAAATGACACTTTGCTACAATGTAAAGTAGTGAGTGTACAGTTTGTATAACAGTGTAAATTTGCTGTCCCCTCAAAATACCTCAACACACAGCCATTAATGTCTAAACTGCTGGCAACAAAAGTGAGTACACCCTAAGTAAAAATGTCCAAATTGGGCCCAATTAGCCATTTTCCCTCCCCAGTGTCATGTGACTCGTTAGTGTTACAAGGTCTCAGATGTGACTGGGTAGGTGATGTCTTAAATTTGGTGTTATCGCTCTCACTCTCTCATACTGGTCACTGGAAGTTCAACATGGCACCTCATGGCAAAGAACTCTCTGAGGATCTGAAAAAAAGAGTTGTTGCTCTACATAAAAATGGCATAGGCTATAAGAGGATTGCCAAGACCCTGAAACTGAGCTGCAGCACGGTGGCCAAGACCATACAGTGGTTTAACAGGACAGGTTCCACTCAGAACAGGCCCTGCCATGGTCAACCAAAGAAGTTGAGTGCACAAGCTCAGTGTCATATCCAGAGGTTGTCTTTGTGAAATAGACGTATGAGTGCTGCCAGCATTGCTGCAGAGGTTGAAGGGGTGGGGGGGTCAGCCTGTCAGTGCTCAGATCATACGCCCCAAACTGCATCAAATTGGTCTGCATGGCTGTTGTCCTAGAAGAAAGCCTCTTCTAAAGATGATGCACAAGAAAGCCCGCAAACAGTTTACTGAAGACAAGCAGATTAAGGACATGGATTACTGGATTGTTTGGTTCAGATGGTGTCAAGTGTGTGTGGCGGTAACCAGGTGAGGAGTACAAAGACAAGTGTGTCTTGCCTACAGTCAAGCAAGGTGGTAAGAGTGTCATGGTCTGGGGCTGCATAAGTGCTGCCAGCACTGGGGAGCTACAGTTCATTGAGGTAACCATTAATGCCAACATGTACTGCGACATACTGAAGCAGAGCATGATCCCCTCCCTTCAGAGACTGGGCTGCAGGGCAGTATTCCAACATGATAACTACCCCAAACACACCTCCGAGACGACCACTTCCTTGCTAAAGAGGCTGAGGGTAAAGGTAATGGACTGGCCAAGCATGTCTCCAGACCTAAACCCTATTGAGCATCTATGGGGCATCCTCAAACGGAAGGTGGAGAAGCGCAAAGTCTCTAACATCCACCATCTCCGTGATGTCGTCATGGAGGAGTGGAAGAGGACTTCAGTGGCAACCTGTGAAGCTCTGGTGAACTCCATGCCCAAGAGGATTAAGGCAGTGCTGGAAAATAATGATGGAGACACAAAATATTGACACTTTGGGCCCAATTTGTACATTTTCATTTAGGGGTGCACTCACTTTTATTGCCAGCAGTTTAGACATTAATGGCTGTGTGTTGAGTTATTTTGAGGGAACAGAAAATTTATACTGTTATACAAGCTGTACACGCACTACTTTCCATTGTAGCAAAGTGTAATTTCTGCAGTGTTGTCACATGAAAAGAAAGAATAAAATATTTACAAAAATGTGAGGGGTGTACTCACTTTTGTGAGATACTGTACATATATGTACCGAGGAATACCAACTAGAGAGTAAACTGGAAGGATTATAGATAATCCTGTTACCACACTAAAGGGGAATCCCAGGCCAGCCTATTAAACCTTATTATCCTAATGAGAGACCAGATAGAATAGGAGCAGGATATGGGGCCCTCTAACCAATAACAACAGCAATGTCTAGAATGCAGGCCTGCAATAGTCTTCACCGGCAGTTGGAGCTCATTAGATTATATCCAAATATGGCACAGTGATTTGATGACAAGCAAGACAGCTTAAACAGGCTAGTGATATTCCTTGAAGTAGGGAAGTAGTTTAAGATAAGGATGTCTATGTACAGTGTCTTATGTAATGCATTAAAGTGTTTCCATGAGCAAGGTGTCTATACACAGTGTTCAAGCAAGATAACCAAATAAGGATTGCAACCGCTGGGCCACTGCCCTCTCACCAAGACAGGACCAGTAAAAGCCTCTGGAACAATGACCCTTGATGGGATGTCCTTTGGAAAGAAAACCAGCGATGACCCACCAGCTACAGGATACAGACGGTCATTGGGTCCATTTGCCGAGTTGATGCCATGTGGATAACAGCCAGCAGAGTTGGGCCCTCCGAGGCCTGGGTTGGAGTTACTCAATTATTATGCGGTAGGTCGCAGCCCTCTCTCTTAGCAGCAGACAGGTGTGCACTTGGTGAGGCCCAGGAAGGAGAGAGACCAGGATGATGAAAGTTTTTTTAGTTCTCTGTTCCCTTGCAGTAGATGCTTCCTTAGCTTTCTCATAGGCAGTCTTCAAGTTTTTCCGAAGCCTATAGACATATCCTCGGTAAGAGGCTTGAGATGTGTGATCTAAAGACGTTCCAAAATCTAGATACACTGGCAAGCGAGCTTCCCTTTCAAACATCAACCATAAGGGGAGTATCCAGTAGAGTCATTCGCTGTGCTATTGTAACCAGAACCACTGCAGCAATGTAATCACCCCAATGTTGCTTCTTCTCCAAGGGACGGGTCCCTAACATATTCAACAGAGTGTGATTGAAACGCTCAGGTTTGTGGGGCCCCTTGAGGATGGTAAGAAGTGGTTCTTGATTTTTGGATATTCAAAAGTTCACACAATCTTCTGATTAGCTTGCTCTCAAAATCCCGACCTTGATCCGAGTGTAGGTGCTGAGGCAGCCCATAATGGATTATTATTATTATTATTATATAGTATTTATATAGCGCCAACAGTTTACGTAGCGCTTTACAACTTGAGGGTAGACAGTACAAATACAATACAATTTGATACAGTAGGAATCAGAGGGCCCTGCTCCTTAGAGCTTACAATCTAGGAGGGAAGGTCAAGAGATACAAGAGGTAATAACTGTGGGTGATGTGCTGATTGAGAAGATAAATGTACAGTTGTTAGGTGGCGGCCAGATAGGCTTCTCTGAAGAGATGAGTTTTCAGGGATCGTCTGAAAGTGGATAAAGTAGGAGAAAGTCAGACGGATTGGGGTAGAGCATTCCAGAGGATGGGGGAGGCTCTGGAGAAGTCCTGAAGGCAAGCATGGGATGAGGTGACAAGGGAGTTTGAGAGCAGGAGGTCTTGGGAGGAGCGAAGAGAACGATTAGGTTGGTATTTTGTGACTAGGTTAGAGATGTAGCTGGGGGCCAGGTTGTGGATGGCTTTGTAAGTTATAGTTAGTATCTTGAATTTAATTCGGTGACTGAGCGGCAGCCAATGGAGGGATTGGCAGAGGGGTGTGGCAGACGCTGAGCGGTTTATGTGGTGCATGAGCCTGGCAGCAGCGTTCATGATGGACTGAAGTGGGGATAGCCTATTTAGAGGTAAACCAATGAGGAGGGAGTTGCAGTAGTCGAGGCGGGAGATGACCAGGGAGTGGATTAGAAGCTTTGTGGTGTCATTGGTTAGGAAGGGGCGTATCTTGGAGATTTTGCGAAGACTGAGGCGGCAAGCTTTGGATAGTGATAGAATGTGGGGTCGAAAGGTTAGTTCAGAGTCCAGGATTACACCTAGGACCTTGGCGTGGGGAGATGGGTTGATAGTTGAGCCGTTGATCTTGACAGGGAAATCAGGGGAAGTGGCACCTGAGGGAGGAAATATTATGAGCTCGGTTTTGGATAGGTTGAGTTTGAGAAAGTGATGTGACATCCAGGCTGATATGTCTGCTAGTAAGTTGGTAATGCGTGAGGAGACAGATGGAGAGAGCTGGGGGGGTGGAGAGATAGATTTGGGTGTCATCAGCGTAGAGATGATATTTAAAGCCGTGGGAGGCAATCAACTGACCCAAGGAGGTGGTGTAGATTGAGAAAAGGAGAGGTCCAAGAACAGAACCTTGGGGGACCCCAGCGGAAAAAGGAAGAGGAGAGGAGGAAGTAGAGTTGTAAGTGACACTGAAGGAGCGGTGGGATAGGTAGGATGAGAACCAGCGAAGAGTACAGTCACGGAGACCAAAGGAGTGGAGTTTTTTGAGGAGGAGGGGGTGGTCCACTGTGTCAAAGGCAGCAGAGAGATCCAGGACAAGTAGTACAGAATAGTGTCCATTGGCTTTAGCCATTAGTAGGTCATTTGAGAGTTTAAGGAGAGCAGTTTCCATGGAATGTTGAGGGCGAAAACCGGACTGAAGGGGATCAAGAAGTTTATTCATGGTCAGATGGTCGCTTAGTCGGTTGTAGACCAGTCTTTCAAGAAGTTTGGAGGAGAAGGAGAGTAAGGAGATGGGACGTAAGTTGTTGAGATTGGTGGGATCCAGTGAGGGCTTTTTTAGTATGGGGGTGACTAGCGCATGTTTTAGAGAGTTTGGGAAGATGCCACAAGAGAGGGAGAGGTTGAAAATGTGAGTTAGAGAGCGTAGAATCGAGTCAGAGGGTGAGCGTAGCATTTGCGAGGGAACAGGATCCAGGGGGCAAGTGGTTAGATGAGTGCTAGATAAAAGTTTAGCAACCTCAGTAATAGTAGCAGGGTTGAATGAGGGAAGTAATGATTGTGTCTGTGGACATGGGGTGTTGCATGGGGGAGGTTTTTGCGCATTGGTGATCTCCTCATGAATTGTATCAATAATGGATGAAAAACTCCTCTACTAAGGTCTTGGCTACAGTACTGGCTTGCTGGTCCCTGGTTGGGAAAGCCTGAGCATAAAGAGTAAAATGATCTGTCACAACCAGGACATTACTCCGCCCACTCAGGTTGGGTTCCAGACACAAGAAATCAATGCACACCAATTCCATTGGTCCATGACTCTGTAGATGGCCCATTGGGGCTGCCCTGCCTGGCAAAGTCTTTCTTTGAATGCACCGGATGCAAGAGCGACAATAGCTTTTTACTTCGGCCCTCATGGATGGCTAATAAAATCAGTCCCTAACCAGCTTGAGGCTTCTATCTGGCCCTAAATGGCCATGGTCATTATGAAGAGCAGCCAATACTACCAGTCAGTGTTTCTCAAGGAGGAATCGTTGGCAAACACCCCCTAGTTCCTCAGATGGGCCTTACCTGTATATAATTCTGTCTTCCAACCACATTCTTTCTCACTCTTTATGTACTACTTTAGCTCCCTCAATGGAACTGTTTAACAGCACTGACAAAGACTGACAAACTGACAAAGACTTCTTGATAAGGTTTCCCAGTGGGTCTTCGCGTTGATCTCTCCTCACATCCTCTTTAGTCAGTTGGGGCAGTTCTTGACTGCAAAATTGCGTCAAATCACAGTAATATCTTGGTACTCCAGCAGGGGTGACCCCCACAGCTTTGGCCCCTGTAGCCCCTTTATGCCTATGTTCTACTTCTTGGCATACAGCAAGTATTCCCTCCAGAGGCAAGTGGATCCAGCTCTTCTGACCGGCATCAGTGGCGTAAGGTCTTCGGGAAAGAGTATCAGCGTCTCGGTTTCCCACCCCTGGCCAGTATTTCAAGCTGAACCGAAACACTGACAAGGCAGCCAACCACCAATGTCCATTGGCATTCAGTTTGGCAGTATACAGCAAGTAAGTCAGAGTATTATTATCCGTTTTTACCACGAAAGTGACCCCATATAGGTAATCTCGCAGCTTGCCTAATACAGCCCACTTGAGGGCCAGGAACTCTAACTTGTGCACTGGATAATTCTTCTCAGGGGGAGTAAGGCTGCGGCTCACATAGGCCACTGGACGAAGCTTTCCTTCCGATTCCTGATACAACACTCCCCCTAGCCCACCTCTACTAGCATCCACATGCAATTCGTAAGGTTTTGAATTCTCAGCATAGGCCAACACGGGTGCTTTTGAATAGACTCACGAGGCTTCCGTGAACCCCTGGCATGGGTTTTCTGCAAGTCTTCATCCGTCTGTTCCTGCAATATCTCATTTTGAGGCCTTGCAATCTGTGCAAAGTTCTTTACAAATCTCCTATAATAGCAGCAGAAGCCCAAAAATGTCCTCAGTTCAAAGACAGTGCTCAGTCAAGGCCAGGAGGTAACAGCTTCCAACTTCTGAGGGTCCGTGGCGACTCCCTCCATTGAGACTATGTGTCCAAGATAAGTGACTGAAATCTGGTAGAATTGACACTTCTCTAATGACAGCTTCAGCCATTCAGTATGTAGTCATTGAAAGACTTTCTCCAATCGAGCTTCATGCTCCTCCAATGTCTTGCCAAAAATGATGATCCTTTATCAATTTCATGTCACCCACAGTGTTTTCCATTAATCTCTGAAAGGTGGCTGGGGCCCCTGTTAACCCCAGTGGCATGTGGTCGAATGCAAAGAATCCGAGGGCTGATGAAGGCTGTCCTCTCTCGGCTGTCTGGATGCCTGGGTATCTGGTGGTATCCACTCTTCAGATCCAAAACACTGAACCACTTAGCCCCTGATTGGCATTGCAGGGCCTCTTCTATGCGAGGAGTGGTGTACTAATCTGGGATAGTTCTGAATGTTCTGTAATCTATACACATCCGTAGGGATCCATTTTTTTATACACTACAACAATAGGGGATGCGGGCTCCTGGATTTTCTAATAACCCCCGACTTCTTCTATTCAGCCATTTATTCTTGAAGATCTTCCAGGTCACACAGAGGGATCCGTCTACTCTCTCTTTGAAAGGCTTGTGCTCACTGTTGAGCGCTCTTGGCACAACCCACATCGAAGTCATTCTTGGAGAACATTTTCTCCCATCGTGCCAGCTGAGCTTTGATCCTCTCTTCCCATCTGGGAGACAAATTAGGGCACTGAACAGTGGTCTCTCTCCCCTCTTCCCTCTGGATTAAGTCGTCCCCGGTCACTGGGATGGCTGCATTCACTTTCCCAATCACCATGCAATGTTTCAGGCTGATTGGATAACTCGTGACATTTCTCACACTGACAGGGATTCTTCCCCCACTCCTCAATAAAGCTTTAGTGGGCACAATTTCCAGAATGAGTTCTATTCCGCTATCTTCTTTCAGCGGATCAGCTTCCACCACCACATAGGGACCCGGTTGATAAAACGATAGTTTAACGGTGGCTTTCATGCCGGTCTTTCCTCCAGGCTGCAACACTCTTTCTTGCATATCCAATCGCCACAGTCTCCCTACTTCCTCAGCGGGTGCCTTCTTTTCTTGCAACGCCCGCTGAAAAACCTGTCTCAACTGAGGATGGATCTTCCCTACCGGAGCACCTTCCGTGGCCAATGGCGTGAGTAACCTCCTCACAAGGTTGGTGTTTGTGCCTATCAGCAAGGAATTGCGGCCTGCCTCAGGGGGTCGAGGACAGACAACAGCCAAGTGTCAAAAATTTCTGGCTTCCCGGCCAAGGAAGGATCAAAAGTTATCTTGATAGGGATATAGCCGTCGTATGGGCATTTTTGGGTACCTATACCCCAGATTTTCAACTCTTCAAGCTTACACAAAGGGATGTGCCTTAAATGCTTTTTATAGAAGTTCTGATACAACAAGGTCACCTAAGCTCCTGTGTATAGCAGAGCTTGAGTGTAGATTTCTTCCAACAAACAAAACAACAAAACTATTGGGGAAGACCCTATCAAGTTTCTTGGCAGATTTCCAGCTGGTGAGGCTATCGTCTGGGCCCTAATCAGCTTCCTTGGTGGCAGGGGAGCCTGTTTAACAAGTCAATCAGAAGGGTTTGCATTGATCTCCCGTGTACGTCTTGGTTTCACTGGGGGCCCATTTTTTTTAACAGGCAAGGGAGGGGAAGGAGTAGCAGAAGACTTTTGTTTTTTCTTTTTCTTTGATTCACTCTTAACGTTGGAGTGCAGTTTTCCTCCGGGACGCTCAACTAGCTCCTTCACTGAGGCCCCCTGAAGTTTCCCACTGGCTTTTGGAAAAGCACCTTCTGTAAGGCCTTTAAAACTTCTGTGAGTAATTGTTGGCTGATTCCAGCTTTGGGGCACTTAGCCTGAAAGTGTCCAACTTCTCCACATCCATACCATGTCTTCTCTCGTATTCGAGGGAGCTTTAAGCCTCCTTGGTGAAATCCTTGCTCTTGGACCTTCTCTTGAGTTTCCATTATGAGCATTAGAGCATGATACACCTGAGTTTGCGCTTGAGCTACTTGGGTCATTAGTTCAGCTGGTCCGGATTCACCCACCAGCTTGTTAGTAACAGGAATAGCCAGACCTGCCTGCTCTGATTCTGTTTTACTGTCCTCATCCGAGAAACCTGTTTCAATATGAACAGTTCGGGCAAGCCACTTTCTCTTTCCTTCCTCCACTAGAGCACAATTCTCTAATTCCTTCTTTAGAATAATCTGGTGCAACATTCTGTCCACTTGTAGATATACCCAGAGAGGCTCTCTCCTTTTTGTTGGTGAGTGTGATTAAACTTGTACAGCAAGTCAGCAGTGGTTTCAACTCTTCCGAATACAGCATACAAAGCGTCCATGTAGTCCATAGCAACACAAGTTTTCTTTCCCATTCTCAATTTGTGGATTACTTTGGAGGCAGGCCCTCAAAGACTCTCACTGAGTCGCTTTCATTTCACAGCCTCTGAAACACTCCATTCCTCCATAGCCTGGATGGCCTGACTCATCCAAGTGTCTAACTCATCTTCCCACAGGGGTCGGCATCTGTTCTGAGAAACATCAGAGTCTCTGATAGCTCTGACTTGGATTTCCAGATCCATTCTTCACTAGACTGTCAACTAGCTGGCTCATGTTTGTATAGAAGGAAGCCGGAGGGGCACTGGCCCCATGGGAGTCTGTTCCAAAAAACCCTAGGCTCCTTCCCTGGGCCCACGTTGATGGCCGCCTCTCAACAGTTTCTCCCCCCACTTGCAATGGGATCACATTGGCAGTTACCCCTTCAGCTAGGAATACCTCTTCTTCTTGGAAAGAACCAGGCATCTCTTCCTGCCACTCTATCAGTACCCTAATAAAGTCCAGGGTGAACTCAACTTCCATATTCCACATCCAAAATGTAGGCCCTCTGCTCTGGGGCTAAAGCTCTCACCCATGGTCGAATCTTCTCAGTGCACTCACTTCCTGAGATCTTCAAAACAGTGCTTTGCTCCATTTGAGCTCCCTGGGCTCTTCCCCAAGCAACCGCAGCCACTGAAGATGCCTTCCTCATGGATTGTGGCTCTTGTCTAGGTTGGCTAGGGTCGGCTGCAGAGTAAATCTCGGGCGAGCCCCCAAATGTAGCACGGCCCACTAGAGGGCTGCTTTGATTTACCTGTTCATCTGCATCGCCCTGACCCTGTGAACACACCAACCCACCTGGCACTCTGGGTTCAGACATCTGTTTGCGGGCACCTTTAAATGACACTCAACACAAGTCAAATATATACATATACATCTATGTATATATATATATATATATATATATATATATATATATATATATATATATATAATCTTAGCTTTTACTGAAACACAGTGGTATATAGATACAACAAAGGGCAATTGATCAACTGAGTTCTGGATAACAGCCAAATTCAGTAGAGGAATCCCCTTAAAGAAACAGCTTAATTACTGTACAAAACACAATATACATATATGTACAGAGGAATACCAACTAGAGAGTAAAATGGAAGGATTATAAATAATCTACTATTTAATAAAATATGTTACCACACTAAAGGGGAATCCCAGGCCGGCGTATTAAACCTTTAAATCCTAATGAGAGACCAGATAGAATAGGAGCAGGATATGGGGCCCTCTAACCAATAACAACATCAATGTCCAGAATGCAGGCCTGCAATAGTCTTCACCGGCGGTTGGAGCTCATTAAATTATATCCAAATATGGCACAGTGATTTGATGACAAGCAAGTCAGCTTAAACGGGCTAGTGATATTCCTTGAAGTAGTTTAGGGTAAGGATGTCTATGTACAGTGTCTTATGTAATGCAGTAAAGTGTTTCCATGGACAAGGTGTCTGTACACAGTGTTCAAGCAAGATAACCAGATAAGGATTGCAACCGCTGGGTGACTGCCCTCTCACCAACAACTGGACCGGATAGAAGCCTCTGCAACAGCGACCCTGGATGGGATGTCCTTCGGAAAGACGAACAGCAATAACCCACCAGCTGCAGGATACAGGCGGTTGTTGGGTCCGTCTGCTGAGTTGATGCCGTGTGGATGTCTAACGTGGATGTCTGATGACAAAATCAAAATGGCTGATCCAAAGACTACTAGTCCCACAATTCTCTCTGTTTGGCTCACAGATATGATGACAGTTACTGGAGCCCAGCACTAGAGGGACATTGGAATAGATGAAGAATGATGGTGGGTAGTCTGTATAACTGGTAATTGTAGTCCGCTGTCGCTACATGTGTAATTGGTGCAACTTTTTTCACTAGCTGTGAAACAGGGGGAAATGTGACATGGCATAGGGGGTGGGACACCATCATGGCAACTTTGGCACTTGACTGAAGTAAAAGTATTCATTTCAGCTTTTTACGTTTGGACACTAATACAGTTTTTGAATAAATTGGAGGAGCTGTGCAGTGGTGCTTCTATAAATGAAGCATCCCACAATACTCCATTCGTATGCTTGTGTCTGTAGAAGCTCCACAAACTTAAGGGGTGGGTTGGAAAATCAAGAACATTTATACATTTGAGGTTGAGCATTTGTTTGCACATGATGCTAGAGTTTTTTTTCCTGTTTGAAACATGTGCATGTTCTGTTAGCAAAAATATGTCTCAAAAGTTAAAGTATATTTAAAACCAATACTTTTCATTTTTGAAGTAGGCGTAGGGAATAGTTAATAAGCCTAGTCCAATGTAGAGTTTTTCAGGTGCACTTAGAGAGATGATGTCATCTCTCTGCTCCCCTGCCTGCCAGGCCCGATGATTGACCTGCCCGTCTGCTCACCCGCCGACCCACTGGCTGGCCAGCCCGCCCACTCACCTGCTGACTGGCCTGTTTATTCACTCACCCACCGACCCGCTGACTGTTCCGCCCACTCATTCACCCACCGGCCCACTGACTGGTCCGCCCACTCACCCACCGACTCACTGACTGGCCTGCCGGCTCACCTGCTGGCCCATCACTAATTTCTCAGGGGGGCACTTTCCCCGTTTCCCCCCCTGGATCCGCCCCTGATACAGCTAGGATGGTGTGGTTGATGTCAATCCTGAACATATGGTAAGTCATTAGCACATCTCGTCTCAAAGCTATTTTAATGAAAAAAGTAAGATTTCTGAGCTTCTTCATCAGGCAAAAGTTATACAGACATTACGCAAACAACAACCTTAAACAGACTAGGTTTCTTCACAGTAAGATCTGTGAAAATGTGGAATAGACTCCCTCCAGAGGCGGTTCTGGCCAGCTCAGTAGATTGCTTTAAGAAAGACCTGGATTATTTCCTAAATGTACATACTATAACTGGGTACTAACATTTATAGGTAAAGCTGATCCAGGGAAAATCTGATTGCCTCTCTGGGATCAGGAAGAATTTTTTCCCCTGCTGTAGCAAATTGGATCCTGCTTTTCTGGGGTTTTTTCGCCTTCCTCTGGATCAACTGTGGGTATAGGATTGGGTATATGGGATTGTATGATACATTTGTTTTTTATGGTTGAACTAGATGGACTTGTGTCTTTTTTAACCTGACTAATAGGGCGTACACACGGTCGGACTTTGTTCGGACATTCCGACAACAAAATCCTAGGATTTTTTCCGATGGATGTTGGCTCAAACTTGTTTTGCATACACACGGTCACACAAAGTTGTTGGAAAATCCGATCGTTCTAAACGCGGTGATGTAAAACACGTACGTCAGGACTATAAACGGGGCAGTGGCCAATAGCTTTCATCTCTTTATTTATTCTGAGAATGCGTGGTACTTTGTCTGTCGGATTTGTGTACACACGATCGGAATTTCCGACAACGGATTTTGCTGTCGGAAAATTTTATCTCCTGCTCTCCAACTTTGTGTGTCGGAAAATCCGATGGAAAATGTCCGATGGAGCCCACACACGGTCGGAATTTCCGACAACACGCTCCGATCGGACATTTTCCATCGGAAAATCCGACCGTGTGTACGGGCCATAACTATGTAACTATGTGACCCAAGGAACCCCTTTGGGTGGTATTTGATATTCATCGTTAAAAACCTTGACTTTTTTTGCCACCTGTGTCCTTTCCTGTCTGTAGACACAACAAAAATGAAACCTCTCCAAAGTGAGGGAAAAGCCTTTGTACAGGGATATCACCAGGGTTGTCAATGGATGTCTATTTCTGTTCTGGAAAAAGCTCAAAAATGTGTATTTGCCCTCACTTTCAGTTGCACTAACCAGGGCAAACAGAGAACAGATAGTAATAGAAACCTGACAGGGGTTTTAAGTCTCACCACTCTATCCAAAAAATAAAAAAAAGTTTTGCCTTTAGAAATACTTTATAGTAAAAAAAAAAAAAACCTTATAATTATAATACAATTGCATATTTCTAGTGTGAGTCATGTTGATTATTTCTTAGCAAACTGTGCTTACAAATAGCACAGTCCTTTTCTTCCTTCAGCTTTGTTGCTCTGTACACACCCCTTCCACATTCATCCTTGGTAAAGCCACGTCAGCGCCAGTCTAGATGAAGGGGGATGGAGAACTCTAGCTAGTTGGCACTAAACGGTTTTAACCTTTCTGCTGTTTATGTGCCATGTCACTAGATATTTAAAGATACTTCCATGATCAGCTATGTCTAGCACCACCTCAAGTAAAAAAGTGCCTAAGCCTAGCTGGTTTTATGCCAATCTACGGTAAGTCTGAGTCACTGGGCAGGAATGTTGGCAGTGGAAATGAGGCTGCCTAGGGGTTGATAGCACTCTTAAAATCTTCAGAACAACACCACTCATAACCGACAAAGCAGTCTGCTGTATACACTGTTACATATATGACATACACATATTTTCTTAAAATTTCAAGCTTCAAAGGAAACATAAAGAGGCTATGGCTGCCTTATAGGGAAAAACTTTTTAAGTGTCGGCAAGTTTAGAGTTACAAGGTAAAACGATTAATACGGCAACAAGATGAATAGTAAGGGAAAATGGGAAAGTAAAATGTACGGAAAAATTCATTTAGAGTTTGCAAACTTATTACAATGAAGTTGCGTCGTCAAAAAGCTTTAGCCATTTCTGTTAGTGTGCTGACACCTAATGGTAAAAGTGGTAGCAGCAGCATCTTGCACCATGAAGCCATCACTAAAAATTCAATTTAGCATAAGGGATCATATTTATTTGATAAAGCGGTAGTAAAGTCTGCTTTGTTATTTTTGCCTACAGGTATGCTTATAATAAATCTTATCTATAGGTAAAATGAATATCTCCGCTCACCATTTAGGTGATTCCCTCTTTTGGCAGCCAGTGACATCACCGACACATGCACCCTGTAGGAACAGCATACCAGTGACATTCTCTCAGAGCGCTGTGCTGGGGCTCCCAAGTGCATGTGCAGGAGTGACATTATCACGGCTCGGCCATTCAAGGAAGAACTGGTGAAGATGGAAGCCCTCTAAGTGGTGACAGCCCACTGCTGGAGGGCTTCATTCTAGGGTAAGTACTTCATAAAGTGCTAGTATGCGATGAATGGCACATTGCCATTGCCTTGCAGGGAATTTTTTTTTTAAATGCCGCAGTTTACTACCGCTTTAACACAACACATTGAAATTCCAGGCTTTCTAAACATGTTAGGTTTAGTAGACATTTATGGCCAATCACAAAACTGAGTACCCTTATATACCAAAACTAAATAATCTTGCCTTTCTTAAAAATATGAGTAGTATTAGGCTAGACTCTATTCACATGTAACAGCTCAGATTGGTTACATGTGAACAGCAGTAGCACCAACTATTGATTTGGGAGTGACATCATCACGGCTCCGGCCAGTCACAAAGCCGGAGTCCGCAAACCCGGAAGGAAGACCGGGTGAAGATGGAAGCGCCTGCAGCGGTGACAGCGTGGCGCTGGAAGGCTTAGTTTTCGGGCAGGGGCGGATCCAGGGGGGGGCAACGGGTCAATTGCCCCCTCCGAGAAATGTGGGTGACTGTGAGAACAGGGTGTGAGAGAGAGCCTGCCGGCGGGCGGCTCCATTAGTGAGAGAGCCGCCGGACGGCTCCGTGAATGAAAGAGCCGCCGGGCGGCTCCGTGAGTGAAGGAGGAGCCGGACGGCTCCGTGAGTGAAGGAGGAGCCGGGCGGCTCCGTGACTGAGAGAGCCGCTGAGCAGCTCCGTGAGTGAAGGAGGAGCCGGGCGGCTCCGTGAGTGAAGGAGGAGCCGGGTGGCTCCGTGACTGAGAGAGCCGCCAGGCGGCTCCGTGAGTGAGGGAGCCGCCGGGCGGCTCCAGGTGAGAGAGAGCCGCCGCTGACTGACATGTGCCGCTCAATGTGTTTGTGGGCGGGCTGCTGCTTGCTGGCCAATCAGGGAGCCGGCCAGATTGTCACTTGCCACGTCGCCTGCCACGTTGCGGATTGTCACTTGCCACGTCACCTGTCACCAGATGCAGATTGTCACTTGCCACGTCGCCTGTCATCAGATGAAGATTGTCACTTGCCACGTCGCCTGCCACATGTTGCGGATTGTCACTTGCCACGTCACCTGTCACTTGCCACCTGCTAAGGTGGTCTCTTGTGTCCCAGAGACAGGCAGCAGAGGGATGATGTAATCTCTCTGCTGCCGCAGCTGCCTGCATGGAGGAGGGGAAGTTGACCTGCAGGGATGCAGGGCGGGCGCCGGGCGGTGAGAGATGATGTCATCTCTCTGCTCCCCCGCCCGGCGCCCGCCCTGCATCCCTGCAGTTCAACTTCCCCTCCTCCATGCAGGCAGCTGCGGCAGCAGAGAGATTACATCATCCCTCTGCTGCCTGTCTCTGGGACACAAGAGACCACCTTAGCAGGTGGCAAGTGACAGGCGACGTGGCAAGTGACAATCCGCAACATGTGGCAGGCGACGTGGCAAGTGACAATCTTCATCTGGTGACAGGCGACGTGGCAAGTGACAATCTGCATCTGGTGACAGGCGACGTGGCAAGTGACAATCCGCAACATGTGGCAGGCGACGTGGCAAGTGACATGGCAAGTGACAATCCGCAACGTGGCAGGCGACGTGGCAAGTGACATGGCAAGTGACAATCCGCAACGTGGCAGGCGACGTGGCAAGTGACATGGCAAGTGACAATCCGCAACGTGGCAGGCGATGTGGCAAGTGACAATCTGCATCTGGTGACAGGCGACGTGGCAAGTTACAATCCGCAACATATGGCAGGCGACGTGGCAAGTGACAATCTGCATCTGGTGACAGGTGACGTGGCAAGTGACACACTCGGGGCTCCCACTGATTCTGCATTATGGTGAGTTAAACTATTTAATTTTTTATAACAATGTAATTATAGTAATAACGCGCTTCAATCATCCTGACACCATAACAACCATGGTGCCGTGATGATTGAAGCGCCAACACCAGCCATTTCCCCGATAGATGTACCCCAAAAAATATATTTTCTGGCAGTGCCCCTCCCGAGACTAGACTCTGGATCCGCCCCTGTTTTCAGGTAAGTGTAACATTAACATAATGTGCTAGTATGTGATGCATACCAGCACATTATAACATTACCTTTCAGGTTAGAAAATGAAAAACAAAAAAAAACACCCAGCGGTTTACTACAGCTTTAAGAGAAGTCTTGCAATTTGGGAACTGCCTCACCAGAGCTATTGAGCTTGCTTGAAGTTGTCCATCATCTGATTACACTTGTCTAAAAGTTCCCAATGCCTCTTTGAGTATATTATGCTGAAACTAGGATGAGCGGGGCAGTGTCCATACAGCCACTGTGTTCCCATAAAGTAACATAGGCTGTCTGCACACAGCTCCAGGAGGTTAGCATGAGACTGGCTCTGAATTGATGGCTAAACCATCAGCCAACCAAATAGACCGATATTGGGCCTTGTGGAGAGCTAAGCTGTTGTTGAGCTAAGGAAGTGGGTAAAAGAAAAAAACAGTAGAATACTTGCGAGCTGCTATGACAAAAAATAAATAAATAAATAAATAAATGGATTGCCCACACCTAAACACACTCTCATCTATATGTGAACAGAATTAATATAGATCAAAAGGTGCCACACTCCACACTATCTTATATATACACAGTGCACCTTATGAAACAACATGTGCTTTCCCACATTACCTGTAAAAAATATGTAAAATAAAATCATGATGCTATCACTTTAAAAGTGCATAATTATATATATAAAACAATAGTGATATCCAATGAAAAATGTGTAGAAAGTTCAAAGAAAGTTCATTGGTATCCCTCAATGTTGATACTCCAATAAAAAACAAAAACAAATGAAAAATATATAAAACATAAAATATAATATAGAATAGTGCTAAAAAGTCCACAATATTGGGGGTTATTTGCTATAGCGCCAATATGAGAATGGAAGAAGAAATACTCTCAAAATAGCGAAATCACGCTAATTAGCACCCAAATGGAATTCACTATAGCTCTGGGGAAAAATACTCCCAAAATTGAATTTACTATAGCGCCCAGACAACAGATACTGCCCAAACCCTTAGGCTCGGTTCACATAGGGGCGACTTGTCAGGCGACCTAGTCGCCTGACAAGTCGCCTCCCGTTCTGTGCTACGGAACCGTTCTAATAGGAGCGACGCAAGTCGCTCCGACTTAGAAAAAGGTTCCTGTACTACTTTGGGGGCGACTTGGGGCGACTTGCATAGACTTCTATACAGAAGTCGTTTTGCAAGTCGCCTCAGAAGTCGTTTGCAGGTCGCCTCGCTGAGGCGACCTGCAAGTCGTGCCGCCCCTGTGTGAACCGGCACTTACTCTTGCTAGAACCTGGAGTATCGCACATGGAAATAATGTTTAGAGCATGATATAATTGCCTAAATGGTACTTAAATATGTGGTATATTGTTTAACCGGTTCCCGACCGGCTCACGTCTATATACTGTGGCAGAATGGCACTGCTGGGCAAAACTAAAAATATGTAGAAGAATACATATTGGCCTAAACTGATGAATACATTTGTTGTTTAAAAAAAAAATGAGGGAATTTATTATAGCAAAAAGTAAAAAAATATTGTTTTTTTTTCAAAATTGACACACTTTTTTTGTTTATAGCGCACAAAAAAAAAATGCAGAGGTGATTAAATACCACCAAAAGAAAGCTCTATTTGTGGGGAAAAAAGGACGCAAATTTTGTTTGGGTACAGTATTGTACGGCCGCGCAATTGTCAGTAAAGATAATCTGCTTTTAAACTGCTTTAACCACTTCAATACAGTGCATTTTCACCCCCTTCCTGCCCAAGCCATTTTTCAGCTTTTTAGCGCTGTTATCATTTTTTCCCCACAAATAGAGCTTTCTTTTGGTGGTATTTGATCACCTCTGCGGTTTATTTTTTGCACTATAAACAAAAGAAGAGTGACAAGTTTGAAAAAAAACACAATATTTTTTACTTTTTGCGATAATAAATATCCAATTTTTTTTTTTTTAAAACAAATTTTTTCCTCAGTTTAGGCTGATATGTATTCTTCTACATATTTTTGGTAAAAAAAATCGCAATAAGCGTATATTGATTGGTTTGCGCAAAAGTTATAGCGTCTACAAAATAGGGGATAGATTTATTTTTTTAATTTTTTTTTTTTACTAGTAATGGCGGCGATCTGTGATTTTTATCATGACTGCGATATTGCGGCGGACATATCGTACACTTTTGACACATTTTTGGGACCATTCACATTTATATAGCGATCCGTGCTATAAAAATGCACTGATTACTGTATAAATGTGACTGGCAGGGAAGGGGTTAACACTAGGTGGTGATCGAGGGGTTAACTGTGTTTGCTAGGGAGTGTTTCTAACTGTAGGGGGAGGGGATTCACTAAGGGAGGAGACCGATTGGTGTTCCTCTGTACTGGGAACATACCATCGGTCTCCTCTCCTCTGACAGGACCGTGGATCTGTGTGTGTTTACACACACAGATCCACGGTCCTGCTGTGTTACTGGCAATCGCGGGTGCCTGGCGGACATCGCGGCCGCCGGGCACGCGCACCGGGTGCCCAGTGACACGGTGGGCGCGCGCGATCGCCGTCGGTGGTGCGCGCGCCCCCTGGTGGGCCAGTAAAGCGAGGCCGTCATTTGACGCCCGCCCGCAACGAGAGCTGCGCCGCCTGGCCGTCAATTGACAGCCGGCGGTCAGCAAGCAGTTAAAAAGTGATATATACACTGAAATATCTTTAAAAGTCTGAGAAGAGATAAATTCCCCCTCTCTTTACAACTATGTGCCAGCACAATAGAGCATGCTCAGACATGCAAACTACTCTCATTTTAACGCCCATGCCTTTTTTACAGGGTGCTATAGTAAATACCAAAATTAGCGCTGGGCTAAGTGTTTTTGAGAGTGAAAATGAGAGTTATGTAGCCCGATGCAAGTTTCACCCATTGATTATAATGGTACAATTGTAACTTCCCCAAATAAATTCTTTTAACTGCCTCCGGACCAGCCACCGCAGTTATGCCCCGTACACACGGTCGGATTTTCCGATGGAAAATGTCCGATCGGAGCGTGTTGTCGGAAATTCCGACCGTGTGTGGGCTCCATCGGACATTTTCCATCGGATTTTCCGACACACAAAGTTGGAGAGCAGGAGATAAAATTTTCCGACAACAAAATCCGTTGTCGGAAATTCCGATCGTGTGTACACAAATCCGACGGACAAAGTGCCACGCATGCTCAGAATAAATAAAGAGATGAAAGCTATTGGCCACTGCCCCGTTTATAGTCCCGACGTATGTGTTTTACGTCACCGCGTTTAGAACGATCGGATTTTCCGACAACTTTGTGTGACCGTGTGTATGCAAGACAAGTTTGAGCCAACATCCGTCGGAAAAAATCCTAGGATTTTGTTGTTGGAATGTCCGAACAAAGTCCGACCGTGTGTACGGGGCATTATACTGCAGCAGGTTGGCTCCCCTGCGCGAAACCATATAGCTATACGTCAGCTCGTGGGGCCCAGATAGCAGGCGCGCGCGCTGCACAGGGGGGGTGCCGATGCTCGTGGCCGACGGTCGCGATGACCGCCATGCACGAACGATCGTGAGCAGGAGACACAGAACAGGGACGAGTGTGTGTAAACACACACTTCCCTGATCTGTTCTGACAGGAGTGACAGATTGTGTGTTCATATTAGCTAGGAACCACGATCCGTCACTTCCTTTAGTTAGTCCCCTCCCCCTTCAGTTAGAATCACCTCCCAGGGAACACCCCTTCACTGCCCCCTAGTGTTAACCCCTACACTGCCAGTGACATTTTTATAGTAATCAATGCATTTTTAATTGCACTGATCGCTGTATTAATGCCAGTGGTTCCAAAAATGTGTAAAAATTGTCCGATGTGTCCACCATAATGTCGCAGTCACGATAAAAATCGCAGATCGCCACCATTACTAGTAAAAAAAAAATAATAAGAAAAATGCTATAAATCTATCCCCTATTTTGTAGACGCTATAAGTTTTGCGTAAACCAATCAATATACGCTTATTGCGATTTTTTTTTACCAAAAATATGTAGAAGAATACATATCAGCCTAAACTGAAAAAAAATTAGCTTTTTTTTTAAAAAAATGGGGATGTTTATTATAGCAAAAAGTACGAAATATTGTGTTTTTTTTTCAAAGTTGTCGCTCTTTTTTTGTTTATAGCGCAAAAAATAAAAACCACAGAGACGGTCAAATACCACCAAGAGAAAGCTCTATTTGTGGGAAAAAAAGGTTGTCAATTTTGTTTGGGCACAATGTCGCATGACCACGTCAGTTAAATCGATGCAGTGCCGAATCGCAAAAAATGCTCTGGTCAGGAAGGGGGTAAATTGTTCCGGGGCTGAAGTGGTTAATGTTAAGATGAACTGTATCTTTCTCTCAAATACATTTTCCTTTCCAACAAGGTTGCTTCTTCTTCATTTATTTTGTTTTTAAGAATGCTAGAATGTGTAATGTTTTCATGTTTTTGTAAAATATATATTTTTTTGTCTCTCTCACTTGTTGCTGTCCATCTCACAAAAATCTTTACCCAAACTCACACAGGTGTCTTTACAAACCACAAACAATAACATTGCTGATGCAAATTTAAAATGAGTCACAATTTTGTGTGTTGTTTAGTATTTCCAAATGATCATAATTTGAGCCCAAAAAATGTGATATGTGTACCAACATCAAAAATAAAAATGTCATTCCCAAAGAAATGCAGTATTTATGTGTATTTATGTATAGGAGGGTTCCACATGTGGCAGCACAGTGGCTAACCGGTTCACACTTCTGCCTAGCAGCACTTAGGTTCTTGGTTTGAATCCCAAACATGCCACTTCATGTAGAGAATTTGTCTGTTCTCCCTATGTTGTTAAGCATTGCTCCTGACTCACGCCCTTACATAAAATTATGTCTAAATGTAGTATTTATGTGTAGGAGGGTTCCATCACCATTGCAAATCATGTAATATGTTTTCCATGGGCAAGGACTATAACCAGCCTTAACGTTTCCCCACCAGAACTAATTGCAGCCTCTTACCAAGTCTAAACCTACAAAATGATAGCTGTTTATCTCTTGGCATGCTGAGAGTAATCAGCCATAACCAGCCTTCAAAACAGATGTCATATGCCAGAAACAGGTTGTTCAATGGCTCTCTGGCCTTCCACGGTACATCTGCATTGATTAACTTCTTGCATCCCTGGGACTTAGGACTGTTTCACACCACAGAGATGCAGGTTACATACATGTGGCAGCATATTGACTAACTGGTTAGCACTTCTGCCTAGCAGCACTGAGATTCTTGGTTCGAATCCCAATCCCGCTACCTGGCTCGAGGTTTGTATGTTCTTCCTTTGTTGTGGTGTTAAAGTTTCTTATTCACCAGTGATTACATTTTTGATGGGTTTCACATAATAGAACCCCAAGAAATAACATTATAAATCAAGCAGGTGTGGGTATGCACCAAATCTAAAACTGTGGTGTTTTGGGCCAGATATGGCTGTATAAGTCAGATGGGAACCTGCACACATATTTTAATGTTGTTACATAGTTACATAGTTAGTCAGGTTGAAAAAAGACACAAGTCCATCTAGTTCAACCATAAAAATAAGTAAATAAATTAAAAATAATATCAAACAATCCCATATACCCAATTCTATACCCACAGTTGATCCAGAGGAAGGCAAAAACCCCCCGCAAAGTATGATCCAATTTGCTACAGCAGGGGAAAAAAAATCCTTCCTGACCCCCAAGAGGCAATCGGATTTTCCCTGGACCATCTTTATCTATAAATGTTAGTACCCAGTTATATTGTGTACATTTAGGAAGGAATCCAGGTCTTTCTTAAAGCAATCTACTGAGCTGGCCAGAACCACCTCTAGAGGGAGTTTATTCCACATTTTCACAGCTCTTACTGTAAAGAAACCTTTCCGAATTTAGAGATGAAATCTATTTTCCTCTAGGTGTGAAGAGTGCCCCCTTGTCCTTTGTGTTGACCGTAAAGTGAATAACTCAACACCAAGTTCACTATATGGACCCCTTATATATTTGTACATGTTGATCATATCCCCCCTTAATCTCCTCTTCTCAAGAGAGAATAAGTTCAGTTCATCTAATCTTTCCTCATAGCTGAGTTCCTCCATGCCTCTGATCAGTTTGGTTGCCCTTCTCTGCACTTTCTCCAGTTCCCCGATATCCTTTTTGAGAACTGGTGCCCAAAACTGAACTGCATATTCCATTTGAGGTCTTACTAATTGAAACGAAATGTCCTACATTCCGCTCGAGTGCTTTCGTCATATACCGCTTCCTCCCAGTCTGAATATAGATATCAGTTATTCCAACCTCTGACAACAAACAAAACAAGACAATACTCGTTTGGTTGCTGAACATGGACTGTTTATTGAAGAGGAGGTTCCCCCCTCCTGCTCACATTACTCTAACAATACACCTGTAATAAGAAACATAAATTAACATGAGCTAATTAACTAATCATTTCCAGACTAGGTGACTCTGAGATATGACCTTTCAGGTCCTAGCCTTGTTGTCTCCTAGCTCCCTAACTACAATACATATTATCATAAATATCAACACAGAACGCCTTCACACAATACCAGAGTTAATTAACACAAACAACAATGGGTGAAAGACTCTTAGAGCCCACACTAGCCTTATTTACAATAAACACATTATAGCAGACAACAGACAGGTGCCTGGAGTTGAAGACATCAGCATCTTCTAGGAGTCCCAACATTATGAAGCCGTCACTTTTTATAATATGGCATATACAGGGTTCCCAGAGTCTGTGTGTTTTGCTGCCATAACCCTGATATCCTCTTGTTCGGCCGGCAGTCCGCTTCAAGATAAAAGTGGTCTCTGCGACGGATTCGCAAGATCACTTTTATCGGCACCACCCTCCCACCGTGCTCTGGAGCCATCGGCAGCGGCGGCGGTGGAGGCGGTCGGATGTTGTGCCTTCCTTGGCATGGAGACGAGTGAGGGGAAGATGGCCCCCAACCGTCTTCATGACATTGCAGGGCATAAACGACATCAAAACGTCACTTACGCACATAGCTCTTAAAGGGCCTTTTTTAAAAAATTTTTTTGTGTAAATATGAGATCTGAGGTATTTTTTTACCTCATATCTCATATTTAAGAGGTCCTGTCATGCTTTTTTTCTATTACAAGGGATGTTTACATTCCTTGTAATAGGAATAAAAGTGACACAATTTAAAAAAAAAAAAAAACAGTGTAAAAATAAAAAATAAAAGGTAAAATAAATTAGAAAAAAAAAATTCTAAACGCGCCCCAAGCTGCCGAGCTTGTGTGCAGAAGTCAAAGCATACGTGAGTAGTGCCTGCATATGAAAATGGTGTTCAAACCACACATGTGAGGTACCACTGCGATCGGTAGAGCGAGAGCAATAATTCTAGCCCTAGACCTCCTCTGTAGTCCAAAACATGCAACCTGTAGAATTTTTTAATTGTCGCCTATCAAGATTTTTAAGGGTAAAAGTTCGTCGCCATTCCACGAGCGGGCACAATTTTGAATCGTGACTTGTTGGGTATCAATTTACTCAGTGTAACATTATCTTTCACAATATTAAAAAAAATTGGGCTAACTTTACTGTTGTCTTATTTTTTAATTAAAAAAAGTGTATTTTATATATTTTTTAAGCGCAAATACGGTGTTACAGAAAGTATTGCAATGACCGCCATTTTATTCTCTAGGGTGTTAGAAAAAAAATATATAATGCTTGGGGGTTCTAACTCATTTTCTAGCAAAAAAAAACTATTTTTAATTGTAAACAACACATCTAAAAAGAGGCTCGGTCCTTAAGTGGTTAAAGTCCCCAGGCATACACCTCGCAAAGAGTATTGTTCCCTTAAAATCCAGGGCCCATAATCAGTAGGCAAGAGGCTAGCATTCAGTCCTCTCCAAAAGCCTCTGTCCCGGCTAGGTGTGTCACACTAATGATTTGTACAGGGGAAAAATGATTTTGCTCGAGTCCATACCTCTCTTAATACAAGAGCTTATGATCTACCAGAACCCCCAGATCCCTCTCCACTAGACATGTGCGGTTCCTTTCATTCCAAATTGAAATGAATCTGAAATAACAAAATTCAAATTCGGATGAAATTCGAATTCGAATAGTTTTCAAATACTTTTTGAATACTTTTCAAATTCGAATAGTTTTCAAATTCGAATTAGAAAACTTTTCGAATCCAAATAGTTTTTTCAAATTTGAAAACTTTTCGAATTCGAATAGTTGTCAAATTCGAAAACTTTTCTAATTTGAATAGTTTTCCAATTTCCAAAGAGAATAAAATAGAATAGAAAATAAAGTAATAGAATAGAATTTTTTTTTTTTCTATTCTATTCCTTTATTTTCTATTCTACGTTATTCTTTTTGGAAATTGGAAAACTATTTGAATTGGAAAACTATTTGAAATTGATTTGAAAACTTTTCGAACCAATTCAAAAACGAATAAATGAAACAAATACCAAAAATTAATTAAACTAATGAAACAAATTTAACTAAACAAATTTATGTGAATAAGGAATCTAAACTAAACAATTTTTTTCATTCTGCACATGTCTATTCTCCACTATGGATCCCCCCCAGTTGTACTCCCCCTAGTATGTATGATGCATGCATATTCTTAGCCCCCAAGTGCATAACTTTACATTTATCAACATTAAACCTCATTTGCCACATAGTCACCCAATTAGACAGTGCATTGAGGTCGGCTTGTAAATTGGAGACATTCTGTAAGGACGTTATTCCACTGCACAGTTTGGTGTCATCTGCAAAGACAGAAATGTTACTTTTAATCCCAGACCCTATATCATTTATAAAGATATTAAAAAAAAGGGTCCCAACACTGAACCTTGGGGTACACCACTGATAACCTTAGACCACTCAGAGTAAGGATCATTAACCACTACTCTCTGAATTCGGTCTTTTACCCAGTTTTTCTATCCGTTTACAAACTTATATTTCTAATGCCCCATACACACGGTCGGATTTTCCGATGGACAATGTCCGATCGGAGCGTGTTGTCGGAAATTCCGACCGTGTGTGGGCGCCATCAGACATTTTCCATCGGATTTTCCGACACACAAAGTTGGACAGCAGGAGATAAAATTTTCCGACAACAAAATCCGATCGCGTCAATTCCGACCGCGTGTGGCCTGTTCCGACACACAAAGTGCCACGCATGCTCAGAAGAAATTCCGACACGGGACAGCTCGTTCTGGTAAACTTAGCGTTCGTAATGGATAAAGCACTTTCGTCACGCTGCAATGTAAAAAATGGTTTAATACAGCGCACTCTCTTCTTCTTTATAATGTGACAAGAATTAAGTCGTTTTGATGCTCATATTCACACACACTTCTCACAAACTTTTTTCATTACTATTTATCGGGATTCCCTCAATATATTTTGATTTCTCACATCTGACAACATATTTTTTTTTTTTTTTTTTTTTACTTTAATGTAGAATCTTTTTTTGTGTTTCTCTTTTTATTTTTTATTTTTTTGGTGATTTTGATTTGGACTCCCGAAAATGTTTGTGTGTTTTTTGTGACAAGTTCCCACAACACCATTGATATGTTGTTCTATTTAATCTATAGGAGGAGATTGTTTGGTGTTGTTGTCCCTTGTTAATTTCACATTGTACTTTAGAAATGTACCTGAATACTCACCAACAAACTGTCCTTTTTGGATGAAAACACACACAGGAGAGTAGAATTTACCTAAAAATATTTTATTAAGGGGTCACAACTATAAACAAAGAGGGAGGCAACGCTGGAGAAACTGCAGAAGTGGGCGAAGCCTTGGACCCCCGGGGCAGACATCAATTATTTAAAAGCAAAATTGGTGGCCTGAGGAGTCCATATCATAAGGGAGGGCAGTCTGGTCCAGAAGTCCCAGAGATCCGGAAAGCAGCAGATGACATCTGTGTCCCCAGGCTGTGGTCATACAAGAGACTGCATCTTCTGTCAGACCAGACTGAACCCAGGGCAATCACTCTTTGGTCTTCCTTCCACGCTTCCTTCCAGCCTTTGGCTGTGGTGGTGGAGTTGTGGCAGCAGGAGGAGGAGGAGGAGGAGGATGGTCCATCTCAATGACATCCGTCTTGGGTGTCAGTTCCCCACTCTCCCCCTTACGAAGGACTTTATAAATCAGGTCCTCAGAAATCTTGCGTTGGCCCTCCTGCATGCCCTGCAATTTGGTGGCAGCCATGCAGGCAAAGGCCTCTTCAGGACTGGGGAAGGCTCTGAGGGACGCCGAAGCCTCCTGGATCAGCCTGTACGCTGAATCCTGCACAGGACTGGGAGTGGCCTTCCTGGCCCTTTTATATGGCAGGCGGAGGGGAGGGACCTGAGACTCAGTCAGGCTGCGACTTGTCCCAGGCTTCTCTTGGCTGACACTTAGCCCCGCCTCCTCCTGGCTGCCACTAATCCCCGCCTCCTCCTGACTGCCACATTCCACAGCCTCCTCCTGGCTGAGGTCTTCCTGTGTATGAAAAAGGGACATAGTTTTAGTATTGTTTTCATCAATCACACACAATTTTCACCTCCTGACTGCTGCAAATTGAATGTTAACAAATATAACAGACTATCCTTCTGAGCCCAGCATTTTGCATTCTTGTCCCAATTTTGGGTGCCCACTACTGTGTATTGATATGTAAAACACTTTCAAGCAGCAATTAGTGATCAATAATAACATCTAGTAAACATAATTTATTTATTGCCCAGAAATCTGTAGAAGAATGCTATACCTGACTCCAGCTGGGCTCCTCCACTTCTTCCTGGCTGGAAGGCCCAGGTTGGACATCGGAAGCCTCAGCTGGGATGGAAGGAAGCGTGGAAGGAAGAGTGGAGAGGGATTCCCTGACTTCAGTGTGGTCTGACAGAAATCGCAGTCTCTCATAGTACCACAGCCTGGGGACATAAACGTCATCTGCTGCAGCTCCGGACCTCTGGGAATCTGTGACCTTCTTGCGCTCCCTAAGATAAGTGCTCCTCAGGCCACCAATTTTAGCTTTTAAATAAGGGATGGTTGCTGTGGGGACCACCGGCTTCACCAACTCCAGCAGTTTCTCCAGCGCTGCCTGCCTCTTCTGTTTGTGATTATAGTGGGGGTGTCTGACCTGCCACAGACAGGGCAGCTCTCTGTACTTGTCAATAAACAGGGGCAGGAAATTGTGGTCGTTGAACCCATCCATTTTCTCTGCAAGACACAAGACAAGACAAACCCTAATGTCAGGCCAAACTCCCCTAATCTTGTTACAATATAGGCTTCCATTTCGAAGCAGTATAGGCCCAAGTTTAGATCCTACCTTCGTTAGCACGATCGGCGTCTCCGATGCTCCTTCCTCCGCTCACAGATCGTACGTAAGACGCGCGCGTTACGATTTATACACACTGCGCATGCGTATAACTCCGCCCGCCCCTGACGTTCTTTCTATTCTATTCCCCGCCCCTTTTTGTTCGGCGCAGTGGAGGAAGAGCACATGGCGGATAGACAGCAGGATCGTGCTAATTGTAGCAACGAGGAGGAGGAGGAGGAGGAAAGGCTGGAGCCTGAAACGTCCCGATCCAGAAGGAGATTAAAGGACTCAAATATGTCCTTTGGGGAGATGTTGGAAATGGTGGACATCCTGAAGAAGGCCGACTATGATGGAAAGTATGGGCCTTACCCCAACCCCAATGTCCGAAAGGCCAAGATCATGGCGAAAGTGGTCAGGAGTCTGCACCGGAAATTCGGGGTACGACGATCGAAAGATCAGCTCAGGAAGCGGTGGTCGGACCTGAAATTACGAGAACATGAGCAGTACAGAAAGATCCGGAGAGTGCTGTAAAAAAGTAAGTAGTTGTGCTGTGTTCCTATTGTTCTTGTGTTTATTACGTTCGTGCTGCTCCATGTGCTTTTAGGAACTGTTGTACAGTTTAAAATGGCAACTTTCATGTTCATGGGCACATTATTCGTTCGGATCACACATTTTTTTTTAGGACTATAAAATACCATTGTTTAGCCCATATGCATTTGGCCACCATTTTGAGGCCCTATACTTGTCTTCAAAGAATTGGGTTGTGTAGATGGCTTTGTTACTAGAATGAAATGCAAATTAGATTCTGTGTAAGGAGAGGACACTGAGCAGCTGTTTTCACATCTGGACACTGGAGCACTAGTGTGGGACACAAGAACACCATTTTTATTAGGGGGCCACACAGGTGCTCCAGTGTATACTATAGGGGGGGATACATCTGTGAAGCTTTTACCAAACAGGTAAAGTATTGCAGCTTGACAAAGGGCACTAAAAAAGCTACATCTTGGAACTCGGCTAAAATAGACAATTGTACCCCACTTCCAAGCAATGTTTCATCTTTATAGTTCTGACCTCAAATATCTGTGCTAATTATACCATTTTTGTTTTACATAGGGGAGAAAAGACTCGGAGGACACCCCTCATCCGAGGAGACCAGAGCCCCCCCCTCTGGAAGAAGGGGAAATCCACCCAACACAAGATGAGCAGGAGGAAGAAGACGTGGTGGAACTAGTCACCACAACAGGTGAGTGTCTGCGACCACAGGCTCAGATAAGAGATGGATGGCGGCATTTTTTTTAGACCTAATTTATTTTGGGTTTCCTTTCTTTTTAGGTGATCGTGATGTTGTGGATCCAGATCCTTTCACATCCGAAAGTGCCCAGATCGTGATCGGGGAGATCATGGGGTGTAATTTACAATTGGAAAACATCAAGCAAAACATCAATGATGTTATTCCAAAATATAAAAACATCATTGATGTTTTGGGGCGAGTTTAAAGCCCCTCAAAATCACTTTCTTCTTTTGTGTGCTACAATGTGCGAAATGTTTTTGTGATTTTTCCCAAAGCCAAATTTGGAGGATGCACACAGTGTGCCAACATGTGCTATCTGCCATCACGGGAGATCAATGGACGCGTTTTGGGGGTGCAACCCCTTCCTCAATAATAAAGTAACGGTGAGGAAGCTTTCTCCCCAAAAACACGTCCCTTCATCCCCCCTGATGGCAGATAGCACATGTTGACATTGGGAAATTTGTGTGCATCTTCCAAATTTGGCTTTTCCAGGGGTGATTTCCCCCCATCTGAACGCAATATCAAACACAGTTCCTAAATACTCATGTCTGATATTGCCTTCCAGTTCTACCAAATGTGAACTTTGTAAGATCAAGATTTGTGTCTTTCTTCTGGGTTTTACACAGGCCTGTTTTCTATAAAATGCACATTTTGATTTTGGATATGACACCACAAAAATTGGTATACAACAAACATGTTGGTTTGTCAGAAAAACCTTTGGTAAATGCACATGTGATTGTGCAGGTATTAAAAAGATTGTTCATCAAGAATGTGTGGATTATTGTCTCAACGCTACAACACTTTTGGGGTGATGTAATTGTTGTTTGATGAGAAAATGGGGGTAATTTCCTAAGGGCAAATCCACTTTGCACTACAAGTGCAGTTTCAGTGCAGTTGCAAGTGCACTTGTAGTGAAAAGTGTCTTTGCATTTAGTAAATAACAGCCAACAGTGCTTTGTATAAGGTTACACAATCACGACATTTTCTGCACTCCACACATTTCTGTCAGGGTCAGCTAAAACAAACACAAGCAGTAAATGTCCACAAAGAAGAGCCTGGGGGGAGATGCCTGTCGAGAACTTGAGGTCCTGCAGACTTCTCCCTGTCGCCAAATACCGCAGGGTAGCGACCAACCTCTGCTCCGGAGTGATGGCTTGCCTCATGCAGGTATCCTGCCTGCTGATATAGGGGGTCAGCGAAGCCAACAAACGGTGAAATACGCGGTCAGTCATCCTGAGAAAATTCCTGAAATCACCAGGATTATTCTCACGGATCTCACGGAGCAAAGGCATATGACAGAACTGGTCACGCTGAAGCAACCAATTCTTGGTCCATGAACTCCTCCTTGCCCTGTTCATGGACTGGACTTGTGTCAAGGTCAGGACCCCAACACCAAGCCCCCGCACAGCACGAACTGTACGAGAAGTACGCATACGAAACATGGCTAGAAAACGGTCGGCTGCTCAGAACGAAGTAACAGAACGCACTGAAGAACAGCAAGGCCTGTGAAGAGCGACCTGAAAAACAGCAACGAGCGGACAAGATCGCACAGAAAACTCCGATACGAACTGACTGCACGCACTGAAGAGCAAATACAAACCCACAAGCACAAACTGAACAGCAGAAAACGATCTGAAAGCCACGAGTCTGAAAAAGCGCGAATCGTCTCTCACCAAACTTTTACTAACACGAGATTAGCAAAAGGAGCCCAAAGGGTGCCGCGCTTGGTTCTGAACCGGCCTTTTCTAGTCTCGTCGTACGTGGTGTACGTGACCGCGTGGTTGTCGATCGGAAATTCCGACAACTTTGTGCGACCGTGTGTAGGCAAAACAAGTTTGAGCCAACATCCGTCGGAAAAAATCCTAGGATTTTGTTGTCCGAATGTCCGAACAAAGTCTGACCGTGTGTACGGGGCATAAGCCTGTAGACTTTACCTTACACATTAGCCGTGTGTGGGGAACTGTGTCAAATGCTTTTGCAAAATCCAAGTATACTACGTCCATAGCCATCCCTCTGTCCAAGGTTTTACTTACCTCCTCATAAAAAGAAATCAGGTTTATTTGAAACTTCTGTCTTTTGTGAACCCATGCTGTCTGTTGCTTAAAATATTTTTTTCAAGGAAGAACTCATCTATGTGTTTTTTTATTAAACTCTCCATTATCTTCCTGACTATAGGAGTTAAACTAACAGATCTATAGTTACTTGGTAAAGACTTTGTTCCCTTTTTAAATATAGGCACTAGGGATGAGCCGAACACTCCCCGGTTCGGTTCGCACCAGAACATACCGAACAGGCAAAAAATTCAGAAGAACACACGAACACCGTTAAAGTCTATGGGACACAAACATGAAAAATCAAAAGTGCTAATTTTAAAGGCTTATATGCAAGTTATTGTCATAAAAAGTGTTTGGGGACCCAGGTCCTGCTCCAGGGGACATCAATCAATGTAATTTTTTTTTTTTTTAAATGGCCGTTTTTTCCGGAGCAGTGATTTTTTTTAATGCTTAAAGTGAAACAATAAAAATTAAATATTCCTTTAAATATCGTGCCTGGGGGGTGTCTATGGTATGCCTATAAAGTGGCAGATTTTTGAATTCTAAAGGAAAAATGTAATTTAAAACTGATCGTGGCTGTAATGAATTGTCGGATCTCGGCAATATATATAAAACTCATTGGAAAAAAGAGCATGGGTTCCCCCCAGTCCATTACCAAACCCTTTGGGTCTGGTATGAATATTAAGGGGAACCCCAAACCAAAATTAAAAAAAAATTGTGTGGGGGTCCCCCTAAAATCCATACCAGGCCCTTCAGGTCTGGTATGGATTTTAAGGGGAACCCTGCACCAAAATTAAAAAAAGAAAGATGGCGTAGGGGTCCCCCCAAAATTCATACCAGACCCTTATCTGCAACCTGGCAGGCCACAGGAAAAGAGGGGGGGACGAGAGAGCGCCCTTCTCCTGAACCGTACGAGGCCACATGCCCACAACATGGGGAGGGTGCTTTGGAGTAGCCCCCCAAAGCACCTTGTCCCCATGTTGATGGGGACAGGGGCCTCATCCCCACAACCCTTGCCCGGTGGTTGTGGGGGTATGTTGGAGGGGGGCTTATCGGAATCTGGAAGCCCCCTTTAACAAGGGGACCCCCAGATCCCACCCCCTATGTGAATTGGTAATGGGGTACTTTGTACCCCTACCATTTCAGAAAAAAAAGTGTTAAAAATGGTAAAAAAGACAAGAGACAGCTTGGGACAAGTCCTTTATTAAAAAAATGTCCAGCAATGTAAATTCATGCCGCCCGACAGACTGAAAAAAAAAAAGCTGCACCAATCGTGTGACGCTTCTTCTGGATGACAGTTCTTATATAGCTGAGGGCGGGGCTACCCAGTGATATAAGCCCTGTGGCATCAGAGGGGGGCGGGGTCACCAGTTTGCATCACCGGGTGGCCCCGCCCTCAGCTATATAAGAACTGTCACCCAGAAGAAGCGTCACACGGCAGGAGCCTCCCATGGAGGCGGAATGGTTGTGGCTTTTTTTTTTTTTTACCATTCTTGACACTTTTTTTGGTGAAATGGTAGGGGTACAATGTACCCCGTTACAAATTCACATGGGCGGGCCAAGATCTGGGGGTCCCCTTGTTAAAGGGGGCTTCCAGATTCCGATAAGCCCCCCGCCCGCAGACCCCCAAAACCACCAGGCAAGGGTTGTGGTGATGAGGCCCTTGTCCCCATCAACATGGGGACAAGGTGCTTTGGGGTCAGACCCCAAAGCACCCTCCCCATGTTGAGGGCATGGGGCCTGGTACGCTTCAGGAGGGGGGTGTTCTCTCATCCCACCCTCTTTTCCTGTGGCCTGCCAGGTTGCATGCTCAGATAAGGGTCTGGTATGGATTTTGGGGGGACCCCTACGCCATTTTTTTCAATTTGGCACAGGGTTCACGCAATTTAAAAAAAAATTTTGGTTCGGGGTTCCCCTTAATATTCATACCAGACCCAAAGGGCCTGGTAATGGACTGGGGGGGGACCCATGCCCTTTTTTTCAATAAGTTTTATCTATATTGCCGAGACCCGACAATTTATTACAGCTGCGATCAGTTTTAAATGACAATATTTCCTTTAGAAATGTCATTTTGCTGTGGTACTGTTCTAAACACGGGAAAAATGTGTCACTTTACAGGCATGCTATAGACACCCCCTCAGGCACAATATTTAAAGGAATATTTCATTTTTATTTTTTCACTTTAAGCATTAAAAAAAATCACTGCTCCTGAAAAAACAGTCATTTTAAAAAAATTTTTTTGCATTGATACATGTCCCCTGGGGCAGGACCCGGGTCCCCAAACACTTTTTATGACAATAACTTGCATATAAGCCTTTAAAATGAGTACTTTTGATTTTTAATAAGGCTTAAGGCTGTCGAAAGGAGTCGAGTTGCGATCAGCTTATGAAGAGGAAGATGGAGAAAGATGGTATCCAGAATACCCTGCGATTTCAGGTCTGGCCTGATTATATTCGGAAGGTGAATTTGGATTACCTCGTGGAGGAACTGCTGGTGAAGACCATTGGAGTAGAGATATGCCATATCTTTTGCATTCAAGATTATTAGGCCATTCAGGATTGATCCGCTATATGCTATGGAGGAGAAGCCTTTGGTGTTTCATCTCTTTAACCCTTATGCCCCGTACACACGATCAAACTTTCCGACAACAAAAGTGAGGATTTTTGTTCGAAGGTTGTTGGCTCAAACTTGTCTTGCATACGCATGGTCACACAAATGTTGGCCAACAATTCCGAACGTGGTAACGCGGTGACATACAACACGTACGAGGAGCCGATAAAAAGGAAGTTTAATACCCAGTGCACCACCCTTTGGGCTCCTTCTGCTAATCTCGTGTTTATTTTGTGTTAGTAGAAGTTTGGTGAGAGACGATTTGCGCTTTTCAGCCTCGTTCTTTTCAGTTTGTTTCTGCTTTTCAGTTTGTGCTTGTTGGTTCGTATCTGTTCTTCAGTGCGTGTTGTCAGTTCGTTCCTGTCTTTCAGTGCGTTCTATTTATAGTTCTCTTCTGTTTTTCAATGCGTTCTTGTCCGCTCATTTCTGATTTTCAGCTCATTCTTCTCAGGTCCTTTCTTTTTTTTCAGTGCATTAAGGCAGTTCGTTCTGAGCAGCCGTATGTTTCCTAGCCATGTTGCGGTTACGTACTCGTCGTAGAGTTCATGCTGTTGTTGGGCTTGGTGTTGGAGTTATTGCTTTGACCCAAGTCCAGTGCATGAACAGGGGGGAGCAGGAGTTCATGGGCCAGGAATTGGTTACCCCGTCTTTCACCATCTGTTGGCTTTGCTGTCCCCCTATATTACCAAGCAGGACACCTGCATACGGCAAGCCATCACTCCCGAGCAAAGGCTCGTCGCCAACTTGTGGTACTTGGCAATGGGGAGAAGTTTCCAGGATATCACAACTCAACAGTTCACAACTGGGATTTCCCACCAGGCTCTGGGAATCATTATTCCAGAGACCTGTTCTGCTATCATTCAGGTCCTGCAGAAGGACTATATTAAGGTAAGTTTTATCCTTTAACATCACATTCTATGTATTTAATGTTTGCTAGTGTATTGTATTTATTTCATCATTCCATAATTACCATGATTGTAATATGCTGTGAATGTCCTCTTTATCCTCATGCATGCTGTAAGCTTTTAATACTCCTTTTTTGTCCTTCATGCATATTTGCCTTCACTAACCACCCCAGCATGCTATCCTGGGCCCATACACACCTAACCTAGTCACTTAACAATGTATTTGGTCAGCTCCATTGTAGTGCTTACCCTAAACACCCCCTAAAATGTGTCCAAATGTTATTGTTGTCCTTAAATTCAGGCAGAGTGCAAGAGGCTTTTTTTGGGGGGGGACAAAACTCATTTTGAACCCTCCCTCTCCCAACCGCTAAGTCAAACGATACCAATACTCTATCTGATGCCAAACCCATACACACTATACCTACCTCTTTTGTGTTCATATTTATGGAAGAATTCACCAAAGCATGTAGTGCAAGTGCCTGCCTGAATTCTTTCAAATGGTACTGTTTAAAGTTTTGTTCTCCTATTATCTTGATAGGTAATTGCAGAGAGTAAAAATGTGCTTCGATTTGGACAGTGTGTATTCATATTTTTGGATTAGAACACTTCTTACTTGTCCAGTGGGCTGCCAATAGTGTAAGTAAAGAGGGGCTGGCCAAAGTAACACACATTATTTATGCATTCATCTCTCAATGAAGTGAAGATGATTACCTGTCCGAAACATCTCCCCCCACCCTAAAATTTTTACAATGGGCCATCAGAGGGGGTGCAGAATCTGATAAGTGGACCTTATACTTTTGTCTTTAAATACTCATTTCAATAAATGTTATACTTATGTTGGCCAAGAAAGTTTGTGTCTAATCTGCTTTGCAAAAGTACTTTTTTTTGTGTTTGACTCCACAGTTTCCTTCCAACCCACAGGAATGGCAGACTGTGGCCTCCCAATTCGACCAGCAGTGGGACTTTCCCAACTGCAGTGGTGCAGTAGATGGGAAGCACGTCCAGATCATCCCACCCCCCAACTCGGGGTCATACTACTACAACTACCTGGGGTACAATAGTATTGTGATGTTGGTGGTGGTGTCGGCGATGTATGAGTTCCTCTATCTGGACATGGGAAAGAATGGCCATCTGTCTGATGGAGCAGTCATCGTCCAGACAGAATTTTATAGGCGTCTCCAGAATGGCAGCTTGGGGTTGCCACCTCCAGTGGATAACGTGGTGGGCCTCCCGTTTGTTTTTGTTGAGGATGAGACCAATCCGCTGGGGGAGCATTTGATGAGGCCGTTCCCCATGAGGACCCTGACCCCGAAGCAGAGGGCTTTTAACTACTGGCTGGCCAGAGCCAGAAGAGTGGTTAGAATGCCTTTAGCATTATGGACAGCCGGTTCAGTCTTTTCAAAACGGCCATAAACATGGCTGAATACAAACTGAACCACAAAATTTTAAGCTGCTGCATTCTACATAATTTTCTGCCTAAGAATGCAGCCAACTATCTGGCCTCAGTTGCGTCTGACGACTTTTCACCCGCAGAAACAATGACGGCGCTTGAAATTGGCCGTCCTGGCTTGCCCCCCCAAAGAGCCCACGAAGTACGGCAAAGCTATGTGGAGTACTTCGTGGGTAGGGGGGCAAGTGATATACCAGAGAATCTAGAAGCTCCTTAAAATAATTTTTTTTGAAAAACTAAACTCATATTTCATTTGATTTACTGCTTGTGTTTCTTATTTGTCTCCTAGGTTCTCCAATGGCATTTTATTTTTGGCCATTTTCTTCAATAGTGCAAACGTAACTTATTTGATACATGAGGTGACAATCTCTTCTTCATCTAACTATTATGTTGTGCTGTGGGTCTGCTACACACACGCACAATGTCTTTGTTGTTAATGAATGTAATGCATTAATGATAAAAATATTCATCTTTTTCAACTCCATGAATTAATTGCTTGGAGTCCCTAAAATGGCCTGATTTTGGGAAATTTTACAGCACACAGGGTTATTTACTAAAGGCAAATCCACTTTGCACTACAAGTGCAGTGCACTTGTAGTGCAAAGTGGATTTTCCTTTAGTAAATTACCCCCATTGTCACTGTACTTACACCAACTTACTAAAAAAACTGGTATTGAGCATTAAAAGAAGAAGCCACACATTGTTGAGTATAAAACATTTTACTCCAAGCACATTCACATGTGCGTTATAAAAAGGTTTTTCAACAAACCAACATCTTTGGTATATAACATGTATGTTTGACAGTATATAGCCTTTTTGTGGCTAAACAGGCATATTTAAAACCAGAACATACACATCCCCAACTCAGGAACTTACAAAGTTCAACTTTGATAAAGTGAAGGCCATATGAGACAGTATGTCAAAACTGTGTTGATTTTGCCTTCATCAGATGGGGTGATCTCACCCCTGTAAAAGCCAAATTTTGAAGATGCACACAAATTGGGACTCAAAATGTGGATTTCCCTCATGATCCCATGCCTAAAATGTGTGTGTTTTCCCTACATCTATTTTTCTAGAGCCACAAAGCACACAGTGTGTCAACATGTGCTATCTGCCATCATGGGATATCAATGTACGCGTTTTGTGGGTGCAATCCCTTCCTTGAAACTAAAGTAGGTGAGAGGAAGGGATTGCACCCCCGAAACATGTCCATTGATTCCCCATGATGGAAGCTAGCACATGTTGACACACTGGGCCTTATTTCAGAAAGGCCAATCCACTTTGCCCTACAAGTGCACTTTCAACTGCACTTGCATTGCACTTGTAGTGCAAAGTGGTTTTGCCTTTTTGAAATAAGCCACAGTGTGTCAACATGTGCTAGCTTCCATCATGGGGGATCAATGGACATGTTTCAGGGGTGCAACCCCTTCCTCTCACCTACTTTAGTTTCGAGGAAGGGGTTGCACCCACAAAACGCGTACATTGATATCCCATAATGGCAGATAGCACATGTTGACACACTGTGTGCATCTTCAAAATTTGGCTTTGCAATTACTTTGATGTTGGTCAGTCTTTTTTGAACATCATTGATATTTTACTTGACCTTCTCTAAATCCCTATTGCACACCATTATCTCACTGATGAGTACTTGTGCACTTGCACTGTTGAAGTGAGTTTCTTCTTCCACAACATCCACATCACCTAAAAAATCACCCAAAATAAAAGAAAAACACCATGTATTATAAATATGTAGGCATACATCTATTACCTGAAGCTGTGGTCTCAGACACTGACCTGTTGTGGTCACCATTTCGACCGCTTCCTGAACTTCTGCATTCACATCATCAGGTTGGGTGCTGAGTTCCCCTTCTTCAGGAAGTGTGGGGTTCCTGGTGTCCTCAGATGTCACGATTCTTTTCTCCCCTATGTGAATACAAAAATGGTATACTTAGCAGACAGATATTTGAGGCTAGAAATAGTAATATGAAACATTGCTTGAAAGTGTCGTCCAATTGTCTGTCTTGGCAGAGTTCCAAGCTGAAGACATGATTTTTTCCTTTACAAAAGCTGGAATACTTACCTATTTTGTGCAAGTTTCACACATGGAGAGACGCCTAGTATCCACTGGAAGCACCTGTGTGGGACACCATAAAAAGGTTGTTATGGTGTCCCATACTAGTGCTCCTGCATCCAGATGTGTAAACAGCTGCTGAGTGTCCTCTCCTTACACTGAATCAAGTTGTCATTTCATTCTAGTTTCAAACACATCTATACAACAATGTAATAAACTTCTTTTAATCAAAATAGGCATGAACAAATGTAGTTAACCTGCATCTGCCAAAAAAGTCATATTAGTGGTCGAACAAGCGATGCTTAATAATACAGTGTTGTTGCTGGAGGTGGTGGAGGAGTATGGTCCAACTCACACAGGTGGGTTTGAGTTGTTAGTTTGCCCCTCGTTCTCTTGTTTAGGGCCTTCCAAATTAGTTTTTCACAGATTGGCCCTCCTCCATGTTTTCTAGTTTGCTTGCAGTGACAAGTCCAAATGCCTCATGTACACCAGGGGTCATGTTGAGTGCCGCAGTAGCCTGTTTGAGGAAAACAGCCACGGACTCCTCAAGATTCCTTGCCTTCCTGGTCCTTTTGGTTGGATGGAGGAGGGGAGGAACCTTGGATTCTGTCAGGCTGCTTGCCACGGCCTCCTCCTGGCTGAGACTTTCCTGTGTATGAAAATGGTACATTGTTTTTGGTTTTTGGTCATCAATCACACACAATTTTGAGCTCATGACTGTTGCAAATTGAATGTTAACAAATAGAAAAGACTATCATTCTGACCCCAGCATTTTTCATTCTTGTCCCAATCATTTTTGGCTACAACTGTCTATTGATATGTAAACCACTTTGTTAAATCAGAAATTAGTGATCAATAACATCCAGTTAACATTATTCAATTTTTGACAAGAAATACAGTCAGGTCCATAAATATTGGGACATCGACACAATTCTAATCTTTTTGGCTCTTACATTACAACAGTTTGTATATGTGCCTCCCACGTTAAGGGACCAAAAGTAATGGGACGGATTAACAATCATCCATCAAACTTTCACTTTTTAATACTTGGTTGCAAATGCTTTTCAGATGCTTTTCAGTCACTTACAGCCTGAAGTCTGGAACGCATAGGCATCACCAGACGCTGGGTTTCATCCCTGGTGATGCTCTGCCAGGCCTCTACTGCAACTGTCTTCAGTTCCTGCTTGTTCTTGGGGCATTTTCCCTTCAGTTTTGTCTTCAGCAAGTGAAATGCATGCTCAATCGGATTCAGGTCAGGTGATTGACTTGGCTATTGCTTAACATTCCACTTCTTTCCCTTAAAAACTCTTTAGTGGCTTTCGCAGTATGCTTCAGGTCATTGTCCATCTGCACTGTGAAGCGCCGTCCAATATGAGCAGATAATATAGCCCGAAACACTTCAGAATTCATCCTGCTGCTTTTGTCAGCAGTCACATCATCAATAAATACAAGAGAACCAGTTCCATTGGCAGCCATACATGCCCACGCCATGACACTACCACCGCCATGCTTTACTGATGAGGTGGTATGCTTTGGATCATGAGCAGTTTCTTTCCTTCTCCATACTCTTCTCTTCCCATCACTCTGGTTGAAGTTGATCTTGGTCTCATCTGTCCATAGGATGTTATTCCAGAACTGTGAAGGCTTTTTTAGATGTTGTTTGGCAAACTGTAATCTGGCCTTCCTGTTTTTGAGGCTCACCAATGGTTTATATCTTGTGGTGAACCCTCTGTATTTACTCTGGGGAAGTCTTCTCTTGATTGTTAACTTTGACACACATACACCTACCTCCTGGAGAGTGTTCTTGATCTGGCCAACTGTTGTGAAGGGTGTTTTTCTTCACCAGGGAAAGAATTCTTCGGTCATCCACCACAGTTGTTTTCCGTGGTCTTCCAGGTCTTTTGGTGTTGCTGAGCTCACCGGTGCGTTCTTTCTTTTTAAGGATGTTCCAAACTGTTGATTTGGCCAAACCTAATGTTTTTGCTATCTCTCTGATGGGTTTGTTTTGTTTTTTCAGTTTAATGATGGCTTGCTTCATTGATAGTGACAGCTCTTTGGATCTCATATTGAGAGTTGACAGCAACAGATTCCAAATGCAAATAGCACACTTGAAATGAACTCTGGACCTTTGATCTGCTCCTTGTAAATGGAATAATGAGGGAATAACTCACACCTGGCCATGGAACAGCTGAGCAGCCAATTGTCCCATTACTTTTGGTCCCTTAAAAAGTGGGAGGCACATATATAAACTGTTGTAATTCCTACACCGTTCACCTTATTTGGATGTAAATACCCTCAAATTAAAGCTGAAAGTCTGCAGTTAAAGCACATCTTGTTCGTTTCATTTCAAATCCATTGTGGTAGTGTATAGAGCCAAAAAGATTAGAATTGTGTCGATGTCCCAATATTTATGGACCTGATTGTAGCATTATAAAGAAGAAGAGAATGCACTGCATTTCTAGATTTCATAATTTGCCACATGACGAATGTGATATCTCCATTACGAACGGTAATTTTACAAGACCGTGTAAGTGTACATCAGAGAATGGGCGGCCAGTGTCCACACAGGTACTGTTGGACTTCCCCGAGAGGCCAGAAGAGGAGGTGGTGGCTGAGTAGGAGGAAGCGCATCTGGACATTGAGGAAGAAGCAGAAATGGCGGGTGGTAGTGGTGGGCCAGTGCTTGCTGAAATCATAGCTGAAATGGAGAAGGAGGTGGAGTCCCTTGTGGGCAAGCTGGAGGCTGAATTGCAGTGGGAACCAGAGGAGCAGGAGGATGTGGAGGAAGATCTGATGGAGACAGTTGGGGCTAAAATCAAAGCAGATGTGCTGAATAGTCCCAAACTCAAGAGAGCCCGAAAGAAGATGAAGGCAGTCTCTGTGTTGGTAGTGAGCAACCCGTTTGAAGTACTGGGGACATTGGTGGCTGTATTCAAGTCCCTGATATCAAGCCCTGGGACACTGGAGATTTTTCAGCCGTCTAGATTATCGCCTGGTGTAGAATATCTGGATGGTGAGAGTAGTGTGGTACTGAGGAACGTATGCCAATTCTCAGGAGCAAGTGATGGGACTGGAGGAAAGTAGTGTTCTCTGCGGATGAATGAACATTAGACTTTTATACCTCAATGTGAGGGGTTTCGGGACTTCTGCCAGGCAAGAGGCTATTTTTGAAGACTTAAAAATAAATGGGGGTGATATCTTCTGCCTGCAGGGATGCTACTTTAATCAGCCACTCAAGCCTCCTGATTGGGTGGTAGATTATGTCTGGTCAGCATGTGGTGATAATAGAAATGCCGGGGTTGGTATTCTGGTGGCTAATCAGAATGTCCGTACCACGTCACATGTCATTTTGGTACTGGGGAGATTGCTGATGGTTAATTTAGTATTATTTAATCAGAAGTTCAGAGTATTTAATATATACGCTCCCGTGAGTAGACAGGAGCAGTTAGATTTGTTTAAGAGTTGAAGCTACATATAGTTTTTAGGATACCCAGTGTGATTATAGGAGATTTTACACGATTTGTTTTGTTAAAGATAGAGTGGGGGTAGCCGAAACCAACTTAGATATAAACAGAGCAAGTTTAAATTGGTTAATTGAAGACCTGCATCTTTGAGATGCACATATAGTTCTGGGCTTGGTGGAGCCATATTTTACGTTTTTTTTCAGAGAGTGAGCGAATTAAGTCCAGAATAGATCTATGCCTATTTTTAGAATTGGTAGAGTGTTTGGAGGTAAAGCATAGAGCGGTGGTTTTCTCTGACCATGTGGCTATAAGTGTGGACTTATGTATTTAAAATAATATTAAGTTTGGGAAGGGGGTATGGAGAATGAATAACTTATTATTGGAAGATGAGCAGGTCAAGGCCCATTTCTGTAGGCTATATGGTGGGTGGGTCCAGAGGAAAAATGGGTTTAGTGATATTTTGGGGTGGTGGGATTGGGTAAAGAAAAGGATTAAATTATTTCTTTCAAAAAAAGAGTAAAGAAAGAGTTTATAGTGAGAGGAGGAGATGTGTGGTATTACAATCCAGACTGGCTACACTGTATGCCTTTAGGAATATGGGCTTTGACGTGTCTGAGAACATACTAGGGGAGGATTAAAAATGTCTTAGTTAAAAGAGGGAAAGAAATAATGTTCCAAGCGTAAGTGAAGCATCTGGAGCAGGGAGAGAATGCTCCAGGTTCTTCTTTAACCGCTTACAGACTGGAAGATTAATAACCAGGCCTTTTTTTGCGATAATAAATATTTTTTACTTTTTGCTATAATAAATATCCCCTAAAATGTTTTTAAAAAACAAATTTCTTCATCAGTTTAGGCCAATATATATTCTTCTACATATTTTTGGTAAAAATATCGCAATAAGCATATATTGATTGGTTTGCGCAAAAGTTATAGCGTGTTTTTATTATTATTTTTTTTACTAGTAATGGTGGTGATCTGCGATTTTTAGTAGTACTGCGACATTGCGAGGAGACATAGACATTGAAGAGGAGACATATCGTTGTTCCTACTTACTAGGAACAAACGATATGTCTCCTCTCCCCTGACAGCGGCTCTTTTTTTAAAAAATCCATAGGGTCATTGCCAAGACATTCATACCCTCGCTTCCCCTAAGTGACATTCGGTGTATCAGGTTCTGGAGGGACTCATAAGAGGTAAGGATGGCTGCCTCCAGAGCAGTGACCGCATTGTTGGCTTCAGGGTAAAACCACCAATGAGCATGTGCCAACTGCGAGGTGGTATAATAAGTTTGAAGACAGGGTAGAGCCAGACCTCCCTCCACAACTGGTAGCTGTAGGGTATTCCTAGCAATCCAAACTGCTCCTCCCCTCCAGATAAAGGTGGTAAGGATTTAATCTATCTCCTTAAATTTGTAATATATACAGGTAAGTTACTCAGAATGGACAGGAAGCACGGTAGAAAAATAATTTTAAAGATGTTTATCCTACCTAGTAGTGTCAGAGGAAGATTGTTCCATGTCTTTAGAGTGTTTCTCATTCTACTGACAAGTAGATCCAAGTTAATCTTAATATAGGATGAGATTGGGTGTTGTATCAAAACCCCTAGATAGCTGAAGGAGCTGACTATCTGTAGTGGGCATGAGGGAGGTAATACTATCAATGTTTCCTGGTCTATCATGAATAAAAGAGATTTATCCCAGTTGACCTGAAACCCAGAGAAATGACCAAACCTTCGGATAATATCCAGCAGGGCCGGGAGAGATGACTGGGGGTCCGGCAAGTAGATCAACATGTCATCAGCATAAATGGATACCTTCTCTTCCAGACCCCAAATCGTCAGTCCCACAACCTCCCCACTGAACCTTATCAGTGCCGCCAAAGGTTCTATCGCCAGCGCGAACAGCAGCGGCGATAGGGGACCTCCTTGTCTGGTGCCTCTCTTTATCAGAATGGAATTGGACACAGATGCGTTCACTCTTAATCTGGCAGTGGGCTTTAGATACAGCAGTTGCACCCACCTGGTAAAGATGTTGCCAAATCCAAACTTTGCCAAGACTTCTAGAAGATATGGCCATTCGACCAAGTCAAAGGCCTTGTGAGCATCTAGGGCCAAGATGGCCCTAGATCCTACGTTGTCATGAGCAACTTGCATATTGGTAAAAAGTCTGCGCAAGTTGATGGAGGTTGATTGCCCAGGGATGAACCCAGTCTGGGCTGCTCCAATAACAGTAGTATTGACTGTATTCAATCATCGGGTGAGCACCTTGGCCAGAATCTTTACATCTGAGTTAATGAGTGAGATCGGTCGATGCGATTCGCAAAGTAGGTGGTCCTTATGGGGTTTGGGAATGAGGACAATCAGCTCCTCCGAAATGGAAGGCGATAACTGTGCCGTCTTCATGGCAAAGTTATATACCCTAAGCAAGTGAGGCATCAGTAAATCCCTAAAATGTATGTAGCACTCTATGGGGAATCCATCTAATCCTGGCGTTTTATTTCTGGCAAAGGACTGTATGGCATCCCCTATTTTCTCAGTCGTTAAAGGAGCATCAAGCAGTAAGGCCTGATGATCCTGTAGTTTTGGGAGTGAGATATCAGACAGGTAGTCATCTAGTTCCATGATAGTGTAATGAGCTCTAGTAGTGTATAATGAAGAATAAAATGTGACAAATGCTTCCATTATCTATTTGTTTTTTTCTACCACTACTCCCCCTGAGTTCACAATTCTCAGGATGCTGCATGGCTGATAGTCAGTCTGGAGAGATAGGCCAGCAGGTGACTGTTTTTGTCGCCAAACTCAAAGAGTCGTTGGTTTTGATACAACAACTTTTTCTGGGTGCGCTCCAGAAAGAGTACCAGATCTAATTCTCTGGCTTTGTGCCACCAAGCAGCATGTGTCTCAGGGGCAGGGGATGCAGAATAGGCAACCTCCACAACCCTAAGACCCCCTTTTCGCCTCCACCAATCTGGACTGAGATGCCTTACGGGCCTGCCCAATAGCTGCAGCAAAGGAGCTACGTGTGGTGGCCTTAAAGGCATCACATACCACCGGGACGGAGGCACTCTGCCTGTTGGTTATCCAATAGAATTTCATTTTGGCCATACTCTGGACCACTACAGCCTGATCAGCCAGCCATAATGGGCTCAATCGCCATACCCCATATGAGGGGGAGGTGTCCAGGACGAGGTCCACCATCAAGGGGGAATGATCGGACACTAGGCTTCCATTAGGTCGAATTGGGTCAGATAGGAACCCAAGGGTGTGGGGGGGGTAATGCAGAACAGCGGAATCTATCCATGGAGTTATCAAGTACTATGTTATAATCACCAGCTGTCAATAGAGGGCCCTCAGCAATTGCAATATTGAGCCCATCACTCGCTCAAAGAATTGTTTAGTGAAAGGTGGCGGAATGTATAGGCTAGTCACCGTGTATGGTTTACCAAGGAGTTCAAGTACAAGAATTACTAATCAGCCACTTGGGTCTAGTTTGATGTGTTTGATAGTGATAGGCGCTGATTTGGCTATAAGGATAGACGTACCTTGGGCATACGTTGAGTATGTGGCGTGAATAGCATATGCAATTTTTGCTCTTTTAAGGGCCATGACCCTGGAGCCCTACAGATGGGTTTCCTGGAGAAGGATCACATGCGGATTATGTCACGCAAATAATCAAACATTAGTGATCGTTTCACTTTTTTAGTTAAACTCCGAACATTCCATGGAATTAAACATAGTCTAGTCATGAATAAACATAAAGCATAATAATTGAAGCCCAGTTCTCACAGTTCATCAGAGACAACCGCATCATGGAGCTCGGTGTGCCCTGAGAAGTATAAGGGAACATGGACAAGTTATACATGTGAGAGAGCAGTGTGCCTTCTGTAGATAACAGTTGTATGCCAGGAAGGTCGACCAGACCAATGAACAGATGAATAAGGGTTAGTGGATAAAAACAGAACAAAAAAAGAAGAAAAACAACAAAAAAAAGTCCCAGAACATTCAAAACCACCCTAACCCTCCCGGCTCCCAAACCCAAACACATGAGCGCTTTGTTCCTAAAACTAATACTGCAAAGCAGAGGGGCCATGGTATAGTCCCTCAACCAACAAACCCTGAGAAGCGGAGAGTAATCTGTAGTAACGGGCTTCCGTCTGTGTCCGCACGGAACAAATATGTGTAGTAACCCGGAGTCTAGAAAAAACATTGTCAAAATTAACAGGAGAAAATGATCAAAGGGAAAACTGGAACATGGTGATAACAGTTATCCAGTATAAGCAATGGTTATGCGGCCTACACCATAGGGTTGGAGATTGTCCCCAGCTTCTGGCTGGTAGGAGAACGTGAGTGGACTGTAGGGGATGTAGCATTCTTTCCTACTCCCCCTCCCTGTTAACATCCACTAAGTGGGGGGGCTGCAGACAAGGAGGAGATAACTGTGTCATAGGATCTTCAGTGAGGAGGAGACCTCCAGTTCTGATTCCTTTGATCCAGATGCCCCAGGGTATCCACCCAATGTGAAGCCTCCTTAGGATCCGTGAAAAAGTAGGCCTTGCCCTGGTAAATGATCCATAATCCCGCAGGATACAGCATGCCATAGGGTAAATGTAGATCTTTCAGCCTCAGTTTGATGGCCAGAAAGGTAGCCCTCTGTTTTTGTGTAGCTACCGAGAAGTCAGCAAAAATAGTGATTCCATTGCCGTTAAAGGCTACTTGGCTTTTTCTCGGGCTGCCCTGAGAACTGCTTCCCTGTCCCTGAAGTGTAGTAGTTTGATGAGTATGGCACGTGGCGGGGCCCCAGGTGGCAGGGGGCGCAGGGGGACTCTATGCGCTCGTTCAATGGTGAATAACGGTGAGAAGGTAGAAGCGCCAAAAGTGGTTGTTAGCCATCACTCCATGAAAGCCTCAGGAGCTCTGCCTTCTGAACCTTCTGGGTAGGGATGAGCCGAACACCCCCCGGTTCGGTTCGCACCAGAACCTGCGAATGGACCGAAAATTTGCAGGAACGTTAGAACCCCATTGACGTCTATGGGACTTCAAAATCAAAAGTGCTCATTTTAAAGGCTAATTTGCATGGTATTGTCCTAAAAAGGGCTTGGGGACCCGGGTCCTGCCCCAGGGGACATATATCAATGCAAAAAAAAAACATTTAAAAACGGCCGTTTTTTCGGGAGCAGTGATTTTAATGATGCTTAACCACTTCAATACCGGGCACTTAGACACCTTCCTACCCAGACCAATTTTCAGCTTTCAGTGCTGTCGCAGTTTGAATGACAATTGAGCAGTCATTTTGTTCCCACAAATAGAGCTTTCTTTTGGTGGTATTTGATCACTTCTGCGGTTTTTATTTTTTGCTAAACAAATAAAAAAAGACCGGAAATTTTGAAAAAAATAAAAGTTTTGCTTTTGTTTCTGTTAAAAATTTTTGTAAATAAGTACGTTTTCTCTTTCACTGATGGGCACTGATAAGGCGGCACTGACAGGCACTGATAAAGCGGCACCGATGAGGTGGCACCAATGAGCGGGCACTGACGATGGGCACTGATATGCGGCACTGATGGGCACTGGTAGGCGGCACTGATGGGTGGCACTGATATGCAGCACTGATGGGCATTGATAGGCAGCACTGATGGGCACTCATGGGTGGCACTGGGTGGCACTGGTTGGCACTGATGGGCACTGATAGGCGACACTGATGGGCACTGAAAGGCGGCACTACTCTGGGCACTGATGGGCACTGATAGGGTGGCACTGATAGGCGGCACTGATAGGCGGCACTGCTGGGCACTGATGGGCACTGATAGGCGGCACTGATGGGCACTGATACATGGCACTGATGGGCACTGATACGCGGCACTGATATGAGGCACTGATAGGCATCCCTGGTGGCACTGGCAGTGGTAGGCATTGGAGTGGGCGCTGATTGGCAGCTGCCTGGGCACAGATTGGCAGCTGCCTGGGCACATAGTGGTATTTCCCTGGGGGTCTAGGGGCATACCTGGTGGTCCAGTGTGGATTGCTTCCCTGGTGGTCCTGGGTGGCTTCCCTGGTGGTCCTGGGCGGGATCCGAGGGGGGGCTGTGCTGATAAACAATCAGCACAGACCCCCCCTGTCAGGAGAGCAGCCGATCGGCTCGCCTCTACTCGTGTCCGTCAGATGCGAGTGAGGAAAAGCCGATTACTGGATCTTCCTATTTACATCGTGATCAGCCGTGATTGGACATGGCTGATCACGTGGTAAAGAGTCTCCCTCAGTTTTAAAAAAAGTCATTTAAAACTGCTTGCGGCTTTAATGTAATGTTGGGTCCTGGCAATATGGATGAAAATCAGTGAGACAAACGGCATGGGTAACCCCCAGTCAATTACCAGGCCCTTTGGGTCTTGTATGGATATTAAGGGGAACCCCGCACCCAAATTAAAAAAGAAAACAGCAGTATACAGGCTCTGTACTCTGAACAGCAGTATACAGGCGGTGCAAACAAGATAGGGACTGTAGGTTTGTTGTTAAGTAGAAACTGTTTGTAATTTTGAACTGGTACATTTTTAACGTGTTTAGCTCCAGCCAAAAAATCTATTTTAAGCTTTTTGGAAAACATAGGGAAGGGTTATCACCCCTGAGACATTTGTTTTGCTGCCTGCGCTCCTCTTCAGAAGATTTTACCTCACTTTTTGTCCCAATGACAAATGTTTTTTGAAAATTTGGATTTTTTTGTAAAACAAGCATTTCATGATAAAGCATCAGTGGAAAGGAGAAATGTTTTTCCCATATTAACTCTTACAGGAGAGAATTTCCCTTCCTAGGGGTAGATTTCATCTCACTTCCTGTTGTCTCCTTCTGTTTGCAAGTAGGAGTCGTTTGTAAGTTGGATGTTTGAAAGTAGGGGCCTGCCCTATATCTGTGTCACTGATGCATGCACTGTCACTGCTCACCATCCTCGTGGCCTCCTCAAATGGTGACAGGACAGTGGATGCTTCCCTGATCATGGCCCACTGGCGTGGGGAAAAAAAAACAAGCTCCCCTGACCCTGTCCTGGTGTCATAGTCGCACAGGTACTCATTGATGGCCCTCTGCTGCGTGTGCAGCCGCTGCAACATGGCCAACGTCGAGTTCCACCTGGTGGGCATGTCACAGATTAGGCGGTTCTTGGGCAGGTTAAACTCCTTTTGGAGATCTGCCAGCCGAGCACTGGCATTATATGACTGGCGGAAATACACACAGACTTTCCTGGCCTGCCTCAGGACATCCTGTAAGCCCGGGTACCTGCCCAAGAACCGCTTCACCACCAAGTTAAGGACGTGAGCCAAACAGGGCACATGGGTCATTTGTCCCTGTCGGAGGGCAGAGAGGAGGTTGGTGCCATTGACCCAAACCACCATTCCTGCCTTAAGTTGGCGTGGCGTCAACCACCTCTGAACCTGCCCCTGCAGAGCTGACAGAACCTCTGCCCCAGTGTGGCTCCTGTCCCCCAAGCACACCAGCTCAAGCACCGCATGACATCTTTTGGCCTGCATACTTGCGTAGCCCCTTGAACGGCTACGGAGCACCGCTGGTTCCGAGGACAAAGCACAGGAAGAGGCCATGGAGGAAGAAGAAGAGGAGGGGGTGGAGGAGAGAGGTGTGTCACAATCATTAGTAGTGGCATTTTGGAGGCGTGGTGGCGGAACAACCTCCAACACTACTGCACCTTGTCCTGCATCCTTCCCAGCTGCCAGCAGAGTCACCCAATGCGCGGTGAAACTTAGGTAACGTCCCTGTCCATGCCTGCTGGACCATGAGTCAGCGGTAATATGCACCTTACCACTGACCGCCCTGTCCAATGAGGCCAAGACATTGCCTTCCACATACTGGTAGAGAGCCGGAATCGCCTTCCGTGAGAAAAAGTGGCGTTTGGGTACCTGCCACTGAGGAACCGCACATTCCACAAACTCACGGAAGGGGGCAGAGTCTACCAACTGAAAAGGCAGCAGTTGAAGTGCTAGCAATTTTGCCAAGCTAGCATTCAACCGCTGGGCATGTGGATGGCTGGTATCTTTAGCTGAACACTGTGCAGAGCTCGCAAAAAACTAACTTGTAGCTTATTTAGCTGCCTGCGGTAGTGATAGGATCAGGAAAACACCACCAACATTCGACATGTAGCTTTAGGTGAACACTGTGCAGAGCTTGCAAAAAACGAACTTGTAGCTTATTTAGCTGCCTGCGGTAGTGATAGGATCAGGAAAACACCACCAACCTTCTACAGGTAGCTTTAGGTGAACACTGTGCAGAGCTCGCAAAAAACTAACTTGTAGCTTATTTAGCTGCCTGCAATAGTGATAGGGTCAGGAAAACACCAACAACCTTCTACTTGTAGCTTTAGTGGAACACTGTGCAGAGGTCGCACTACACTAACTTGCAGTTTTAGCTGAACACCGTGAGGAGGACGCACTGCACTAACTTGTAGCTTTAGCTGAACACTGTGCAGAGGTCGCACTACACTAACTTGTAGTTTTAGCTGAGCACTATGAGGAGGACGCACTACACTAACTTGTAGCTTTAGCTGAACACTGTGCAGAGGTCGCACTACACTAACTTGTAGTTTTAGCTGAACACTGTGAGGAGGATGCACTACACTAACTTGTAGCTTTAGCTGAACACTGTGCAGAGGTCGCACTACACTAACTTGTAGTTTTAGCTGAACACTGTGAGGAAGACGCACTACACCAACTTGTAGCTTTAGCTGAACACTGTGAGGAGGACGCACTACCCTAACTTGTAGCTTTAACTAAACACTGTGAGGAGGACGCACTACACTAACTGTAAATAGTCTAGCTGCCTGACTGTGGTACTAATAGGATCAAAAGAACACCAGCAATTTTCTTCAGGTAGCTGTAAATACTGTAACAAGACAAGCCTGCCTGTTAGTAGGAAGATAACAGGAACAGATCTAGCTAAACTGAATACAGTGTATATATATATATATATATATATATATATATATATATATATATATATATATATATATACAACACCTGGGATGCATATATATAAACAATACACTGTAAGTGCAGCTAACTCACTGACTGTCCTGCCTAATCTAGCTAACTCAAATGAAATGACACTATCTCTCTGTCTATCTAAGCACGCTGGAACACACTACACAGGGACGCCGTGCAGGCGGCCTTATATAGTATGGGGCGTGTTCTAAACCCCCTGAGCCATAATTGGCCAAAGCCACCCTGGCTTTGGCCAATTACAGCTCTCTCTACTGACGGCGCTGTGATTGGCCAAGCATGCGGGTCATAGTGCATGCTTGGCCAATCATCAGCTAGCAATGCACTGCGATACCGCAGTGAATTATGGGCCGTTCGCAATTCAGTGAATGATCAAACAGTCGATGTTCGAGTCGAACATGGGTTCGACTCGAACGCGAAGCTCATCCCTACTTCTGGGAACCCCAGAAAGCTCAAATTATTACACCTCAGTCGGTCCTCCATGTCTGTCAGCTTGTCAGCAGTGTGGGCTTAGGCCTGACGTAGCTCCCTAACAGAGCCCTGCAAGGGACGCGCCTCATCTTCCAATGCACCTATGCGTTGCTCAGCATTTGTCACTCTGTGATGAAGGGTGTGAACATCATGTTTCAGGAAGGACAAATCAGTTTTGATAGAGTCCATTTATGTGGTGAGGGAAGCATGGCTGTGCTGTATATCCTCCATGATCTGTGTCAGGGTGGGTTCTGTGTGGCCTGTGTCAGAATGTGCAGCTTCAGAAGAATCACCATAACCATCAGTGTCCTCAGGAGGGGAGAATAGGAGGGGGTCAGCAGGGCTAGAAGCAGGGATGTTGTCACGGAATTTAGTAGACCAGACTGTGTGGACTGCACAGAGGAAACCAGAAACACATGTAAGTGAAAAATAAGGGTGTTTATTAAATAGGTGACAAATAAGTGAAATATAAACAGTGCAAAACCAACCACAGACCCACAAACTACAAATAATATATACAAATAACTGGAGATACTGGAATCGTAAACAAGCCAGGCCGAGGTCATACACAGGGAGGTCAGCAGATGGGTAAGGATGGGAAACCAACAGGACAGGGAGAGGATGGATGGATAGGCTGCAGGGCAGGGATACAAGGAAATCAGGACACAGGAGGGACAGGTCCAAGATGGGTTCGGGATAGGGATCGGATCAAATCAGATCAGAAACAGGCTCAAGGTCAGGATACAAGCAGCGAAGTCAGGGCACAGGGAGAAAGATACCAAGGCAAGCATGTGAGGGTTTGCCGGGTATTTATAAGACTGCAGTAATTGACCTCACGTTACACCTGAGCGCAGAGGGTGCTGTCTGCGCCACACTGCTGGAATACACCCGCTGGTGGACACCGGTACTACGGCCCAAGGATGCAACAGTGCCACCAGCAGGTAAGTCCTCTTATTACAGGTCCTAGGTGTTGGAAGACACCCGCTGGTGGACACTGGTACTGCGATCCAAGTGAACCTTTTCATGACAGCACCCCCCTCAAAGGAGCCGCCTCTGGACACTCTAACTAGATGAAATTGTCCAAAGTTTATGGCCTCAAACCAAACAACAGATGAGGGCACGTCAGGCTGGGCATCGGGTACTTCAGGCTGAGCTCCAATCTCCATTGGCATCTTCTACTGTTAGGTTAGTAAATCTTATAGTTTTACTCAGAACTTCTATTTTAGTATGGCCTTCTTCTTTCCCTTCTGTGTCTACCTTTTCCTGTTGTCTGGTTTTATTAGGTGGTAATACCTCAAGGATAAATTTGCCTGAGGGGTCAGTTCCTGACACCCATGCTCCCAATAGAGTACAACCGCTGATCTTCTTTCCTCGGCTCCTTTAATGTTATCAATAATTGGTTACAGTTCTCACTATGTGTGCAGGGGGAGTTGGCCGCTTCTGTAATTATGAGTCTTTCCTTTATTCCAATCTTTTTAGGCCCTGGTAGATTATACCCCCAATCTTGATGCGCTGTGGTCCACAGGGCCTGATCCCATGCTTGACATCCTGCCCTATTCCAGAGTCAGCAAATGTATTTATCTGCCCATAGAAGTCCTCTAGCCCCAGTTGTATCCCCACAATCTGCAATCTGACAGAAGTCTACCAGTATAGTGCTAGTTATTCGCTCTTTAGATTTAGTTTAGATTCAATGCTTTTCCTGTTCTTTCCCAATCCAAAGGTTCCTCTGCTCTTCCATAACATATATGACCTCTAATGGATGCCTCTCCTAGAGTCACCAGTAACCCAAGGATAATTACTGTCCCTTTTATCCTAACCAGCTACAGAGTTCCAGATAGGGTAAGGGAGCTGGAAGGGGAGTGAGACTTCACTGGTTTGAGACAAGTCCCACCTTGTGTGAGACGGGACCTCCCTTTGTAGCTGGATTTTCTGAACCTCTTGCAGCCAACTGGCCCTACTCTGCCTGTAAAACCTTTTTGCAACGGGACTGGTGAATCCAGGTAGACCTCTCTGCAATCCTGACCGCAGTAGGGGTAGTTAGGAAGACTTTGATAGGACCATCCCACCTTGGGGAGTACCACTGCTTTTTCTTTTTACTTTTTGTTAAGACCCAATCTCCTACATGCACCTTTTCATCTTCTTGTATTGGACCTTCTAGGACAGAACAAAAATCATTAGTACATCTTTGTCTTAACAGCCTAGACATGTATTCTGCTAGTGTGTGCTTAGACTCCTCAGTAGGTGTTTAATTTGGTTGTAAGGGTATCTTATATGGCCTTCCATGTATCATTTCAAATGGGCTTAAAACTTCTTTTGTGGGTGTGATATGCATACTGGTCACAGCTACTAGTAGGCAGTACATCCAATTTTTACCTGTTTCTTCCATAGCTTTCCTCAGTTTGCTTTTTAGAATGCCATTATGTCTTTCCACCAATCCAGCTGATTGGGAATGATAGGCACAATGGTATTTCACTTGAATTCCCATCACTTCTGTCAAATGTTGTATAGTTTTATTTACAAAACGGGGTCCATTATTACTGTCTGTGCATCTACACTTCCTCGAATATCTCCACCCATTTGGTCAGGGCGTCTATGATTACCTCCTTTCACATTTGTCTAATTCAATAAAATCCATGCAAATGTGTTGGAATGGATATTGTGGTGTAGGGAACTTCCCTTCCCGTGGTCTTATGCCTCCCTGAGCACTGTATCTTGCACATATAATGCATTGAGAGCAAAAAGTTTTTTCTAGTAGTTAGTGAAGCCATAGGCTGTACATACCTTATTTAACATCTCAGTCATCTCCCTGTTTGACACATGAGTTGCTCCATGTGTCAATACTGCTGCATACCTAAATAGGGATTTTGGCAATACCGGTTTTCAATCAGGTGACATGCAGATATTATATATTATTGTGCAACCTTTTGTCTTCCAATATTGTTTCTCCCCGTGGAGTGCATTCTGCTGCATATCTGTAAGGACTGTATGATCTATCTCTATGATTTCCTGTTCTCTCATTATTTGATGTGTTTCTTGTGCCACTATTTTGGCCGCTTCTTCAGCCCTTTTATTTTCCTTTGAGATGGGGTCTGTATATTTTGTGTGTGCTTGGCATTTGCAGATTGCAAGCTCTTTTGGTAACTGTATTGCATCTAGGAGTTATAGAATGAAGTCCATGTGTGAAATTGGTTTACCACTGGAGGTGACCATCCCCCTGATTTTCCATTGTTGTGCAAAAATATGTACTGTTGAAAAGGCATATTGACTGTCAGTGTATATGGTTACGGATTTTCCTTTTGATAGTATGCATGCTCTTGTCAGTGCTACAAGTTCTGCTACTTGTGCTGTATAATGTTTTAGTAATAGCCTAGCTTCCAAAATTTCACCCTGTGTCACTACTGCATATCCAGTTGCATTTGCGCCATCTGGATTTTTCTTACTGGAACCATCAACAAAAAGTGTCATGTCAGGGTTAGATAACGGTACATCTTTCAAATCACTTTGTGGCAGTACCTTTTCAGCGATGGCAGCAGTACAGTCATGTTTATGACCATCAGTAGGAAGTGGTATTAGTGTGCAAGTATTTAATGTAGTGCACCTCTGTATTGTTAAGTGAGGTTGTGTCAAGAGTATTGTCATACAGGAAAGGTGTCGTGCTGGGCTCAAATGTGATATATTTTGTTGTAAAAGGATAACAGATACTGCATGTGGTACTTTAAAGCGGAGGTCCGCCAATTTTTTTTTTTAAAGTCAGCAGCTACAAATACTGCAGCTGCTGACTTTTAAAATATGGACACTTACCTGTCCAGGACGCCCGCGATGTCGGCACCTGAAGCTGATCTGTCGCTCGGCTTTCAGGTGCTGCTGCCGCCATCATTGGTAAGGGAATCAGGAAGTGAAGCCTTGCGGCTTCACTTCCTGGTTCCCTACTGCGCATGCAGGTGCTGCGCAATCCGGATGGTCCCTGCTGTCTCTGTGACCCGTGTGTTTCCCAGCAGACAGTGGGGGGGGGGAGGCGTAGACTGCCACAGGAGTCTATGCCCGGAAGTGGGTGCAGATATCTGTATTATACAGGTATCTGCACCCCCCTCCCCCCTGAAAGGTGCCAAATGTGACACCGGAGGGGGGGAAGGGTTCTGAAAAGCGGAGGTTCAATTTTTGTGTAAACCTCCGCTTTAAATGTCAACGGGTGATATAGCACTATAGATGCTGAGGCCTTAACTGCTTCAGCTGCAGCTACCACTGCCTGTACACAGGGTGGAAGTGCTCTAGTTACACTGTCTAATTTTGTAAAATAGTAAGTGATCGGCCTCTGGCGCCCGCCATGTGACTGTGTAAGTACTGATGTCATGTGACCTTCCCTTGAGTCTACTGTTTATTTGAACGGTTTGTCATAGTTTGGTAAGGCTAACACTGATGAACTAGAAAGGATTTGTTTTAGGTCAGTAAAGGCTGTTTCTGTTTCCTTACTCCATTTTATAGCATCCTGGGGGGCCATAGGGCAACCATGTATTGCCTGAACCAACAGGGCCATCGGCATGGAATACCCAGGAATCCAGGCTCTACAAAAAGTTGTCATACCCAGGAAGAACATCATTTGTTTGTCTCTAAGAACTGTGTAGTCTACATTATTTCATACCTTAATTTAATGTTCTAAACTATAAAATACCTCCAAAGGTTCAATTTTGCACATATTCATGTAATCAGTAGACACCCACCCTATAAAAAGGAACTCGCCTCATTTTTCAGTTGTGTAGAAGGGGGGGGGGGGTCATATCTGCACTTGAATTGGGGCTGGGGAAAATGGATACTCTTTATCTAACATGAATGAGCACAGGATCACAGGTCAAACTGCCAAAGAAAGCCTTCCTTACCTTGGAGTTGAAACAATATGCAGACATAAAATTTTTCCTAGCATCATTTTCATTATCTGACATATAGATTCAATATATATATATATATATATATATATATATATATATATATATATATATATATATATATATATATATATAATATATATATATATATATATATATATATATATATATATATATATATATATATAAAAATTATTATTATTATTTTTTTCAGACCCCGATATTGTAGCAGAATTGAATAAAACATGAACCCCCTTTTGTATTGTTCCCCTTATTCTCTGGTCCCAAGTGAAATCCACAGGGTCCCAAAACAGAACTTCTTTTTTTAATTACCCAAACACATTCTGATTCAGAACTTAGCCTTTTCTTTTCTCACATTCATCAAGCCACTTGATAATAATTCTACAACATTCTGTTCACGTTCTTTATAGTACAATTCACTTTCATGTTTCCTATCTACTTCTTTAAAACCATTAATAATTTCTGCCATGTGCTTCCTTTAATATTCTGGCATACTAAAATAATAAAGCAACCTGGTCTTATCAGTGTATGGAACCTTTTTTTCTTTTTTTACGCTCAGTTTTAATACCTACAATATAACCCTTCTGTATTGTCATAGCTGGTCAAGAGTTAACTTTTACAGACACAATCTCTCACACAGGAATTTGAAAAGGAGGAGCACTTCACTCCCTCCTTACAGGAGATTTACACAAGGGGAGGGGGTGAGGAAAACTGCAAAGAGAGCAGGCTTTAGTCTCCCCATAATGATGTCTCGCACTTATTTTTTTTCCCACTCAGCTATACTTAGCTATTTTTCTGCTTCTCAAATATTTGTTAAACATTTAGATAACATTTGCGTCTGGTCTAATTCTCTTTTGCTAGACCCATCAGTGATATGACTATTGGATCACCTTTACCTGAAGTTGCAACTCCAACTGTTTGGTTCCTATGAGTCTGGCCGAGGGTTGTCCCCGTGCAGGCGGCCCAGATGTAGCACAGTCTCCCAGACAATGTTGTCCAGTGGTACCTGAGACAGTGCAGTAATCCAAGACGCTGGCTCCGGTCCAATCCCCATGGGCCATATAGTGCAATGCCGCCTGGTATTTTACATATTTATCTGCTTAATACATCGGCTAGCAAGGTGTTGGCTGCCTTACAGAGTGAGGCCATAAGACAATTCAACCAAGTATCTCTTCAAGCTTTTGCAAAGTTTTCTACTTCTCTGCCAGCTCCCAATCTGTCACTGATAGGCAAGCAAGCTACAACAGGAGGGGAGGGGGAAGTGATTTGTGTCTAACTGCCAGTTTTACAGGCACACAGAACATGAGATGTGAAGAATGATTTTTGCTGGTTATTTAAACTCCTATTATCAACCCATGCCTTTTTTGATCTTTGGGTCCTAACAATTTAAGTTTATCCACCAAATCCTGACACTTTTTTACAGTTCGTTTACTATTGAATCCAAACTTCCCCTCCCACTTGGCACATTAGGAACACAGCAGCCTCATAAGCAGGCACAAAACATTCTTTTACAGAGACTATTCCCCATTGTCAGCACCAGTCGGGTCTCTCATTAACCTATAAAACACTGGGATAGTGACCCTCGGCCCACAATAACAATAGGAATACAAGAAGAGTAAAAATATCAGCACTCCCCACACTATAGGGAGAATCAAAATAATAATTAAAACTTGTCTCTTCAGTACTGTCTTTTTTCAATAAGGTTACAGCATCAACAGAGAGGTTAAACATGAGAAACTAAACACACAGAAGAAAGTTAACCTTGCGATCTTTTTAGATCACTTAACTAAATAGCGCTTAAATCATTGGGCAATCATCCTCCGACGATGTCAGGCAATCAACCTCTGATGTTTGGTATGCCTCAAATCTTTTTTTTGTCTGTCCGGACTTAGGCAACGTCCCCAAATGCCTGTGTCTACGAACACCGGATTATCAAGATATTATGTGATCAATCCCAATGTCGAAGAAGAGACTCTTAGAAAGAATTAAAAATAATTTAAATTGTCTTTCCTCTCAAACACCAGGAGGACTGGATCACGTAGGTTCGAAACCAGTCGGTGGATCCGGGTCTCAGGCCCCCGCCCCTATTTCACCACTAACTTTGAGTGGGGGGACTCTTAATCCTCAGTGAGATTTGAAGTCCAATACTCACCGAAGTTTTTGTCTGGACCATCCGACCCGAAATGCACTCGTTGGTTCCTGCTCAAAGGACCAAAAATGTTAGGATTATTCTTCTCCTGTGATCAGTCAAACTCCAGATGTATTAAAAGAACAGACAATTTATTTCAGATGTGTCACACAAAAGGATGATGCTTACAAGTTAAAAGATGCAGTAAGAATCATACAAAGAGATGTACAGCCCCCTCCTAATACCTACAATATAGCTATAACGCTTCTATTGGCTGAGGAAACACAGATAGCATGCCTGGTACAAAAAGGTACTTTACTGGCTAATTAGCGTTTCCTGTACAGTCTGTTCTACCATATACGATTAAGCCTAATCATCCTACAACTTACTATGGGGTTAGTTAAAGCAAACGATACAGCAAGTTAATACAACAATGTGCTCAGAAGTCATCTTAAAAATCAGCCTCAGGGTTATTGTTTTTCTAATATTCACACAATAAACATTTAAAACTTTTCTAACAGTAGAATTATTGATTTACAGTGCTTTGAAAAAGTATTCATACCCATTGAAATTTTCCACATTTTGTCATGTTACAACCAAAAACATAAATGTATTTTATTGGGGTTTTATGTGATAGACCAACACAAAGTGGCACATAATTGTGAAGTGGAAGGGAAATGATAAATGTTTTTCATTTTTTTTTTACAAATAAATATCTGAAAAGTGTGGCGTGCATTTGTATTCCGCCCCCCTGAGTCAATACTTTGTAGAACCACCTTTCGCTGCAATTACAGCTGCAAGTATGTGCAGTGCAAGTATGGGTATGTCTCTACCAGCTTTGCGCATCTAGAGAGTGAATTTTTTGCCCATTCTTCTGCAAAATAGCTCAAGCTCTGTCAGATTAGATGGAGAGAATCTGTGAACAGCAATTTTCAAGTCATGCCACAGATTCTCAATTAGATTTAGGTCTGGACTTTGACTGGGTCATTCTAACACATGAATATGCTTTGATCTAAACAATTCCATTGTAGCTCTGGCTGTATGTTTAGGGTCGTTGTCCTGCTGGAAGGTGAACCTCCGCCCTAGTTTCAAGACTGTTAGTTGGAAGCTAAACAGTGGGAACCTTGAGTGGAGAGTGAACAAGTTTTGCTTTTTGACTGCTGGTGATTGCTGGTGATATGACTGATTTCTGATTGGGATTCTAAAACAAAGTTAATACTGCAGCTGCAGGAACAGATTCACAGGACTCAATCACTGTGTTTAAAATGTCCGTTCAGTGCAAAATGTATTATTACATGTTATTTTATACATAGATAAGAAAGGGGTGGTGTGAGATGTTATTAAAAACTAACAAATAGCAATATGTTATTAAAAGCTAACAAATAGAAATATATTATTAAAAACTAGCGAATAGAACAATTGCAAAAGTAAAACCTTGAAAAGGGAGGGGGGAGTAGAGAGCGTTTAGTAGGAGAAATGTCTGTGTGTTAGGTGAAGGTTACAGAACACATTTCAACAGTGAGAACAAAATGGATTCTCTTGTGCTTAAATGAACAGTACAATGAATGTCCATGTCATTTCCCCCCTTTTGTTTATTTGACACCATTCTTCTCCGCGTTACGTTCAGCCGATTGCTGGTAACTCCTGTTACATTGGCGCAGAGAGACGGCGTCCTGTTCAGCTCTCTCCTAGCTTTCTCACAATAATGGGTTCATCAGGGCTGGTGGTACATTTGTTGGTACAGCGGGTAGTCACACAGAGGCATAGCCTGATGAGGAAGTAAATAACAAACAGGAGAAATAGGAACATCACAATGTAAGCGCCTAGTTTCTGTAACCATGTTGCTATGCCATATAAAAAATCACCAAAACCTCCTAAACCCTGAAAGGGGTTCCATCCATCTTTAGCAATATCTCTGGCCTTATTCTGTAGTTCTCTTATCTTAGCAAGATGCCCTTTAATAATGTCCTCATTATCAGAAATGTATATACAACAGTCAGTGCGAAATATCTTACACATCCCATCTTGAGCTGCAGTGAGATAATTTTGCGTTAATCTGTGCTCTAATACTACTTTTTTAAGCTGAGCCATTTCTTAATTTAATAAACCTATATCAGTGGTAGTAAGGTTAATAATCTTACCTACAATTCTAGTGTAATTATTTAGTCTTTTCATTGCTTCAATTCCCCATCCTGTCCAGGAAGGGAACCATGACCATGCCATGTCACCTTCAGTGAACAGCTCTCTTTTGAACACTAAAGGGTATTCTGGACTTTGATCTGGTCACACTGTATCTTTGCGAACAGCCAAAGCAGGTACTAACTTCCCAATGTAACATGTACCTGTAACATTAGTAGGAAGCCAGGCGTAAGCTTTATTTCCACATATATAATATAACCCTCTACGTATGGACGGTATGCCTGCTCCTAAAAAACTGGAAGCAATAACATGGAATCTCAGGAAACCGAAATTTTCACATATTGGAAACTGTGAGCAATTTGTACTATAAAGGGGTCTATTTAGTTCTGGATCTGGAATATAATAATATTGACCATAGTTTCCTCCATAAACTGTAATTTTTGCTCCAGTGCAATCTGAATTGCCCAACCGTGTACATTTAGTGTTAAACGGGCATGTAATATTTAAACAAATCTGTGGAGTGTTTATCTGTTTCGAAACCATCAAAGTTACTGATCTGTGCTCATTAGCTGTGGAGACGATGTATGAGCCATTTATTCTGGTCCTGTTTAGATCAGTGAAGTTGAGAGGCATTGCTATCATGGGTATTGTTCCTGTTTGGGGATGTAAGTGAGAACACACCCAGCAGTTACTAGCGTTGCTATGGGTTGCATACAATTTTAACATTTGGATGAAAGGGTTATTTTTCCATGTCTCAGTTCTCACAAACAACAAAAAGAAAAGAAACATTATCATCTTTTTTTCAAAGGATATCATCACTTCAGGATTTTCTTGCAGTGACTGGCGTGAATCCAAGTGGGCTTTCCTTCCAACTTGACAGCAGAACCGGTTGTCAAAAGCACCAAATGTGGTCCGTCAAATTTTGGTTCTAGTGGCTTTCTGACGTGTCGCTTGACCACCACCCAGTCACCTGGTTGGATTCTGTGAATACCTGAAACAGAATCTGGGTCGGGGATAGATTTATAAACACCTTCATGTATTTTATTCAATATTCTTTGCAAAATCTGAACATATTCTAACAGATTAGAGTGAGAAGCCTGCAACTGTTGGGGAAAATATAGCCCTGTTTTGGGTGGCCCTCCAAATAAAATCTCATAGGGGGACAGCCCATGTGGTTGTTTAGGGGTAGTTCGTACAGAATATAGGGCTAATGGCAAAGCTTCCACCCATCCTTTTCCTGTATCTGCTTTAATTTTTGCACATCTGTTTTTCAAAATTCCATTAAGTCTCTCAACTTTACCACTACTTTGTGGATGATAAGGTGTATGGAAAGCTTGCTGTATGTGAAGTGCTTCCATTACCTCTTTCATTACTTCCCCAGTAAAATGGGTTCCTCTGTCACTCTCAATAGTTTCAGGAACTCCATATCTACAAACTATTTCATTCAAAATTTTCTTTGCTGTTGTTTTTGCATTTGCTTTGGCTACTGGCCAGCTCTCGGGCCAACCTGAAAACATGTCAACACACACAAAAGCAAACTCATAGGTGCCTATTCTGGGCATCTGAATGTAGTCTATTTGAATTCTTTGGAAGGGGAAATGTTTACACTGACAGCAGATATGCATTTGGAATAGCCCACGATTTTGGGCCTATCTGGAAAGCACGGCACTTTCTGACTAGTGCAGGGAAGCCAGTGAGACATGCAAAACTCATAGAGCGGCTATTTGAGGCCTTTCAGAAACCAGCAGAAGTTGCCATCTTGAAGGTAAAAGGGCATGCAAGGGGAAGTGACATGACAGCCAGAGGAAATGCTTTAGCGGACCAAGCGGCAAAGGATGCTGCCCTTATGGCATTTGGAGTCACACCCACTGTAGGGGTCGCCCAGGTAGCGGGGACAGATTCCCCTCATCAAGAGCAGTGGGATGTAGAAACTCTAATTCAGTTGCAGAACCAGGCCCCTGATGAAGAGAAGGATAAGTGGATCAAATGTAATGCTACCCAAAATCAGCAGGGCCTGTGGAGCGCTGACAACAGGTGGTGTCTACCCAGGAGTTTGTACCCAGTTTTAGCACAGCTGGCACATGGCGTCAGTCATCTTGCTAAGGGTGCGATGGTGGCACTTACTTACTGCTATTGGATAGCACCTGGATTTAGTGCATTTGCAGCCAGGTTTTGTGCTTCATGTCTCACTTGTGCTCTGTACAATGCAGGGAGGCCTGTTCATGTTCCCCAAAGGCATTCTTCAAATCATGCACCATGCGATATGTCACCTGCCCACCCTTCTTGTCTGGCTTCTGTGCAATTGGGAACAGGGGTGTATTGACCTGGGACTTAATTGGTACAACAACCCCTGCTGCTTTCAGTTGAGTGATTTGATCCTTGGGGATCCTCAGTCTGAGCAATACTCAGTGGGTACTGTTTAATCTGTGGGAGATGGGCTCCTGGTTTAATTTTTATCATGACTGGGGTGCAATCCAGCAGACCTACATCATATTTGCTGGTGGCCCATAATTCAGCGGGAATCACTTTCAATTCTGGTGGAAATGGCGGAGTGGAGTCTTGGATTAAAAATACTCCACAGGCAGAATTTAAAACTTCTCCTGATAGACTACTGACCACTTGGACTCCTGTAGGAGTGTAGTCTATGTTTGCTAAAATTTGGTTCAAAATGTCAGCTCCCAAAAGATTGGTGGGAACTGTGTCTGAAACTAACACTTTAGTGACAATTTCTGTTTGCTGTCCTAGCCTGAGTTTAAGTGGCTTGGACTCAACCAAATCAGTAGAGGTCCCGGTTAGGCCAACACCAGAGATAACATTTGTAGATAATAATCCTGGAGGTAAGTCCTCTATATTAAAAACACTTCGGCTTGCACCAGTATCAATTAAACAGGTTAATTATGTTTCTCCTCCAGGATAGGGGAGTTCTTGTAAAAATACTTTTACTCTGGCCTTGGGACCATTGTCTCCCCATTTAACGTGATTGATCTTGCAAATGCACTAAATCCAGGTGCTATCCAATAGCAGTCAGTAAGTGCCACCATCGCACCCTTAGCAAGATGACTGACGCCATGTGCCAGCTGTGCTAAAACTGGGTACAAACTCCTGGGTAGACACCACCTGTTGTCAGCGCTCCACAGGCCCTGCTGATTTTGGGTAGCATTACATTTGATCCACTTGGGTTCTGGCATAGAGAAATCTGTTGCAGTTTATCCTGTCAGAACCCAATTAGTTTTTGAAGGTGATCTGTAGAGGGGTCCTCCTCTACAGAGTACTGCCCAAATTTACTACGTTTGGCCAGAAGACTCTGTAGAGGAGGACCCCCCACCTTATGTGGCTGCCAGTTTGGCTTTAAGGGGTCCACACACAAAAGCAAAAGAATTAGATTACATGGAACACACAAAAGATGAGCTATGCAATATAGTAGAGAGCAGAGGTTTAACAGCCCCATATCAACCTACAAAGAGGGATTTGGCTTGTATCCTAGAAACAGATGATTGGCATAAATCAAAAGGCACATATGCAAACCTAGATCTCTCTGAACTTAAGGCTTTGGCCAGAGAAAGAGAGATAGAGTCTGAACTTCCAGAGCAAACCATAATTTCCAAATTGTGGCAGCAAGATGAAGAGAGATGGAAGGGAGATGCCAGCCCTTCTGCTCCTGGCTGGCTCGCCAAGACTGATATGACTGATTTCTGATTGGGACTCTAAAACAAAGTTAATACTGCAGCTGCAGGAACAGATTCACAGGACTCAATCACTGTGTTTAAAATGTCCGTTCCGTGCAAAATTTATTATTACATGTTATTTTATACATAGATAAGAAAGGGGTGGTGTGAGATGTTATTAAAAACTAACAAATAGCAATATGTTATTAAAAGCTAACAAATAGAAATATATTATTAAAAACTAGCGAATAGAAAAATTGCAAAAGTAAAACCTTGAAAAGGGAGGGGGGAGTAGAGAGCGTTTAGTAGGAGAAATGTCTGTGTGTTAGGTGAAGGTTACAGAACACATTTCAACAGTGAGAACAAAATGGATTCTCTTGTGCTTAAATGAACAGTACAATGAATGTCCATGTCACTGGGTTGAATTTTTAGGTTCTTTTTGGGGCTTTTCGTTGTAGTTTTTTAACACCTTTTTTATGACACTTTTTAAACAGCTTTTTTTTCTTTGCTTCCTTCAGCCTACTAATTAAGGGGAGTGGTTAATTGGTCACAGGTGCTTGAGGCCTATATAACCTTGTGTAGAACTCATTGTGGGCCTGCTCATCTTTGAGCTTGCTGGGAGTTAGACCAAATGGAACTGGACTAAGTGGTGAGTTAAAAACCAGAGTTAGTGGATCTGGACTAAGTGGTGAGTTAAAAACCAGAGTTAGTGGAACTGGACTAAGTGGTGAGCTAAAAACCAGAGTTAGTGGAACTGGACTAAGTGGTGAGTTAAAAACCAGAGTTAGTGGAACTGGACTAAGTGGTGAGTTAAAAACCAGAGAATTAGTGGAACTGTGTCAAAAGAATATATTTTGCGCTAACCATATAAAGATCCAAACAGGTGCAGCTGCTCGTGTAAGTCAAAAATACAAAAAAACCCCAAAAGAATAATGGAAAATTACAAGCGCGCCACCAATGAATATGTATCGTGATACAATGTATACAACAGCTTTATCCACGTGATTTACCACTATTTTTGTGAAAAAATAAATGAAAAAATAAATAAAATATTGTGATACATTGTTGTACCTAGTGTTTATATATCACAAATAAAGAGCAACTAAGTTACTCTATATACTAGTAACCTAATACCAACATATTTAAATGAATTCTTTTCAGAATTGTGAAATAATTATGTGCCTTTTAGAAAAGAAATGATGTTGATCTATGTGCTCAGCAATCTAATTGCTCTCACTTCACACACCAATTAAATTAATAATTGTTCCTCTGCAAAAAATTTTTTTTTTTTTCTTATAAATACCCTCGTGATATATCATAAACAATAAAGTCCATGTGAGGATATCTTGTATTGTGGATCAACCATGAATCTTCCGCTTTGACACACACAGATGATCTTCCCACTTTAGGTAAAGTAAAAATGCTCTCTTACCGAATCTGTTGGATCTCAGATTATAGAGCTCTAAAAGGCTATCATCAATCAAATCAACACCTGAACCTTAAACAAGTGTTTGTTTGCTGTTCCACTGAAGGAAGAGAGGACAGCTTTCTGGAGTGTTACCCAGGTGGAGATCACAGAAGCCGGCAGGCAAATGCAACAAGCCTTTTAGATCTCTATAATCTGAGATCCAACAGATTCGGTAAGCGAGCATTTTTACTTAACCTAAAGTGGGAAGATCATCTGTGTGTGTCAAAGCGGAAGATTCATGGTTGATCCACAATACAAGATATCCTCACATGGACTTTATTGTTTATGATATATCACGAGGGTATTTATAAGAAAAAAAAGAAAAAACATTTTTTTTTGCAGAGGAACAATTATTAATTTAATTGGTGTGTGAAGTGGGAGCAATTAGATTGCTGAGCACATAGATCAACATCATTTCTTTTTTCACAATAACACTAGTTCTAAAAGGCACATAATTATTTCACAATTCTGAAGAAGATTTCATTTAAATATGTTGGTATTAGGTTACTAGTATATAGAGTAACTTAGTTGCTCTTTATTTGTGATATATAAACACTAGGTACAACAATGTATCACAATTTTTTATTTATTTTTTCATTTATTTTTTCACAAAAACAGTGGTAAATCACGTGGATAAAGCTGTTGTATACATTGTATCACGATATATATTCATTGGTGGCGCGCTTGTAATTTTCCATTAGTTAGTGGAACTGGACTAAGTGGTAAGTTAAAAACCAGAGTTGTTTAAAACACGAGGTTATAACAGGGGTCATAGTACCTGTGTAGTGTGAGTAAATGAGTGTTGTCTGGGTAGTGTGTGTGGATCGTTAGTACTTGTGTATTGTGCACTTGTGTATTGTGGTCTGCGAGTGCACGTAGGTCTGCGGGTGGACGTAGGTCTGTGGGTGCACGCAGGTCTGCGAGTGCACGTAGGTCTGCGGGTGCACGTGGGTCTGCGGGTGTACGTAGGTCTGTGAGTGCACATAGGTCTGCGAGTACCTGTGTATTGTCTTGTTGAGTACCTGTGTATTGTCTTTTTGAGGACTATGCCCTGTACACACGATAGGATTTTCCGACAACAAAATCCATGTTTTTTTTCCGACGGACATTGGCTCAAACTTGTCTTGCATACACACGGTAACACAAATCTTGTCAGAAATTCCAAACATTAAGAATGCGGTGATGTACAACGCGTACAATGAGCTGAGAAAAATGAAGTTTAATAGCCAGTGCAGCTCTTCTGCTTGATTCCGAGCATGTGTGGAACTTTGTGTGTTGGAATTGTGTACACACGATTGGAAATCACAACAACGGATTTTGTTGTCGGAAAATTTGAGATCCAGATCTCACATCTTGTGTGTCAGAAATTCCGATGGAAAATGTCCAATGAAGCCTACATACGGTCGGAATTTCTGACAACAAGCTCCCACAGAACATTTTCCGTTGGAAAATCCTATCGTGTGTATGGGGCATTAGTGTCAGGAAGCTAGTTGTTAGGTAATTTGGACAGGGTATAATCCCCAATCCTCATTAAATTAATAGGTACGATGCCCGGCGGGTGTGGAGAGGCGACTCGTTGTACATCTTGTGGCATGTATGCGTTCCTTGATCATCTGATCGAGGGTGAATACTGCTGTGCAAAATGTAAGCACATTGTTTCCCTGGAAGCCCAGGTTCTGAATCTGGGGAAGCAACTGTCAGCACTGAGAAGTCCCTCCATACTAAAGGAGAGCCAGGAATGTACACGGCAGGTGCTGGCAGGGGCCAGCATAGAGGCGGGTGGAGACAAAGAGGTGCAGGCACTGGGAAAGAGTAGATGTGTGACAGTCAGGAAGGGTAGAGGGGGAAGTGCCAGGGAGGCCGATCCAGGGCTGGAGCATCCCAATAAGCACGCTTCATTGAGTGACATTGGTGAAACCAGTCAGGGACCAGCACTACTGGAGCTGGGGGACTCTCCTAGCTGCCGGGGGAAGAACTCCTCCAGTGAGAGTTGGGGGGGAAGCGAAGGGAAAGGAAAGACAGATTCTGGTGGTAGGGGACTCAATTCTTAGAAGGACAGAGAGGGCAATCTGTAACAAAGACCTGAAGTGCCGAACTGTATGTTGTCTACCAGGTGCTCGGGTTTGGCACATCACGGATCTGGTGGACAGATTACTGGGAAGGGCTGGAGAAGACCCAG